>NC_066584.1:362254818-362940818 GCF_024323335.1 Lathyrus oleraceus
ATATGTTTTGCCAACACACAGATGATTGAGAATATGTGACGCAAAATCAGATTTTGCACAGTTCAAAGATCAAATTAAAATTTTAAACTTGAAATGGAAAAGGTTACCAATGCTGAGCGGGTTACCGTAACGACAATTGAAGAGGTTCAAAACTTCCTCTGAAGCTTCACAGTGGTTTGCTGTTTTCGTTGAGGGCTTCGGCAGCGGTAGATTCTGGCGATGGCTTGGTGACGGCAGTTGGTCGTGAGTTGTGAATGTCAAGCTATCAACGGAGGCAAGTTGCAATTATCGACGTCCACGGTTAGCTATCTGTTCCATATTTTCCTGCTAATCCTTCAGATCAACTTCTGCTAGTATACGTGTTGCGAGTTACACCGAAATGTGTCCAGGCTACCACAAGTGTCACCAACGGAGTTTGTCGGAGAGAAAATGAGGCTCGAAATGATAAATGCTTTATCGCCGAAAAGAAGCTTCAGATTTGAGCTTCATTCTTCTAATGATCAGAGCTTCAATGTGTTTCAGATCTAACACGACAAACAAGCTTTATCCATTCCTTTGAGTGTTGTCTCGGTGACGTCCTCTTGGATAATCGTGAGGTGATGTGGGTTTGTTGGAAGATTTGGTTTGAAGGTTGGTTTTGGGGGTTTTGTTGTTGAAGGAAGGTGTTTGTGGATGTGACGAGATCGTTGTTGGAGGATAGTGGTGAAGATGGAGCGGAGGATGATGGAGGTGAAGGTGGCATGGTTTTGTTTGTTAGGTTTTGTGGTGGCTTCGCTCGGCGGTGATGATGAAGGAGATGAAGGTTATGGTGGTGGGTGTTTGGCGGGGAGGGTTTCAGGGTTAGTCGATGGGGGTTTGATGGTAGTGGTGTTGGTGAGAGTGGGTTGTGGACGGAAACGGAAGTGAGGAAGGGTGTTATGGTGAAAGTGATATGGTGATGACGACGGTTTGTGAGGCGGAGGTGGAGATCATCGGTGGTTGAGTTTGTGATGAAGTATTTGACGGTGGTTTAGGGTTGGGCGGATTTGAAGAGTTGATGGAGAAAAATGGGGGTTTTGATGGTGGTTGAAGAATTTAGTGGAGGCGGAGGAAACGTATGGGTAAGGGTGGAAGATGAAGAGGTTGAAGGTGGGTTGAAGGGTGACGGCGATGAGGGACTTGTGAGGCTATAATGAGTGGAAAAGTTTTTTCGTGAGGGATGGATGGTCAGTGTCAATATGAGTGAGTCATCAGTGGATCTTTATTTCTCTTTCTTTTATTTGGTGCCAGAGAAAGAGATAAAATAGTGAGTGTTTTGTGAGTGTGAGCTGTCGTTAGTGATAGGTGGATAATCACGTGAGAGAGAGTGAGAGTTGAGTGGGTGAGGTAGCCAATGAGAGGGTGACACGCGTGAGAATTCGTTGAGAGGAAAATCTAAACAGATTTTCTCTTTTTTGTTTTCTTTGTAAGAGGGGTGAGAGAGAGGAGAGGAATGTGAGAGGTAGTGGTGTGTTAGAGAGACGTTAGAGTGGATGTACCAAATATATTTCTTCTATAATTATTATTCATTTAAGAAAATAACAAATCATAAAAAAAAATCTAATTAATATTTAATTTAAATACATTCTAATTACTTTAATTTAAATAACTAACCAAAAATGTTAACCAATTAGAAATAGAAACCGAGTACAAATTTGCTCGGAAAATTAAATCGGTCACACTAAAATTGTCAGGACAAAACAAACTTATTAAAAAAATACAGTCTTTCCTCAAATTCTGAAATAATTTTGTACCGGTTAAAAGGCTCAGACGGGTCGAAATGCAACCGAAACAGCCGCTGAAAAATGCAATGAGCACACCAGGTTAAACTACGTGAACCGTAGATCAATAATACTGATGTCCGCAATTTTAATTATGAAACTTTTTACCCGCTGGTTTTGCATGTTCTTGAGAAACGATTTAGCCAATTTGTCTGTATTTTCAATAAATTCATTCTGACTGACATTTTAGGTATTATTCATGATGCAAATGTATGTCATGCTATGCATATGATGCAAAAATGAAAATGAAATCAATTCTATGAAAGTTTAAATATGCCCGGACAAAATTGGGGTATGACAATCATCATTCTCCAAGGGGGGGGGGGGGGTATCCAAGATATGGCCTCCATATAAATTGTGATTGTATTAAAAAAAATACGTAAGTTTACCATTTATTGTTTGACTGACATGTAATAAAAAAAAACTAGTCAAACCAAAATTACGTTTGTTGACAACATGTGATCGAACATGACACGGTACCCATCAAGGTAATGACGAGGATTTTTAGAACAATTTTTTTCTTGTTGGTTGAAGCCCATCTAAAAAGTAGAGCAACATTATATTGAAAGATTAATATATTATATAACACAGAGAACAGAAATGTAAAACAATGGATTTACATGGAAATATTAAGACTTACATTGATGCATATGGATGACTTGGAACTGCAGAACTAATTGGTGCTATAAACGGGAATCGTGTAAATCCCCATGTTTGTAGCAGAATAACACCCCCGCATACCATCAACATCAACGTCAACTGCTTTGCATATTTCCCTATATAGATATGCTAACACAGCTGATCCCCAACTATATTCACCATACTGACGCAAATCCTGAACAAATGGTATCCACATACTATGTACATCTTTTGCCGATTTATCAGGGAATAAAGTTAGGGAGATGCACAATATAACATAAATTCTTGTGTATATAATGAGTTCGTTATGGGAGGTATTTTCAGATATTTGAGTTTCTTCTAATATTTGTTTTAATCAAGAGATACGGACACCTCTACCTTTAATGTGATTTTCTAGAGGTTGACGGCCCAAAAACGTGGTCCATGCACTTGCACTAATCTCGGATGTTCCTATGACGACTCTACCATTGATGCGTAGACCCAAAAGCATACTTATGTCTTCTAAAGTTATAGTGCACTCACCGGTTGGGAAGTGAAAAACATGTGTTTCGGGTCTCCATCATTCAAGTAGAGCATATATGAAACTTGTATCAATTACTATATCCTTCAGTTTTGCGACGTTTGCTCCAAAACCAGAGGTATCCAAAAAAGGTTGAATATAATGTGGGGCATCAATTAACTTATGGTTTCGGGTTCTAAAAGGTCTTTCGGGTTCCACCTGATACATGTAGCGAAAACAATAAACAAAATAACAAATACATAATATATATTTATTTATAAAAAAATAACAAAGCAAATGTTAAACAATTATCAAAACAATAAGTATCACTTACTAATGCTTGAATGTTATCATTAGTTCCCCTATGTTTATCACCCATAAAAAAAGGAGTTTGAGACATATTGAGATTTGTGGTAAAAATGATAGAAGCTTAACTTGTGGTAAAAATGAAATGATGATAAAGAAGTGGGTTGTGGTAAAAATGAATTGATGGAGGAGTATTTATAGATATATTTTCATGACGTGTTCTAGTTATCATTTTTACATAATGATACAATTTCATCTGTTGTTCTACGAAAACTAACATACAACTCTAATGGCCCTAAGCACCATGCCATTTGAATTGATGCATGGTTTTCGATAGCGCAGAGCAACAATTTCTCTCTCAAATTCGGTAACATGAAGTATTTGAGTTTGGATGTCGTCAAAACCAAAGTTTTCCATTATTCTGATTGATATTGGATCAGAAATAGTATTGCAAGAATCAACTTTTTCAGATGATATTAGCTTAATAATGTATACTAGACCAATTAAGAGAGCCATGTGGGTAGCTTATGCGTTTGAATTGCTCAGGTCTGGCTTTTATATTGTGTTTGATAAGACCAAACATGCAGTATATATACAACTTCCAAGATGGTGGACAAAAATAATAGCTTTTCAGAATTTTTTTGGTGTACTCCAACCAAGATGGCGGTCCCCAACGTAGCCTTTTTTCACACGCCTAGGTCCTCCAACCAAGATGGCGGTCCCCAACGCATCATCTTTTCACGCGCCAAGATCCTCCAACCAAGACGGCAGACCCCTTCATGCTCTTCCTGCACACGCGCGTCATCCCAAATGGCAGACCAAAGGCACATGGAATCGCACGCGCTAGACCCCTACGTCTCAAACGGCGGACCCCTTCTAACTTTGTAGAGGTAGTTGAGGTCCTCCATCTCAAATGGAGGACGTCTTTTGCATGGCTTCCACGTACAATTCCAAACAACCCTTGTATATAATTGAACCTTTAATTTTCAAATTAAATCATACACACAATGGCTCAAAACAATATCACAATTCAAATCCATTATAATGGAAGTATTTTTCCAGATGTTAATGTCGGAGTCATATTGTCATACGGTGAACTGACTTGGGATATTTTGCTTTTTATCGTAATGTCGCGGATAGCAAGAGTCGCCACCAACTTTTCTTTTATCCAATAAGGAAAGGTGGAAAAGAACAGGAAAGACCTCAATAGATTTTGGGTTCGGGAGGTACATTATACAAAGGGAAGGTATTAGCACCCTTTGTATCCATGGTTATCCATGGGCTCTTAATTGCTGGATCACTTATATTTTTGTCTGAAAAGTGTTCGTGAATTGTTTAAAAAATGTTTCGAAAAGAGAGTTTAACTTTGTAATGATTCTCGTATGAATGTATACAAAGTATTTATCTCGTTTGATTTTGAAAATGGTTTAGAAAAAATATAACTCGGTAATGATTCTAGTATGAATGTATACCAAGTGGTGATTTTCTAGGATTTGTAAAGTGTAAAGTGTGAGGGGTGGAAAATGTTTTAGGTTATGATCCAGCAATTGAGAGTTATACCTTCCTAAGGTCGTTATGGGCATTTCCTATCCTTATGAGGGTAAAATTGTCCTTACTATTGAGAAGTAAGTAGTTTTATCCTTTGGATGTTTAAGGGTCATCGTAGGGTCATTGATAGGTCATTGAAGGCAACAGTTGTAAGGATACCTTAGCATTTGCAGGGACGATCATCATTTAACCGTAGGCTACACCGAAGGGTCATCGAGGGACAAAATCGTATTTTCGAAGGCAACATCCGAGGGACTATGATTTATTTTATGATGATTTAATCGAAGGGTCTTTACTAAGTGTATCCCTACATTCGCGGGACATGACCGTTATACCGTAATACCGTAAGGCAGCAAAGAGAGGTCCAAGATCACGTATTTAAAGGCCGTATTTTAAAATCAATTAGGTGATTTAAGGTGAATCTCCACATTAAAATCAATACATTAAAATTAATACATTAAAATTAATACATTAAAAATAATTATTTAAAATTAATTAGGTAATTTAGGGTGAAAATCCACAAGGGTATCCCACAAATAAAGTGGAATACCTAGCCGGCCGTTTCTTCGGGAATATGTAAACCCTTACAAAATTCAGCAAACGCGTTAAAATACCGAAATAAAGTGCAATGGAAAATTGCACCACAAAATGAACACAACAGTCATGAAAATCAGGCCAAATAATGCAGAACTGTAATAAATCTTGGTTAGATAAACATAAGGCAGAACATAAAAGAAACAAAACAGCCACTGTCTCGTTCGCCCCTGCTTCGCCTAGCGAGGGCTTAGCGAGTGCTCGCTTCAGGCTCGCTTAGCGATGTGCTAGCGAGCGGCCACGGGTTTTGAATTTCAGAACAATACAATCTCAACCTGCTGCATGGCTTATGGCATTCAATTACAGAAATAGCATGGTCAAATATTCAGGGTATTCAGGCATACTTAAATTCATACATGAAATCATATTGCATATCCGAAAGTTTAATCATGATGCCTTATATATGTAAAGATTATCGATTAGAAGCATAAAACATTAGTGATAGGCAAACCTGTTTGTAACTGAGCTTGGTATCGAATGGAGTTGGGCGGCGGTAGCTTCGGAGCGGATGAGCGGCCTTCAGGGTTTCTTTACTCGGAATGCTCTGAGTTAATCTCCCGGGTTTCTATGCCAGGGTTTCCGTCCGTCTTCCTCTCTGTTTTTTTCTCCCACTCATTACTGAAGTGCTGGTATTTATAATGCCCTTTTTCATGACCTAATGGGCTCAGAACGAAGCCCGAAATTTTTTGTTGTCTGTCAGCCTCGCTAGGCGAGCTGGTAGCGAACGTTTGCTTCGCTAGGCGAGCGTGTAGCGAACGTAACATTCGCTAGGCGAGCGTGTAGCGAACAGGCCAGTTTGGGCCATTTTCTGGATTGGGCCATTCGTGAGCTGAGCCTTTGTCCCTTTAAGATCAGTGCCATAAAATGAGTCGGAATGCCCCTGAAAAATGTCTTGAACTATTGATGGACAAATTTTGGGGTATGACAGCTGCCCCTGTTCAATATTCTTGAACCGAGAGAGTCAGAATGGTATGTACGCCATTCGTGGTCTGGAGGTGGAAGATTATTGAACACTTAGGATGCCCCAAAAATTTGCACTTGTCAATTAGTTAGTCTTGATGGAGATGGGCTTGATGATGAGAGCTTCAGATTGTGTCGTACGTTAGGCGATATCTGAAGACATGGGTGTCATACCGGGTCGTATGTTAGACCGTATAGTGAGTCGCCCATTAGGCTGTCGACTTCGCTGGGGAGTCGGAGTGTGTTATATACCGCTGGGGATAAGGGAACAGAATGGATCGTACGCTAGATCATCTCTGAGTTGCAGAATAAGCCGTCCGTTAGGCTGTACTTGAGGATGAGAGGTCAGAATGGATCGTACGCTAGATCGCATTTGAGTAGCAGAAAGAACCGTCCGTTAGGCTGAATCTGATGATGAAAGGGGTAGTCGTGCACTAGACTACGCTTCAGAAATGTACCGTACACTAGGTAGCATCTGAGGACTTGAAGGTCTAACTGGGTCGTACATTAGACTGTATTTGAGCAGAATGAACCGTCCGTTAGGCTGAATCTGATGATGAAAAGGGGGTAGTCGTATGCTAGACTACACTTCAGAAATGTACCGTACACTAGGTAGCATCTGAGGAGATGAAGGTCTAACTTGGTCGTACATTAAACCGTATCTGAGCAGCATCTGGTCTAACTTGGTCGTACATTAGACTGTATTTGAGCAACATCTGGTCTAACTTGGTCGTACATTAGACTGTATTTGAGCCGTTGAAGGTCTAACTTGGTCGTACATTAGACGGTATTTGAGCGGCATCTGGTCTAACTTGGTCGTACATTAGACTGTATTTGCAGAATCTGACTTGAGGGTCTAACTTCGTCGTACATTAGACTGTATTTGCAGAATCTGACTTGAAGGTCTAACTTGGTCGTACATTAGACTGTATTTGCAGAATCTGACTTGAAGGTCTAACTTGGTCGTACATTAGACTGTATTTGAGTGGCCTCTGAGGACTTGAAGGTCTAACTTGGTCGTACATTAGACTGTATTTGAGTGGTTGAAGGTCAGAATGGATCGTACGCTAGATCGTATCTGAGTTGTTGAAGGTCAGAATGGATCGTACGCTAGATCGTATCTGAGTTGTTGAAGGTCAGAATGGATCGTACGCTAGATCGTATCTGAGTTGAAGGAGTCATATGTTAAGATGAATCAGGATGAACCGTACGCTAGGCTATATCTGATAGTATTTGTGTATGTTGTATTTGCGATAAATGTCTGGGATGGGCTCACAGATGCCATCGTTAGGAGGATGTCAGAATGAATGTGGACATGGAGTATATCTGAAAGATGTATCTGAAGAAGAAAGTAGTCGTACGCTAGACTACACCTCGGAATGTACCATATGCTAGGCAGTATCTGAGGGATATAGTTGAATCTTGAATGTAATTGATAAAGATGTCTGTCTGAATGGGCCTTTGTTTTGACCGTATCAAGAGGATGATTAACCTGAAAAATAAAGTTAGCTTCATGCCATGTCATGATGCATGAGATGCAAATGTTGTATGCATGCGTGTGCTGTGAAATGATGTAATGAGTGAATCATGCGTCTGGAATAAATGAGAGCATTGTATACATGTGCATGTTATGAAATGATGTAATGTATATGATGCGGAACGAAAATTGTATGTAGGTATGTGATGTGAAATGATGTAATGAATGCACTATGTGTCTGAAACGTTCTTCCAGAGGACTCTACTGGGGAAATAAATCTCAGTCTTCTGGTTGGAGATATTTGTATTGATGACCCTTTCTTAGCTGGGGAATACTTGATTGCCGTCTGACGATGGAAATATCCAACAGAGCCTGGCTGGGGATAGAAGAGATGACCAATTTGTCTAGTAATGCCAATTGCTTTGGGGGAATAACTGGTTTTTGTTGGGGAATGGATTGGTAACAGATTCATTGGGAAGCGTGATTAGACCTTCTCCTCGATCCTGAAGTCGTGTAGTAATTGCTATTACTATTCTAGGCATGCATTTTTGGTGAACATCGATCATATCCAAATGCATATATTAATTCGAATTAAATCAATGGACGCTTATGCAAACAAAACAGAGAAAGTAAAACAAAAGCATTTTTTTTGAAACTAAATTGTATTGATTTTGAAAGAGGGCCTGTAAATAGGCAATTTGAGTACAAGGAGACAGAAATCCTAGTAAGAGGAAATTGTCAGGCAAACAAAGAGAACGCTATGCAGAAAAAGTCCTATCGATTCTAATTCCACCACTGTCATTATGTCTTCAAGCATCTCATCTCCTGTTGTCGGATAGAAGTGATTGGCTTGTTCGGTCCCTTGAACTTGGTCGAAGCAGACAGAGAACGGGGTATAGTCATACGCTTTAATCCCTAAATTTTGCCTGGACCGCCTTTTCAGGTTTTCAGTCCACCAGGATACCCCTTTTTGCCCAAGCCGCCTTTTCAGGTTTTCGACTTGCCGGGTGTACATTTTTTTATGTTTATCCCTAAATTTTGCCCGAACCCTTTTGGTTCGCCGGGATGCCCTTACTTTTGCCTAGATACGTCGACCTAGCGGGTCTCTTTTATGCGTAGTATTTTTTTGACTATGTCTGCGTTCACGGGATGCGGGAAGTCTTCGCCATCCATCGTAGCAAGTATCATGGCTCCACCAGAGAATACTTTCTTAACCACAAATGGCCCTTCGTATGTGGGAGTCCACTTGCCTCTGGGATCACCTTGTGGTAGAGTGATGCGCTTGACCACCAAGTCGCCAATTTGATACACCTGTCTCTTGACTCTTTTGTTAAATGTCTGGGTCATGCGCTTCTGATATATCTGTCCATGACACACAGCCGCAAGTCTCTTCTCATCGATCAAGTTTATCTGGTCGAGTCGAGTCTGAATCCATTCGTCTTCATCTAAGCCCTCCTCTTTTATGATTCTTAGAGAGGGAATATGGACTTCCACTGGTAAAACGGCTTCCATTCTGTAGACTAAAGAGAAAGGAGTTGCCCCTGTCGAAGTGCGTACTGAAGTGCGATAACCATGAAGAGCAAACGGTAACATCTCATGCCAGTCTTTGTACGTCATCGTCATCTTTTGTATGATCTTCTTGATATTCTTATTAGCAGCTTCTACAGCGCCATTCATCTTTGGTCGGTACGGAGAAGAGTTATGGTGTTTTACGTTGAACTGCGTGCAGAGTTCAGTAATCATCTTGTTGTTCAAATCAGTACCATTGTCAGTGATAACTCTTTCAGGAGACAGCAGGTTTCTCGAATGTATATTTGATAAGATCCATCTTAGAAATCAATGAAGTGGTATGATTCAACATATACTGTCTTAGTCGGCGAGCAGCCCAAGCCAAAGCGCAACAAGCTTTCTCGAGCTGTGAGTATCTTGTTTCACAGTCGGTACCTTTTGCTAAGGTGGTGTATTGCATGCTCTTTTCGACCAGACTCGTCATGTTGCCCCAACACACACCTCATTGAATTTTCTAACATGGTCAAATACATAGTTAGAGGTCTTCCTTCAACTGGTGGTATCAGGATGGGAGGTTCTTGGAGATACTTCTTGATTTTGTCATTCATCATTCCATACCATCTCTCGATTTTTCTTTTTTAGTAATTTGAAGATGGTTTGCAGGTAGCAGTCAAGTGTGGAATGAATCGGGAAATGTAATTCAAGTGTCCCAAGAAACCTCTGACTTCTTTCTGGTCTATTTCAGTACTCAGATCTATAGTTTCAATTGATTCCTCATGCGGCTGTATAGTCTTTTCTTCTTGCAGTAGTCGAGCAAGTTCTCCAGGGACTTCACAATCTTCCTCGCTTCCATCCTCGGCTTGGTAGATCGGATTTTCGAAGTCGTAATGAACAGTAGCAGAATTATTGTCAACAGGATCCAGAGTGGATATGGATCGGAAAATTGTTACGTGAGTGTGTGCAAGAAAACATAGCTTATTTGAAAGATGACAGGAAAGATAAAGAGCGCAATATTTGAATGCAAAAAGTCCATTGATTCATTGAATGTAAATATGCTTATGAAAATGACAAAACCCTTGAAAAAATTAGCTATTGTGCCCGGGTATAGACACAATGCCTTAAAATGCTAAAATAGCAATAACAATTACTCCTGACTAAAGGAAATCAGGATAGTGTCTTCAGCTTTCCAATTATTGAGTCCGTCACCCATTGTTGGGAAAATCCAGCTATCCAGGTTGCAATCGCTATCAGCATCTTCCACAGCATTGACAGTCTCGTCATGATTAGGCAGAGGAGCAATGATGTCATTAGGAGTCTCCGGAGGATCAGAGGTAGATGCCTGTATCTTTCCACTTCGAATGCCGCTTTCAACATGTTCACCTGTTAATATAAGTTCAGTGAAACCCAATGAGGAACTCCTTAATAGATGGCTGTAGAATGGGTCAGTCAGTGTGCTCATGAACATGTCCACTAATTCTCGGTCAGTCATGGGGGGTTTGACTCTGCCAGCCAAATCTCTCCATTTTTGAGCATATTCTTTGAAGCTTTCTTTAGATCCCATAGTCATATTCTGCAACTGTAGCCGGGTAGGCGCTAGTTCAGAGTTATACTGGTAGTGCTTGTAGAAAGCTGTCGCTAAATCAGTCCAGGTGCGGATGTCAGAGCTCTCGAGCTGATAGTACCATTCTAACTGTGTGCCAGACAGACTTTCTTGGAAGAAATGAATCCATAGTTTCCTATCAGTGGTGTACGGCTGAATCTTTCTCACATAAGCTCTCAGATGCATCTGAGGACAAGATGCCCCATCATACTTAGTGAAAGCGGGGACCTTGAATTTGCGCGGAATGACCACACCAGAGACCAGACCTAGGCTTTCGAAATCCAGACCGGTCGCCCTCTGACCTTCCATAGCTAGCATACGTTCTTCCAGCAACTTGTACTTGCCATCTCTTGGAGAGTACTGTTCATCTTCATAATCTTCATTGTCGTCCTCAGGGTTGAAGAGATCAACATTCTCATCTTCTGAATCTGTCTCTGTTTCCTCTTCTTGATCCTTCGGAATTCTGATTTTGACTCCTATGGCCTGTCCTTTAAGCCTTCTTCCCGGGTTAATGTAACTCACAGGTTTCTTGTCCTTTTTCTTCTCGAGCAAGAGAGCCTTCAGTTCCTCCTGCCCCTTGGATAAGTTCAAGATCATCTCCTGGAGTTGAGCATTCTGAGCATGGAGATCTTTGACAGTTTGTTCGAGGTCCATTTTTCTGTTTGGAGGAAAACCGTGAGAACATTGATCCCTTAGAGTACCTGTTATGCAATGTTATGTCATGCTATGCAATGTATGAAATGTTTTCAAGGCCTTTTGGAATTTAACTTTGTATAGACTACCAAAAAGGAAACTTTTTTTTTTTTTTTATATACAAAACAGAGAAAAGTTAAATCCCTAAGTCCTTGAAATGGTTAGTACAATGTTATGATGTCATGATGTTATGATGTTATGATGTTATGATGTTATGATGTTAAGTAAATAACAAGCACAAGCAAGTCACACATCAATCATTCCTAGGTTTTAGGGCTTGCATGAGTTCCATAGGTAAGTACCCTCCCCACTGAAGTTTGGTTGGTTCAACCTGTCCTAGAATAGTAACCGGGTTCTAGAAGGATCTCAAATCATTGACCTTTCTTTAAGTCCACTTCAGTGCAACACCAAGTGGTTGACCGAAGCTTCCCTAAAGTCCAATCTCAAAGAGTGTAGCATCGAGTATCAACCAACCTCAGTCGGAACCGAAGCCAGTCATCTCACTACTTTCTAATGGCTAGGATGAGTCAGTTAGGGTTCTAAAGGTCTGGTTAATGCTTTGGTGACACCACGCGAAATGCCAAATTTTTCCTCAAGTAAACATGAGGAACATCAGGACATCCAAAGTGTCACATTAACCGTAGCCATCATTTTAACCATTCCAGTATACGCCGGATAGTCGCGATGATCTATTGCTACTTACCTAAGGTACACTAGATCCGGGTGTAGGATCTTTCACTCAAGAATACCCAAGCAATCCCTTAAAAGTAAATCAGACAATTTTAAATAAGTGATCTTGTTTTTAAGGTAACCTCTCTTTTTAAAGTGTCCCCAGTGGAGTCGCCAGTTCTGTCATACGGTGAACTGACTTGGGATATTTTGCTTTTTATCGTAATGTCGCGGATAGCAAGAGTCGCCACCGACTTTTCTTTTATCCAATAAGGAAAGGTGGAAAAGAACAGGAAAGACCTCAATAGATTTTGGGTTCGGGAGGTACATTATACAAAGGGAAGGTATTAGCACCCTTTGTATCCATGGTTATCCATGGGCTCTTAATTGCTGGATCACTTATATTTTTGTCTGAAAAGTGTTCGTGAATTGTTTAAAAAATGTTTCGAAAAGAGAGTTTAACTTTGTAATGATTCTCGTATGAATGTATACAAAGTATTTATCTCGTTTGATTTTGAAAATGGTTTAGAAAAAATATAACTCGGTAATGATTCTAGTATGAATGTATACCAAGTGGTGATTTTCTAGGATTTGTAAAGTGTAAAGTGTGAGGGGTGGAAAATGTTTTAGGTTATGATCCAGCAATTGAGAGTTATACCTTCCTAAGGTCGTTATGGGCATTTCCTATCCTTATGAGGGTAAAATTGTCCTTACTATTGAGAAGTAAGTAGTTTTATCCTTTGGATGTTTAAGGGTCATCGTAGGGTCATTGATAGGTCATTGAAGGCAACAGTTGTAAGGATACCTTAGCATTTGCAGGGACGATCATCATTTAACCGTAGGCTACACCGAAGGGTCATCGAGGGACAAAATCGTATTTTCGAAGGCAACATCCGAGGGACTATGATTTATTTTATGATGATTTAATCGAAGGGTCTTTGCTAAGTGTATCCCTACATTCGCGGGACATGACCGTTATACCGTAATACCGTAAGGCAGCAAAGAGAGGTCCAAGATCACGTATTTAAAGGCCGTATTTTAAAATCAATTAGGTGATTTAAGGTGAATCTCCACATTAAAATCAATACATTAAAATTAATACATTAAAATTAATACATTAAAATTAATACATTAAAATTAATTATTTAAAATTAATTAGGTAATTTAGGGTGAAAATCCACAAGGGTATCCCACAAATAAAGTGGAATACCTAGCCGGCCGTTTCTTCGGGAATATGTAAACCCTTACAAAATTCAGCAAACGCGTTAAAATACCGAAATAAAGTGCAATGGAAAATTGCACCACAAAATGAACACAACAGTCATGAAAATCAGGCCAAATAATGCAGAACTGTAATAAATCTTGGTTAGATAAACATAAGGCAGAACATAAAAGAAACAAAACAGCCACTGTCTCGTTCGCCCCTGCTTCGCCTAGCGAGGGCTTAGCGAGTGCTCGCTTCAGGCTCGCTTAGCGATGTGCTAGCGAGCGGCCACGGGTTTTGAATTTCAGAACAATACAATCTCAACCTGCTGCATGGCTTATGGCATTCAATTACAGAAATAGCATGGTCAAATATTCAGGGTATTCAGGCATACTTAAATTCATACATGAAATCATATTGCATATCCGAAAGTTTAATCATGATGCCTTATATATGTAAAGATTATCGATTAGAAGCATAAAACATTAGTGATAGGCAAACCTGTTTGTAACTGAGCTTGGTATCGAATGGAGTTGGGCGGCGGTAGCTTCGGAGCGGATGAGCGGCCTTCAGGGTTTATTTACTCGGAATGCTCTGAGTTAATCTCCCGGGTTTCTATGCCAGGGTTTCCGTCCGTCTTCCTCTCTGTTTTTTTTCTCCCACTCATTACTGAAGTGCTGGTATTTATAATGCCCTTTTTCATGACCTAATGGGCTCAGAACGAAGCCCGAAATTTTTTGTTGTCTGTCAGCCTCGCTAGGCGAGCTGGTAGCGAACGTTTGCTTCGCTAGGCGAGCGTGTAGCGAACGTTCGCTAGGCGAGCGTGTAGCGAACGTAACGTTCGCTAGGCGAGCGTGTAGCGAACAGGCCAGTTTGGGCCATTTTCTGGATTGGGCCATTCGTGAGCTGGGCCTTTGTCCCTTTAAGATCAGTGCCATAAAATGAGTCGGAATGCCCCTGAAAAATGTCTTGAACTATTGATGGACAAATTTTGGGGTATGACACATATTTTAAAACACAAACGTACAACAACTCAAAATACACCCTAGATCCAATTACACGCGTCTAAAATAAAGACTCGAAAACAAGCTCCAACAAAAGATAACTGATATTTATTATCGATATCCATGTTTTAATGACGGTGTTAACAACATGACTTATGCAACAACGAAAAAAGAGGGAGATGACGAAAATCTTTCTCAAAATCCTGAGTTCATTTTACTATGAACGCATGATTGCCAGTGCCCCCAGTGATTTTACCGAAATAGTTAATATGGGGATGAGACTTGAAGAGGGGGTCCGTGAAGGACGATTCTCGAAAGAAGAGGCGTCAACTAGCAAGAAGTATGAGAGCAATTTCAGTAAGAGGAAGGAAAATGAAACAAATGCAATAAGCAGTAGGAGGCAGAGGAAGCCTCAAGCAAGAAGAAATTTACCACCCCGTCAACATCATTATCACCAAGTATCTTCCATTATTCCAGTGTTTTCAAACCAGCAAGCAACACCAATTCAACAACAACAACATCAATATCAAAATCAACGTCAACAACAACAACCGCAATAAAGAACAAACACCTACAACAACAACAATTCCAACAACAATCATCACCAGCAACAGAACTTCAAGAGGAAGAAGGTCTCTTTTGTCCCAATTCCTATGTCATATGCAGAATTGTACCCATATTTAGTCCTCAAGAATTTGATTCAACCGAGGAATCCGCCACAGATCCCCGAACCACTTCCATGGTGGTATAAACCTGAACTTCGTTGTGCTTTTCACCAGGATGCACCTGGGCATGATATTGAGAACTGTTATCCGCTGAAGTATGAGGTGCAAAAGCTTATGAAGAGTGGCATGGTGTCTTTTGAAGACCGCGCGCCTAATGTGAAAGCTAACCCTTTGCCCGCTCATGGGAATACCTCAGTGAATATGGTGGATGGATGTCCAGGTGAATTTAAAATTTTTGATGTCCGGTTTATCCGAAGATCTTTGGTGCAAATGCATAAAGATATTTGTTTGGTGAGTGACTGTGAACATGATCACGAAGGTTATGATATTTGTAGTGTGAACCCAAGGGGGTGTGTTATAGTGAAAAGGGACATCCAGCGCTTGATGGATGAAGGCATGATCCAGATTGTTCAATCCCGTCATCTTGATGACGATGTTAATGTCATTGTTCCCATTTTCAAGAAACCAAAGCGGTTGGTGATTCAGTATGATAGCAGTAGTAGCCAGAACGTCAACAATAGATCAGTATCGCCGTTGGTAATACGGTTGGCGGGCCTAGTCCCGTATGCATCTGATAAGGCTGTACCGTATCAGTTCAGTAGTGAGCATTGCAGATGTTACGAAGGTGACCCGCAGTGGTCGAGTTTTTGGACCGGTGTTCCCGGAGAATAAGGAAGAATTGATTGTTGGTAAGAAGGCGGAGGTGCCTAGTGTAGATCCAGTTGGTTGTTCAAGAGATAAGTTTGGTGAATCCAGTAGTTTGAAAGCCAATAGTAATGATGACGAGGTACTCCGGCTGATTAAGAGGAGTGAATTCAACGTGGTTAAGCAGTTTCTTCAAACCCCCTCTAAGATTTCCGTGTTGTCTCTGCTTTTAAATTCTGAAGCGCACAGAGAAGCACTCCAGAGAGTTCTTGAACAGGCATACATGGAGCAAGATGTTACTGTGGCTCAATTTGATCATATTGTAGCCAACATCACTTCATGCAACAATTTGAGCTTTTGCGATGAAGAACTCCCTAAGGAGGGAAGGAATCACAATCTGGCTTTGCACATCTCGATGAATTACAAGGAGGATGCTTTGTCAAATGTGCTAGTTGACACTGGGTCTTCACTCAATGTTCTTCCAAGATCAACATTGTCAAAGTTATCTTATCAAGGAGCTCCCATGAGGTATAGTGGGGTAATTGTCAAAACCTTGGATGGCTCGCGCGAGACAGTCATTGGAGAAGTGGACCTTCCAATCAAGATAGGTCCGAGTGATTTTCAGATTACTTTCCAAGTAATGGATATTCACCTGGCCTACATCTGTTTGTTGGGAAGGCCATGGATTCATGAAGCAGGGCCTGTTACTTCCACTCTGCACTAGAAGCTCAAATTTGTCAAGAATGGCAAGCCGGTGATTGTGGGAGGTGAGAAAGCATTGTTGGTCAGCCATCTGTCATCTTTTTCATATGTGGAAGCTGAGGATGAGGTTCGAACGCCACTCCAAGCCTTATCTATTACTGCTGAGAAGAGAGTTGGGGCACCTATGTCCTCTCTGAAAGATGCGCCGAAGATTGTTGAAGAAGGTCCTATTGATCAGTGGGGGCGCGTGGTAGAGGTCTCCGAGAACAAAGGAAGAACTAGTTTGGGGTTCTAGAAGGGCTCGTCAACTGTTAGATCTGAAGAGATGCAACTCAGTTTCCGTAGCGGAGGGTTCATCCATGGGAATGAACAACACTTAGTTGTTGTGCTAGAGGACAATGAAGAGGAAGACTGCACCAACTTTGTGACGCATGGACAGACATGCAACAATTGGATTGTTGTTGATATTCCTCTTATTTTGCATCGATCTAAGTAATTGCTTTTATTTTAAAATCCTTATCCTATGCCTAAGGGAGAAGTGAACATTGTTTGGGCATTTTAAATTGATCATCAATAAAATTAATTCTATTCATCCACATCTTTGATGTTTATTTTTACTTTTTGCTTATTTCTGAAAATGGTAATCATAAAAAACATAAATAAACAATATAATTGTCCATCTGCATAATATTTGGTCACAAATTCACTTCTCTAAAATCAAAATATCAAATCATTATGCAGGATGGTTCCTAACCCCATTGAATACAATGATCCTTCTCCTTCTCCAAATTTTGAATTCCCTATGTTTAAGGCCGAGGAGGAAAGTGATTTAGAAGTAAGTGAGGAATTGTCTCGTCTTCTTGAGAAAGATGAAAAGGTCATTCAGTCGTTTTAAGAACAGGTTGAGCTAGTCAACTTGGGTTCCGAAGATGATGTGAAGGAAGTCAAGATTGGGTCTCGACTGTGTCCAGATGCTAAGAAGGGGTTGATTGATCTTCTTCGAGAGTATTCAAATGTGTTTGCTTGGTCCTATCAAGACATGCCTGGGTTGGATTCTGATATTGTGGAGCATAGATTGCCGTTGAAGCCAGAATGCCCTCCAGTCAAGCAGAAGTTGAGAAGAACGCATCCTGATATGGCTGTGAAGATCAAAGAGGAAGTTTAGAAGCAAATTGATGCTGGTTTCCTTGTGACCGCTGAGTATCCGCAATGGGTGGCCAATATTGTGTCAGTGCCGAAGAAAGATGGAAAAGTCCGCATGTGTGTTGATTATAGAGATTTGAATAAAGCTAGTCCGAAAGATGATTTCCCTCTGCCACACATTGATATGTTGGTAGACAATACTGCTAAATTTAAAGTCTTTTCGTTTATGGACATATTTTCCAAATATAACTAGATCAAAATGGCACCCGAGGATATGGAGAAGACCACATTCATTACACCCTAGGGAACATTCTGTTATAGAGTGATTCCTTTCGGTCTAAAAAATGATGGTGCAACTTACCAGAGAGCAATGACTACTATTTTTCATGATATGATGCATAAAGAGATAGAAGTTTATATCGATGACATGATTGCTAAATCTATTGATGAAGAGGAATATGTTGAGCATTTGTTGAGGCTATTCCAGCGTTTGAGGAAGTATAAACTCCGCTTGAATCCCAATAAGTGTACTTTTGGTGTTCGTTCTGGTAAGTTGTTGGGCTTTATTATCAGCGAGAAGGGTATTGAAGTTGATCCCGCCAAGGTCAAAGCAATACAAGAGATGTCTGCGCCCAAAACTGAGAAGCAAGTTAGAGATTTTCTCGGCCGCTTGAATTATATTTCCATATTCATTTCCCACATGACTGCCACATGTGCACCTATATTCAAGCTTCTTCAGAAAGATAAGTCTTGTGATTGGACCGAAGACTGCCAAAAAGCATTTGATAGTATCAAGGAATATTTGCTTGAGCCTCCGATTTTGTCTCCGCCTGTTGAAGGAAGACCGTTGATCATGTATTTGAATGTGCTAGAAGATAATATGGGTTGTGTTCTTGGTTAGCAAGATGACACTGGGAAGAAATAATTTGCAATCTACTACCAAAGTAAGAAGTTCACCGACTGTGAGACTCGGTATTCAATGCTTGAGAAGACTTGTTGCGCATTGGCTTGGGCTGCTAAGCGTCTGCGTCAGTATATGTTGAATCATACCACTTGGTTGATATCCAAAATGGATCCAATCTAGTATATATTTGAGAAGTCTTCTTTAACTGGGAGATTGCCCGTTGGCAGATGTTGTTATCAGAGTATGATATTGAATACCGATATCAGAAAGCGATCAAAGGTAGTCTCTTGGCTGACCATTAGGCTCACCAACCAATTGAAGATTATCAGTCAGTGCAGTATGATTTTCCAGATGAAGAGATTTTGTACTTGAAAATGAAAGATTATGATGAACCATTGCTTGAAGAAGGGCCAGAACCTGGTTCGCGTTGGGGCATGGTATTTGATGGAGTTGTTAATCAATATGGAAATGGCATTGGGGCAGTGATTATTACTCCTCAAGGAACACATCTACCATTTACAACTAGATTGAATTTCAAGTGTACAAACAACATGGCAGAATATGAAGCTTGCATTATGGGGCTTGAAGAGGCCATGAATCTCAGAATCAAGTATTTGGATGTCTTCAGTGATTCAGCTTTGGTTGTGAATCAGATCAAAGGCGAATGGGAGACAAATCAACCTGGTTTAGTACCATATAGAGATTATGCGAGGAGGATTTCAACTTTCTTTACGAAGGTTGAATTTCAGCATATCCCTCAAGATGAGAACCGAATGGTAGATGCTCTTGCAACGTTGGCGTCAATGATTGTAGTGAAGTATTGGAATGAAGTTCCTAATTTGTCTATGATGCGTCTTAATAGGTCAGCTCATGTGTTTGCTGTTGAAGAGATCAAAGACGAGAAGCCATGGTATTACGACATCAAATGTTTCCTCCAAAGTCATATTTACCCGCCTGGGACATCTTTGAAAGATAAGAAGACTTTGAGAAGATTAGCCGGCAATTTCTACTTGAATGGTGATATACTGTACAAGAGAAACTTCGACATGGTTTTGCTCAGATGCGTGGATAGACACGAAGCAGACTTGTTGATGACCTAAGTGCATGAAGGTTCCTTTGGTACTCATTCCAATGGACATGCAATGGAGAAGAAGATGTTGCGAGCAGGTTACTATTGGTTGACAATGGAATCTGACTGTTGCAGTTTTGTGAAAAAGTGCCACAAGTGTCAAATCTATGCTGATAAGATTCATGTTCCTCCGACACTATTGAATCTTATCTCTTCCCCATGGCCTTTCTCCATGCGGGGAATTGATATGATTGGGATGATTGAGCCCAAAGCTTCGAATGGACATCGTTTCATTTTAGTGGCGATTGACTACTTCACAAAATGGGTTGAAGCGGCATCGTATGCAAATGTAACCAAGCAAGTCGTTGTAAGGTTTATTGAGAATCAGATCATATGCCGTTATGGTGTGCCAAGTAAGATAATTACTGATAATGGATCGAACTTGAATAACAATATGGTGGAAGCTCTTTGCAAATACTTCAAGATTGCATGTCATAATTCTTCTCCCTACAGACCCAAGAAGAATGGGGTTGTTGAAGCAGCGAATAAGAACATCAAGAAGATTATATAGAAGATGGTTGTCACATATAAGGATTGGCATGAGATGCTCCCGTTTGCTTTGCATGGGTATCGTACATTTGTCCGCACTTCAACAGGGGCAACCCATTTCTCTCTTGTTTATGGTATCGAAGCAGTGATCCCCGTAGAGGTTGAGATTCCTTCATTGCGTGTGCTCATGGAAGCCAAGTTGACTGAAGCTGAATGGTGTTAGACCAGGTTTGACCAGTTGAATATGATTGAAGAGAAGAGGTTAACTGTCATGTGTCATGGTCAGTTATATCAGCAGAGGATGAAGAAAGCTTTTGATAATAAGGTCAGACCTCGTGTTTTTAGAGAAGGCGACCTTGTGCTCAAGAAGATTTTATCATTCAAGCTAGATTCCAGAGGAAAATGGACTCCCAATTATGAAGGCCCATATGTTGTCAAGAGAGCCTTTTCAGGCGGTGCATTGATTCTTACAACTATGGATGGTGAAAAGTTCACTCGTCATGTGAACGCAGATGCAGTCAAGAAATACTTCGCCTAAAAAGAAAATAACAACTCGCTAAGTTGAAAATCCGAAAGGGCGGCTTAGGCAAAAATGAGCGTCTTGGTAGATTGAAAACCCGAAAGGGCGATCCAGGCAAAAATTAGAGACATAAAAACAGAAAATAAATTTCCCGATAAGTTGAGTACCCCACCTTGGGGCAACTTATGCAAAAATTAGGAATTATGGCTAGTAATTGCATTTTGCTGATCTTCAGTGATTTTGAAGACTTTGTTTGAGCACAAGGGTTGACGTTAGTCCATCTTTAGCAGCGGTCAAGAGCACAGTGGATATCAAGATTTGGTAGAAGGATTAAGGATCATTTGTATTCAATGTAACCCTTTTCCATGAAAATTACCATTTTCAACTTTGTAAAATCTATGAAGTCTTGTCATTTACAGACTACCATTTTATTAAATAAAGTTGAGCTTTTATCCAATTGTTTCTACTCTTATTTACTTCAGCCAATAGTTTTAAATTTTTATTATGATCATTTTAAAATTAAATTATTAAAATCAAAATCAACTTTTTTTTTATATAAAAGCAAAAAACTTTTTCAAAGCAAGTAACAGTAATATCAACAACATTTCAATGAATAACAAGTTCTTAAGTGTGAAGCATATGAGGTTCCCCAAGCAGTTAACTCTACGGGTATCTCTAGACATCAATATTGTTTCAGTTCCTCGGCGGAGTATTTGATCCCCGGTAGAGTTTCTTTATGTTCCCTAGCTGAGTTGATTGATTCAAATCCCCAACGGCGTGTCCTGGTCCCAACAGAGTTTCGGCTTCCCCAACGGAGTTCATTTATCCTTAGCAGGTAGATCGTCATCAGAAGATGTTTGATCTCTCCCCAGTAGATCTCTTTGGTGTCTCCACCAATCATCGCATCTTTGCTCCCAATCAGAGTCTCCTCCTGGTTTCTAAGCAGATTTTTTATTCTTCCGCAGTAGGGTTGTCTCCCATTTTTCATGGTGTTGACCTAAAATTCCCTATGGTTTGGATGTTTTATCCGCAGCCGATATCCTCCTTCCCCAGCTAGGGTTGCCCTTGATGTTGATCTCTCTGTTCTCCAGCAGTTTGTCTCCATGATTTTTGTGGATTGACCGAGGATTGTACTGGTGGTTCAAATTCTTTGCGACACCTCTGTATCCTTCGTGATCGTTTTGTCAGCATAATCACCATATATACATATACATATACATTCATATAATTTCATGATTTTGCATATCCTGCATATTCGATTTGTTTGAAATTTTCGTTCTCTGTTATGGTGGTACTTTATCCCCATACCAAACCCCGGTGTTTGTCCTCTTTCAATTGTAGAGTGTCAGCCTCTAACCAGAAAAGACTTTAACCTTTCTCTGTTTCCCCACTGTGTTTGTTTCCTCGTGGATGATTGCTATTTCAGTTTCCTTTCCAACAAATTTTCTGGATGGAATTACTCCCCATGAGTTATGTCCTCATTGGGTTGAGTCTTGATTAACCGTTTTCTTTCTAGCTCTTACCTAGATAGATATTTTGGTCCCCTAAGAATCTATTACCCAGTAACTGGTAATATTCTTCTTAGTTTGCAGTTTGTTACTTATTGCCCAATACCCGACAAAAGTACCCCTTTTCTCCCCAGTGGAGTCCCCGGAAGTATATCCTTGATATGTTCATCTTAACCAGGTGACGAATATCTTTCTTTTCCCCGCAGGAGTCTATCCTTGATATGTTCACTTTAATCGGTGACGAATATTCTCTCCTTTGGTATTCTACCCAGTAAAAAGGTAGTTGTAATTCCTACTCTTTTGTTCCCTAGAGAGTCAATCCTTGACATGTTCACTTTAACCAGTGACAAATTTTTTCTTCTTTGGTCTTCTACCCAGTAACCGGTAGTTGTAAATCCTATTGTTCCCCTTTAGCGGAGTCTATCTTTGATATGTTCACTTTAACCGGTGACAGATTTTCTCTTCTTTGGTATTCTATCCAGTAACTGATAGATGTAATCCCTATTTTCTCCCCTTTCAGAGTCTATCCTTGATATGTTCATCTTAACCAGTGACGGGTTTTCTCTTTGATTGGTCTTCTACCCAGTAACCGGTAGTTGTAAATCCTACTTTGTCCCCTCCCAGAGTTTAATCCTTGATATGTTCATCCTAACCGGTGACGGATTCCCTCTCCGACGATTTTCTATCCACTTTTCGATAGATGTAATTCCCTTTTTTGATCAGTTGGTATATCCTTGATATGTTCATCCTAACCGATGAGGGGTATCCTCCTTGACATCCCCAGGAAAGTTTATCCTTGATATGTTCATCTTAACCGGTGACGGATTTCTTCCCTGTCGAGTTTATCCTTGATATGCTCATCCTAACCGATGACGAATACTCTCACCCTTTGATCTTCTGCCCAGTAACTGGTAGTTGTAAATCCTATTTTTCTGCAGTTTTCCCCAGTAAGGCTATTCTTACCCAGTAACCAGTAATGAATACTCCCTCCTGGCTTTTCCTTAGCGCGTCATCCTTGATATGTTCATCCTAACCGATGACGGATGTCCTTCCTGTCAGATCTTTATCATCTCCTTACCCAGTAACAGGTAATAGGTAATAAATTTATGCTCCTCCTGTGTTGAAGTTTACCGCTTCCCCAGTCGAGTCGAGTGCGCATTTCCTTAGTGAAATCGCTTTTCCCTGCATGAGTCGGGTATTTCAGTTTTTATCTTGACTTATTTGTATCCCCTGCAGATGTGTTTGTTTCCCCGGCTGAGTCTTTCCATTTTATGGATTCCCTCGAGTCCCCCAATAGTTTTAAGTCGTAGTCTAGCCTACGCATAACTCCTTTTATCCCCAAGAGTCTCTGTCTCCCCAGTGAATTTTCCTTATGGAATGCATTATACTCTTGCGGATTTTCAGTCTCTCTGATTTTTTTCCTTTGTGGCAACTGTAGCGGGGTTTTCGTTACCTTTAGATTTATTGACTAAATCAAAAGTAAATCATACAATTCGAGTCACCACCGCACTTCTATTTATCTAAAGGAAAGGTTAGAAAGCGAACAAAAACCGAGAAGTTTTATCAAATCAAAAACTAATAAAAATGTCAGAGATCTGGGTAAGGGGGTTGGTTATGCAATGGGAAGGTTTTAAGCACCCAAAACATCCTTAGTACTCTAAGGGAGCCCTTTTTGCAAAGTTGTATGGTAGGTTGGTATTTGTGAAAATATTTGTGCAAACATGATTGGGGAGATAAGAAGAGAATATACAAATTATTTACAAATTTGTTGTTTGAATGGATAAACCCATTGCCTACGTACCATCACAAAGGTAGGATCAAAACCTCGTAGTTCGGGGTAAAATTCCCAAAAACAGTTGGTGAATTGATTGGTCCAAAAGCCTTGAGGTCTTTTGTTATCAAAGGGAGAAAACTCAGCCTAAACCAACAATCCACCATGTGAGGAGAGCTTCAACATACTAGTGAGGGATCCACCCTATAATAAGTATGGAAGACTTATAGTCCAATCACCAAGGATAAGGTGAGGTTTACATCAACCACTATGATAACTCAAACCTAATAGCTAAGGTTTATGAAAAGCTTTGGCAAAGGTGGCCATTGGAACCACAAAAACAATTTGAGTGAGTTGTACTTACAAATTAGAAGTATTCACAAAATAAAGTCAAAGTTGACTTAAGATTCAATTCAAAATAAGTATTATGAAAAAAGTTTGAAAAAATCAAAGGCATAATGCCTAGGTTTCTAGTTTTTGAAAACAATGTCAATGTTTGAACAAAATGAGTTTGGCTTGGGTTAGAGTGGAGAGAAGAAGAGAAGGGCTAGTCCTAAACATGCAAAGATGAGAGAAGAGAAATAAAATCCTTGGAGTTCCTTTCTTGAGATCATAAAGATGATCCAAGTTGCTCCTTTCCTTTGGAATTAGCAATTAACTCAAGCAATCAAACAAATATTCAATCAAGCTCCTAGGATCTTCCAATGGGCTTGTCTCTCTTAACTTGGATGCTTATGACAATTGTCCTTCTAATTAGCTCAAGTTTGGAATCCCTATCACAAGAACAAACAATCAAAAAGTTCCACAATGCAATAATAGAAATGGACAAAGAGAGAGTTTAGATTAGGGGTCCTTTCAATTCAACTTCAAGATTAAGCATTCTAAAGGCATGAGGCCTAGTTGCTCTTCAACAATTTTAGCATTCTAAAGGCATGAGGCCTAGTTGCTCTTGAAACTCCATTAAGCATAGGTAAGGTCCTAATTCTAAGTCCTTTCTCCTTTTGCATTGGTTCACACAAACAAAACAAAACAAGCACAAGACAATAGTATATTTACACAATAATGTGCTCAAGTGAGCAAAAGGCAAATGACATAAACATTAACATGAGCTCAAGTGAGCAAAGGGAAAAGACAATATGAATAAATGAGCAAGAAATTAAATTGCATTAAAGTAAATTGCAAGAATTAAATGCTTGAATTAAAAGTTAGTAATTAGTAGTTAGTGTTAGTGTGCCATAAGGCAATTTAGCGCTATGTTAAGCAATCGTAAGTGGACTAATGTAGTAGTCACACCTATCTGAGGCCGGTCAATAAAACTATAGGAAAATAAACACAAGTTAGAGATCATGACTAGTAAACCAAGCTCCTACAACTTGCCATGCCAAAAGAAAAGAAGAATGGCCTTGTATGGACTTTAGGTTTTTTGCTTGACCAAGAAGCAACCTATCTTGGACACAAAGCAATTCACTTGATCTTTGTTCAAGTTTAATTTGATTTGGATCAAAGAAGGTTAAGCCTCTCATATGTGAAGGCTAACCACAAATCATTAACTCATTGGTCAAAAGAAAAAGAAGAAGATGAAGATGGAAATGGAATGTACAAAAATGAAAATTCAAAAGACATAACCAACACACATTGATCAAACATGAATGGAATCAAGATCAATCAATGGTAAACAAAAGTGAAATGAAGCTTAGAAGTCAAGAAAGATCAAACATATTTTTGGTATTTTTTAGAATTAAAATAATGCATAAAATAAAATGAACAAATAAAGGTCAAACTTCAAATCCAATTCAAATCAACTTGGATAAGTCCAATTGGATCATCATAAGTCTAACATGGTCAAACAAAGTTTGACAAATTTTCTCAACATTTTTTGAAAACAGAAGCTAATTTTAAACAATTAAAAATGAAGAAAATTAACATAATTGGACTAAAATCTCAAATAAATCTCAAATCAATTAAGAAATTGATGAGAATATTTTTCATAGACTTATCATTATCCAAAGATGTTAAGAAAATATTTTTGGCATTTTTGAATATCAAATGTTATTTTAAATGAATTAAAAACAATCAGAAATCAAATAATTCACAAAAAATATTAAATGGAATCACAAAAATAATTAAAAATCATTTTATGAAACTAGAATTAAGAGAAAATTTTGCAATTGGTCCCATATTTTTGTGATTCCAAATAAAGAAGTTATGAATTTTTGAAAATAAAAGAAATAAAGAAATAAAAACAGAAATTAAGAAATTAGAAAAATCCACAGGCGTCTGATCCAACCTCATTAATTGACGTGGACCATCAAAAGGCCAGGAAACGCGCGCTCACCATGCACATTAGTCAAACAAAGCAACAACCAAGATTAAATCTGTAGATCATCATCCAACGACCATGGTTCAAACGCGTGGGGACGGTGGTGGAAACCACCGTCTTCTCCGGTGAGAAGGCACAGTCCGACCACCAGTTGCAGGTTTTGCAACCTCAACTAAAACACGCGACCCATACACCAAATTAAAGTTGGGGTGATATACATCACCCCTGTAACCTTAGTTTTCACTCAAGATCCTTATGGAAGAAGAAATCTGAGGTTGAAAAACTAGGTGTTCAATTTGAAGTTAACCAATTCACAAAATTAAATCCACCATTGGCTTGCCTCTCACATGAGGACTTCATAAATGCAAACCAACACAAGCAATGCACAATATTCAGTGAGATTTGAAGCAAAACAGTTGAGGTATAAACCTTTGCAGTGCAGCTTTTATGAGCACAATCCAACCAATCCTTTGTTTGCAGCTTGATCTTGATGTGTGATATGAGAGCTAGGCTTAGGAATCAGTATTGAAATTCAACTGATGTTGTTGAAAATCAAACTTGAAAAATGAAATGAAAACTCAAGATTCCTTTGGTGAGAGGTTGGGAAATGAATTCAGCAGGGATTCAGGCGCCTTCAGGTTGCCAATTGAATGAAATGATGCTTCTATTTATAGATGGAGTTGCAAGGAGAGTGTGATGAAAACCGTGTGCATGAAATTGGGTTCTCCATGCATGGGTCTGTACAGGCACATGTAAGGCCCAACATCAATTGCAAATGAATGTTGAACACCAACCAAGTTGAATTGGACGTGCAAATTGCATGGTATTGGATTGTGCATGATGATTTCACTTGGTTTCCATAAATGATCACAAATATTCATCTCTTCGAAAGTCCCATTTGGAAAATTCAAACATAGGCATGTGAATAATGGTTGGAAAGGTCTTGACATAAGGAACAAAAGTAATGCTGAAAAAAATCCATTTGGAGTTTGGAAAATTGTGAAAACTGGCCATGAAGTTCAAGGTACAAAACATACATTTGAAAACTTTGCCAAAAAGGACCAACTTCAAGCCCTTCTGTTTCAATGATGCAAGCCTCAAATGACAAAACCTTCAACATTAAAGTTGTATATATTTTCAAGAAAATAAATTTGGACTTCAATTTTTCATCATTTGGATTTTTAATGAGAAAATTATGGGCACTTGAAGTTGGACTTTTTTTCAAGATTCAATGGCTTTGGTCCAAAGTGACCTATAATGTTTTGTATTATCACATGTACTTATTTTAGGATTATGAAGTTTTGTCCAACATAACATTTGAATTAGACATCTTAAACTTTCCAATTCACTTGGTATCACCTAAAAATCATAAAAAATGAAGGAGTTAGGTCCTTGGGAAGTTGACCTAAAATTAGGGTTTCAGTCAAAATGACCTATAATATTTTGAAATGAATGATGATCTTACAAGTTTCAAATGGATTTTTGATGAACATGAAAGTTATTCACATGGTTCTTAAGAACATGTTTGATCTTGGGGTCATCATCATTTGGCAAAGATATCAAAAGTAAGGTCTCAGTGGATTTCAAAATAGTCAGATGATTTGACTGGTCAACTTCTCAAGTCCAAACTTCAAATCTTGATGAATGAATGATTGAGAGGCCTCACATAGGCTCATATATGCATAAAATGATGAATGAAAGAACTTCCCTTGATTTAATTTGATCATAGGTCGAGGTTGCTTCATGAGCAACGCATAGTCAATGCACAGTTGAATTAGGGTTTCCTTGGGAAACAATCCTCAAGCCCTTTGGTTTATCTTGATAAAGTTGGCAAATTGAGATACTTGGGAGTCATATATGATGATTGAGAGATTTGTGGACCATTTTCATGTTTGCTTTCATCTTCATCTAGCCATTCTTTGAGTATAGGGGCCTCCTAGGAGCCTTGGATCACATGACTGCTTAAGCTTCAAAACAAAAGATGTTAGTGACCTAGTTTTGTGCTTTTGGTTAGTAAACAAAATAAGAAAAGCAATAATATACAATTCAAGCATGCTTGGTGGTCTCAAACCACTCACATAAGTCCCAACCCAAGGGTTAAGGAGCCAAGATGTTATGATCCTTGAGGCAAATGCAAATGAGCAATGTTATGATGCCATAAGGGATCTTAGGGTCAAAATTAGGGTCTTACAGATGCCCCTATTTAAGGTCATTCTAGCCGGAGATATGAAGGTTAAAATCTTCGTATCGACGAGGTAGAATGGACTTAAATAATAACAAAGAGACGAATTTTGGTCCCTAAGAGACCTCATGATGCAAATGTATGTATGCAAAAGTTAATACTTTGTGGGGATATGTGTCCACAAAGAAATCAGGAGAAACTGAAAATCCATAAGAGTAATGTACTCATAAATGGGACAGAGACTCTGGGGGGAATAAAGGGAATGAAATGCGTGAGCAGGTCACGACTTTGAAAACTTGTTGGGAGACACAAAGGGATTCCATGAAAATAAATCAATGGAAAGACTCGAGCTGACGCAAAGATGCTTATATTGGGGAATATGCCAATACAGCAAAACTATCCACAAAGGATACTTCGGATAAAAATCCGGACTCAAGTGAGGATGTCCACAAAGGACTCAGCTGAGGAAGAAAAACGAGGTATTACTGGTTACTGGGTAATAAACTCAAAGAGAGACATGTGATCCAAGCACCGGTATAAGGGTGAGAGAACAACATGCTCAGGGAGAGAGAATATTTAAGACCAGTATAAGGGTGAGAGATATCAATCATCCAAAAATATGAGGAAGACCTAAAAGGTATATTTCAACTCAGTAAAATTTGACTCCACAGGGGACAAAAAGTCATAATAGGGAGCAGAAAGAAAGGAACACCAGGGATACCGGTTACTGGGCATATAATAGGTGACCAACCAGGCGTGAATTAGGGAATATTTCCAAGACACTCATCATCCGAAAGGAGGGCTGAAAAAGAAAACTCGATTACAGGATGGATATTCGATTCCATAAGGAAATACGAATCTTACTCGACTGGGGAAGAAAAAGACTTCGACTGAAGAGCGCATGAGATATATTATCTATTACCGTCAGAACGTAGATAACATACTCGCATGGACGATTATCCACAACCAATTACTAGGTTAATAAAGGATAAATCGACCGAAAAGAAAGGACATCGGGATACCGGCTACTGGGTATAAAATGATGACCAATCAAAGGGAGAAACAATCATTACCAAACAAGGGTAAATGAAAGATGACGCGCTGGGAATAAATTGCTTGATAAGAGCAATTATCCAAGAGATATATCACCGGTTACTGGGTGGTATACTCAAAAATGAAGGAATATCCATACCGAATATTAGATAAAGATAACCAACAAAGAGGGGATTACACCTACCGGTTACTAGGTAGAAAACCAAAGGTGAGAGTTCCCGTCATCGGTTAAGATGAACAAAATCGAGGATTAGCTCTGCAAGGGAACAAAATGGGGCTTACAACTATCGGTTACTGGGTAGAAAACCATAGAAATAGGACTTACAACTACCGGTTACTGGGTAGAAGGCCACAACATCCGCTGGGAAGAGAATGAACAATTATTGTTTACTGAGCAATTGAACAACTAAACCACAGGGAACTGCAGGGGAAATAACAAGAAAGGAGTCAATCTATGAACAAACTAGAGAGACGGAACGAAACAAGACTCAACCCAATGAGGATATAACTCAGGGGAGTAATTCCATCCCAATACATATTTTGGGAGGAAACTGAAATAATAATCATCCACGAGAACATAACTCAGTGGGGAATATGGAAGAAAAAATAGACACTTTCTGCCTAAGGGGCTGACTCTATATGGAGAGATCAGACACAAACATCTGCTTGGGGAAGAACATTTCACCAATAGCAGGAGATAACAAGCAATGGTATATGGCAAAGAATGCAACATGAATATCCGAATGCTATAATTATGCATGTATATGTGTGGTTTATGTATGATTAATGTTGACAAACAGACATATCTAACACAAACAGGTCCAAGGATCAATGGACAAACATCCGGTACAACATCTCAAAATAGAAAGCCAGGCCCACAGGAGAAATCCAATCTGGTGGGGAACAACAAATACCGGGAAACACCAATCACCACTGAGGATCAAGTAGAGTCGCTGTTGGGGACCAAGACTACTGCTAGGGGAAAAAGCAGAATCGTCGGGGATCAGAGACCACTTTAAGGGATCAGCCAAAAGGCACAACTACCAAAAGCTAGGGATCTTCCAATAGTTCTTGGGAACTTGCAGAGATGTGGATAAGATCAGTCAAAGAAGAACTCTACTGGGGATCTTATCAAGCAATAATATGAAATTTTGTAGGGAACAACCACCAAACAGAAGCACATCAATCAAACATTCACTTCTAACCACTGAAGGAACATCTCTGCTGCGGTGAAAGAACCAATCACTCTGCTGGGAAGCTAACAATACATCCTCCTCGAAGTTCTAACATCCAACTAGGATGAGGTAAAGTCTCAGCTGGGGAAGCTACAAAGCCATCACCAGGGATTTGCTGCTGAACCGACAAAAGATCCGATTCAGAGGAAAACTCTACCGGGGAGCACAACACGGATAAGATCCATCGTAGAAGAAACTCTACTGGGGAACTTATCAAGGAAAGATATGAAACTCTATGGGGAACAACCACCAAACAGAAATTCCAAAAAATCAACAAATCTCCTCATATCTGTTGGAGAAACATCTCTACCAAGGAGAGAGCACCACTGCTCCACTGGGGAAGGAAATAAGCATCTTCAACACCAGCTCTGCTAGGAGGAAACTATCCAATAAGGAGGGAAGAACAAATATATCATGCTCTGATCAGGAAACTCCACTGGGGAAAGACTGCTGGCAATCATACTGAGGATAACCTGTAGGCGACTCAACTGGGGGAAGGCTAACGTGAGCAACCCTACTGAGGATGAGTGGTAAACAAACTTGCTGGGAAAAACTGTAGGCTAATCTGCTGAGAATTTCTACTCATGCTGAAATTCTTGCTCACTCTACGGGATATTTCCAATCACAATAAGGGAAGACCAACTTCCTCGAAGAGGTAGCATATCAACTTTTATCAATCTATACGGGATTTTAGGTCAATCCATACAAGGGATGACAACCATATAATTGATAAAACACAGATGCTAGACTCAGATTCTCTGAGGATCTGAGGATGGAGAGGTATACATCTCTAAGAAGATCAAGACCAAAACTCCAGACTCTTTGGGGATATTGGTGGAGTATCACCTTCCTCTGCGCTCACGGAGGAGACAACCTGAAAGATGATGAAAGAGGATACAAATATGCTAGAAACATGAATAAATGTCTTACTCTTTTGGAGATCGTACTATCCTTGGGAGAGCACTGAGGATGTTCCATATATCCTTTTCAGTCATTGTTAATGTTCACTTTTGTTTAAAACAGTTTATAAAATTTTATTTATTTAAAACAATGATATTTATCAATTAAAACATGCAAACATTTGTTAAACAGAAACAAATAAGAGTGCAAATAATTAGATAAAGGCTCAAATTTATTTGATGGAATGGTAGTCCGCAAATGGCAAGACTCCATGGATCTTTACAAATTTCAAATTGGTGATATATATTGGAAAAAAGGGATACATTGAACATAATGACCATTTCTCCACCAACTCTGAATCCAATGTATCTGAAGCTTTAGTTGATGATGACTGAGCGAGAATCTTTGACAGATGACAGTTGTAGAGCAAAGTCTTGTTAGGATGCAGTTACTTGCCAAATCCCTAATTTTTGCCTATATTGCCCCAGGGTGAGTGTCACAACGTGCGAAAAACAACCGGCGAGGAAAAAGAAACAGAAGAGTCGCCACCGTTCGTTATTTATCCCAAAGGAGGGAAAGGAAACGATCGAAGAAAACCTGAAGAGAGGAAAAGACAAGGTCTCGCAACCAAATCTAGGGTTCGAGAGTCGATTATGCGAAGGGAAGGTATTAGCACCCCTACGCATCCGTAGTACTCTACGGGATCCACTCTTGTTGTTCTAGTCTAAAGGGTGTAGGTATATCTAAGGTACTATTTACTAAAAGAAAGTCAAAAGAAAATGACTCGCAAGGATGTCACAACCACTGCCTACGTATCTCATATGAATAGGAGAATCAGAGTCTTCGTAGCTCGGCTACCTATGGGTGAAAGAAAAGTGTGCTCGATAAGACATCGTGTCTTATGCCTACGTATCTCATCTGGAATGAGAATCAGAGCAAAACATAGTTCAGCTAACTACGGGAACAAAGGGTCTCGATTGCAACTAGGGCAAGAGAAAGGGAAGGTCTCGATTGCAACGAGGGCGAGAGAAAAGAATCGCAACAAGGGCGAAAGAAAGCAAGGATTAGTTGTTAGTCGTCAGTCAAAACTCGGCAAGACATCGCATCTCGTGCCTACGTATCTCATCTGAACATGAGAATCAGAGTTGTCGTAGTTCGGCTAACTAGGGGTTAAGGGTTGCCATCTGAACATGGACTTACAAAAGAGGACACCAACTGTGTTAAAGGAAAGTGGGCAATGTGTTCAACGTCCTAGCAATAGGTGTCGCAACTCGCTGAATCGAGTCTTAGGCAGTTACTTTTTTGCAATAGAACGAACTGACATGCCACAAGATCGGAGACGCACGGAAGGTCTAAAAGTGGGGAAGCTCTGCCCTAGAGTTGTCATGCAATGTGGACCTATGTGTTAGGATTTATAGAGGGGAACATCTACCTAATGTTAGCATGAAAAGAATAAGGGAATTCTACCTATGTTATCATACAAAGGGTTCTACCTAATGGGTGCTACCTAAACGGAACAAGAGTCGACGGATGGAGCAAGGAGAGGAGCCATGGATAAGGGTAAATGGCGATGCCAGAAGCAATCGACTTACAGGTAGATGGCGATGCATGAAGCAATCGACTTACAAGAGGATGGATGAATGCATGCTAGTTCTGTTAAGTTTTGAAAATGATTACTCGATGTTGGATCGAGCTTTTGATCTTGTTTTGAAATGATTATCGGATGTTCGTTTTAATTCTTGTATTAACAGATGAATAAAGAATGAAAGAATAAATATTATACACTTCATGGGAGAGGGGTACATTTGTTATGAATGGGGATGGTTCATGTCAATCAAACAATAAGAATATATGCCTCAATCATCATACAAGTAGGCAACAGTTAATCAAACAATAAGAATATATGCCTCAATCACCATACAAGTAGGCAATAGTTAATCAAACAAATCAGATAAGTACACAGGTATATAATCAGATCAAAGAATCAAAGAATGAAATAAGGGAGCATTAAACAATGCATGGGAAGTATGAACATGTCAAACAATCAAGCAATAGTAAGCATGGATGAAAGAAACAAGTATAACAGATAACAGATGAATCAGACAGATGAAAAGGTGCACAAAAGGGTCCAATGAAATAATTAAATCAAGAAATGAGGTAAGGACCAAATAAAATCAAGATAAAAGGCTTCTAATACATGGCATATGAGATGAACAAGGGAGGATCAAAAGATCTCTTCAATTTCCCTAAGCAATCCCTAAGTCAAACATCAATCATAAAGAAGTCAACTGAAAATTCAAGCCAACTTAATAATTATCAAATAAATAGAAAATTAATCAAGAAAATTATGAAAAATTAAACTAAACAAGGTGGGGTCAGGACATCATCATCCCCCAAAAAGATTTCAAAATAATGAAAATTGGTACATGAATTAATTGAAATAAAACAGAAGTCGAACTAAAAGTTAACCAACAAGACTAGGTTAAAAATAAATCAAGAATAAATTGGAAATGTGAAATAAAAATCCAAGAAAAGATCAGGTTGACCATGGGACAATGGTCAACCTTCATCCCAAGAATCAGAAGCTAAAAATAATTTTAAGTTATAAAAATAAAATCAAGATAAAAATGTATGTTAAAATGAACAACTTGGAATGAATAATTAAAATAAAATATTAATATTAAATAAATGCGAAAATAAAAATTAAATAAAATTAAATAAAGCATCAAGAAATATGGAAAATATTTTTGGGTATTTTTATGAACAAAGAAAATATTTTAAATTAATTACAATCACAACAGAAATAAAATGGGAATAAAAAAATGAATATGAAAAGAGGGGGTGCATTGGTATTTTAATTGAACTGAAAAACAAGTTATGCATTAATGGGCCATGAAAGAGGGAGTGTGAAAAGCAACAGCGAAGGGCCCATGATCCACAACAAACATTAAATCAAAGCGTGACACTAAATGAAATAACATTTTATTTAACAAAATCATGTGACATAACATCAACCGGTTAACTTATTTTAAGTGGCTAAAGGATAAAAACGCATGGGCGGCCCAGATTAAAACGTGCGCATTGGATTTAATGGTCCTCAAGACGACATGTGGTCGTCTTCCTCATTAAACCTTGCCCTAGCGCCATGTTCATGCAAGAGGACGCAGCAAAACAGTGGATTTATTCAAACTTCAACTCAAAAATACGCATGCCATAGTGCACTAAAAGACATGAAATAAAGCCCAGATCTCAAGTATGAAATGTGAAGATTAACATGGTATCTTTGTTTGAATGAAATGATGGCTTAATCATGGAGAAAAATTGTCAACAAGGTATCAATATGGACACGGGTAAGAGCAGAAAGTCAACAGTACAAACTCAACATCAAGAACATTGCCTCGTATTGAGGGCTTCAGAAGCAAGCATAGCATATGATTAGCATGGTGATGAGCATGATGATGAGCATGGTAAACAATAGTGAAGCAAGCATAATAATGAGCAAAACAATAGCCATGGAAATGGAGTAATAAAGGTTACCTAGTGGAAGTTAGGTCCACTGCCCCTTGACTGTGGAGAGAATGGAAGGAAATGGTGCTGCTCTCTTGGTGCTTCAACTTGAGAACTTGATGAGAAAATGAAAACTGACTTGAATGAACTCCTTCCTTGCTTGCTCGAAAAAATCACAATGCCTTGCTTTCAGGTTTAGGGTTTTAGGCTTAAATATGGCGGGTCTAATGTCTTTAATGGGCTCAGAAACAATTGCTTATCCATGAGCCAAAATGATGCAAGTTGGGTGACATTTGGTGAGGTGTAGAAAGAGGGCACGTGAGAGTTGTTATTTTGGGCAAAACTTAAGTGAGTGGAAATGTTGCTGCATGGCCAAATGAGGAAACAAAACATGGGCTGGGTTTATGTAGCATGGTTGGCAGGCAAGAAATTCATTTCAAGATGGTGACTTTGTGGCCATGTAACTTGATGATCAAGTCACCAATTGAAGAAATAATGCAAACAGTAGGAAGATCTCATGGAGCATAACATGTTTCATGTTGAGCATAAGTGGAAATGATGAGTGGAAGAAGGTGAAAAATGGGCCTCAAGTTCATGTCACACCATTGCAAAACTGGTTGGGCAAGTTAGGCCTAAAATCTGCCTAGAAACTCAAGTCATGGTGCCAACTTTAAGTGAGTGCATCTCTCAAACCATGGATCCAAATGAGATGATTCAAAAGGGAGGTGAAAGAGGAAATGGCAAGGTATAATTGTTGTGAAGAAACTATTTTCAATTGATGCCTTGAAGTGCAAGAAAACTGGCCAAGAAGTCCTGATAAACTTTGAAGATTTTTAGACTTAGAAATTTTTCTAAGTGTCCAAAAAATATGAGCTACTTTGACCAAGCATAACTTTCTCAATTTTAATCCAAATGGAGAAAACTTTATATTTATAGAAAGCTTGGAACAATAGGAACAACTTTCATGTTGGAGAAACTTTCAAATGGAGCTTTTATATTGATGGAAAATGGGCTTAAAGTGAGTACAAAAATCATGAAAACTTGCCCTAAATGGAAAGTCAACCATTTCCAAATTAAGTAACTTTTCCAATTCCTGATTAAATGATGAATCCATGATCCAACCTTGATCAAATTTCACATGTAGGCTCCCTTAGGCATGAATTTTGAGATTCCACTCTCAAAAAGTCAGGAGTTGACTTTTCTGGCCCCACAGTTGACTTTTCCCAAACTGTCTGATTCCTGATTCTAGTGATCAATTGAAGCACTTCTGGCTCAAATAAAAAGCTGATTTTTTGTATGTAGACCCTTGTGGACATATGGAGGGCCATGGAAAAGAGTTTCACCCAAACAATCAGAAATAAACTGATTTTATACCAAACCCTAATTTTAGGGCAAAGTGGATTGGGAACTGATTGCACTGCTTGCCAATGGATCTTTCTGAGATAATTGTGAGTCTTCCTAGGCCAAAATGCATCTCCAATCATGACATGGATGAGCTCCTCTATTTTCAACCAAACATTGCCTGTTGCAGATAGCCATGAAACCCTAGTTTCCTAATTAAGTCCAGATGAAAACTCTGATAGCTCTGAATCCTTCACTGATGAATTGAGGACCATAATGAGATACTTGGAGCCCCCTGAGACCCTTGAGACTTGTATACTAGAGAATGAAGTCCAATTCTCAATCTTGCTTTGTGTGGGCTCCTTCTGTTAAGGAGTGATCAATCAAAACCTGATTCCCAAGTCACTAATGCAGTATGCAATGAGTATGACCTAGTATGATGCTAATGAAGTGTGAAACATAATCCCATGCTTCCAAGAAAAATGAAGGGGTAAATTTTGGGGTATTACAGTGAGGTACTCAATCTAGCGGGATATGTTTTTATTTTTTTATGTCTCTAACTTTTGCCTGGATCGCCCTTTCGGATTTTCAATCCACCGAGACACTCGTTTTTGCCTAAGTTGCCCTTTCGGGTTTTCAACTTAGCGAGCTATTCTGTTTTTATTTTTAGGCGAAGTATTTCTTGACTGCATCTGAATTCACAAGACGAGGGAAATCCTCCCCATCCATAGTTGTAAGTATCAAAGCACCGCCTGAAAAGGCTCTCTTAACAACGTATGGACCTTCATAGTTTGGAGTCCACTTGCCCCTGGAATCGGGCGCAAAAGACAAAACTTTCTTGAGCACCAGGTCACCTTCTCTAAACACACGAGGTTGGACCTTCTTATCAAAGGCTTTCTTCGTCCTTTGTTGATATAACTGACCATGGCACATGGCAGTTAATCTCTTCTCTTCAATCAAATTTAGCTGGTCATAACGACTCTAAACCCATTCAGCCTCAGTCAACTTGGCTTCCATCAAGACTCTCATTGATGGGATCTCAACCTCCACGGGGAGCGCAACCTCTATGCCATATACAAGAGAGAAAGGGGTTGCCCCTGTTGAAGTGCGGACATATGTATGATAGTCATGCAAAGCAAATGGCAGTATCTCATGCCAATCCTTGTACGTAACAACCATCTTCTGAATAGTCTTCTTGATGTTCTTATTAGCAGCTTCAACAACCTCATTCATCTTGGATCTATAGGGAGAAGAATTATGATGTGCAATCTTGGACTCGCTACACAGCTCTTTCATCATTTTTTGTTCAAGTTAGATCCATTATCAGTAATGATGTTGTCTGGAACACCATAACGGCATATGAGTTGATTCTTGATAAACTTCACAACCACCTGCTTGGTCACATTTGCATATGATGCCACTTCAACCCACTTGGTGAAGTAATCAATTGCTACGAGAACAAATCTGTGACCGTTCGATGCCTTTGGCTCTATCATGCCAATCATGTCAATTCTTCACATGGAGAAAGGCCATGGTGAGGAAATAACATTCAGAAGTGTCGGAGGAATATGAATCTTATCCGCATAAATCTGACACTTATGGCATTTCTTCACATATTTGCAGCAGTCAGACTCCATTGTCAGCCAATAGTAGCCTTCTCTCAACATCTTCTTTGCCATGGCATGTCCATTGGAATGAGTACCAAACGAACCCTCATGGACTTCAGTCATTAACAGTCTCCTTTGTGTCTATCCACACATCTGAGCAGAACCATATCAAAATTCCTCTTATAAAGCACATCACCATTGAGGTAGAAACTACCAGATAATCTCCTCAAAGTCTTCCTGTCTTTAACAGATGCCCCAAACGGGTAAATCTGAATCTAGAGAAAACACTTGATATCATAATACCATGGCTTATCATCTTTCACTTCTTCAACTGTAAATACATGAGCTGGTCTATCCAAACGCATCACAGTAATATTGGGAACTTCATTCCAGAATTTCACCACAAACATTAAAGCAAGCGTAGCAAGCGCATCTGTCATCCGATTCTCATCTCGAGGAATATGATAGAAGTCAACCTCAGTAAAGAACGTTGAAATCCTCCTCGCATAATCTCTGTATGGGATGAGACCAGGTTGATTCGTCTCCCATTCACCCTTAATAGGATTAACAATAAGGGCCGAATCACCATAAACATCAAGATGTTTGATCCTAAGATCAATACACTCTTCCAAACCCATAATACAGGCCTCATACTCCGCCATATTATTCGTGCATTTGAAAGTTAGCCTTGTTGTAAAAGGAAAATGGGTGCCCTGAGGAGTAATAATCACTGCCCCAATACCATTTCCATATTGATTAACAGCGCCATCGAATACCATACCCCATCGGGAACCAGGCTCTGGCCTTTCATCGAGCGTAGGATCATCGCAATCTTTTATTTTCAAATACAGAATCTCCTCATCCGGGAAGTCGTACTGAACAGACTGATAATCCTCAATTGGTTGATGTGCCAAGTGGTCAGCCAGGATACTACCTTTAATAGCTTTCTGAGCTCGATACTCAATATCATACTCAGACAACAACATCTGCCAACGGGAAATCCTCCCAGTTAAAGTAGGCTTCTCGAAGATATACTTGATTGGATCCATTTTGGATATCAACCAAGTCGTATGATTCAACATATACTGGCGTAAACGCTTAGTAGCCTAAGCCAAAGCACAACATGTTTTCTCAAGCATTGATTATCGAGACTCACAATCAGTGAACTTCTTACTCAGATAGTATATAACATACTCTTTCTTCCTTGATTCATCTTGCTGACCCAATACACAACCCATGGAGTCTTCAAGAACGGTCAAGTACATAATCAACGGTCTCCCTTCCACAAGCGGAGACAGAATCGGAGGCTCGGACAAATATTCTTTGATACTGTCAAAGGCCTTCTGGAAATCCTCAGTCCAATCATGACGCTGATCTTTCTGGAGGAGCTTGAATATAGGTGCACATGTGGTAGTCATGTGGGATATAAATCTGGAAATATAATTCAAGCGGCCAAGAAAACCTCGGACTTGCTTCTCAATTTTGGGCACAGGCATCTCTTGTATTGCTTTGACCTTGGCAGGATCAACTTCAATACCTCTTTTGCTGACAATAAAGCCCAATAACTTGCCGGAACGGACTCCAAATGTACACTTGTTAGGATTCAGACGGAGTTTATACTTCCTCAAACGCTGAAAAAGCTTCAACAAATGCTTTACATGTTCTACTTACGTTCTCGACTTTGCAATCATATCATCCACATACACCTCGATCTCCTTGTGCATCATATCATGAAATAAGGTAGTCATAGCTCGTTGATACGTGGCTCCGGCGTTCTTCAAACCGAAGGGCATCACTCGATAACAGAATGTTCCCCAAGGTGTGATGAATGTTGTCTTCTCCATATCCTCGGGTGCCATTTTGATCTGGTTATATCCGGAAAATCCTTCCATAAATGAGAAGACATTGAATTTAGCTGTATTATCTACCAACATATCAATATGTGGTTGAGGAAAATCATCTTTCAGACTAGCTTTATTCAAGTCTCTATAGTCCACACACATTCGGACTTTTCCATCTTTCTTAGGCACGGGCACAATATTGGCCACCCATTGAGGATATGTAGAAGTCACCAGAAACCCCACATCAATTTGCTTCTGAACTTCTTCTTTAAACTTCACTGCCATATCAGGATGAGTTCTTCTGAGTTTCTGCTTCACAGGCATACACTCAGGCTTCAAAGGCAGGAAATGTTGCACGATATCTGTATCCAGACTAGGCATGTCTTCATATGACCAGACAAAGACGTCGACATATTCTCGCAGCAACTCAATCAACCCCTTCTTCACAGACTCTTCCAGGAGTGCCCCAATCTTTACTTCGTGAACACAATCTTCAGACCCCAAGTTAACCGTTTCCAGATTCTCGAGATGTGGTTGAATGATCTTCTCTTCGTGCTCAAGAAGACGGGTAATCTCATCAGGAATCTCTTCAACATCATCTTCTTCGGCCTCAAATACAGGGAACTCAAAGTTGGGAGATGGTGTTGGATCATTATGTTCAATGGGTTTGATCAACCTGCATAATGATTTTGGATATAAAAGAGATTTTAGAATTCAAACAAGGCAAATCATTATGCAGATGAAAAGATTGATTTTATTCTCTTTTAGGGTTTTTTAGTGATCACCAATTTCATGCAAAAAGAAAAAAGTGAAAATAATTTGGAAAAACAAACATTTAACATGTAATTATTGAATGAATAACATTGTATTAATGTGTCAACAATGTCATCACTTCTCCTTTTAGCATGGGAGAAGGGTTTTTAAACAAAAGTGAACACATTACGTGGACTTATGGACAACTGTTGGAACATCAACAACGACCCAATTATTACAGACTCCTCCAGGGATGACAAAGTTGCCCGAATCTTCCTCTGCATCATCTTCCACTATAGCAGCAGCCTCTTGGTCTTCGACCGTGTGGATGAAACCTCCACTCTGAAACAGCCCATGCTCGTTGAAAGTTCCTGAAGAATACCCTATGCCAGCCCGGGATTTATTGTCTTCCAGCTTAATCATTTGTCCTAAACCAGTAGTTACGTCATACTTAATGGCCAACTTCGCATCATTGTAGGACGAAAATAAAGAAGTTCCTTTCCTTGAAGGCTCAGCAATAGATAAGGCTTGGAACGGAGTCCCAACCTCATCCTCAACGTCTATATAAGAAAAGGAAGACAAATGGCTTACCAAAAGAGCCTTCTCTCCCCCTATCACCACCAACTTCTTATTCTTAACGAATTTCAACTTTTGGTGTAGGGTGGATGTCACGGCGCCTGCCTCGTGAATCCATGGTCTGCCAAGCAAGCAGCTATATGATGGGTGAATATCCATGACCTGTAAAGTGATCTGGAAATCACTAGGTCCGATCTTGACTGGGAGCTCAACCTCTCCAATCACAGTTTTTATGGATCCATCAAAAGCTTTAACAACCATTCCACTCTGCCTCGTGGGAGGCCCCTGGTAAGAAAGTTTGGCCAGAGTGGATTTTGACAACACATTTAGTGATGATCCTGTGTCTACCAGCACATTAGACAAGGCATCATCCTTGCAGTTCATGGAAATGTGTAGAGCCAAATTGTGGTCTTTTCCCTCCTCGGGAAGATCAGCATCGCAAAAGCTCAAATTGTTACAAGCAGTTATGTCTGCAACAATGCTATCAAACTATTCTATTGTGACATCGTGATCCACGTATGTCACGTCCAACACCCTCTGCAAAGCTTCGCGGTTTGGCTCAGAATTCATCAACAAAGATAGCACAAATATCTTTGACGGAGTTTGAAGCAGCTGATCTACAACATTATATTCGCTCCTCTTGATGAGCCTTAGCATCTCATCACAATCCTCTCTCAAAATGCCATTCTGGCCAATAGGGACATGAGCTTTAGCAACAACGACAGATTTATCAACAACAAGTGTCGGATTCAGAGAAGAAGAAGAAGTACCCACAGGGAAGGCAGAATTATCAACAACATCAGTTCTTCTCGAGATGTCTACATGGGGTTTCGGCGGCGCCGAGAAAACACGACCACTGCGGGTCATACCACTAACATCTGATATACTTGTAACAGAGGTGGAGGGCAACGACACCTCCTTCCCATCTTCCAACGCGACTGCATTATATCTGTAGAGAACAGCCTTATCCGAAGAGTACGGAGCAGGGCCTGCTGGCTTGATAATAAGAGAGGGAGAAACCTTCTTCTTGCTGCCATCATATCTGACAACAACAGGTTCGGGCATTCTGAATACAGGTGATATAACATTAACTTCGTCCTCATCACGATTTTGAAGTATCTCAATCACACCCTGATCCTGCATCTCTTGGATGTCCTTCCTGACTTGGTGACATCCTCTCTCGTTGATAGTGCACACTCGACATCTGTCATGGTCATGATTGTAATGACTGTATCCATATATCAGTCTATGCATCTCGACCAACAATTGTCTGATATGGCTGACATATCGGACTTTGTACTTGTCAGGGCAACCCTGGACCATGTTAACTGCAGCCTTCCCATGCTCGGGAAATGGGTTCTTCTTAACATTCGGACCTACGTCCTCGAAAAACAAAATCCAACTTCTAACAAGGTCTTGAACCTTGGTCTTCAAGGGATAACAGTTCTCCATATCATGTCCGGGAGCACTGGAATGATAAACACGATGAAGCTCGGGCTTGTACCACCACTGAGGGTTGGTCGGTACAACAGGTGGGTCACGTGGAGTAATCAGCTTCCTTTCAATCAATGAAGGATATAGTTCAACGTAGGTCATTGGAATTGGATCAAAAGTGACCCTCTTCCTATCATAGCTAGTGTTGGTATTGTTGGTGTTTCGAGGCTGGTAGGTCTGATGTTGCGGACGATGCTGTTGTTGTTGATATTGTTGTTGCTGATGCTGATAATGTTGATTTTCCCTGAAGGCAAGTGCTATTTGAGCCACCTGGTGATGGTTACTGGTAGGGCGCACAGTCTTCCTCTTCATAGAGGGTCTTCGTTTGTTGTGGAAGGACACAACATGTGCCTCTCCCTCATTCTTCTTTGCAAATTCCCCATAACATTTTGTAGAAGAGCCTTCATCTTTGGCCAGACGTCCTTCACGGACTCCTTCCTCTAGTCGCATCTCCATGTTCACCATCTCGGTGAAGTCAGAGGAAGCACTAGCTATCATCCTCTCGTAGTAAAATGAACTCAAGGTCTTCAGAAAGACCTTGGTCATTTCCTTCTCTTCAACTGGAGGCACAATCTGTACGGCCAATTCACGCCACCTCTGGGCGTACTCCTTAAACGTTTCCTTCTCCTTCTGGGACATAGCCCTCAGTTGGTCCTTATCGGGAGCCATATAAAAGTTGTACTTGTACTGCTTGACGAAAGCTTCGCCATGGTCGTTGAAGGAGCGGATATTAGCACTATCCATACCCATATACCATCTGAGTGCGGCGCCAGACAGGCTGTCCTGGAAATAGTGGATGAGGAGTTGATCGTTGTCAGTCTGAGTTGACATCTTGCGTGCGTACATCACAAGGTGGATGAGACGGCAAGTATTTCCTTTATACTTTTCAAAGTCAGGAACTTTGAACTTGATAGGAATCTTGACGTTGGGCACAAGGCACAGCTCAGCAGCAGATTTACCAAAGAGGTCTTTCCCTCTTAGAGTTTTCAGTTCCTTGCGCAACTCAAGGAATTGGTCATTCATAGCATCCATTTTCTCGTAGACATCTGAGCCCTCAGATGGCTCAGAATGATAAATGGTGTCATCAACTCTCGGTAACATGTGCATAACTGGAGGTGGCACAACAAGGACCGGGCTAGATGCCGACATAGAAGTAAATGTTGTGGCGAGACCCTCTGGCATAAAATTCGCGGGCATCCCCCAGGGAAACCCGGATGGCATAGCAGACGTAGCGAAATGAGCACTGGCGGCAGGCACGGTAGAGGAAGCAACCTCTGAAATGACTGTCCTCTGGGGAGGAGTTGCAGGCGTTGGAGAAGACTGACTTTGGGCAGCCAGGAATGACTCCATCAAGGAAGTCAACCTAGCTACTTCCTCCTTGAGTTCCATGTTCTCTTGTTCAAGGTGATCCATTAGCTTTGAAGAATTGGCCGTGGTGTTGTACCGGTGCATCAGCTTGTCTTCAAAATAAAAGAAAACACAGAGTTAGACCACTGATCAAGAAGCCCTGAACAAAACCTGCTTATGCATATGATGCATGCAATGCTTGTGCATATGATTTATTTTTATTCAGAGGAACTTTATAGAGATCTATTTGCAAATATTTGGAAAATATTAATCTTTTAGACATATAACGGAATATTCATATCAATAATATCTGGAAAAAATTTTACACCAAAGAAGTACAGTCCTGGTAACCAAATACAATACAAGAGATAAGGAAAATAAACATCCTATGGAACCGTAGAAACAATCGTCCAAAGCTCTCGAGACCGGAAGATAAGCTGCACGAAGCCTCTTCACCTCTCTCTCATAGGCTGCCTCCATATCTGCCTTCTCCTTGGCAAGTCGATCATACTTCCACTTCCAAATTTTCGAAGACTGAGGAAGAACAGAAGTCACCACATCATTAGGCTCATCAATAACCTGATGCTCCAGAAATTCTATCACAGCATCTTTATCTCTGAGTTGCTGAAGTAGCTCCTCTCGCTCACGGACCCAAGCACGTGAACGGTCTTCATCTCTCAACTCCTCTACTCCTTGGTTAGGGAGGGTTGAAGGCCCAACCATAACCATAGGGGTAGGTCTTGGGTAATCATAAGGCATGCGGTATTCATAAGCTCTCCTCCTCACCCACGAGGTATAAGGTTCCAAAGCAATACAATTCTTCGGACCAAGCTCTTTCCTTCCCTTCCTATGAATCTTGCGCCAAGCGCGGACCATCCTGCCCTTCAAGTTTTGGGGATCTTTACCCTCTTGACAGAACACACCTTCTAACACAATGTTATTAGGTTTACCCTTTAAGGGGAACCCAAGCTGACGGCGTGCCAAAATAGGGTTGTAGTTAATTCCACCACATGTACCAAGAAGAGGCACATCGGATAATTCACCACAAGAATCAATGATCTGGACACCATCATATACACGGTTATACCAAAAGATATCATCATTAGTGAGAGACATAAGCCTCGTGGACAACCGTAGACATCCTTTGTTCTCCTTGAAGGTAAGCGTCTGTGGCAAGTGTGAAATAAACCACTTGTACAATAGAGGCAAACAACACACAATGGTACCACCACCCTTTGCATTCCTCATATGCAAAGAGAAATAAGTGTTACCCAACAGAGTAGGAACGAGATTAAGAGTAGAAAAAAATCCTAATAGAGTTCACATCCACAAAGTTGTCGATGTTGGGGAATAACACTAGCCCATAGATGAGAAGTACAAATATGGCCTCAAAGGCGTCCTCACTCATGGCCTTCCTAAACATAGTAGCTTGGGTGATAAGAAAATCAGATGGGAGACCTTGAATTCCACCTTTGGTAGTCATATGAGAACCAATATCAGATTCATATATATGCAACAAATCAGCGATCTCTTGGGAAGAAGGAACTCTCTCTAAGTCACTGAACGGCAACTGATCTAAGATAGGTATACCCACAAGATAGGCATACTCCTCAAGCGTAGGCAAAAGCTGAAAATTCGGAAAAGTGAAGCAACGGTACAAGGGGTCATAGAACTGCACCAACACACTCATCAGAGCTTCATCCATCTGAGTAGCAAGAATAGACAGAAGCTTCCCATGGCGAGCTTTGAACTCCAAGGGGTCTAATACATAGGATGTAAAACTCCTTAACTCTTTCAAGTCGGGTTGTCTGAAACTGTACTTCTTCGTATTCCTTCTTTGCTTATCCATGTCTAAAAATTCGCAAATAGACCTCTTAAATTCCTTGAAATTTTTCTCATTGTTGATGATATGGATGCAAATGAATGCATGAATGCATGGATGCAACAATCACACTCTAGGATCAAGCAAGTCACACCAAACAAAGGTCACAGGATGGATCAAGTCATCCTTAATGTCAATCATCCATTTTGGTGGATTATGGTTTACATCTTATCAACACCCAAGTTCCATTGATATTAAGGATATACGAGAACGGATCAACCGCGAATCAAGGGTTTGTTGCAAGTCACGAGCATGGAGTCTCGGTTAGGAACCACCCAAAGGGAGTGTATTATGGTTAAACCTGACAATCATGTTCTACAAGAGGTTCCCATAGTCATCATCTCATCTTTTGGATATTATCGGATAAACGACTACTCATATTCCAAAAATATTCTCAAGAGAGACTCTTATGAGTGTAGTATCGCGTAACAATCATATCAAATCTTACACTTGAACGACCTTCGCACTACATCCTAAAATAGGCCAAGATGGGTTAGGTAATATAAGGTCATTAGCTTCTAAGGTTTATATTGGAAAGAGTAATGCCTAACCACGACTACTCGTGTGACATTGTTGATCCCAACAAGACCTCCACCAAGTGAATGGGCTTGCAAGTCAACTTGCTAAGGAATAACTCCACACAAGTCAACAAGACTATGCCATTCTCATATCATAAGTGCACTCGAGTTCGGGTATAGAACTCATCTCACAAGAGACCACCAAGCACACAAGAAATTGATATATATCAAGCAATTCAAACATTACAAACAATATAGTTATCCCAAATTTGCACAAAAATATGTCACCAATAAATATAAACATACAATACAACAAAGGCAAAAAGTAGGCAAGACCCATTAGGGAGCTATTTCCTTCCCCAGCAGAGTCGCCACTTTTCTGTAGCGGGGTATTCGTTACCTTTAGATTTATTGACTAAATCAAAAGTAAATCATACAATTCGAGTCGCCACCGCACTTTTATTTATCCAAAGGAAAGTTTAGAAAGCGAACAAAAACCAACAAGTTTTATCAAACCAAAAACTAATAAAAATGTCAGAGATCTGGGTAAGGGGGTTGATTATGCAATGGGAAGGTTTTAAGCACCCAAAACATCCTTAGTACTCTAAGGGAGCCCTTTTTGCAAAGTTGTATGGTAGGTTGGTATTTGTGAAAATATTTGTGCAAACATGATTGGGGAGATAAGAAGAGAATATACAAATTATTTACAAATTTGTTGTTTGAATGGATAAATCCATTGCCTACATACCATCACAAAGGTAGGATCAAAACCTCGTAGTTCGGGGTAAAAATCTCAAAAAAAATTGGTGAATTGATTGGTCCAAAAGCCTTGAGGTCTTTTGTTATCAAAGGGAGAAAACTCAGCCTAAACCAACAATCCACCATGTGAGGAGAGCTTCAACATACTAATGAGGGATCCACCCTATAATAAGTATGGAAGACTTATAGTCCAATCACTAAGGATAAGGTGAGGTTTACATCAACCACTATGATAACTCAAACCACAAAAACAATTTGAGTGAGTTGTACTTACAAATGAGAAGTATTCACAAAATAAAGTCAAAGTTGACTTAAGATTCAATTCAAAATAAGTATTATGAAAAGAGTTTGAAAAAATCAAAGGCATAATGCCTAGGTTTCTAGTTTTTGAAAACAATGTCAATGTTTGCACAAAATGAGTTTGGCTTGGGTTAGAGTGGAGAGAAGAAGAGAAGGGCTAGTCCTAAACATGCAAAGATGAGAGAAGAGAAATAAAACCCTTGGAGTTCCTTTCTTGAGATCATAAAGATGATCCAAGTTGCTCCTTTCCTTTGGACTTAGCAATTAACTCAAGCAATCAAACAAATATTCAATCAAGCTCCTAGGATCTTCCAATGGGATTGTCTCTCTTAACTTGGATGCTTATGACAATGGTCCTTCTAATTAGCACAAGTTTGGAATCCCTATCACAAGAACAAACAATCAAAAAGTTCCACAATGCAATAATACAAATGGACAGAGAGAGTTTAGATTAGGGGTCCTTTCAATTCAACTTCAAGATTAAGCATTCTAAAGGCATGAGGCCTAGTTGCTTTTCAACAATTTTAGCATTCTAAAGGCATGAGGCCTAGTTGCTCTTGAAACTCCATTAAGCATAGGTAAGGTCCTAATTCTAAGTCCTTTCTCCTTTTGTATTGGTTCACACAAAGAAAACAAAACAAGCACAAGGCAATAGTATATTTACACAATAATGTGCTCAAGTGAGCAAAAGGCAAATGACATAAACATAAACATGAGCTCAAGTGAGGAATAGGAAAAGACAATATGAATAAATGGGCAAGAAATTAAATTGCATTAAAGTAAATTGCAAGAATTAAATGCTTGAATTAAAAGTTAGTAATTAGTAGTTAGTGTTAGTGTGCCATAAGGCAATTTAGCGTTATGTTAAGTAACCGTAAGTGGACTAATGTAGTAGTCACACCTATCTGAGGCCGGTCAATAAAACTATAGGCAAATAAACACAAGTTAGAGATCACGACTAGTAAGCCAAGCTCCTACAACTTGCCATGCCAAAAGAAAAGAAGAATGACCTTGTATGGACTTTAGGTTTTTTGCTTGACCAAGAAGCAACCTATCTTGAACACACAAAAATTCACTTGATCTTTGATCAAGTTGAATTTGATTTGGATCAAAGAAGGTTAAGCCTCTCATATGTCAAGGCTAACCACAAATCATTAACTCATTTCGCAAAAGAAAAAGAAGAAGATGAAGATGGAAATGGAATGTACAAAAATGAAAATTCAAAAGACATAACCAACACGCATTGATCAAACATGAATGAAATCAACATCAGTCAATGATAAATAGAAGTGAAATGAAACTTAGAAGTCAAGAAAGGTCAAACATATTTTTGGTATTTTTTGGAATTAAAATAATGCATAAAATAAAATGAACAAATAAAGGTCAAACTTCAAATCCAATTCAAATCAACTTGGATAAGTCCAATTGGATCATCATAAGTATAACATGGTCAAACAAGGTTTGACTAATTTTCTCAACATTTTTTGAAAACAGAAGCTAATTTTAAACAATTAAAAATGAAGAAAAATAACATAATTGGACTAAACTCTTAAATACATCTCAAATCAATTAAGAAATTGATGAGAATATTTTTCATAGACTTATCATTATCCAAAGATGTTAAGAAAATATTTTTAGCATTTTTGAATATCAAATGGTATTTTAAATGAATTAAAAACAATCAGAAATGAAATAATTCACAAAAAATATTAAATGGAATCACAAAAATAATTAAAAATCATTTTATGAAACTAGAATTTAAGAGAAAATATTGTAATTGGTCCCATATTTTTGTGATTCCAAATAAAGAAGTTATGAATTTTTGAAAATAAAAGAAATAAAAGAAATTAAAACAAAAATTAAGAAATTAGAAAAATCCACAGGCGTCTGATCCAACCTCATTAATTGACGTGGACCATCAAAAGGCCAGGAAACGCGCGCTCACCATGCACATTAGTCAAACAAAGCAACAACCAAGATTAGATCTGGAGATCATCATCCAACGACGATGGTTCAAACGCGTGGGGACGGTGGTGGAAACCCCCATCTTCTCCGGTGAGAAGGCACAGTCCAGCCACCAGTTGCAGGTTTTGCAACCTCAACTAAAACACGTGATCCATACACCAAATTAAAGCTGGGGTGATGTACATCACCCCTGTAACCTTAGTTTTCACTCAAGATCCTTATGGAAGAAGAAATCTGAGGTTGAAAAACTAGGTGTTCAATCTGAAGTTAACCAATTTACAAAATTAAAGCCACCATTGGCTTGCCTCTCACATGAGGACTTCAGAAATGCAAACCAACATAAGCAATGCACAATATTCAGTGAGATTCGAAGCAAAACAGTTGAGGTATAAACCTTTGAAGTGCAACTTTTATGAGCACAATCCAACCAATCCTTTGCTTGCAGCTTGATCTTGATGTGTGATATGAGAGCCAGGCTTAGGAATCAGTATTGAAATTTAACTGATGTTGTTGAAAATCAAACTTGAAAAATAAAATGAAAACTCAAGATTCCTTTGGTGAGAGGTTGGGAAATGAATTCAGCAGGGATTCAGGTGCCTTCAGGTTGCCAATTGAATGAAATGATGCTTCTATTTATAGATGGGGCTGCAAGGAGAGTGTGATGAAAACCGTGTGCATGAAATTGGGTTCTCCATGCATGGGCCTGTACAGGCGCATCTGAGGCCCAAAATCAATTGCAAATGAATGTTGAACATCAACCAAGTTGAATTGGACGTGCAGATTGCATGGTATTGGATTGTGCATGATGATTTCACTTGGTTTCCATAAATGATCACAAATATTCATCTCTTCGAAAATCCCATTTGGAAAATTCAAACATAGGCATGTAAATAATGGTTGGAAAGGTCTTGACATAAGGAACGAAAGTTATGTTGAACAAAAATTCATTTGGAGTTTGGAAAATTGTGAAAACGGGCCATGAAGTTCAAGGTACAAAACATGCATTTGAAAAATTTGCCAAAAAAGACCAACTTCAAGCCCTTCTGTTTCAATGATGGAAGACTCAAATGACAAAACCTTCAACATAAAAGTTGTTGATCTTTTCAATACAATAAATTTGGACTTAAAGTTTTCATCATTTGGATTTTTAATGAGAAATTTATGGGCACTTGAAGTTGGACTTTTTCAAGATTCAATGGCTTTGGTCCAAAGTGACCTATAATGTTTTGTATTATCACATGTACTTATTTTAGGATTATGAAGTTTTGTCCAACATAAAATTTGAATTATACATCTTAAAATTTCCAATGCACTTGGTCTCACCTCAAAATCATAAAAAATGAAGGAGTTAGGTCCTTGGGAAGTTGACCTAAAATTAGGGTTTTAGTCAAAATGCCCTATAATGTTTTAAAATGAATGATGACCTTCAAAGTTTCAAATGGATTTTTGATGAACATTAAAGTTGTTTATATGGTTCTTAAGAAAATATTTGCTCTTGGGGTCATCATGATTTGGCAAACATATCAAAAGTTAGGTCTCAGTGGATTTCAAAATAATTAGATGATTTGACTGGTCAACTTCTCAAGTCCAAACTTCAAATCTGGATGAATGAATGATTGAGAGGCCTCACATAGGATCATATATGCATAAAATTATGAATTAAAGAACTTCCTTTGATTTAATTTGATCATAGGTCGAGGTTGCTTCATGAGCAAGGGACAGTCAATGCACAGTTGAATTAGGGTTTCCTTGGGAAACAATCCTCAAGCCCTTTGGTTTATCTTGATAAAATTGGAAAATTTAGATACTTGGGAGGCATATATGATGATTGAGAGATTTTTGGACCATTGTCATGTTTGCTTTCATCTTCATCTAGCCATTCTTTGAGTATAGGGGCCTCTTAGGAGCCTTGGATCACATGACTACTTAAGCTTCAAAACAAAAGATCTTTATAAGTATAGTTCAAGGCAATCCCAATAGTTAAGAAATTGATTAATTAATTAATTATAGATTAAACGCATTTTTTATCATTTTAAATAATTGATTCTCTATTATAAAATTAATTATTCTTATCTCTTAAATTTAATATTTTTTGAATTTTTATGATCTCCTTCCAATTTTACTTGTGTCCTATTCATTTATGATGCGAGACTTTGACTATAGCGATATATCAACAAATCTGATTTTTTTTTATAAATTAAATTATTATTTTATTTAAATATATTTAATAATTATTTTTTATATCTATCAATTTATGTAAGATCATTAAATTTCGGAAGAAAAAAAAATCAAACCTTCATGTTTACATTCTTCTCTCCTCAAAAATCCTAATCCCTTTTTGTTTATTTATCCTCAATCCTGCTAGATTTTATTTATCATCTTCGTTAACCCATAAATAATTTCATTATCTCCATCTTCAAAAACTCAAAAAGTTAACCCATAAATAATTTCATTATCTCCATCTTCAAAAACTCAAAAAAAACTAGAAACACACAAATCAAAACAAGAAGAGTCAAATATGAATTCGTTACTTCATAGGTTCAAATTCGGAGTCAAATAAAAATTCATATATGATGGCGATTGAGAGAAACATCATTAAGATGAGGAGTAGTTATACAAGTTAAAGCTATGGAAGACAAAGAACTGGTTGAAGAATAAAATGAAAAGTTTGAATAAAATTGAATATTGGAAATCAGTTTAGTAGAGGTCATTTCTTTTATATATATATATATATATATATATATATATATATAATATTATATATAATATATATATATATATATATTTAAAATCCAAGATTATATATATATATATTTAAAATCCAAGATGTCTGTAGTTATTTTACAAAGAAATTTTTCATGATTTTGATTTGAGTAGTTATTTTTAAAATTTTATTTTAAACATTTTATTATTTTATCGATTTTTTTTGGAATATAAATTTTTTTAAAAAGTATTTAATTTTAAAATTATTTTAAATAATTTTTTATAAAAATTATTTTTAAAATATTTTTTTTTGAAAAAATTATGGTTTTAATTATATTTTGATCTTCAATAACGTAGGTTTATGTTATAGTATATCAAAATTAGTCTTTTATTTTATAAAAAACAAATTAAAAAAATTTGTAATATTTTAAAAACTATTTTTATAAAATCCATTTTTAAAAATATAAAAAAAAATCATTTTTCTGAAGTTAAAATAAACTGATCCATATTAAAATTCAAGGAATAGCTTTTGAATCATAAGAATAATGAATACCGTGAAATAATCTATAACCTATCTCTTGTTATTGTTACTATATTATACTTTGAATTTTGTAAAAGAATTTATATATAATGCATATTATAGATGAAACACTAATAAATTATATATTTTCTATAATAAAATAATCCATTAAGACTAACATACAATGGTAGTATTCAGTTGTATATAAAAAGTAAACATTATATTTATTGGAGTCTTTGAAGTTAATAATAGTAGGAAGGGATAGGCTTTAATTAAGCGAGTGTATTGTTGAAAATGTAGAAATATCTTTTTACACAATAATTTAGATACTTACGAGTTGATATAAGCAATAAAAGTACTCAAACTCAATTATTAACACCGTCGTCTATAATGATAAGAACAACAATAAACTATAACGTGCGATGTATCTTAGGCCTGACACAATTTGATTCATTTTGCAGCAATGTTTGATGGCTTGTGAGTTTATGTTTAATAAAATAGCACAATGATTGAGCAGTAAACAAGCCAATAATGAGCATAGTTGTGGGCTTTGGAGGGGGCAATACCTGTTGCCCCATCTAAAAGTGTCTTCTAACAAGTTTTTTTTTCATGACATTCCTTAATTCGTTTTTTATAAATTAGTGTATTTTCATGTACGGACAATCACATCTCTTTCAATCCATCTGGTTTCAATAATCTATTTTTATCGGTTAATCTTTCATTGAAGTTTAGAAATTTTACAGTTTAATATACTTTATATTCCAATTCAACCGGAAGATGACATACTTTTCCATACACCGATTGATACAGAGAGAATCCTAAATGTGTTTTGAAGGTTGTTATGTGTGCCACATGGTGTCATCCAATTTAGTTGACCGATCTTTTCTTGAGGCTGCCACTATTTTTTCTAAAATTTGCTTCAATTGCCTATTTGATACTTCCACTTGACTGCAAGTCTGAGGATGATATGGTGTTGACACTTCATGCTTCACATTATATTTTCCGAGCAATTTTTTCAAATATTTATTGCAGAAGTGTGTTCCACCATCACTGATTAAGACTCTGGGTACACCAAATCTGGCAAAAATATTCTTTTTCAAAAAGTTAGTAACGATTCGAATGTCATTAGCAATGCACGTAATTGCTTCCACCCATTTGGTAACATAATCAACGCATACAAGAATATAAAGATATGTATTCAATTGGGGGAATGAATCTATGAAATCAATTCCTAAACAATCAAATGGTTATACTTCCAACATGATGTTCAAAGTCATCTTGTCTCGTATTGAGATGTTATCCGTCTTATTGCACTCCGAACATGTAGATACATATAACTTACAATCATTAAATAAGGTAGGCCACAAAAACTCACTTTGTAAATTTTTTGCAATCGTTCTCTCGTCACTGTGGTGTTCTCCATATGCGGAACTATGACAATGCCACATTCGGCTTTCCTACCTGCAACACACCTGCGAAGTAAACCATCAAGACTTCTCTTAAACAAGTATGGATCATCCCAAAGATAAAAATATACTTCTTTATAGAAGCGTTTTCTTTGTTGTCATGTATATTCTTATGGTAGAACATTAACTGCTCATCCAAAAATGTCTCTGTGATATTGCCTTTATTTTTTGTCACCTCCTCATTCTCTAATCTAGAAAGGTGATCCGCCACCATATTGTCCACTTCCTTTTTATCCTTAATTTTCAGATCAAATTCTTGCAACAAAAGGATACACTGTAGCAATCTTGGTTTCAAATCGCTTTTACTGAGCAGATACTTCAGGGATGCATGATCTATAAAAATAATCACTTTGGAACCAATTAGGTAAAGGCAAAATATTTCCAAAGAAAATACTACAGCTAGAAATTCTTTTAAAGTAGTTGTGTAATTAACTTGATTTTCATTTAAAATCTTGCTAGCATAGTAAATTGCATGGAAAATTTTTGCGTGTCTTTGGCCAAGAACTGCGCCCACATCATAATCACTAGCGTCACACATGATCTCAAAAGGGAGTTCCCAATATGGTGAAACAATGATTGAAGCATGTCACGGTGAAGAATCGAAGATCAAGCTATTGATTAGACTTCACTCATGAATCAAAATATCACCACCGAACTTTAATTTATCGAAGGGAAGGGGAAAAAATTAAAAAATAACCCAATATGTATATGCAAAGCTAGAAGATTAAACTTAAGCTAAGCAAAAAAGGGGGGAGATTCTAAGGTACGGGGGTGTGTTGTGAAAAGGAAAGGTATTAGCACACTAATCATTTGTAGTACTCTACATGAACCTTTTAAATATATGTGTTTGGTTTAAAATTGTTTGCTATTCGATTGGGAAAATGAGAAAAAGAACATCTTTTTATTGTTTGATGATTTGGAAAGACATTGAGTTTTATGCCTACGTATCCGTGAATGATCAAAACCTCGTAGCTCGGGTTCAAAAGTAAGAAGGGATTTGTGGGGTTGATTTTATGAGAAAAGAGACAAATTGTCATCTTAAGGAGAAAACTCACTTTTAAACCACCACAAACATGTGGAAGATAGATCTTTACATCAAATTGAAAGAAAGGCTCTCACTTGGATATAGAATCAACAAATATGCCACATATCTCTTCCAAATGGAAAAGAACCAATATCAATCTCAACAATGTTATGGGGTAGGATATTTAAATCTCAACTAGGGATGACTCATGTCTAATCCTTTTATGAAAAGGTTTTAAACATGGAAAAGCCAAAGTGGCAAAAGAGTTTGAATTAAGTTTGTGTTTTTTAGGTCTTACGAAAAGATCTTTGAATATGCTTAAGTATTTTGAAGCATTTGATTAAGAAATAAAAGGGGAAACAATGACCTAAATCAAAGTTTATTATGAAAGTGGTTATAAGAAGGAGAGAGATAGATAGATAGATAGATAGATAGATAGATAGATAGATAGATAGATAGATAGATAGATAGATAGATAGATAGATAGATAGATAGATAGATAGATAGATAGATAGATAGATAGATAGATAGATAGATAGATAGATAGATAGATAGAGAGAGAGAGAGAGAGGAGAGAGAGAGGAGAGAGAGAGAGAGAGAGAGAGAGAGAATCCTAAGATTTACATTGAGGAGAACCTAATATTGTATCTAGAAATTTTGGATTAAGGGGAAGCAAAGTTGTATAGGATGCAGATGAACACACATATGCAAAATGACAAGAATGTCATGATTCTCTTCCCTTGGATATAAACAATAACAAGGTTGAACATGCATTAACATTAATGCACAAAATATGGCTAAATACAATGAAAATCACAACGTGTGTGAGGTATGGATGACAATATTGATCAGGGTTTTTAGACATTGAGATAAACATAAACAAGATATGACGAAGTTTCACATAACATCACAAGACGCAATACATTAATGGTGAAGACAAAATCATATTTGACATGGTAAAGGCATTTACTGGTACATGGTAAACACAACATGAATCAATTTAGGCCAAACATGCATCACATTATAAGTCTTCACAAAATAAATATTAAACTTGAATCAAGGTTCATGATAAGACCAAGCTTAAGTGGAAAACCTAATCACCTCCTAACCATTCATTCAAACATGTTTTCAAGGTGAATAAATTGATACATTGTATGAATATAATCAAGTTCAAACATATTAAGGATAGCAATCAACATTTAAAAGAGTGTGCTTTAATCATACAAGCTTTCAACATCAAGAACAAACAAGACATAAGCCAAAAGAATCAATTAGGAGCCTTAAAAAATACTTAAAAACACATGTTTTCCATCCAATCAAAAGTGGTGAAATAAATAGTATTTTTGGGATTTTTTGGTGTCATCATAAAATAGACATTCTCATGAACATATGACAAAAAGAATGGGTCAAAAATGTTAAAGGATCATGAAGTTATGGATACTTGAAGTTATGAAGAAAAATGAACATTTAACAAATGAGAAAAAATAAACATTACAATGGCCAGGTTCGAACCCACGTCCTTGGGGTTCCATGCACTGTTTGGAAAAATAAAAACCAAAGTTTGGGGCGAGGGGGATTCAAACCCCATACCTTTTGGTTACAAGTGACTTAAGGTGCGCACTTCTACCACTGGGGTGGCTATACATCCATTCATTATAACACAAGGAATTGTATATATATTATAAAAATGCGTTTGATTTGACTTTTCCATGCCATGTTAGCATCTTCTTCAACCTCTCTCTCTTATTTTCATTTTTTTTCTTTCATTATTTTTCAAATCTTCCATCAATCATATCTATCTCATTTCTCAACCATTTTTCGTGAAATAAAGATCAAAATTGCTTAGATGAAAGATGAAGATGCACGAAGACCAAAACCAGAACTGAAACTTTAGATTTCATGCAACTTAAATTCATATTAACAACAAGATAAATGACATGGAGTTAATGATCAACCTTAACACAATAAATGCTACATATTTGCTTCAGAAATCACATGAAAATGATGCATGTATAGTGAGTTTCGAAGTGTAGGAATATACCTATTGGAGCAAGGTCTAATGCCTCTTAAATACCAATTCCAACTACTGTTTGATGCTTCTCCTAATGCTTATGAACTCCCAGAAGGTGATTGGAACCCTTGGTTGGCAGAATGCACGATCAAGATGAGAGAAATGGAGGTTAAGGTCAAAAGCTTGCAAAAATGAAGTTTTGCTTGGTGAGCTTGGTGTGTGGATAGTTAAGGCTTTGTACTATATTTATAGTGATCTTTGAGGGTTCAAGAAGCTTCAGATATCATAAAATAATTGTGGCTTGTACTGGTTTTCTTGCTTGGTTGGTTCTTGCATAAAACACCAAGTGAGAAGCATGGCAAAAACATGGGGTGCATGGAGTATTTTGTTGAGCTTTGTTTGAAGTGTAGGAGTTGATTTGAGGTTTAAAGTTGGTATGTATCAGAACCAAAGCCATTTGGGAGCTCAATGATACTTACATTTTTTGGAAATCAATCATCAAGGACAAAGTTGAAGTATGAAGTAAGAATTTTAATCTGATCATTGGAGCAAATAAAATGGTGGCTTGGATCACAAGTTATGACCTTGAAAAGTTGGGTACTTGAACATGTATTTTTTTCATAACTTAGAAAAATTTACAAAATCAAATCTTGCCCCTTTTGCAAGTAACCTCCAATATCTTGTTTTCTCTTGCTCAAATGCATCCATCAACCATATTTTCATAATCCTTGAGTTGAGAAGTCCATGATTGACCAAAAATGACAAAAGTCAAACTTTGACTTTGTCTTAGTTGACTTTGTATCAGATGAATCCAATTCTTTCAATCTTTAATGAATGTGATCTCCTGAGCTTATTGGATGATGTGAATGTATCACTTATGATGTACTCCCTCCGTCTCATAAAAAATGTCTGATTTGGACTATGCGCGGTTCTTAAAAAAATGATTAGATAAGTTGATTTTAAAGGTAAAATTATATATTTGTACTAAAATACCCTTATCATCGTTTTTAATATTCTCATTAATTACCATTGTGCCACTAAAAACATCTACTAAGATCATAATTACAAGTTTTTGACAGGGTGAGAATATGAAGAGCTTTTCTTCAATCTAAATAATCCAACCAATTAATGAGTATATAGAGTAAAAGTCCTATGCTGCTACAGTATTTCCATTTTACTACAAATGACCAATTTTTGTCACCATGACCATTTTCTTTTTGCAAATTCTCCCGCTACAGTATTGAAATTTCCAACCACAGTGTTTTAGTTTTCTAAATGACCAAATTTCCCACCATAACTTTTGTATATATAGAGTATCACTAAGACAATATTTTTCATTACTAGAAATGGAGTTTAATTTAGGGATACTTGATCTTAATATTGATATTTCAAATGTTGAATTTGCACAAGTTCAAATACCAGATCTAAATATCAATCCAAATGATGCATCAATAATTTTTTAATTGATTTAAACACTGAACCTCTCATTGAAGATGATCAATAAATGGAAGGAGTTGTTGAAGATGATGTGCAAGTGGAAGAAGTCGAGGAAGATGATGAGCAAGTGGAAAGATCATAAGAAGAATCACAATCAAACTTAAATAATGGTACTGTAATATTTTTAAGTATTTTTATCTTATGAGATGATGATTTTTATTTTAGACTTGATTTTATTTTATTTTTAATATATATTTTAGAGTTATTTTAGTTGTTTATACTATTATAGTTATTTTTAATTTTTACTGTATGTATTTGTGTAGTGCTTAGAGTCATTTTTAATATATATTTTTCTTGGAGTAGTACTTAGAATTATTTTTAATATATATTTTTATTGTACTTGTGTATATTAGAGTTATTTTTAATATATAGTAATTTATGAGTTATTTTAGAGTTATCTCATGAATCATTTTATTTTCATATTTACTTTAGAGTTATCTCATGAGTTGTTTTATTTTCATTTTTACTGTACTTGTGTATTGCTAAGTGTAGTTGTGATAGCTACGTATACATGTTAATGGACAGTAATGTTAATGTTACTTCTAAATTTAGTATGATTATTTTATATTTAACCAAGTAGAAAATAATGTATACTAGCTCTAAGTCAATGTTTTCATATTTATATGATTCTATAAAGTTATGGTTACTAGCTTAATTTATTTATTTTTTGATTTTTTTGTCACCACTTATATTTATTTATACTTTGTTTGCAATTTATAAAATTTAGTATATTTTTAATAATTTTGACATTTATTTTAATTAGAATATTGTTTATGATTCTATTGTATGTATGCATATTGTTTTGAATAGGAAAAAATATCATTGACGATGAAGATTTCAATCCGCATCTAATGTCACTACATTCGTCAAAGAAAAATATGAGCATGAATGAACGAAGAGTTTTATATGATTTACTAATTTAAAAAAGTGTGAATGAAAAATTAGAAAAAAGAGTGATAAAAGAAGTTGCATCACAATGTTTTGTTTCCGGGAGATTTTGGAAAAAGATCAAAGAAAATGACATGCATGATGATGTTATATCTCACAAAAGGATGGGAAAGTGTGACCGTAAAAGGGTACAAATTGATCTTGCTAAATTATGTGATATTCCATTAAATCAACGAACAAATCTCTGTACTTTAAATTTTGCCATGAATGTAGATAAAAGCACATTTTCTAGGCATCTAAAAGTGGGAAATATTCGAAGGCACACAAATGCTATAAAACCTTTTCTAATGGAAGAAAATAAGGGACAACACTTGCAATTTTGCATAATGATAGTGCTAGCATACCACATGATCCAACTTTTAAAGGAATGTATAATATTATTCATATTGACGAAAAGTGGTTCCACATGACTAAACAGTCTGAGAATTACTACTTGTTACCAGATGAAGAAGATCCAATTCATACATGTAAGAGCAAAATTTTTATTACAAAAATCATGTTTCTAGTTGCCTTAGCTCGTCCGGGATTTGATGCACAAAGAAATGAGTTTTTTTCTGGAAAAATTGGTATATTCCCTTTTATTACGAAAGAGCCCGCTAAAAGGACAAATATTAACAGAGAAGCTGACACATTAGAGACAAAACCAATTATTTCAGTAAAAAGAGATGTTATAAGATCATATTTGATTGCTAAAGTTTTACCCACCATTAGAGAAAAATGGCTAAGAGAGGATATTGGAAATCCAATTTTTATTCAACAAGACAATGCAAGAGTGCACGTCAAAGATGATGATGATGAATTTCGTCAAGCGGTCACAAAAGATGGATTTGATATTCGTTTGATGAGTCAACCTCCAAATTCATCAGATTTAAATATTTTAGATCTTGAGTTTTTTTAACATTATTCAGTCCTTACAACATAAAGAGGCTCCTAGAAATATTGATGAATTTATTAACGCAGTTGTGAAATCATTTGAGAACTTTTCATTAGTGAAATATAATCATATATTTTTGACACTACATTCGTGCATGACGGAAATTATGAAAGCTAAAGGTTCACACAAGTACAAGATTCCACGTATGAAGAAGGTAATGTTAGAAAAAGATGGTCTACTCCCTAACCAAATTAAGTGTGATACCATGTTAGTTCAAGAAATTCTATATTATTTAGGTTAAGTTTTGTTTTTAAATAAATAAATTATTTTATAAAATTTCAAACAAATAAATTCAATTGAATTGTAGAATATTTATTTTACAAAATTTTATTTTTTTTATAATTTTCTATAGCTAAATTTATTTGTTGTAAAATTTGTAAGGTATTTATTTATTTTTGTTTATTTAGTTGTATGAGTAACTAAATTATTGTAGCATTATAAATTTATGTTGTAATTGAATGGAGTATATTCATGAAATAAATTATTTAGAGTATAAAAAAATTCATTTATGCATGTAAAAGAGAGAAAAGTGGCAATAAGTTAGAGAGAGAGAGTATGACTAACATGTGTTGTCTAAACATGACTTATTTGGAGTGTAAATATAAATAAGGGTAGTATTGGAAAAAAAGTTATAAATGTTGCATTGGTATCTTAAAGAGACAATTATTTTGAGACATTAAAAAAGTAGAAATGAGACACTTTTTATGAGACGGATGGAGTATTTGAAGTCTTTGAACCATACTTCAAGCTTTGGGTAAAAAGTCAACCAATTGACTTTGGGTCAAAACCCTAGTTGAGGGTATCAGATGAACTTTGGCCTTGATGAATTTGAGATGGAATGATCTTGAACTTAATTCTTATTGATGGAAGTTACTTGATCACTTGGGAAGGATGAGGAGTTTGAAATGTTAAAACTCATGCTAAGTCTTGATTGATTAATCTTTGAAAGCTCTTGGTGCAAAACCCTAGCTTAAGACAAACAAAGTAGAATTTTTTTTTGTATTTTCAATAGGATAGTAATGCAAAGATGTTAGATGTCATGCAAATGATACAAATGATGGTGACAGAGTAATTATTAATTTATTTTTTATCACAGAAAAAGAATGTAAGCAATCTTTATCAAAGTTAAATTCGTTTTCTTTAATCAACAAGTTGCACAAAGGTTTTGGAATTTTTGAAAAATCTTTAATAAACCTCCTATAGAAACCTGCATGCCCTAGAAAACTCCTTACTCCTTTGACATTTACCGGCGGTGGAAGTTTTTCTATCACCTCAATTTTTTTTTGATCGACCTTTATGCCTTTCGTAGAGACTTTATGGCCGAGAACAATACCTTCAGTGACCATGAAATGACATTTTTCCCAATTTAACACTAAGTTTGTCTCAGTACATCTCTTAAGGACATTGTTCAATCGATCAAGACAAATGTCATACGACTTACCGAAAATAGAGAAATTATCCATGTCAGAGAAAATAGAAAGCACACACCTTTGAAATATTGCGGGCGCGTTACATAATCTAAAAGACATCTTTCTATATGCAAAAATTCAAAAAGGACATATGAATGAAGTTTTCTTTTTATCTGGGGGATCAACGACTATTTGGTTGTATCCCAAATATCCATCCAGAAAGAAATAATAGGATTGTCCAGCTAGTCTTTCAAGCATCTGATCCATAAATGGCAATGGAAAACGATCCTTCTGTGTTTCTAGATTTAACTTGCGATATTCAATACACATCCTTCACCCCGTAACGGTACGGGTTGGGATTAATTTATTTTTTTCATTTCGAATAATAGTGGTGCCCCCTTTTTTCGGAACTATGTGCACTAGGCTTACCCATGAACTATCAGAAATAGGGTAAATCATATATTCTTCCACTAATTTAAGGACTTATTTTCTTACCACTTCCTTCATTGTTGGATTTAGTTACCGTTGAGGTTGAACCACTGGTTTGAATTCTTCCTCAAGCTTGATTTTATGCATACAGTATGATGGGTTAATTCCCTTCAAATCTAACACTCTTCATTCCAATGCTTTTTTTTCCCTTAGTACTCGTAATAATTTCTCTTTTTCAACTTTTGACAAAGTGATACTAATAATTGTGGGGTGTTTATTTCCTTGACTTTGAAAAACATATTTCAGATGTTCTAGGAGTTCTTTTAGTTCGTGGTCTATTGGTTTTTCCTCACTACTTCCTCCCAATTTTTCAAACTTCTTATAAGCACGATCCAACTGAGCTACTTTCAATTGTAGTACCACCTTATTTACCTCTTCATGCTCATCATCTGATACGGTCTCTTCAATGGATTGCACTAGAACCTTTTCTATTGAGGAAGATGGGTCTTTTTCTTTTAAAACATTTTTTTATCAATTTGTCTATTAAATGAATTTGGTAGCATTGTAAATCCTCTTGAGCGTGTTCCATGTCTTCAAAAACATTGAATATTACCTTCTCTTTATTAAACCGGAGAATCAACTCTCCTCTTTCCACATCAATTAATTCTCTACTCGTTGCGAGAAAAGGTCTTCCTAAAAGAAACAATGTCTTTGTATCTTCTGGTATATCTAAAATGATGAAATCGGCCAAATATAGTAAATCATCAATTTTTACTAATATATCTTCTAGAACTCCATAAGGATAAGTGATAGATCGGTAGGATAGAGTCAAAGTCATTTTTGTAGGTTTTAGTTCTCCACAATTAAGTTTCTTCATCATAGATAACGACATCAAGTTTATGCTTGCTCCTAAATCACAAAGTGCCTTGCCAATTTTTACTGAGCCTATAGAGATGGGAATAGTGAATCTTCCTGGGTCTGTTAGCATAGGTGGTAGTTTATGTTGAATAATGGCACTACATTCCTCTGCTAAAACAACATTTCATCGTCCCTCAACTTGCATTTACCATTCAAAAGTTCCTTCATGAATTTAGCATAAACGGACATTTGTTCCAAAGCATCACAAACAGGAATGTTCACTTGTAATGTTGTGAGCATCTCCTTGAATTTTTTAAACTTTCCTACTTCCAATCATCTCTTAGGTTTATTTTGTTCAAAGGGTAAGGTGATTTGATGTAATCCGGCAAAAGCGTGTTTGGTTCATTTAGGATCTGATTCTTTGTTCTCCTAAAAGGTGAATCTTTATCAATGAACTTATCAAGTGTTTCTCCTTCCTCGGAATTCTCCCTAGAGACTTCTTTGTTAGTTAGGGTGGATTTCGGTTCCTCCTCCCTCTCAATACTCTTTTCTACTACTTTTCTGGGTGTTTTCCTTTTAGACTGGTGGAATTATTCTATTTCTCAACTCGATTGCGTCACCGCTTCCCCTTTCGTGCATTAATAATACGATTTGTTATGACATATTAGACATTTGTCCTTCCATTATTCTCAATGACTCCTCATGCTTTTCGCTTTACATGTTATGTGATTTAGTAATCTTCATGAATTCATTTTGAGTTACCAACATAAATTGAGCCAATGTGTCTTCCAACGATGAGAGGTTGCATTCCGCATCGATTTATTGTACTTTTTGATCAGCATTAGTGGCGATAGTTTGTGCTTCTCTTGTAATTTGTGCTTTAGTGCAATTACCTGCAAAATGTTCTTCCTCACAGTTAGTACTTAAACCAAACATTTCCTCATTTAAAGATTTTGTAGCTTTCTTGACCCCATTCAACTTTTGATTCAACACTTCCAATTTTTTGAGAAGCTCTTCGTATCCTCTTAAAGTCAACTTACTATGAGAACTATTTTTCGTGTCCACACTTTGAATTTTTTTGGTATTTAAAATGTTATATTGATTTAGACTCATTTTCTCGATCAACTTCTTCACTTGTGGTAAGGTCAATGTCCTAATTATCCCTCCGACAGATGCATCTAAGAGCTCTCGTGCTTGCATTTATAGGCCTTTCACAAAAGTTTTCATTTGTTCCATATTGCTCATATTGTGATTAGGACACCGTCGTAATAACAGTTTAAACCTCTCCCAAACATCATAGAGAGATTCGATCTCTTGTTGTTCGAACTGTTTGATTTCAACTTTTCTTTCTATGAATTGTGCTATAGTGAAAAATATTTCTAAAAATTTGTCTTCCAATTCTCTCCAAGTTCTTATCACTCCATTCGGAAGACATAATAACCAATCCTTCGCTCTTACAATCAACGAGAAGTTGAATAACTCTATTTTAACCTGATCCTCTATAATACCTTCTGGTTGACACATCAATGTTGTCTCATAGAATCTGGATAGATGTTCCCACGGGTCATTATTTGAGTTTCCGTTGAATTGCTTATCCCTTAAACCTAATAGCACAGAGTATTTGATGTTGCACTTCACAGGGGTTACAAAAACGAAACCCAAGGAGACCTGTGATGTATCAGTAGGTCGACAATACTCCCTCATGGTTTGTGTTATTGGTTCGCCCATGGTGTGTGTTTCTACCCGAGCTGCGTAAATACAAACAAGAAATATATCAGTAGCACTATGATGAAAAAAAGGGTAAAATATATGATACCATCTGCAATGTTAGAAAAATTCGACTTACCCCCCTGTAAAAAAAATTGGATCCCCCCTTGAAATGTTAAAATTCCGTGTCTTTTGCCCCTTAAGCGCGAAAGTTCCCCCCCTGTAAAAAAAATTGTTTACACCCCAGATTTAGTGTTCAAATTATACACTTAGGGGGAGGGGGGGGGGACAAAAAAATATATTACAGGGGGAGAGTCCAAAAAAAATATTACAGGGGGGTAACGCGAAACTCGCCTACATTACAGAGGGGGTGTCGTATATTTAACCATAAAAAAAAGCAATGAAAACTAAGAAAAATAAAATATATTGCACAAAACGTTGCTCTGTTGAATATCAACAGTCCCCGACAACAATGCCAAAAACTTGATGTCTTCTCGACAAGTGTATCGATAGTGTTGCAGTAATAAAGATTGAATCCACATGGGTTGTGTTTGAACAAGCCAACAATTATGAAATATAAAGGAAAAACAGGAAATGGAGAGGGGAGGTTCAGGTTTTAGAACGGAAACAAATTATGAGTTTAAAACAGAAGTATTAAGATGGTTAGGTTGTGTATTAGAATCCCCATTTCCTCTCTTGTTGATGTATGATGCCTTGTATGAATGATCTAATCCTTATAATCTCACGGAGAACTAACAAAACCATTATAGTTGATCCCTCACGAAATAACTCATTAACCACTACTCAGAGCTTTCTATCCCTAGTCCGCCAACGTAAGTAGGGTTAAGCGATGTACATAATATTAATTCCCTAGGCCACTACTCAGGGTCTCCTATCCCTATTCAACCAGCATAAGTAGAACAGTTTCCCTAGGTCAATCACATAGGCTAAGTGTCAGTAATTCCTATGTGTCTAATATCAAATTAACAGACTATCTGAAATAAAAAGCATTAAGATTAAGAAACAACTGAATAAGATTATAATTCAAAGGATTCATACAAAGTCAAACCAACATATAGTGCCAACAAGATTGAACAAGGTTCATCATCACACAACCTAACCTAGAGAAGCTTAACTACTCATAGTCAAAATTAGAATACCAACTAAATAAAGAAGAATATCATATGAGTTCTCTTGAAGGATTGGCCTCAAATGGCTTCCGATGCTCTCAAAATCACCTTTTGATGCTGTAAATTCATGCTCCTAGTGCCAAATTTTGTAACCCTTGTGAAAATGCAGAATCTCCCCTCTTAAAATTGTTAGAATGGACCAGAGCGTGTCAAAAAAAGGCCCAGAAAAGTGACCATTGCAGCTTTTAATACACTACATCATGCAATGCAGCTTTTAATTCCCTACCACGTACGTGATGTTGCGCGATTGTGGATGTGATTATTTCCGAAGTTTCACTCTTTTTTGCTCCTTTTTCACTCAAATTTTCACTAAGTCCACAATTTGAACACTTAGTTATTTTCCCCTCATTCTTTGGTCATTCCTTCTCATATTTACTCAATTTTCACTTGTTTTGCTCCTATTCTTCGACTAAATATATGCAATGATAGACTCTCATCACACACATAAACCAATATAACACATAGAGGCGTTAGCAAAGATAAGATCATCAATAACACAACACTCACATAGAATGATGTAAATATTAACAATTCCTAAACTTAAATTAAAGCAATTTAAGCAACAATATGATATAGTTGCCAAAAAAACATAACAATAAACATGAAAGTAGAAGGATACAATGTAATCAAAAACTCTTGAGTTGCTACAAAAGCGACACGTTTACGTGACATATACATTTGGTGGTCGTGAATGCTGCACACACATGTGCTCTAGCAAGGCGAATATTTAGATTTATCACCACTCAAACCAAAAAACGGAAATGTTATCATAACCATGACACATTTCAGGAATTATGTTGACATTATAACATGTTCAAACATATTTTATGCCATAATAGATAAACAACAATCTCACATATATCATGCAAGAGCTAATAATAGATAGCATGCTTATACATAAAGAACATATTTCAAGTATGAAAGAAGAATATCATGAAGTCACTATAAGCATATAAATTGACACGCATCAATTAAATTTTTTGGAAGTGAACATTCATGAATTAGTTCATATATCAAGCATATCAAGCATTTGGAACATAAACAACATGCAAAACTAAAAGGCTTACTTTCAAAGATAGAAAATGGAACAATATTACCTCGTGTATGAATTGATGAAGGATGCACTCATATATGATTGAACTTCCAAGGGAAGTTAGAACAAAAGTATATAAAGTTCATACAACAAATCATATTAAGGCAATATTTGAGATATCAAGTATGCCCAATTCCCTTCGAATGTTGAAAAATAGTTCAGTCATAAAAGGTTTTATAAATATGTCCGCAAGTTGATTTTTGCTATCAACATGCTCAAATACGACATCTACTTTTTCAACATGGTCACGTAGGAAGCAGAAACATATCTCAATATGTTTAGTGCGAGAGTATAACAATGGATTTTTTGTTAGATTAGTAGCACTAGCATTGTCGCACATGATAGGAATATGTTGTAGTTTAATATTAAAATCAAGCAGTTGTTGTTTAGGCCATAATATTTGAGCACAACAATTACTTGCGACAACGTATTCTGCTTCGGTGGTTGACAAAGCAACAGAAACTTGTTTTTTATTATACCAACTTACTAAGGAGTTTAAAAACATGATGCAAGTTCCACTAGTACTTTCCCTATCCGATTTGCAATCGGTATAACCAACCAAGTTACAATCACTTCCCTTGGAATACCAAATCCCATACTTAGATGTACCATGATGGTATCTAAAGATGCACTTTACAACTTTAAAATGTGATTCCTTAGGAGTTGATTGATAACGAGCGCACATACACACGCTAAATATAATAATTGACCTAGATTCAATAAGATATAGCAGAGATCAAATCATACATATATACTTCTTGATATCAACATCCCTACCATTTTCATCTTTTTCCAAGTTTCCATTTATGGGCATTGGAGTGTCAATCTATTTTCATCTTCCATACCAAATTTCTTTTGCAATTCATTGCAATATTTTGTTTGACACAGGAACGTCCCTTTATTGAGTTGCTTGATTTGAAGATCAAGAAAGTCGATCAACTCCCCTATGAGACTCATCTAAAACTCACCCTGCATTATCTTAGAAAACTCATTGACTTATTGCATGTTAGTGGAACCAAAGATGATATCATCAACATAAACTTGAACAAGAAGAAATATTTGGAGTAAGCATAAAATATTAATATTATAGAATACATGTGAAGATATTAAGATGAGGTCACTAAAAACATATAAGTTGAAACACACCATGGTCATCAATTTTTTTTTTTTTTTGGAAATGTACACTCATAACATATATCATACACAAAGTATATCGTATATCTTTGATAAACAAGTAAAAGAAATGACTTACTTACAAAATGAAAATTGAAAAGATATTACCTCATCGTACGAATAACGGAGGATGCACATGCATTCCATAAGGAACTCTTGAGCGAAAGTTAGAATAAATGTAAAGTGTGCCACAAAATCTTTTGACCTCCACGCTCTTGGCACTTTTCACTTTAACAAAGTACCGATAGTGTGATTTGCAATGAATCCAAGAAATTTATTGATTTGATGACCATGATTTTTGGTTGGACTTTCATACTTGTCCTTTTCACAATAGCTATCTAACTCCTCCTCAGGTTTCATCATATTAGGTTGATCAATCCTTTATTCGATTTCCTTGAGTATTTCTTTTGAAGATACACCTACACCATGAAACGAAATACCTTTTCTGACATTTCTCATATAGGAAACATTAAAAGTAATATACACATATTTTACCAATTAACAAGCACTAGTTGTTGTCTTCCTTGGTCACACATCCCTTCTTCCTTGACACAAAGTCAATGAAATAGGGATATGTCACCCGTCATATGTCTTGAGCATCCACAAACAAGATCTCATCTCCTCTCCATAGAACTAAGACATTTATCATGCAAGATCAACAAAAAATACTAGGCACCCAATCTTCATTGAGTCCTTGAGAGTGAGTGAAACATTGGTTTCGTTTAAGAAACCATTGGAAAACACCTTTAGGAACAAAGAGTCTCTTAAACTTTCATTTTTCAATAGTGTGACATTTCTTGCAACAATAATGACAAGTTAAATTGTGAGGAGAGTGAATTTGCTATTTTGATTATTTTCAACAAAGCTATACCTTCTATAGGGATTATAAGAAGGCACTTTATACTTGGTAGTATCTGTCTCGGCTAGAAAGTCACAGAATCGCCATCGTCCTTTTTTTGTTCCTAAGGAACAGGGAAATAATGATAAAACCTAATAGATAAGGGTGAGACACTAGGATTAGAGAGTCGGTTAAGCAAGAGGAAGTTATTAGACACCCTTACCTCTATTGTACTCAATGAGGTCCTTCTCTAATTTAGGGTTGGTGTGTTTGTCTAAGGGAAATCTGCTTTTATTATTCATTCTTGCTTAGTTGCTTATTAATAGGGAATTAGATTATTGAAGAAAAATGTTTGATTAAAAAGAAGGATAAAGAAAAGGTTTTTGGTTATTGTACTCGCTAGAGTGCTACGAATCTATGCCTACGTACCCTTATGTTTGATGAAGGATCAGAGCGTCGTAGTCCTTCTAAAATATTTTTTTATTTTATTGATTTTAGATCTTGAAAAGTTCTCCATGCATCGGGGTGGAGAGATGTTTGATTTGAAAAATGCCTCGATGTTTATTTTATTGTTTTATCAATTACTTAAACCCTAATTCTTAATTATTTTAATTAGGCTAATTGAAATCCTAACCATAACCCTAATATTGGCCATTAATCTTAACATTATCCTAATAAAAATATAATTATAATAAATTATGTTTTTGTATTTTTTTCATTTTTTTTCATTGATTATAATAAGATAAAAACTTTAATTAATAATTTTTTTAATTTTTTTAATTTTTTTAATCAACTTAATTAAAATAAGTATTAATAATAATCCTTCATTAATCAAGAATTAACCTAATAATAATATTTATTAAGAAAACCAAAACTAAGAAATTAAATAAAATGAGTTGATGCGGGCTGAATTCGATATGAGTCTGATGCAAGAACCAAAGTTCTTTCTGGGAATACAAATCAATCAAACATCAGATGCTACTTATGTTTATCAAAGAAAATACATAAAAGACATTATGAAGAAGTTTGAAATGTCATAAAGCAAACCAACAAAGACTCTTATGCACCCCACTTGCATTCTGCATAAAGAAAAAGTAAGTCAAAAGGTTTGTCAAAAACTCTATCGTGGTATGATAGGTTCTCTTCTCTATCTGACTGTTACACGTCCAGATATATTATTCAGCATTTGTCTATGTGCCAGATTCCAGTCAAATCCAAGGGAATCTCACCTAACTGTTGTTAAGAGAGTTCTAAGGTATCTGAAAGGAACACCTAACATTGGTCGGATGTATAAGAAAACATCAGAGTATAGGCTTTCTGGGTATTATGATGCAGATTACGTTGGAGACAGATTGGAACGTAAAAGCACATTTGAGAATTTTCAGTTTCTGGGAGGAAACCTCATCTCATGGGCTAGCAAAAGACAATCAACCATTGCACTCTCAACTGCAGAAGCAGAATACATCTCAGCTTCACTATGCAGTACTCAAATGCTCTGGATGAAAAACCAGCTTGAGGACTTTTAGATATATGAGAGTAACATCCCTATCTTTTATGATAATACTACTGCCATATGTTTAATTAAGAACCCTATTTTACATTCTAGAGCGAAGCACATTGAATAAACACCACTTTATCAGAGATTATGTTCAGAAATGGGTAATAAGTTTAAAATTCATAGATATAAACCATCAATAGGATGATATCTTCACAAAACCCTTAGCTGAAGATAGATTCCCCTTCATTATGAAACATTTAAAGATGGCAGATTTCCTAGAATGATTTTGAACTCGTGTTTCTCCTCTGATGTTAAAATAGGCTCTGACTTAATCATCATTGGTCATCTGGTTTTGGTTCTGGTTCTGATACTTCTACTAGTTAGATGTTATATGAATTAGAATCCATCTGAATCAGAAATCCTTTGGCATTCTTGATGTCAGAAACATCGAAACGTGGTTTCTCAAACGTATGATCTTGGATCTTCTAGACAACTGTCTAGCACAGAACTCAAGAGCCAGACTGTTGAGATCTCCTCGGGTAGTGTGCATATTTTTGGGATTAGGCTACCATCATTGGCTGCAATTAATTCTCCCCAAGCGTGTCAACTCAGAATTTTGCGCTAATTAATTTTGTTGTTTCCTATTCTCTATTAACATTGTCGTTTTGCATGCTACATGTTGTGTATATATATTTTTCACAATTCTCACTTTCACACTTTTCACTCACAAACCTACACAAATCCTTTGTGCTCAAACTCTCTCCACGTTCTTCAACAATCTTCAAGTTCATAAACTTCCTTCAGATCTTCATCAACATTCAACAACATCTTCATCTTCTCCAAATGGATTCTCAATAACAACATGTCTACAACTATTCCCAACAAATGGAAGCAAATGAACAACTTTCTGAAGCTCTACAACAAACCACTACTGAAACTGCTACAACATCAACCACTGTTTACAAGGAACCCCACGTCCTCGATCGTCCTTCTCACATCAACCTTGCAATGCCTTTTGAGAAACTAGAAGTTCTATGTGAATCTCTGGTAAATTTTGAAAACATGAAGTTCAATGGAATTGATCTCACTGAGGAACTGAAGAAACAAGGCTGGGAAAATTACTTTCAGATACTCTATGGTCCCATTTATACCTTCCTTGTCAAAGAGTTCTGGAGATTCGCAGACTGTGATGATCACTGCATAGTTTCATATGTTCTGGGTGTTAAGATGGTCATCACAGAGAAGTCTATTGCCAAGCTTCTGAATATGGAGAAAACTGGGGGCAGAAGGATTTGCAACATAAACCCTATGGAAAGATATATGTCCTAGGAGATTGTTCCCACTATCTTCAAACTTCATGAAGAGGATGAGAGAACCCTCTGAAAGGAAGTCAAAGAAGAAGACTCTGAAGCTGAGAGAACCTTAAGGAACCAGATCACTTATGCCTTTGTACTCCTCTGCTTCATGTAAGTTAGTTCCCTCTGAAACTCCTTTAAATTCTAATTTAAAACAAATATCTTCCTCTCTACCTCAACCATACTCTACCTACACCAACTCTGAACCCACCATATCTACCCAACTACCTCTGAACCTCACAACTCTAATCCTTCCTCACCCCCTCTCCAACAATTCAATCTCACTACCACAACATTACCTATATCTGAAGACTTACTTCTGAATGAACCCATCTCACCTCCCTCCTTAACTCCTTCCTCACCACCATATTACGACATATCCTCTGACTCTGAACAACCAAAAATCCCCGACCCTTCATCTCCAACATTGGCCCAACTACAAGTCATAACACTATCTAACCAACCTCCATCTATCCCAGATACCTATGTCCCTTCTTCTTCTGAACCTAAAAGAGAACCATCTTCTGAACCTCAAATAGAACCACCCTCTGAACCATAAACAGAACCTCCATCTGAACCCCCAACTGACCAATTCTCTGAACCTCCCCTGAAACCACCCACACTTCACCAGAACCCATTACTCCATCTTTTGAACCTGAACCAACCTTCCCCACCCTGGAAGAGTCAGTTGCTTTATTTTTAGAATCCTTAACTATGAAGCTCAGATCACTGTCTGAACAGTCCAGCCTAAGTGATAATCCCTCTGAAGTGAGGAATCACTGGAATGGATTTCTCAAATGGATGACATCTGAGGTCTCCAAGCTGAAAGGCTTCTATGAACAAGTCAGAAGTGACTACATCAGAGAAGCTGAGGAGAGGCTAGAGGCTCGCATGGCCAAAGAAGCTGAAGAGAAAGCACGCCAGGAAGATGAAGAAAAGCAAAGGCTGGAAGCTGAAGAGCAAGTAAGAAAAGAAGTCGAAGACAAGGCCTCCGCTAAGGCTGCTGCTGCTGAAGCTGAAGCCAAAGCCAATGCTAGTGCTAAAGAAGTAGCACACATTGCTACGGAAGAAGCTGCCAAGGTAAAGGAAGTTGCTCTGACATAGGGTGAGTCCTTTAAGTCTGATCTTGCTCTGCCGGTGCTCAAGACTCTGGAAGATCTCTAGAAGGAACAACAACTTGTGAGATCCAGACTAGATCAATAGGACTCTGTCAACTCCAGTTATCAGACTCTCCTGACTCAACTCCTTCAGAGGATGTCGCCTCCTCCAAACCCTTAGGCACATTAGGATTTATGCTTTGTGTTTTGTTCTTCTAAGTGTTTTAGCTTCTCTGTTTTTATTCTCTGTACCTCTCTCACTTTCTCCAATGGAATTTTGTTTTGCACTATATGTTTTTTTCTCGGTTATGTCTTTTTGAGTCTGACAAAAAGGGGGAGAAATAGTTAAACAACCTTCTGATGAAATTAATATCTAAGCCTCACAATGCACTACTTACATTCTAAAAATCTAAATATATTGCACAATCTAAGTTCTTGCAAGAAGTATCTGAGTAAAACATCTGAGAAACAAGCTAAGCAACATAAGAGGCTCTGGTAAGAAACTCTAAACCTTCTAAAGTATCAGATTTAGAGGGAGATTGCTTATCTCAGGGGGAGTCATAGTATATCTAACTCTGAAATTATTTTCCTTTAATTATTATAAAGTATCATTGTTTCATCAACAATCTAAAGTTTTGTCATCATCAAAAAGGGGGAAATTATTAGAATAAGATTTTGGTTCTGCAATTTATCTCTAAGTTTTGATGATTACAAAGGATGAAACATTTTGGTACCCTAATAAAATTCTCTAACTGTGGAGGACTCTAACGATAAATGAATCTGATGAAACAACATCTAACGTCACAAAAATCCAGAACAACTGACATAGAGTCAAAGGTAGGCATGGCAACATAACCCGTACCCACGGGTACTCATCTGAACCCGCCCCGAAGTTGATGGGGAAAACCCGCTTTGACTAGGTTTGGGTTTGGGTTTGGGTTTTCCCCGATTATAAAATATGGGAACGAGTCGGGTAATGGAGACACTAGTACCCACCCCGAACCCACCCCCGAATCTGTCCCGTTTATTTTATTATGTACATTATTATTTATTTTTAATGATTTAGAATATTAAATAAGTGGATAATGTTTTAATATTTTGATTTGTATTAATTATTTAAAATATTCGAAATGTATGTATGGTATTTTTTTAGATTTTTTTATTTTATTATTTGTAATGCAATTTGATTTTTAAAAAAATTAATATTTCTATTAAAAAAAATCATTTCACTAAATGGATGGTGGCGGGGCGGGGATACCCGAATCCAACCCGACCCCGTTTGGAACGAGTTTGAGTTTTAATTATCCATCCCCATTTGGGTTTGGGGCGGGGAACGGGGATTGTTTAGGGATTCAGGTTTGAGTTTGGGGGAGGTAAAAATTGTCCCCGACCCGCCCCGTTGCCATGCCTAGTCAAAGTTATTCGCTCTGACACTGAAGATAATGATGTCCACAACATCTGACATCTGAAGACTCTGAAACTCTGCATCTGAAGGATCTCACACATGAATACTCTGATGATCCTTACATATGAAGAATGGCTGATCAGTGATAAGTCAAGAACTTTTGAAGAAGGCACTAGTATCAACTATCTGAAGAATACAAGATCTAAGAAAAGTATCTGGACTCTGCACACTCTGAATCACGCCCAACAAAACAGAATCAAGAACTTAACAATGAAGTATTCCAAAAATGGTATGAATATCAATATGGATAAACATTGAATACTTTTCTAAACTGCTATGGAAAGGACAATAAAATTAATGTCATTAAGACCCATTATTGGAAAGATATCAACATCAATGCTCCATTCAACAGTATTATCTTCAAGCACTATAAAAAGGTCAAACCATCATCATACCAAGACACGAATCCATCCCACAAGAACTCTGAACATTAGAATTCGATCATTCACAAAATTCTTGTTTTATGTTATCACACGATTTGTTGCTCTTTGTGTGATTTTCTATGTTCTTATTGTGTTCATATTGCTTATCTAGAAGCACTAAACACCTTCTTGTATTTCTAAAATAGTTATTATAAAGTTCCTCAAGTGACCTGTGAAGTCTGTAGACTTGAGAGGGCTAAGAGGTCATTGCACTCTTAGACGTTGTTGTAATCTTTCTAGATTATTGGATTAAGTCCTTATTGAAGGAGAAATCACCTTGGTAGGGTGGACTGGAGTAGCTTTGAATTTCAAGCGGACCATGATAACTTCTGTGTTTTTTGTCTTTAATTTGTGTGTGTATAGAAACTCCAAAAGTTTTTATTGTTTGTGAAAACAATTCAAACCCCCCTTTCTTGTTTTTCTCTACCTTCAAAAACATGTTTCAAATATAGATTTTCACACAATATGTCATGGGATATTTTCGGGTTTAATCCCTTAAATTAAATCAAATTTTTTTTATACCAAATTTCACTGTAAATAATGGCTAACAACAAACATAAATAAACATTAAACTTCATGATGCTTGTCTTCTTGAGCCTCAGAAGTATATTTGTTAATCAGCATGTCTTTCAAAACCTCTACTTAAGGAGAAGCTTCCTCCATGTCCACCAGTTGGTCGTCCACCACAGTCTTAAAATAGTCCATCTTTGACACGTCCAGGTCAAACATGATGCATAAAGCTTGTGCTTTGGCTCTTCCAAAAGCTTTATCACCAGCTGAGAGCAACTCTACTTGGGCATCTTGAAAAGACTTCTTCAAATTCTAATTAAGAGCCAGAGTCTGTTTCTCTTCTTGAACCAAACCCGCATTGGTTGCTTCCAGCTCCGAGCATTTTGACTCAGGAATTCGTCATTTTTTACAATTGGGACTCTGAGTTATCCTTCTGCTTTTTCATCTTTGATAGTTGCTTGGTCAGTTCCTCTACCTTGGCGGTCTAGACTTTTAAGTCATCATTCAAATGGGTCATGTCTTTAGTAAGACAAACCACGTTCTTATCATAAGCATCACCTACTTCAAACAGATCCCAAGTTATGACTGCACATCTCATCAGGTAGGCCCCGAGATTTTAGGTCAACTGTTAAGTTCTTATGGAATTCACCTTCTCAACGTCCTCAGTTGCATTAAGATGATCATAAAGATATCCCAAACCGTCAAAGTTGTTGGACCATAACTTAAATTCTGAGGATGATTTAGATTGGTGACTATTACCCAAATCTTGAATCAAGGTAGTAATGGTCAGGTCAACCTGACTAACATCATCATTCATCAGGGTCTTCATCTACTTCAGAGAACCCGACTTGGAGTCCTCAAAGGGAGGAACAGAAACATGTCAGGACTCTGATACAATGGGGGCTTCTTTGATTGCGTATACTTTCTTCCTTTCGAGAGTCTGAGTTTGAATACCCGTTAGATCTCTCTTAGAGGAAGACTGCTCCCCACGTCTCACTCTTACTTCAACCATCAAGTTCTTTTGTTCGGAAAGTTTGAGGTTTGTCATGTCAGCTGAAATGAAAAAACCAAAGTAAATTTTAGGAGCTATAAAATAATAAGGTTATCAAAAAGCAGTAAAGAGCGTATGTAAGCATTACATAGGAAATTAGAAATTTGTTTCGGTTCATCAACCATATGTACCAACTCCTTAACTTTCACTATCTAGAAAGCATTCATAACGGCTAAGGCTCGGATTTTGAAAGCGTTCAACTTATCATTGTCAAAATCGGAAACCAACAATGGGCTATCTGACCAGTAAATCGAGAAAGGATAGTTCCCGTCTAGCGCATACATAACATGGGGATATCTTTCTTCACTCTTCGCTCAAAGGAAATTGTCCTTGAAACCCTTATAATTGGTAGTATAAGCTTGAAGGAAGCTTTTTCCCATAATCTCGCTGAGGGAGACCCAACCTCCTCTTTCCGCTCCCTTTAACTCAAAGAATGAGAAAAACAAACCTAAGGTGGGCGTTATATCCACTGCGTCGCAAACGAGTTCAAAACCCTTGATAAAACCCCAACCATTTAGGAGAAACTGAGAAAGGGATATATTTAGGGTTTTGAGGAGATCATACTCAAAATCGGTAAATGGAATACGAACTTTAAAGTCCTCGATTATCCCTGAGTAGAAATAGAAATTCTCATCAAACACTCCTTTTGGCTGAGTAATACAAACTCTCTCACCAACCACACAAGGTTCTAATACAACATTTTCCTCATTCCCGGTAGAGGAATCTAGATTATTAGAACGAAGCTTCGAGAAGTAGCTGTCGTCGATGACACTACGATCGTAGCTTAGAACCTCTTTGTCAATCAAAAACCATGTTGTCTCCATCAGAGTATCCAAGTATCATTAGCTTTGGTGAAAAAACAAAGAAAGAGAATAATCCTTTTATTTGAAATAAGTTACAACAGTCAATAATATGTATCGAACGAGTGTAATGATGACAAGTTGGAGTTTCCATAAAAGCCATCATGGCGAAGAAAGTGAAAAGTTTGTCATCATTAGAATGCTGACATCCAGTAACTCTCTAAATAGGAGACCGGCTTAAGGAAGAAGGAACTTCTTGATTTTCTGATCCGAATACTTCAATTCGATTGGACCTCACAATCCAGGGGCTTATGTATATCCCGGAATTTCTAAAAGACTGAGCTTTTGCAAACCGAGTACAAGGAATCAAGTAAATTGGATAAGCACAAACCTTACACAAGTCGTAACTCGGTTAGGGTAAGCACGTCATAGTTGGTCTCGTAATAAACAATAAGAGAAGAACAAGTCGTCTCCGACCTTATGAGCGGTGCTATGAAGCCATATAAACAAGTTATAAAATGTCTCCATGATGGCATGAGAGGTTACATAAACTGAGGGGAAAAATGTTATATGATGATTATAGAGTAAGACAAACGTTGTCCCGAGTTGCTTTAATGAGGGATATGAAGAAGCATCCCTTTAATAACTATTGATAGATAAAGGAATATAAAATGAAACTTCCTCCATGAGAAGAAGGAGGACGAATATACCTTCTAACAAAATATGACGATTATAGCTTCATCTGACTGACTATCTTCAGGAAAGTTTCTCCAAATAGTATTTATCAAGAATTATATATATATATATATATATATAATATAATATATATATATAATATATATATATATAATATATATATATATATATTATATATATTTGAATGAAATTTATTACCAAAATTTAAAAAACATACACCTCAAAGTCCTGAACCCGTTAGTGTATTAGGCATAGAAAAGACATTTTCCTTACTGCTACGTTATTCATTTGGGTTCCTAGAATCTTCTTCGTATTGTACCAACGTCAATGTCCCGGATCAGTAACATAAACATGAGAAAACATTCCTAACCATAAGTCATAACTCTACTATATCATAAGTTCATTAATTCTACTATATCATAATTTCAATTTCATTTCTAAATTTAAAGTTTACATATGAGAAAAAAAAAAGGACAAAGAGAGTTAAAATCTAGATCAACCTCAAGACCCAGACGCCACCCCCGCGACCTCCATTTAAAATCACCACCAACAACAACCAACAACCGGTTTAAAACAGAATGATTTTAAATCACTTTTTGCCCAAAACCGTGGCTCGTAAGTCAGCAACATCAACCACGTTGGTGTTCTCGGGTTTGTAGTAACCAGTGACAGGGTCTGGGACCCACGACACCTTTTCCTTATTTGCCACCTTGTCTGTCCCTGATTTCTGTGCTACCATCTTGCCGCTGATGGAGGTTGCTACGCCTCTTGTCGTGTTTTGTGTTGCTGCCGCCGCGTATCCTCGTCTGTATTATTATCATAAAACAAAGACAAAAGGTTATTACTATATTGTAATAGAGAAAAAAAAACATTACAAACGAAACATTTTTAATAAGAAAATGAAAACATTGCAGTACCTAGTAAGAGAATTGAAGAAACCATCAGCAACAAGAGTAGAGATAGCTTTGATGTTAGTGAAGGAGCGAGCCATTGATGAGAATTGAGATCAATGTGATTTTGTGTGTTGGAATTGGAATGGGTTGCAATGTGCCTGAAACAAAGTGGTGGGGTTAGTTATATAGGCCAAGGAAATATAAAATTCGAAGCATTCATTATTAATGGAATTTTATGAGCCACTTCAAAGTTGGAATCTAATTAACTCTATAGGACTACAACCTCTACTTTTCTGACACCTATTGGTTGATTCCGAGAGCCGTTTTATATTTGCCTTTCTTTATTTCAACTACTTTCTTTTTCCTAGTTAAAGAAAGGACAATTAATATATTGAAATATTCAATATTCATGCATTTGTCCAATATTTCTAAGTACCACTAGTTTGGCAATGATTTGGGACCATGGCCTTCTTTAGCCGAACAAGTCATTCCATTACTTTTAGTAACGCAAGAAACGGTCAGTCACAGAGGTCGGCAAGTAGCTAACATATAAATGAAGATGGATTAGTAAAAAGAAAAAGATCTAGAGAGAGAAAAATAAAAAATATTCTAATAAAAACTATTAAAAATATAGTATTTTGGAATATTTTAAATATAAATTTTTAAATTTGCTACAATGAAATTACTTCCAATTCGTTTCTTTGACTTTTGAGACTTCAAGTAATCTTAATAGTGTTATAGGTATCAAATTATTAAGGTTGACTAAATAATTTGACCATACTTTTAAGAAGAGAGATAAGTGATCCTAAATTAAAGTCTTTTAAGGGGTTTAAACGTCGAGTCGAGGTTAACGTTAGTTGGTTGTTTTAATATTTGAGGGTTAGGAAGTCGAATTAAGATTGTGAAGGTTAAGGATTTATTTTTGTAATTTGAGTTTGTGGTTATTGAAGTAACCAAATTTAGTGTGATATCGACTTCTCTATTATACTTTTTTTTTAGTAATGAATTTTTTGAGTGAAGTTATATTTCCGTAGTTGAAAATAGTGGTGATATTCTCTCTATCTGGTGTAGTTCAAAGGGGTCTCCAGTTTTCTCTTTTATGGATAAAGTATTTCTTAGTGTTTTCCATGATTTGGGTGCTTCTCATTCTTCATTTTATGTGATTAATTTTTATTCTAGTTGTACTATAGTCAATAAGATGGCTTTTTGGAATGATCAGCGATATAAAGAGACCCTTAGGGGTGATGTATGGTGTGTTATGGGTGATTTAACTCAATTTTATCTAGATGAGAAAGAATATGAGTAATGAGTTCCTCAAATTCGGGGAATTTTGAGTGCATTGATTTTTCTAATTTTATTGCTCATGGATTTATTAGATTTTCATTTGTTTGGTAGGAAGTTTACATGGTTTCAACCTAATGGGGAGCAACTAATAAGCTAGATAGGTATCTTGTTTCAGAGGATTGAGGTGATCGTTGGGGTCAATTTTCTTATTAGACTCTTCCTAAAGTTGTTTCAGATCATTACCTTATCATCCTTCGTTATGTTAATAAACTCTAGGATCCAAAACCTTAAAGATTTAATAATCATTGGCATGGCTATTCTAATTTAAGGGAGATAGATAATTGAGTTGGAATAATTCTATATCCTTAGGTTGGAAAGCTTTTATTCTTAAAGAGAAACTCAAATCTCTAAAAAGTACCCTAAAAGTGTGGAATAAGGAAGTGTTTGGCCAGCTTGAGCATTCATTAGATGCTTTAAGAGTTTAGGTTATATTTGAGATTCGAAAGCTAAAAGTGGCTTTCTTCATCCCGACGAGTTATCTACTAGGTCTAGAGTGATTGCAGATTTGTGGTCCCTTCTTCGGACTAAGGAATTTGTTTTGTTTCAGAGATCCTGGAGTAGATGATGAAGGAAGGGGATGCAAATACTAGTTTCTTTCACGATTGTGTTAAAATTAGAAATAAGAGGAATTATATCTAGGCTCTTCAAGTGGGTGACGATTGGATTGAAGGGGTGAATGAGATTCGGTAAGAGGTGATGATGTATTTTACTGAGCATTCTCAGGAACCTATCATGGAATGAACTTTGTTGGATAATGTGCCTTTTCAGTCTCTTTCCCCGGTTGATGTGGAAATGCTTTCACCAATTTGCTTGTTATCATTGATGGTGATGCTCAATAGTTGTGGTTTGACCAAGTGATTTATTGGCATTAATGATGGTGCTCAACAATCATGATGGTTCTGATGTTTATAGAGTATGAAGATCTTTCATGATCACGTCACTCATGATGATGTTTATCCAACTCTGATATAAAGTGATCTGCAGAGATGCAGTTTCCATAGTGATTTGATGTTCCCTCTCAAGGGGGGGGGGAGTTCTCAAGATCTCTTGAGAGTATGAGGTAAAACACTTGAGAAAATTTAAATAAAAAAACTCCAAGGAAATTGTCTAGCAAGTGGTTTTGCTCATGCTTAGTGAATATGGCTTTATTGCAAACATATATTTGTTTTTGAGTTGATTAAGCCTTTAGCAGATATGTAGAGCAAAAATTTAAAAATCTAGAGGACAACACCTAATTTCAAGCGGTGTTCGATGAAGCCAGTGAAGATCTATGATTAAGTTGCGTGTATGATGATGATGTCTATCATGAAGAGCTATCTCAAGTCTCACCAAGAAGAATATTAAAGGTTCCAATGAAGTTCTAAAGTCAAAGATAATGTAGCAAGGAACTGTAAGCTTCAGATTTATGAAAGAGTGAAAGTGTGAAAGCTCGTTGTGTCTATGTTGAGTGATTCATGTCTATAAAGGTATAAGATTAGCTCTTAAATTTACTAAAGAAAATCACACGCACACACACACACACACTTTCGAATGATCGGAAATCCTCTATTATTTTATAACATTAACTAGAAAATGTTTGTGGGCCTAGATAATGGATTAGAGACTCATTCTAATCAATTAGAATGGGTTTTTACATGGCATAATCTATTAGCCCATTAGGGTTAATCAATTATCAACTTTTTAACCCTAATAATCGATTATTAGGTCTCTTAATCGATTAGTGGTGGCGCCATTGGAAAACCTTATTTTTTGTTCCATATAATTGATTATCCATATGGCATAATCGATTATTGACCTTAAAAGGCCCATGGATCCTTTCCATATTTATGCCACCTTTTATCATATGAATAAAGGTTTCTCCTAATTTCAAAATACACTAGAAAACGTATTTCGAATACCTTTCTCTCCCTTTCCTCTCTCTTTCCTTAATTCTTTAATGTTGGCCCGGGGCATTTGAAAGTGTAGATTTCATCTCATACGTGTTTGGATATGGTGTAATGGCATCATTGTAAAATCTCATTGTGAAATTTTTTATTTTGGGTATGAATTAAACCAATTTAAAAGCTCTTGTTTGGTTGTTAAGGTGAACTTGGTAAAACCTCTGTTTGGTGTGGAAGTCCCCATAATTAAAACTCTCGTTTGGTTCATGAGCTTATCCTAGTGTTAAAATCTCTCAGTTGGTTCAAGATTTTCCTGGTGGTAAAATATCTTGGTTAGGAGGTCTCCATAGTTAAAACTCTAATGTTTGATTGGGAGAAAATTCATTGTAAAACTCCAACCCTTTTGTAAGTAGGTTCATGGGAAAAACCTGTCAAAAGCTCACGTCATAGTGGAAATCTTAAGGAGTAATTCTCGGGTATAAGAGTAAGTCAATCATTAGACCGAACCTCTATAAATCTATGGTGCATTTTTCTCTTCCTTATCTCTTCACATTTCAATTATTTACTTCTATTGTATTTCCTTTTATTTGATTTTCTTTATTATGTTGCTTGTCTCTCATTTGTTCTTTAAACTTGTTTCAAACTCTGATTTGATCAAATATTTTTATTCAGACATTGTTTTTCAATCCCATACAATTCACCCATTTGTGTTGGGAGTCACTTGTACAACATAAATAGCCAGACAAAAGTTTCCAGACTGCTAAAACACTACATAAACTATAAAATATCCAACCAGCCAACCGCAAAAATGACAAGAACAATCAAAACCACAAAGTTTTTATTATAGTAAAAAAAAGTTGATAATTTGGTCCTCAAATATCAAAACAATAAGATTTACGCTATATACTATCAATTTGCATGCTCTTAAACAAGTAAAAATTGTTCCAAATTAACCTGCACCATATTAAATTAGAATAGAACCCAAATAAAACTTACTACTAACTGCGGCTCCGTAAGAACCACAAAGACCACGAAAATTAACATAAACATATCAATATTAGTGCAAACACTGCCCCAATTGAACAAAATCCTACAAATATCCACCAATAGATACCATATAGCCTTCCACAGTTCCATAATGCCAAAAATAATGACATCATTGATGATTTATACATATTAAAACAGACAACCATGTACTTCTAATCAGGCATTTACTCAAAGTAGATTTTAGGCAACAAGTATCATTGAGCCATACTGTAAGACCCCAATTTTGACCCTAAGATCCCTCATGCATTTCCATCATAAGCATTATCATTGGGATCATACCTTGGCATTCTCCTTACCCCTTTTCATTGGGTTTGTTTTGTGATTATATCATACTTGTATTTTATCATTTCACTAACCAAAATTCCAAAAATATGTCTTTGTATTTTCCTAACTCTTTTGTAGGTAGGGCCTGATCTCATTGATTCATCAAGATCACATCTAGGGTTTGAGACCCTCATGAACAAATAGTACAACCAAGAATTGATTCAAGAATGGCTATGAACATCATATATGAGTTCCAATGGTCTCTACATGTTATATTGATCAAGTTTTCTTCAAGAGTTTGAGGGTGATTTGCCTTGGAAACCCTAGTTTGACTGGGTATCTTGAATAACTTCTCCAAGAAGCTATCTCACAAATTGGTCAAATTTCTTAAGGGAAACTTCAAATATCATCATATTATGCATATATGATTTACCATGAGCCAAGAAAGTCAAGAGAATTGAAAATTGGCAAGTTGGTTGATGGTGGTTGGCCAGATGAATTCATCTGATCAAAACTGGGTCTCCTAGACCCTATCTCCTACAATTTTCACTATATGAAAATGATTCCAAGAGAAAACTTACTCTAAATAATAATCTAAACAACTTTCATGTTGAGATCTAGAGCTAGTTTTTCTTGGAAAATCACTTTCTATGTTGAAACATTATAGGTCATTTTGTCTAAACCCTAATTTGAAAGTCAACTTTACAAGGCCATAACTTGCTCAATTTTTATGAGATATAAATTTTCCAAGTTGAACAATCAAATTCAATGTGTCTAATTCAACTTTGATGTTTGGAGTGGGAGCTAATTCAACTTTTTTGAGCATGTGATATGAGGCTACATTATAGGTCACTTTTGACCTATACCATTGATCAAGTGATTTTTCCAAATTTCAAAAATGCATATCTCTATCATTTCAAAAATCCAAATGACATTAAATTGGTGACTATTTCAAATGTCTTTGAGATATCTACAACTTTGATGAAGACACTTTTCTCATTTGAAGCTCCCATAAAAAGTTAAGCAAGGTGGAATATTGAGACATATGGCTTGACACTTAGAAAATCATTCAAATCATTTTCAGGCCTTTGTGCCTTTCAAACCTAATTTTGTTAAAATCAACACACTCATTTTGAAATTTATAGCACGAACTACGAGGTTTTGATCCCTCGTGTTTATGTTGGTACGTGGGCACAAGACCGAAGGTCTTGTCAAACACAAAAATATAATTAATGAATTCTTTCCTCATCCCCCCATTCTATTTGTTTGTAAACATCACTTTGTACAAAATACATATGCACACAAAAAGGGTTCCCTTGGAGTACCTATGACACTTTGGGTGCTAACACCTTCCCTCTATGTAACCAACCCCCTTACCTGTGATCTCTGACTTTTATTAGTTTCTATTTGAAAACTTCTTAATTATTGGGTTTTGTTCGTACTTTTTCCCTTTTCCCTTGGAAACAATAAAAGCGCGGTGGCGACTCTTGTTAATTGATCTCTAGCTTGTCAGTAGCTAGATGATCATGAATTTCCCGCTATAGAAATTAAGTGGCGACTCTGCTGGGGAGTAGTCTCCAGTGGGTTTAGCCTACTTTTTGTATGGATATATTTGTATATATGTGATGTTTGTATATATGAATGTGTGATATAATCTGCTTGTTGTGCTTGGTGATCTCTGAGTGGTGAGATAAGTTCTAACCCGAACTTGAGTGCAATTAAGATAGGAGGATGGTATAGTCATGTTCGACTTGTGTGGAGTAGTCCTTAACAAGCTGGCTTGAGATCCATATGCTCAATGGAGACTCCTTTCAGTTTCCTCTCCAGCTTATTTTCTGGATGAAATTACTCCCCTTGAGTCATGTCCTCATTGGGTTGAGTCTTGATTGACCGTTTTCTTTCTAGCTCTTACCTAGATAGATATTTTGGTCCCCTAAGAGTCTATTACCCAGTAACTGATAATAATCTTCTTAGTTTGCGGTTTGTCACTTCTTGCCCAATACCCGACAAAAATACCCCTTTTCTCCTCAGTAGAATCCCCATTGGATCTATTCCCCTGCAAGAGTCTATCCTTGATATGTTCACTTTAACCAGTGACAAATATTCTTACTTTTGGTATTCTACCCAGTAAAAAGGTAGTTGTAATCCCTATTTTGTTGCTCAGAGAGTTAATCCTTGATATGTTCATCTTAATCGATGACGGGTTCTCTTCTCCTTGTTGGTTTTCTACCCAGTAACCGATAGTCGTAAATCCTACTTTTTCCCGTGCAGAGTCAATCCTTGATATGTTCACTTTAACTAGTGACAGATTTTCTCTTCTTTGGTATTCTATCCAGTAACTGATATATGTAATCCCTATTTTTGCTCCCCTTTTCAGAGTCTATCCTTGATATGTTCACTTTAACCGGTGACAGATTTTCTCTTTGATTGGTCTTCTACCCAGTAACCGGTAGTTGTAAATCCTACTTTGTCCCCTCGTAGAGTTAATCCTTGATATGTTCATCCTAACCGGTGACAGATTTTTCTCTCTGACGGTTTTCTATCCAGTTTTCGATAGATGTAATTCCTCCCTTTTTTGTTAAGTTGGTATATCCTTGATATGTTCATCTTAACTGATGACGGGTATCCTCCTTAACATCCCCAGGAAAGTCAATCCTTGATATGTTCATCCTAGCCGATGACAGATTTTCTTCCCTGTTGAGTTTATGCTTGATATATTCATCCTAACCGATGACGAATACTGTCACCCCTTGGTCTTCTGCCTAGTAGCTGGTAGTTATAAATCCTATTTTCTGCAGTTTTCCCTAGCAAGGTTATTCTTACCCAGTAACCGGTAATGAATATTCCCCCCTGGTTTTCCTCAGCGAGTCATCCTTGATATGTTCATCCTAACCGGTGATGTATGTTCTCTCTGTCAGATCTTTATTATCTCCTTACCCAGTAACAGGTAGTAAATAATAGATTTCTGCTCCTCCTGTGTTGAAATTTTATGTTCTCCATAATTGAGTTGAGTGTGCATTTCCTTAGTGAAATCGCTTTTCCCCTGCATGAGTCGAGTACCTCAGTTTTATCCTGACTTATTTGTATCCCTTGCAGATGATTGTTTCCTCGGCTGAGTCTTTCCATGTTTCTATGGAACCCCTCGAGACCCCCAGTAGTTTTAAGTCGTAGCCTGGCCTAAGCATAACTCCTTTTTATCCCCTCAGAGTCTCTGTCTCCCCAGTGAGTTTTCCTTATGGAATGCATTATACTCATGTGGAATTTCGGTCTCTCTGATTTCTTTTTCCTTTGTGGCAATATTTCCCCACAAGGCATTAACTTTTGCATTCATATCATTTGCATCATGAGGTCTCTTAGGGAACAAAATTTGTTTCTCCATGTTGTTATTTAAGCCCATTCTACTGAGCGACATGAATATTTTAACCTTCGCCTCCTCAGTTAAAATGTCCTTAAATAGGGGCAGCTGTAAGACCCAAATTTTGGCCCTAAGATCCCTCATGCATTTCCATCATAAGCATTATCATTGGGATCATACCTTGGCATCCTCCTTACCCCTTTTCATTGGGTTTGTTTTGGGAGAGATCACCAAGCACTTTGTGATTATATCATACTTGTATTTTATCATTTCACTAACCAAAATACCAAAAATATGTCTTTGTATTTGCCTAACTCTTTTGTAGGTAGGGCATGATCTCATTGATTCATCAATATCACATCTAGGGTTTGAGACCCTCATGAACAAAGAGTACAACCAAGAATTGATTCAAGAATGATTATGAACATCATATATGAGTCCCAATGATCTCTACATGTTATATTTATCAAGTTTTCTTCAAGAGTTTGAGGGTGATTTGCCTTGGAAACCCTAGTTTGACTGGGTATCTTAAATAACTTCTCCAACAATCTATCTCACCAATTAGTCAAATTTCTTAAGGGAAACTTAAAATATCATCATCTTATTCATATATGATCTACCATGAGCCAAGAAAGTCAAGAGAATTAAAAATTAGCAAGTTGGTTGATGGTGGTTGGCCAAACGAACTCATCTAATCAAAACTGAGTCTCCCTAGACCGTATCTCCTACAATTTTCACCATATGAAAATGATTCCAAGATCAAACTTACTCTAAATGACATTCTAAACAACTTTCATGTTGAGATCCAGAGCTAGTTTTTCTTGGAAAATCACTTTCTATGTTGAAACATTATAGGTCATTTTGTCTAAACCCTAATTTGAAAGTCAACTTTCCAAGGCCATAACTTGCTCAAGTTTTATGATATGGAAGATTTTCAAGTTGCAAAATCAAATTCAATGTGTTTACTTCAACGTTTATGTTTGGAGTGGGAGCTAATTCAACTTTTTTGAGCATGTGATATGAGGCTACATTATAGGTCACTTTTGACCTATACCATTGATTAAGTGATTTTTCCAAACTTCAAAAATGCATAACTCTATCATTTCAAATCCGAAGGACATTAAATTGGTGACCATTTTAAAGGGCTTTGAGAGAGCTACAACTTTAATGAATACACATTTCTTATTTGAAGCTCCCATAAAAAGTTAAGCAAGGTGGAGTATTGAGACATATGGCTTGACACTTAGAAAATTTTTGATATGTCAATTTTTTCCAAACTTCCACCTCAAATTTCTCCAAGTTCCAATCTCCAAATGAAAAAGTGTTCAAAATAAAACTTGTTCCTATTGATCTCACCTTTCTAAAGAGCTCAAATTCATTCATTTTGGATGAGAAATGCATAGGCCGCGCATGGCTTAAACAGGCTGATATCATTTGGCATGGATCAATCTTCAAGCATCAATGCACATATGCCTTGCAATCTAAGCTAACTTCAACACATCTGATCTTCAATTTGGACCTTCAAGCTATCATTTCATGGGCCTATGCGCACCCATGCAGCATTGCATCATCATTTGCCAATTTTGGAAAGTGGAAGAGAGTGTGCAAATATCACGTGGTTTAGCTATAAATAGAAGCCCTTATGCTCAGAATTCACAACACCATTGTGCCAGCTTTGATCCCCCATTGAAAACTCTTCACTCTTATAGGATAAACCTGATAAATTCATTTGAATTTGAGCTTGAATCTCCACTATTTTGGAATTTAATTCTCCAGGAATCCATTGCTTCTAAACCTTTCCATTCTCTTCCTGCAAGCAAGTAGAGTGAGTCCAAGTGCAAGCAAGCTCAAGATCCATCAAGTTCAGACCTCCATTGAAGGTAATTTGTAAAAATTTTAAACTCTTCGATTCTCTTAAATTCTTGCTCAATTCTATTGATTCTTTGGTTTTTTGAAGTCCTACCAATGTAGGCAAGAAGATTGAGTTGCTTTGAGGTCAAACCGAAGCAACTCAGTTCATGTACCTCAGATTTCAATTCCATATATCTCTTAATATATTTGAAATTGGAGTAATTGGAGGTCATATTCGAGCTCAGTGCCATTTTCTCTTTAAGATCATGTCCTTGTTTCTTTTTTTGGTGATGGTTTATGTTGACCAGTCCGGTGAGGCTCACCGGAGAAAATGACCGGAGCTCTGGCTCCGACGATGACTTGGCCAACCTCTGAACCATAGGATCCATGTCTCATGTTCTAATCCTGAGCGTTGATTTGAATTACCATCTGTACTAAGCGGTTGACTCATGTGCATGTGGAGCGCGCATTTTGGATCATCAGACCTGCCACCTCAATTAATGAGGGAGATCTGATGGTCCACGTAATTTACATTTTCTGAAATTTTATTTTAATTGTTTTTTCTTCAATAATTCATATTAAATTTAATATTGATCCAAAAAATATGGGACTTTCACCAAAAAATTTCAAATATTTTTCTCTTTCATATTCTGAATTAAAATTATTTTTTGGATCATTATTAATACTTTTCATGAATTAATTGATTTTGCATTTGTTTTTAATTATTTTAAATTTTTTTTTAAATATCCAAAAATTATGAAAAATTTTCTCCAAGGTTCTTTGACCTTGTTTGACCTATGATAAATCTCATGGCCATTTATTTGGTGTTTTGATGAGATTTTAGGAATTGGACAAAACATATTTGAATTAAACGCATTATTTTATTATTTTTAATTGAATAAATTCCATTTAAATTGTGTTGACCATTTGTATTGACTTAATTGAGTATGCTTATTGTTGTTGGGCCTTGGTCAAGGTTGATTTGACTTTGTCAAGTTAATATCATTGGATTTAGGGGATTGATGGAATGTACATTCCATCTCCCAAAATGAATGAATGATATTAATTTGGTAAAAGTTCTCCTTTGACCAATTTGTGATCTCATTCATCCCCTTCCCACTTCATCTAATTCCTCTTCTTCATTCATTTCCATTTGGCCTGTGACATCTCAAAGTCCTAATGCTAGTTGATTGAAAGATTAACATGAGTATGGATGAGATTAGACCACACCTTTTGCATATTTTTTGTGTGTGGTATGTTTCATGAGCATAATTCATAATACTATGTCTCCAACACGCATTAACACCAAAAGTCTATTGCCCGACCTCAAATAGTTGTGACTTCTACATAAGTCCAATTACGATTGCTTAACATAGCGTTAAATTTGTGACATAAAAGGCATAAGCATTCTACTTAGTGAGATTATAAGTCTCCCTTCTTTCATGGTATTGTGTGGAAACTTGGTCTTCTTTCCTTCCTTTGGAAGATGTTTTGGTTCAAGGATCCATGCTTGTGATATGTGGGTTCAGTGTTCTCCAAAGAATGTCTTAAAATCAAAAGCAAAACAAAACTAACTTCTAACTTACTAACTATTAACTTTTAATTTCAAGCTTTTTATTTTGATGCAATTTACTTTTAGAACTCTATTTCATTTGCCATTATACATATCATTCTAATTGTTTATGTTAATGTAATTTTCACTTTATCCATTTGGACCATATAGTGTGATATATTTTATTTGTGTATACTTTGCTTGTTTGTGTGGTCTTTGACCATTAATGTACATAATAAAAACAAAAACCCTAAAAAGCTTTTGAGTGGACTGTTGGTTGGATCTTGAGCAAATGGACTTAGAATCTAGGCAACCATCATTTGCTAATGGACTTGGCCAATGGCAACTTGTTGAAGAACCAGGTTCTTGCAATTTGAACTTCATCTGATACATCTTTGAAGATATCTCTAAGATTCATCTACAACATTGATCATTGTTAAGCTGTTATTTTGAACCTGTGACTTGTGGAATTCATCTGTTGCATGTGCTATTTTGAAGAAGATCATGAAGTGGATAAGCTTGGATGAGGCCATCTTTATTTGATGCCTTGCTCTTCAAGATAATATAATTATGCATTTGTATGTTGCTTAATTCTAAAAAGTTCAAGGGAATTCTGGGTGTCTATTAACATACTTGTCTATTGGATTGCTACCCATTTGGTCAGATCTTTTCAACTCTAAACTTTTAATTTTTGTGCATAGGATAGTCTCTTCATCTTCTCCCGATTTCTTTAAATTCAAAATCTCTCCCTCCATTTTAAAATTCTTCTTTGTGTGAACTACTTTTGTTCTAAACTTTGACCACTTTTGTAAAAAGATAGAAACTTTGGCCTTATGCCATTGCATTTTCAAACTTCTTTTCTTAAATCAAACTTGTAAATAAACTTAACTATGCTTGACTTAAACTTTCAAAAAGCCAAAAAGAACTAACTCATTCAAATCATTTTCAGGCCTTTGTGCCTTTCAAACCTAATTTTGTTAAAATCAACATACTCATTTTGAAATTTATAGCACGAACTACGAGGTTTTGATCCCTCATTTTTATGTTGGTACGTAGGCACAAGACCGAAGGTCTTGTCAAACACAAAAATATAATTAATGAATTCTTTTCTCATCCCCTCATTCTATTTGTTTGTAAACATCACTTTGTATAAAATACATATGCACACAAAAAGGGCTCCCTAGGAGTACCTAGGACACTTTGGGTGCTAACACCTTCCCTCTGTGTAACCAACCCCCTTACCTGTGATCTCTGACTTTTATTAGTTTTTATTTGAAAACTTCTTACTTATTGGGTTTTGTTCGTACTTTTTCCCTTTTCCCTTGAAAATAATAAAAGCGCGGTGACGACTCTTGTTAATTGATCTCTAGCTTGCCAATAGCTTGATGATCATGAATTTCCCGCTACACATACAACTTACAAACCATTTTGTTTTTTTAACCAATTCCACAAATTCCTTATGTACTACTTCGAGCACTTGCTTGAATGATATCTCTTTGTTGTTGACAACTTTGTCATTTCTTGCTTTTGAAATATTCCAAATGGAAGCAAACCACACAACACTTAATTTGTTGGCATGAGATCTTCCTCTCCTCAATAGAGATTCAAATTGTTCAAAATGAGGCACACAATCTCCTTAAAAATTTGTGTGAATGTTGATCCAATTGCTAACCAAATACCATATACGTGCAAAAGCTGGACACTAAAAAATGTGAGATATTGTTTCGACTATGCCATACTCACCAGTGTAAAGTTGTGAATCGAGGCTGATGATGCCTCCTCTAACTTAATTGTCTTTAGTTGGCAAGCTATTATGAAGAATCATTCATACTAGGCAAGATGCTTTTGACAATTTCTCATTGTGCTAAGCTTTTGACCAATAACTATTAACTTCTATTATATTTTCAAGCATCAAGACTTGTAACTCTCGTTAACCTAATATTCTTCTACATATTCTATGACAGTTGTGTCCATAGTTGTGTCCATATTACGAATGCCTCTCAACCACAACGATGTATGTCCCTCATTTACATTCAAATTGCCAACATTCTCACCATACCTACAAGTCAATGTCTTATACTACATACTACTCCTCTCTTATATGATTTTCCAAGCTCATTTACCCAAAAGAGCATTGTTAAAAACCTTCAAACTTTTTATACCCAAGTCTCCTTCAGTTTATAAATCATATCTCATTTCACCTAGTTGATTTTTCTCTCATCCTCTCTCCAACCCTAAAAGAATGGTTTGACCTTAATTTTAATGAACAATTAACATAGTGGGTGGAAGGGATAGCTCAATTAATTTGAAACAATTGAATTAAAGCTTAGAAAGAGTTGGAACTTCAAAAATAAAATATTATCAAACGTGTAAATATATATTAATAATTAACCTCGTAGCTGAAATTCTAAAAGATGATACTATTTGATTATCTTAATTTACTTAGTATATTTTGTGTCTAGAATTTGTAAATTTTTTTAATCTGAACTCAATCATAGTATAATTAAAAAAGAAAAAGTATTTATACATTAATTTTAATTTATCCCACCTAATAGATTTTTAACATTAATTTATCCAATGGTGCCTTTTGAAGCAAAACTCATTAAAGAAAAGTTAATTATTCTTTCGAGCATAATAAGGGGCAGGACTATATATACACATAGGTGTATAATTTAACCTGGATCGTTATATATGTTTGGCTCCAAGATCCACCAATGAGCCATTCTGGTCTGACCTAATCTTTCTCCATTTGCTCTTCATGTTGATGTTGTAAATTAACGATGCACACGTCACTTTTATGTAGTGGAGAGGGAACAAAGAATATTTTAAAAAATATTTGGTCAGAGGTTCGGATTCCGTAGTAAAAGAAAATAAAGTAAGATTTTTAGACAAATAAATATTAATTTTTGTAACCTATACAAAAATAGAAAATTCGAATGGAAGATGCATAGAGGAGGGTCAACTAAGTTTCGTGTTGTACCTCCCAATTTTGAAGAGTTTCTTATCCACTAAGTTGCCAAAATGGACACTTCTAAATCCCAATTGTGCTATAAATGGATTGAACTATTATAGTAGTAACAAATAGTACGTCAATTTGTCATTTTTCTATTAACAGTTTATCCAATTTCTTTTCGTCCACAAAATAAAACTATCTTATGGGTACATTTGGTTGGGTGAGCTAACTTTTTGAGTGGGGCCTATCAATTATTGAAAGGAATACAGAAAATGAAATTTTTTCTCTTCACTTAGAAGCCTCTCGAATTTGTAAATGTCCCTGAGATTTAAGAATATTGTGTTTTTAATGCGTTTGAATATTAAAACTTGAACTGAGTGTGAACCAATGAACAAACATTCAACATAAACATTTTGTTTTGGATTGCCAAAAGTTTCAATTCATTTCAAATTTATTTTATTAAAGATATAAAATTAATTCATATGCTAACAGGAAGGTATGATATTTAATATCTAATTTTCACCATACTAAATTTGAATCTTGAATTAATTTGAGCGTTGGAGTGCTAACAATGCATGTTCACTTGACGTCACCGTAAAGGAAATCAGAACTACCTTTCAAAATCATCGGTTGTTCAACTGTACTCATTTATGGTTCTTAAATGGAACATTGACACAGTATGTGAGAATCGACTTTTGATTCCTACTATTTTCACAATTTCAGATCTAACCTCACTACGATTTGTTCTTCATAGTGAATTGGTAAACAACATCGATGTTTGGACGTTCTCGATTCGATGATATGAAGAGGTTACAATCTAACATCATTATTATATTTTGTCACCGACGTAATACCTATCGCAACGACATTGAAGATACGATAAGTTCATAGTTAACACTAGGCATTAGTCAAGTTCTAAGGCACCTTCTATAAGTACTAAAGGATCCCCGACTTGTGGACGAGTCTTTGTTAGAGTGAATATAGTATTTCCTTCATTGCTTGGTCCAACCCTCTCTAGGAGGGCCGAATCGGGGCATCAAATAGGGAACAAACGTTCAGACGCAGATACAACCTGCGCGGTAAAGGCAATAGTTCCACCGAGGCTGAATTCTAGACTTGGGATCTCTTATACTGCATCCTCATAACAATATCGCCCAACTAGGATAGGATGAAAATTAAATCTCATGGTCGGGCCAGTGAAGGTGAAAGGAATTCATCTGCCCCAAATCTTAGTTGCTACTTCCAGAGCTGCAAACAGGTCGCTCAAGGAACACCAGCCACATCCAAACGTTCTCCCGAGTTTAGGGAAAGCCGACTACCGGGGAAAATAACATACAAGCAGACCGTCAGAAATCTGTTGACCCCTTGAGGTAGATATCCACTCTAGAGTAAGAAGGAAGTCGGAGATTGTCAGCCACAACGACCGAAAAACACCTTGCCAAGGTATTCGAAAAAGATAGCTCCGAGATACTAAGACTCCAATGGTCGTCCTCATGCTACAATCCCGAAGAAGCCAATCATCCAACTATATATCGGTAGATAAATACAAAGCGTGGCACCTCGGCACCCCGTTTAATCAAAGAATACTTTTTGGAATGCGGCGTGCACTCATCCCACTGCTATAGGGAAGGACAACAACAAAACATTGCAGACACCAACCGTCCACACAGGAGTCACAGTTTGAGGTTTATCTACTTAATCATTTCATTGTTTATTTGTAATGAGTTTAATTCATTATATATATATATATATATATATATATATATATATATATATATATATATATATATATATATATATATATATATATATATATATATATATATTATATATATATATATATATATGAAGCAATAACAAGAATGATGCAAAATTGTCATAGTTAGTACGCATGTCTATTTTATTTCATTTATGTTTATATATATTTGTTCCTCTTTCGTGTGCTTCTTTATCTCTCTTTTCTTTTAGAATGTTCAAGATAGGGAAACAAAGATACAAAGGATGAATGTGAATTCGATAGAAACCTAACGTATTTTTGAGATTTTAAAATGGATTAAACACATTCCATGCCCAATTGTGTATCCGATACAGGTTTAATGCATTTATATGATTCTGATACGGCTTAAAAACATTATATGATCGATTATGAATCCGATATAGACATAATGCATTTATGCGATTATGATACGACTTAAGCGCATTGTTTGCATGATTGTGTATGCAATATAAATTTAACACATATATGCGATTCTAACACGACTTAAACACATTCCATGGCCAATTGCCTATTTGATACATACTAAATGCATTGTTAGGATTCTGATATGAATCAAACCCACACCTCACATGACTTCTCATCTGAGGCCTATTAAACGCATTTATGTGTAGCTAGTGCACCTTTTTCTTATCTAGCCAATCCAAGGGCGTAGGTGGAGCCTAGAGACGTCCACCTCGATCTGAGCCAAGCCTCGGGAGCAGGTGCGAGGATCTTACCATTGGCTAGGAAATGGTCTTCCGTAACGCGAAGCACAATATAAAAAGTAAGACCATATCATACTAATTGCGTCGATCCAAGGCCTCGACCCGGGAATGCAAGCAATCTTCCAAATGCGATGTACAAACCAATATACTACTACAATAAGTGCTAAATATGACAAGCAATTATAGAAACCAAAAATGGTATCTAACATCATTCAATATTCTAAGTCGCGAATCACAAAAGAAGGGAAATTCTATAGGCACGTCTGTCACTTCATTACAATGAAATGCATTATTTCCTTCGTAAAATAAGCAGTTAGGTTTCTCAGGTCCAAAACAGATATACTGTCCTAGCCATTGAATATCGGTGATTCGACCTAAACAAACAAACTTCAGAGGATAAAAGAGTGAGTCCTTGAGTTACAACAAAATGTAAACAACAACAGTGATAAAGCAAAGATAAGCGCAAAGCTCTAAAGTGAGTAACACTTGAAGCATCAAGGTAACATATTTCCTTAAACATTAAATGTGATTACACAAGGAACAAAAAATCATGGGAGGTATTGCAGGAAATAAAAGAATACAAAGAAAAATAAAATCAAGCCAAAGCATCTAAAGCCAAGGAACCGGGACCACCTTCTAGAGTCACTTCAAGAGTTGACTGAAATAGGTCCAGCATCTCTGCCAAAATGATCGCATCAAGAAATAAATTCATTGCTTGTTCCACAACTCGACCATGGAACCCAATCATAATCTGCATAGTCCAATGAAGGGATTCACGAAGTGCCTTCTTCAGATCAGCCACCTCGTCTTAGAGAGTTTTCAGACTTCGACATAGGCCTCAGTCTCTTGAAGAAGGGATTTCCGATGCTCCTTCACATAGTGAGTATTGTCACTAACAGAACTAGAAGAAACCTTATACTTCTTTTCCACGTCCTTGTGAGAATCCTCTAACTTAGTCACATGAGAAGCCAAATCAGAAGGATAGCCATATATTTTTCCTGTCTTTTGTAAAGAGTTGGGAGCTTTAACCTCCTCTTGCAATGCAACAAGCTCCTTTTGGAGAATAAAGCACATCATCTCCATAACATCGACATTCCCGTTCCAACTATCCATTTCCTTGGTGGAATTATTGGGGGCAAGACATCTTCGTGTCCAACAGAGACAACAAAGAAGATATAAATAACTTTGAACATGTTGTGGGAAAGTTTAGATGCCAATTCCATTTTATCCCCCTTAGGGAGATTCTGAACAAAGGATAAGTTAGATATTGGAACAGTAGTGGTCGCATTCTCCGGAGTCCAAGCAAGCCGGGAAGAGAAGACATCTTCCACCTGCATGAAGGGAGTCATCTCCTTAGAAGCATCACACTCAGTAATACGAGTCCTTTTTTGAGAACCCTCATCCCGATGGGATTATTGTTCCTCATCTTGGTCCCTCTTTGTTGAAATTGGAGGTGGGGTTAATTTTTCCACTATTAAAGTGGTTGTAGCGTCCATAAGTCGATCCATCTCGGGAGTAGAAGTATAAGCCTTTATAGCCCGAATAGGAGAATGGGACATAACAGGAATAATAGTCACCATAAGAGTGGGGGAAAAGGCATAAGTCCCAGTATTCACCACAACTTTAATACCTTGAGCATTTGCATGTTTGTGGAATAACTTCAACTTTATTACTTTATCCATGATATGTGAAAAAATAAATCACACATATAAAAAAAAGCACGAAGACTTCCCTCTCACAAAGAATCTTCCTCCTCTCGTCTTGGCTAACTGCACTCAAAATAACATGAGTATCAATTCACTTTTTTCTCACTTTGGTAAAGGGCACCTCACCAAGGCCGAACCTTTCCTCGTAGCCAAGCTCTTAGAACCAAGATTGAATTTCCTCCTTCATTGTCACCTCATCTGGAGAAAGAGAATCCTTCTTGGTACAATAGAAGTGAGCATCCTAGATAAATTGGACCTTAGACCGGTACTTCATATACAAAATTCGATAGAAATGAGGATAATAGACGTGGATCTAGAACATGAATTTCAAATTTTAGAGAAATTAGGTGTAAGGGGAAAAATTCGTATAATAAAAAATAAAGATCATATGAAAATAATTAGCAAAATAACACAAAGCAAGCAAATAAAACAAGCAACAACTACAATAAGATAACTATTGGTTATTGTTATCATCATAATTATCATTGAATAGCTCAAGAAAAATTGGTATTTTTGTGCTAGGAACATGAATAGCAAGGAAGTTCAATTTGGAAGACATCTGATGAAGTTTATTTTCGAAGAATATTGCTAACATCTCTAGTGTTTGCATTAATGGTGTGGAGTAGAGGTTCTATCGGACTAGTCTGAGGTATGTCACGATCATACTCTTCCTGGTTTGTGAGCCTTGGTTGCTTGGGAGCCTAGTGTTCATGCTCAATAGAAGCGTTTTTATTTAAGACTCTATTATTACTTTGATGATTATTATCTTCAAAGTTATCTTTGTTAGAACAAGATTTGGTTATGCATCTATACCTTGAGTTTTTATGATAACAATGTTGTATTTGTGTGAGAACAATTTTGGTACCCTAATGGTTTGTTATTGTGTAGCTTTAACAACCAATTCTGATTCTGAGTATATGACGTGCAACATCACCAATTTTGGAATAATTGAGTTCCAAATTCCACTTTTATGTTAATCATGAGAAGTTCTTAAAGATATCAAGTTGTTGCTGTAATATTCTTTTTGCTTCAATGTTGTTTCACTCCTAAGAAGTTTCTAAAGAGATGTTAGGTTGTTGCTCCAACGTTCTCTCAACTTCTGCTTTTGGACGTGACTTTGATTATCAAGCTTCTGAAGAATGGCAAGCTTATGAATTTTTGTTGCTTAGTTGAAGATTCTGAAGATCTCAAACCAGACGTTGAGGTTATCAAGGTTCTGACTATAGACTCTGAAGATTTTGAAGATACTAAAGATCTCAAACCAGGCTGCTGACGTTATCAAGGTTCCGACCGAATATTCTGAAGTTTTTGAATCCAACTTTATGTTTCTTTATTTCTTGCTTCATCAACTCTCAGTAGAAGCCAATGAACTTGAAGATAAGATCAAATGGATACATGATCAAATAGTACATAGTACAAATTAAATATTCTTTCCACTACCTGATATCATGGGTAAGGACAGTACTATACATCACACTTGTCACTGATTTTGTGTGCGAATGACAGTACATGATATCACTCCTTTCACCATCCAACAGTGAGCAATCACTCTAATTGGTTTCCCCATTTTACCCTCCAACAATATTCTTCTTATGCTATATAAGTAGGACTTGGAGACTTGAAGAAACAAGGTTTCTGTTGAAACGCTACAACTTTTGACAAGCATATTTTTCTTTGTGAAAAGCTATCAATTTTTGTACGTAGTTTTTATTTAAGTGTTTGTATTTCATTTGTGTAAAATCTGCTTGTGTAGAAGCATCTTGTAAACACATAAACTTTTATTCAAACTGTTTGTTTGATTTTCCTTAAGGAGACTAGGGTATAGTCAGATCCTTGAGAAGATAAAGAATGGTATTCTTTGTGATTATTGTAATCAGTTGATTATAGTGGATTAAATCCTTGTGTATAAGGAAAAATCACATTGGCGTGTGGACTGGAGTAACTTGAGTTTCAAGCGAACCAGGATAAAAATACTTGTGTTTTTATCTCTTTGTTAATTAACATTGGAATGGTGTTCTTGATTTGAGTAAAAGATTTTGTTTTTTAAAATTCAATTCAAACCCCCCTTTCTTGCGTGTTTCACACCTTCAATTGGTATCAGAGCTTGGTTCTGATTGTGATAAAAGTTTTATCAACACTTTACTGTATTTAGTACCGATCCAGTTAAGTGTGAGAAACAATGGTCACTACTAAAACTGCTAACATTGTTAACAACAATGAGAGAGATCACTACAGTGTAAAACCACCAATCTTTGATGGTGAGAAATTTGATTATTGGAAAGATATAATAGAAAGTTTCTTTCTTGGTTACGATGTTGATCTCTGGGATTTTGTAGTCGATGGCTATGTTCACCCAGTTAATGTTGAAGGAAATAATATAGCACGAAGTGCTATGACTGATCAACAGAAGAAGGATTTCATAAATCATCAGAAGGCCAGAACTATACTAGTAAATGCTATCTCTTATATTGAGTATAAGAAGATAACAAACAGAGATCCTGCCAAATCCATTTTCGACTCTCTGAGGATGACTCATAAGAGAATACTCAAGTAAAGGAGATAAAGGTCTTGGCCATAATCTAGAAGTACGAGGCATTCAAAATAGACGATGATGAAATAGTTGAGACTGTGTTCTCAAGGTTTTAGATGCTTGTTGCAGGACTGAAAGTTCTGACCAGAATGATACTCTACAGCTGACCATGTCAAGAAGATTATAAGAAGTCTCCCTAAAAAATGGAGACTTGTAAATGCTTTGAAACTAGCAAAGGATATTAATTGCATTAGTATTGAAGAACTTGTTAGTTCTTTGAGAATCCAAGAGATTGAACTCGAGGAAGATGAACCTCAGAAGCAAGGTAAATTTGTTGCTTGAAAGTCTAAGCCTGAGAAGACAAAAGCTTATCAAGCTGAGGAATAATTAGAAGGTTCTGATGCAGACTCAGAAGATGATAATGAGTTATCTCTGATTTCAAAGAGGGTAAACAAACTCTGGAAGCACAAGCACAATGGTCGAGGTAAGTTCAGAGGAGCTAGAATGACTGTTGGTCATTCTGATTCTTCGTTTAGGAAGAAGAAGCAAGGTTCTTGTAAAGAGGTTATTTGCTTTGAGTGCAAGGAGCTAGGCCACTACAAGAACGAATGTCCTAAGCTAAAAAATGGCAGAAGGCCAAAGAGGATTTTTTTCTAAAGATAAGAAGGGGCTGATGGCTACGTGATGACTCGAAATTAGAAGAGGAAGATTCTAACGAGGAACAAGCCAATGTTGCATTGTTGGAAATAACAATTGATCCAGAAGGTTCTGAAGAACCAGAAGACAAGGTGTTGTCAAAATCAAAATCAGACTCTAATTCTGAAGAGGTATTTTCTAACCTATCTCGTTCTAATTTAGAATTATGTCTCTCTGAAATACTGGAAAAGTATCAGAGTCTTCAAAGTAGGAACAATGACCTTAAACAAGTCCAAGTAGTTAGTTTGGAAACTCATAGTGAGCTTGAGAAAGATATTTCTTCTCTAAATGAAAAATATTGTTCTTTAGAAAGTAATAACTCTGCTTTGAAAAGTAAAATTTCAAAACTAGAGGAAAAAATAGTCTCAGAAGCTTCTGATACTGATTGCATCATCAAATATGACAGAGTATTCCAATACTTTCTGACTAAGAGCATAGATGGGAGAAAAATGGCTTCTTTGATCTATGGAGTTAGAAGAAATGGAAATAAAGGTTTAGGTTGTACAAAATCTATAAAACCTGACGAAAGTTAGAAGGTAAAACCAAAACCTCTCTATGAGCATTTTGTGCCTGAGCTTGATGTGCCTAAGAAGTAAACACCTTTTTTTGCATGGTCGTGATTTACATAGAACATATTCACCATTCTTAGAAATACTTCTTATGGATTGTTGTAGAAGATGTTTTTGAGGTTTGCTCGATGAAACGAATCAAAGAATTCAAATATTCCATAATAAATCTCATCGATGTAGTGAGGTTTAAGAACAAATAAACTAAGAAAGTGATTGTTAAAGTATCTATCTTGAATTTGAAATGATAAATCTATATATCGATAAACTTTGAATGATGTGCTTGAAAAGGTTCAAACCCTCTTTGGTGTCATTCGATGATGATGATGATACAATAACAATAAACAAGTAGCACAAATACAAGAAAGCAAGAAAGTATTGAAAATAGAGGAAGATATGAGAGAGATAAAGGAGAAATAAAAAGAGGAGTACCTATTTATAGTCTCCTTGTAATCAATTAGAAGTCATTCTAACAAATAATATCATTAATTATAATCGAATTTTTATAGGTTGTTGATAATGGCAGTAGGCTTTTGAAGACCTAATTGATTAAATCTCTGGTCTAATCAATTAGAAGACACTGAATTTGAATTTTTTTCAAAAAAAATCTTCTAAGTGATTAACCTTAAGGTTTAATCGATTTGCATGTGATTTTTTCATCCTCTTGCACCTTTTAAGCCTAAAAAGTATTTAGGTAAAATTTATATTTAAACCTCCTCTTTTTAAGTCTCTGGCCCTTTTTATTTTGGACACACATTTAAGCACACAGTTAGTGATAAAATAAATTGAATGTATGAAAATGATAATTTATCACTTGTTATAAAAATAACCATAATTTTCTAGATTAAGTTTCTAACATGTGACTTTATTTTTTATTATTATGCAAATAATTTGAGGACCTTTATTCCTTTGTTCTTTAGGGAATTGATTTTCCTTCTCTTTATAGAAATTCCTTGAATCTTTTGACACTCAAATTATTTTTAAATTTCTTTCTCCATTGGTTTCTTTTCGGGATTCCTTATGAAGAATTTTTATTGTGTGGAGTCGTCTCCCCATATCGGAGATGAAAACAAGAAGTCATTGAATTATTTGGATAAATTCTTTGGACAACTTTTTCTATTTTGACGTTCAGAACTTGAGGCTGCAAGGTATTCACTATTACAACTAATACATTTCATGACAAAACTTTCATTACACCCAACAAAAAACCGAGGTATAAATCCAGGATGCGCCTTGTTGTATTTATTTTAAAAAACTATATCATTTATTCCCTCGGTTTTCGAATATAACCGAGGGGAAAACTAATTCAGGACATGCTTTGAGTCCTAGCAAATCCAGTTTATTTTCTTATTTCTTTAAAAGTCGTGGCTTTCTTTTTATTATATTTTTTATTTATAAATTAAATGATTTATTCCTTCGGTTCCTTAAATATGTTAGGGGTTAGATGATTATATTTTACTATAAAAGTACTTGTTCATTAACTTTTAGCCTAAACTTAACTCATTTGTAGTCGCTCCAAACTCGTACACATCATTCTTTGGAATAAATTGCAAGACATATTGTTTTCAAGGTTATGTGTTTTATGTTGTTCGTCTAACGCCAACCTTGAGCAAAATATTTTTTCTGCTCTTACTATCTATCTCACATAATAATGTTTTTGTTGTTATTGTTGTTGTTGTCGTTGTTATTATTGTTGTTGTTGTTTCCTCCTCTTGCAAGACCATTGTTATATTTTGAAATAATCTTCCTATGTTTTCAGTCAAAGAAAATACTTCATAATTTATTGTTTTCCTTGGTTGACAATATTGAGAAATTTATTCCTAAACATATTGTAAATTACAAGCAATGTTGTTGTTTCATAAAACAAGATCTTAACAATTTTGTTTTGAATATAGTCATTTGTTTGAATATTGCAGCACATAAAGAAAGTGGTGAATGGTAAAAAATTGAAAAAGGAAATAATACATGTTATTTTAAATTTTTTACCATTCACCATTTTGTTTTGTAATTAATGTATTACATAAGTTCTTTTATTAAACCGATGGGAAAGTATCTATTTATTTTGTTCTTCTCCAAGAATAACAGTAATGATGATGAATTAGATTTGTTCTTCTCCAAGAATAACAGTGACGATGATGAATAAGATTTGTCAAAATTTTGTACTTGTAAATTGAAACCAAAATAATGTAACATAAGAAACTTTGTATTTTAATAACAAAATGGATATTTGTAAATAGTGTAATTTAATATTCTGTGTAACTAATGTATTTTGTATTATATATATATATATATATATATATATATATATATATATATATATATATATATATATATAATATATATTATATTATATATATATTATATATATATATTTTTCCCCTCGGTTTTTGATAAAAACTGAGAGGTATGTGACTCTCGTTTTAAAAATATAAAAATCTTATTATTGGGGATCGAACCAATAAAAAACTAAGGAATAAAGTGACAAGTGATGTCCTTCGTTACCTCGCTTGTGTAACGGAGGTAAAATCTCATTCACGCCTGAGGTAAAATGTATTTTTTGTAGTAATGATTATTCCAAAATGATTCTAAACTTTAACCTTTGTTAGTGAATTTAAGCTAGCTCATGCTATTAGAAGAGAATCTAGGATCCATATTATACCGTGAATTTTGTTAAAATAGTATGAAGCAATGTGGCCATTTCTACCACAATAATGCAAGGATACATGCTTTGTCGAAAGCAGCCCCCAGTATCTAGGAGTCTTTAATCTCTAACAATGAAGGTTTTATTCCATGTAAATAAGAACTGTATTTTATAAAACACGAATTTACAATCTCACATCCTCCCAATATCTAGGTGTCTTCAATTGCAAGGATACTAGCTTCACCAAAATCAACCCCAATATCTTGGAGTCTTTAATTGTAACAAGAAATGGTTTTATAGCGCATAAAATTACACGATCTATCATGACAATCTTTTTGTTTTACCAATCAGATGACCAATCCACCGCTAAGTCTCAGCTTCTATATAAATCAATTCTCACATTTCTGTAGATGGGATAAAGCACTAAACTTAGATAAAACTATATAATATAAAACACAAATTCATTACAGAGATAATAATAAGAAATAACAAAGATCATATGTTTAGGGTAAAATTATCTAAAGGGAACATATTCTAAGAGAACTAGTCACTCATCCTTAAGGAATTCTTCGCTTTAACAATAAGAAGGCAAAAATAAAGACTTGTAACAATTAGGAATGATCCTCTAATGTTAGCTTTCATTTTCCCCAATCCTTGGTACAAAATTTTTTCATAGACTCTCTTAAATCAAAATCCTAATAACTAAACATAATTTTCTATTTATAGATAAAATTATCAAATTGCGGAATCACGTCGTACCCTAACTTAATTCTGCCACGATAAGCTCTTTTATTTGATTTACCATTATGGAAGATTATTTGGATTGTGATTCTAGTCTTGAGAGTGTGTCTCTTTTGTGTGGATAACACTACTATTCTTGAAGGGTGTACCGATATGTTGTTTTCATGTCGTTTTCTTATGTTCTTCACGTGTTAGTGCTCTTCTTACTTTGTAATCTGAAATTCTACAATAAAACACTATGAGAATTTTCTATATAGGATGATTTTTAATTGGTTTGGTATTTCCATGTGTCGTACCTCAAAAAATACAATCCTTCGCGAAGCGCATCGCACGCTCGCGAAAAAAAAATGTTCGAACAAAGTCGCCAACGAAATCTTTTTATTCCAATAAACGAATAGGAAAATATTGATAAAACCTTTTAGAAAAGAACATGGTCTTTGTAACCATATTTGGGTTCGGGAATTGATTATGCATGGGGAAGATATTAACTCCCCCCACGTCCATTGTTCTCTTTGAGTTATTACAAGATAAAAGAGAAAAGGAAAGGGTCGTAAAATGTTTTTTTATTAATGTGTCTGACAAGATTGCGGGTCTTGCTCCTACCTATCTCTGAGTACAATGGAGAACTCAAGGCATACGTAGTTCTGGGTATAAAAAATTTGTTTGTTAGTCGATTTTAGCGAAATCTATTTTATCTCAATCGATGAAAAACCATTGATTTACCCAAAACATGTGAGAAGCGGGCATTTTCATTACATTGAATTGATTTATATATATCAACATTCACGGGAAAATGTCACTTATCTCAACTCAATGTTTGTGGATGAAGCATTGCTTTGTATCATCTTGAGACAAAATGTCTTTTAGTTTTTGAAAATATTATTAAGATTAATCACACGGCGGCGAGAAAAGAGTTTGATTTATTTTAATTGAATGAAGAATGCTCGATGAGAACGGGACATGAGCCTCGGGATCAACCACTCGGGGTTCCACCGAAATGCTAGATTCCAACCGTACTTTTTCATTCAAGGTTTTTTTAAAGAAAATTGTTTGATGGACAATGAACATTCGATGAGAATAAAACATGTGTCTTGGAATCAATTGTCCAAAGAGTTATGCCAGAATGCTAGATCCCAACGACCTTCATTTGTCCTAGTCAATTAAGTGTTTTAAGAACGAAAGAAAGAATGAACGGTTAACCCAAAACATGTGGCTCGGGACCGATCATTCGAGAGTTCCCACTGGAATGCTAGATTCCAACGATCCTCTTCTTTCACGTTTATTAAGAAGAATGATTTTTAATATTGCGTTTGAATTTAAGAAAAATTATTAAATGTCGATCGAGGTTTGATGCGTATTAGTGGAAAGTGATTTGAGAAAACAGTTGGGTTTGGTTTTGAAAATAGTTTTAAGTGTTTTAGGAGTGAAAGAAAAAAATGAATGGCTAACCCAAAGCGTGTTCTTCGAGACCTATTATTCGAGGGTTCTGCTGGAATGCTAGATTCCAACAATCCTCTTCGTTCATGTTTATTAAGAACAAGGTTTTAATATTGCATTTAATAAAAGGAAAAATCACTCGATGCTTGATCGAGGTTTGATTTGTGTTACGGGAAAGTGATTTATGAAATGGTTTGAAGGTTTAAAAATGATTAATAAATTAAGAGATGTCGAATGTGATTATTTACATATGCGATATGAAGATGGATTTGGATTATTTAATTAAATAACTAACAACATTGAAATTAATTAATCAAATAATCTTCTTTAAAAGACCAATTAATTAATATCTAATCAACTAGTTAAATAAAAATAATTGATTAATTAATTACTAATTTAAGAAAAGAAAATAAATGATAAAAAAACAAGAGGGGTGCATTCATTGATTGAGGTGCTAGCTCCATAAGGCCTAATAGATATAAGCCCATTTTGCCAAGACAAATAACCCAAATTTTTTAACAAAAGGTGAAGACAAACAATAAAATAAATATAAAATAAAAAATAAATAAAAGAATAGGAAAAAGAGGAGAGAGTGGCGCTGCATTATTATAAAGAGGGATAAAGTGAAATTTAAAGATTCAAAATTTCCCTCTCACATTGCCACACGTGTCCCAGGAAAATAAAACTTAAAAAGAAAATAAGAAAAAATATAAGAAACAAAATTAACGTTCTTTTTCCCTCTATGTCTGTGCAGAACAAAAAATGGAAATTATCTCCCCACTTTTCTCTCTCTCTCTCTCTCTCTCTCTCTCTCTCTCTCTCATAAAATCAAAACCAAAAACTCTAAATTTTTTCAGAAAACATGAAGCAACATAACCTAACACCTATCCATTTATTGCAAATAAAACTACGACCAAAAAACAAAAAGGAAAAAGATATATCGGGTCCTTCACCGGAGCTGTGCAGAATCAACGATGATGCGTGATTCTTGTTTTCCGACGTGTTAATGTTTGTGTTTGGAAGCTTGACGGTAGAGTTATTGCTTCCCACTCGTTTTAAGGTGGCGATGGTGATTCCACATGTGGTAGAGGTACGACGTTGTGGCTGAACATATGTGTTTTCCCGGTGGTCTCATGGAGCTCTTGAAGGTGGTACGGATCAGAGTATGCATCATGGTGGTTTTGTTGTTACAGGTTGTCTAAAATTCGGCTGAAAAATTAAAACGAGCATGCCAAATTAAACTACACGAACCGCAGATCAATAAAAATAACGTATGAAAGCTAGATTTTTAAAATTTTCGCCCATTAATTTCATGTATATTTGAGAGTCAGTTTGACTGGTCAGTTTGCAAATCCAAAAGTTTATTCTGAGTGACATTTTAGACACTATACATGATGAAATGTATGCTATACTATGATAAATGCATTGGTGTATTGAATGCAATAGGTATCTCCAAGTGAATAGGTATATCCTATTTAAGTATCTTCTACCAGAGAATATGAGAAATGTTAATCTTTGTATAATCGCGGTGGGAGATAGTTAAATACTAAAGGACCCAAATTTTGTCCCTTGATAAAATGATAAGAAATGTTATGAATGCATAGATGACTTCTTTTTTTTGGTTTGATTTGTCAGGGATATGATGTGATACGAGATGAACCCTAGCATGATGTTTATGATGAATGAAAAATGAAAGGTGGACCTGTGGGGAATGATGGAAATATGGTAATGGTGATCCACAAGAAAATGACAAAGACAATGAGGGTGAAGACTCATTGGGGATGACAAATTATTGGGAAAAATAAATGAAAGAATCCCATACATTGCTGGACTTGACCCGAAGGCGTCAATAAAATATTTACCAGCTTTAAATGGAGTTTGCCATGCGAGATTGGACTTGACCGAAGGCATCAGTAAAATATATATCGACTTCAACAGAGTTTTCCAGGCGAGATTGAACTATGGTTTAAGGGCGCTAAAATAAAATTGGACTTTTGAGGTCAAGGGACATATGATCAAACAAAGAGATTGGGGTCAATACAAAATGAGCGCGAATTATGCTTCGGCTATGCATGATTCAAAATTTCTTCTATGAATGATATATGAATGATCATAATATGAAAATGTTGGCATTCACGAAATGACATGAAATGAGGCTTGGCGAGATGCCTTTATTGGTGAATGGAAATGCAAGGTGAAATCAATAGGGAGTGAAGTGATAAACTACTCCGACTACTTCCATGTTCTTTGAGAATAATCTTCTAACAAAGTTCCACCGAATAAAATACTTCTAAGGTTCCCTAGGAAAGATTCAAAAGAAACTCTCTAGGGAGTCTACTGTCGAGACTCACTTGGAGATACCTATTGCTGAGGTTTTGTTGAGAAAATACCTAGTGTCGAGGTTTACTGGGAAATCTTCTGTCGAGATCAACCAGGGAATCTACTGCCGAGATTTCATTGGAGGAAATGTACCTTCTATCAAGTTTTAACTGGAAAATCTTTTGCCGAGATCAACCATGGAATCTACTGCCGAGATTAACTTTGAGAGAGATATACCTATTGCCTAGGTCTACTGGGAAATCTTCTTCCGAGATTAGCCAGGGAATCTATTGCCAAGATTTTATGGGGAAACACCTTTTGTAGAGGCCTACTGGGAAATCTACTGGCGAGATTAGCCAAGGAATCTTCTACCGAGATTCAATGAGAAAAACACTTTCTGCTGAGGTTTGCTTGGAAATCTTCTGTCGAGATTAGCTAGGGAATCTATTATCGAGATTCTATTGACAATCATAATGTAGTCTACTATAGTAAGAATGATTGTCTTCATATGCGGATGAGACACGATTCATGTTATGCTTATGATTGGATATGCTTTGATGTGCATTTTTATTGATAGATGTAATGTTATGATTATTCAATGTAGTGCCCCACACTTGTGGGTATACTACACATGTAATGACGTAAGAAATGTAACGACTAATCAATGCATGTATGCGTGCCAATAAGAATTGGATTTTGAGAGGTGTTAAGCAAGGTTAGACATTTATTGCAAATGTGTGATTTTTAAGGCTTCATTCTGTGGAATATGCCAGATTAATGTGATGATATGCATGGCAAGCCGCTAGAGCGAAGCAACATGATTACTTCATATCAATGATTTATGAAATAACTTTAAGGTTTCCAACAATGCCCCTGTGGTGGGTAATGGGATAAACCATTCCTTTGCAATATGGTTTCTTGTCGAGGGAAAAGAAAATTTGATGGGGGGTAATTTCCATCATGGTTTCCTGACACTCATTTTGAACTCAACGATTGTTGATGCATTGCGGGATTTCTTCTTGAGCAGCTTGAAATTCTGGAGAGGACTTACCCTTTGGTAGCTCTCTTTCCCTAGTTTGTTGGGTTTTTAAAGAGATTGCCTCAAAAGGAGTTTGGAAGCATCTTGACACAACCTTGAGGTGGCTTACCCCAATGTTTGAATCTTGCAGTGATTATTGACTAACCGAACCTTGGAATGGTAAGCTTCTGATTGATCGAACTTTAGAGAGTTAGACTCACTGAGCTCTTTAAGTAGCTTGCCCTTGTCTGAGTCTTTCAGGGATTTGTTCTTTGACTAAATCACTTTTGGGGTGACCGGCTCGAGTTGACTGATTCTCAAAGTGATTTTCCAATGATTGGACTTCTTTCACATGATCAAACTCCTCAACTGAATGCTTTAGTTGGAATTCCTTTGATGCTAAGTGATGAATTGCAAATAAAATAGTTCATTTAAAAATGGTAATTTTAATGCAAATACATTTTTTGAAATCATTCATTATTGAAATGATGGTGATATACAGTGAACAAGTTAATGATCAGAACACAATGTTAATCTAGCCACTCATTGAGTGGAAGATGATGCGATCGAAACAAATGATTAGCAAAGATCTTGTGGAGTCAGGTTAACACAACCTTGTTGTAGTATGCTTTCAAAATAAATATTGTCTCAATTAGGTCTTTTAAGGGTTGTAACATGGTCTGGTTTGCGGATTTTGAAACAAAAGGATATAAGGCTCAAAATTTAATTTTAACTCACCCCTTCTTCCTGATGATCTTCAGTCCTATGTTTAGTTAATTAAGACACACACACACTCAACTTCCAAGAGGGTTAGAAGGTGTGATTGTAAAGATGAGGATTCAAGATGAGGTTTTCTTGAAATGGCAATCACCTTATTTGTTTTTTTAGGTTTTTGATCAATTCCATGCCTCATTAGATGCGATGTCAACTGAACTGCGTCAACCCGTTTCCCATAACAACAACCCAAGCAAGGACATATCATTCTACTGGGGTCTTCGGCGTGCGCAACGGCAAACTTAACGAATTCTGATACCCCATTCTCGTACTCTCTCGACAATCGATTGGAAGACATCCATGTATTATCCATTACTAATTAGAATAAACAAAAAACAATTTCAGAAGAGAAACCAAAAATGGGATGAGACAAAACAATTTTGCTTTATTGAGTTAGTCTCTGTGCAGGGCATTCATGTCTCCAACAACAACCCAAAACCAAAACAATTTTGGTTTATTGAGTTAGTTTCTCAACATTTTCAGATATCTCTGACTTCTATAGCATGAGAATGTATGAACCATGCATTAAGCATTAATGGTATGCACTAATTTGTAGCATAGTTATATATCATCATATAGTTTTTACAAAAGATAAACATTGACTAGAAAATATATATGTAGAATTGTATAATGGTCTAACTGAAAGCTAACAGAAGAATAGTCGACTCTAATTTACTCTATCAAATAACATCCATACCTAAACTTCTTAAGTTACTAGCTATGCTATGTATGCTAGAATAAATACACTCATAAGTTGCATAGTGTACCTTTGATTGGTAGAAGGTGTTTTAGATATTGCTGTCTCCTTTTTCTACATCGAGAAACAAATGGAACAGTTGGTGAAATTTAACCCATAATGCCTAGTCTCCATTGCTAGCATTGCAACACAATAATTATTGTTGAGAATACTCAATAAATGTATGAACCAAGAAAAATGAAACCAAAAATGAACAATAGCGAACGTCAGAAGAGAAACCAAGTAATATGAAGATTAGAAAAATACCTATGGTGTCAAAATCGAACAGCTAACAACGAATTAATAGAAGGAGGAAATGTCGTAGATCTAACAGAGGTGGAAGGAGAACGCCTTAGAAGTAGCGAAAATCGTAGCAGTGAGAACCCTAACGTGAAAAAGAACGAAAATAACAGAGAGTGAAATAACAAAACGCGCAGTATGTTATAATTTTAATGTTTACTAAAGGGGACCTTAGAGGGCGCTTGTGGAAAAAAAGCGCCCTCTAAAGGGGGCCTAAGAGGGCGCTTATGAAAGCGCTCTCTAAGGCTTTCCAAAAGCGCTTTATAAACTGGAAATGCACATGGACTTATAGAGCGCTTTTTTAAAAGCGCCCTCTAAGGGTAACCTTAGAGGGCGCTTTCTAAAAAGCGCCCTGTATTGTTGTCCCTCTATCTCCTCCTTATTTTTTCGCTTCACCTTAGAGGGCGCTTTATTACAAAAGCGCCCTCTAAAGTGCGCTGTCTATTCCAGTTGTTCGCTCCTTATTTTTTCGCTTCACTTTAGAGTGCGCTTTTGTAATAAAGTGCCCTCTAAGGTGCGCTGTCTATTCCAATTTTTGGCGTAGTGTTTGTTGAGGATTTAATGACCTCTTTTGATTGATATTTTTATTTATCCCTAATTTTTCCTGGGCTGATTTTTTGAAGCTTTCGGTCCATCGGGAATGCCCTAATTTTTTTCCTAAGTCATTTTTTATGGTGTTTGACTTAGCGAGCTTTTCTTTTTTTGATTTTTTTGAAAGATCGTGACTGCCATATTATTGGTTATTGATGTGAGCGCAATCTTTCGTTAAGTTCTGTTAGGAGTGTTTTGTATGATGTCAAAACTAGGATTCTTTAGCATTTATGTACATTGGATGATATCCTCTTATTCTCTATGTGCATCTTAGAATTATGAAGCATACAAGTCATTGAGAACATCTTTGAAAAGGTCTCATGCATTAAACATGCATGAAAAATCAAGTTTTATGAAAAATTACTGGCCAGGTCGACACATGACACATGAATATAATAGGTCGACACATAACTAAACAGATTGGCCTATAGTATACTTTTATAGGCTATAGGTTGACACATCCTTGCGATAGGTCGGTACATACATTGCAGTATTAAAGCCTGTAGCTTCTATTTCATGTGTTGACTCCATAGCTCGACACATAAGAGGCACATGACATTGATAGGTCAACATATGACCTTCAACAGGGCAACCTATGCCTCGAACAGGTCGACACATGAGAATATATATATATATATATATATATATATATATATATATATATATGGTGTATGATGTTTTGATTAGGGTTTTTGGAGGTGCTAGAGTCAAGAACAAACTTAGGGTTTGTGGGATTTGATTTTTCATCTCTTGTATACATACATTTGCAAAGTAAGATTTATTATAATAATATCTCAATTCGTATTTGAATTGAGGACAGGCGTACCCATATCAAGGTCGATTGGGAAACTGCCTAATCAAATTCTTGTGTACTCTCTCTCTCTCTCTCTCTCTCTCTCTCTCTCTCTTTTATTTTTCGGTTTACAAATTGTCAATTACTTTGGTCCCTTGATCTGCATTATTTGGATAACTTTTGAATCATTGTGAAATTTGTGATGTTGTAATAATCACATACCATTTGGTAGTTGTCGCAACTGGTGCGAAAAAAACAACCGGCAAGGAAAAGAAAACAGAAGAGTCGCCACCGTTCGTTATTTATCCCAAAGGAGGGAAAGGAAACGATCGAAGAAAACCTGAAGAAAAGGAAAAGACAAGCTCTCGCAACCAAATCTAGGGTTCGGGAGTCGATTATGCGAATGGAAGGTATTAGCATCCCTACGCATCCGTAGTACTCTACGGGATCCACTCTTGTTGTTCTAGTCTAAAGGGTGTAGGTATATCAAATGTACTATCTGCTAAAAGAAGGTTAAAAGAAAATGACCCGCAAGGATGTTGCATCCACTGCCTACGTATCTCATTTGAGTATGAGAATCAGAGTCTTCATAGCTCGGCTACCTATGGGTGAAAGAGAAGTGTGCTCGCTAAGACATCGCGTCTTATGCCTACGTATCTCATCTGGAATGAGAATCAGAGCAAAACGTAGTTCAGCTAACTACGAGAACAAGGGTCTCGATTGCAACTAGGGAAAGAGAAAGGGAAGGTCTCGATCGCAACGAGGGCGAGAGAAAAGAATCGCGACAAGGGAAAAAGCAAACAAGGATTAGTTGTTAGTCGTTAGTCAAAAAACTCGGCAAGACATCGCGTCTCGTGCCTACGTATCTCATCTGAACATGAGAATCAGAGTTGTCGTAGTTCGGCTAACTAGGGGTTAAGGATTGCCATCTGAACATGGACTTACGAAAGAGGACACCAGCTGTGTCGAATGAAAGTGCGCAATGTGTTCAACGTCCTAGCAGTAGGTGTCGCACCTTGCTGAATCGAGTCTTAGGCAGTTACCTCTTTGCAATAGAACGGACTGACATGCCACAAGATCGGAGACGTACGGGAGGTCTAAAAGTGGGGAAGCTCTGCCCTAGAGTTGTCATGCAATGTGGACCTATGTGTTAGGATTTACAGAGGGGAACATCTACCTAATGTTAGCATGCAAAGAATAAGGGAATCCTACCTATGTTATCATACAAAGGGTTCTACCTAATGGGTGCTACCTAAACGGAACAAGAGTCGACGGATGGAGCAAGGAGAGGAGCCACGGATAAGGGTAGATGGCGATGCCTGAGGCAATCGACTTACAGGTAGATGGAGATGCCTGAAGCAATCTACTTACAAGAGAAATGGCGATGCATGAAGCAATCGACTTACAAAAGGATGGATGAATGCGTGTTGGTTCTGTTAAGTTTTGAAAATGATTACTCGACGTTGGATCGAGCTTTTGATCTTGTTTTGAAATGATTATCGGATGTTCGTTTTAATTCTTATATTAATAGATGAATAAGGAATGAGAGAATAAACATTATACACTTCATGGGAGAGGGGTACATTTGTTATGAATGGGGATTGTTCATGGCAATCAGACAATAAGAATAATATGCCTCATACATCATACAAGTAGGCAACAGTTATCAAACAAATCGGATAAGTAAACAAGTATATAATCAAATCCAAGAATCAAAGAATGAAATAATGGAACATTAAACAAGGTATGGGATGTATGAACATGTTAAACAATCAAGCAGTAGTAGGCATGGATGAGAGAAACAAGTGTAACAAATGACAGATGAATCAGACAGATGAATAAGTGCACAAAGGGCCACTGAATAATTAAATCAGGAAATGAGGTAAGGATCAAATAAAATCGAGATAAAAGGCCTCTAATACATGGCATATGAGATGAATAAGGGAGGATCAAAAGATCTCTTCAATTGCCATAAGCAATCCCTAAGTCAAACATCGATCATAAAGAAGTCAACTAAAAATTCAAGTCAACTTAAAAAATATCAAATAAATAGCAAATTAATCAAGAAAATTATGAAAAATTAAACTAAGCAAGGTGGGGTCAGGACATCATCATCCCCCAAAAAGATTTTAAAAATAATGAAAATTGGTGCATGAATTAAATGAAATAAAACAAAGGTCAAAACAAAAGTCAACCAACCAAAATAAATCCAAAATAAATTGAAAATGGGAAATAAAATTCCAAGAAAAGGTCAGGTTGACCATGGGACAGTGGTCAACCTTCATCCCAAAAATCAAGAACTAAAAATAATTCTAAGTCATGAAAATAAAATCAAGAAATAAATGTGTGTTAAAATGAACCATTTGGAAAGAATAATTAAAATAAAATATTAACATTAAATAAATATGAAAATAAAAATTAAATAAGACATTAAGAAATGTGGAAAATATTTTTGGATATTTTTATGAATAAAGAAAATATTTTAAAATAATTAAAAGCAAAACAGAAATTAAATGTGAATTAAAAAAAGAAATATGAAAGGAGGTGTGTTAGTGCTGATGGGCCTTGAGCGTGGGGGTGTGGAGAGCAAATGGCGCTGGCCCATGATCCAAACAATAATTAAATCCAGCGTGACAGGATTAAATAACATTTTAATTAGAAAAAATCATGTAACATGTATCAATTGGTCACGCTCACTTTAAGTGACTAAAAGACAAAAATACACGGGCGGCCCAGATTAAAACATGAGTGATGGATCCAATGGTTCTTACAGTGACACGTAGTCATCTTCTTCCACAAACCAAACCCTAATGCGATGCAATGCAAAACGCAGCTCATGCAGTGATTTTTTTCAAACTTCCACTCAAGAATGCGCATGCCATAGTGTAACAAATGACATGAAATAACAACCAAAACTCAAGTACAAAATGTGTAGATTAACATGTTGACTTTGTTTGAGTAAAATGATGACTTAATCATGGAGCAATATTGTCAACAAGGTGACAACATGGGCACGGGCTAGGGCAAAAACTCAGCAGCACAAATCAATATCATAGACATTGCCTCGTGTTGAGGGCTTCACAAGTACATGATTGGCATGGTAAACATGATGAGCATGGTAAGCAAGCATAAAAATAGCATGGTGAAAAGTAATGATAATAAGCATAGTAATCAATTCATGGCCATGGAAGAGGAGTAAGAATTACCTAGTGGAAGTTAGGTCCACTGCCCCTTTGATTATGGAGAGAAACAGAAGAAGATGAGGCTGCCTTGATGCTTCACTTCAAGGGCTTGATGAGAAAATAAAGTCTGCTATGTGATGCTCTTGGCCTTGCTTGCTTCGAAAGTTCTAATGCCTCCTTCTAGGTTTAGGGTTTTCAGCTTTTAAATAGGGTGATCAAATGTTCTAATGGGCTTAGAAATCCATGTTTTGGTTTATGGGCAAAAAATGCAAAGTGAGGTGTATTAGGGCATGTGAAATATTGTTATTTTGGGCCAAACTTAAGTGAATGAAATAAGAGTGCATGGCCAAATGAGGTCAAAAACGTGGGTTGGTTTGTGCTGCATGGCTTGGCAAGCAAGAAAACATTCCAAGGTGGTGACTTTGAGGCCATGTAACTTGATGAGCAAGCTACCAAATGATGAAATAATGCAAACAGTAGAAAGACCTCATGGAGCATAACATCTTTCATGTTGAGCACAAGTTGAAATGATGAGTGGAAGAAGGTGAAAAATGGCCCTCAAGATCATGTCTCAACATGCAAAACTGATTGGGCCAGTTTGGCCTAAAATCTGCCTAGAAAATCAAGTCATGATGCCCACTTTAGATGAATATATCTCTCAAACCATGGATCCAAATGAGATGATTCCAAAAGGATGTGAAAGAGGACATGGCAAGGTAAAATTGTTGTGAAGAAAACATTTGAAATTGGTGCCTTGAAGTGCAAGTAAACTGGCCAAGAAGTCTTGACAAACTTTGAAGATTTTTGGACTTAGAAATTTTTCTAAGTGTCCTAGAAAAATGTCTCACTTTGACTAAGCATAACTTTCTCAATTTTAATCCAAATGGAGCAAACTTTATATCTCTAGAAAGCTTCGAACAAGAGGAACAACTTTCAGGTTGGAGAAATTTTCAAATAGAGCTTTTATATTGATGGAAAATGGGCTTAAAGTGAGTGCAACAATCATGAAAACTTGCCCTAAATGGAAAGTCAACCATTTCCAAATTAAGTAACTTTTCTAACTCCTGATTAAATGATGAATCCATGATCCAACCTTGATCAAATTTCACATGTAGGATCACCTAAGCATGAATTTTGAGATTCCACTCTCAAAAAGTCAAGAGTTGACTTTTCTGGCCCCACAGTTGACTTTTCCCAAACTGTCAGATTCCCGATCCCAATGATCAATTGAAGCACTTCTGGCTCAAATGAAGAACTGATTTTTGTATGTAGACCCTTGTGGGCATATGGAGGGCCATGGAAAAGAGTTTCACCCAAGGAATCAGAAATAAACTAATTTTAAACCAAACCCTAATTTAGGGCAAAATTGATCAGGGACTGATTGCACTGTTTTCCAATAGATCTTTCTGAGATAACTGTGAGTCTTCCTAGGACAAGATGCCTCTCTAATCATGACATGGATGAGCTCCTCTACTTCCAACCAAACATTTCCTGTTGCAAGTATCCATGAAATCCTAATTTCTTGATTAAATCCAGATCAACACTCTGATAGTTCTGAATCCTTCATTGATGAACTAAGGATCATAATAAGATATCTGGAACCCCCTGAGACCTTTGAGACTTGTATATTTAGAAAATGAAGTTCAATTCTCAATCTTGCTTTGTGTGGGCTCCTTCTGTTAAGGAGTGATCAATCAAAACCTGATTCCCAAATCACTAATGCAGTATGCAATGAGTATGACCTAGTATGACGCCAATGAAGTGTGAAACATAATCCCATGCTTCCAGGAAAAAATGAAGGGTAAATTTTGGGGTATTACAGTAGTGATTGGATTTCTAAGAACTACAAACACTATACAAACATCCAAACTTTGTTTATCGCACACAAAATGTTCGACAAATTATTTCAACTAGTTTTTATGTGTTGCTATCATTGGAGATAGACTTTTACTATTATAGAGTATTCAATTAGATGTGCTTAATCATTGTTGATTAACTTGTGGATTATTATCATATCATTGACACCTTTACACTTATCTGAGCTATTCAATAGTAGGTTTGGTTAGATAATTTTTGATCCGGGAAATATTTGAAACTTGCTTCCGCGCCATAAATTTTTCTAAATTAAATTTTTGGATAAATTTTTAACTTGGGATCTATTCACTCCCTCTAGATCTAGGCACATCGTCTAAAAATTAAGGAATAACCACTACAAGTTTTTTGACTTTTCACGACTTCTTCGACACTTTATGGTTTGTGTGAAGTGTGTTGTTAATCCTCAGGTGGGATGGTGTGTTGATGGACTGATTCTCTTGACGGTTGAATGCATAGTCAAACCATCTGAACACAACTACCATGCCCCAGGTTAAGATTAAGGGTATTAATTTTGAAATAAAAACAAACTTCTAGGCTCAAAGTGGTTGACTAGGGATTAAATTCTTATTTCTTCAGTGTTTATGGATTTGAAACAATGCCTTACATCATCGACAAAGTTTTAATTGAAAGTATACCAACAACAATTATGGGTATTTTGTTTTTCATCATCCTCATTCCAATTTTTTCTAAAGCAACAATTTGAAAAAGAAAATGGATGGGAGAAATATTTTTTGCTTTTGAAAAAAATGGAAAAATGAGTGAATACGGCATGATTGATTCAGAAAGTGCATGATCACTTCATTAATATTTACATTAAAAGAAAACAAACAAATGATTAAAAGAAAATAAGTGTTCAACATGCAAAGAAAATACAAATGAAATGCCAAAAATATCCAAATGATTGCCAGCGTTAAGGATGAGCTTCTTTTTTCTTGATTTGTTGACTTTGGGAAGTACCTCCTGAAGTATTCGAATTCATTAGGGAAAGGGATTATTCACCACATTAGGGCCATAGAAAGTTAGCTGCCCTTTGTTGATTATGTCTTGCACTTCTTCTTAGAAGACCTTACATTCTTCGATTGAGTTCCCCCTACTCCATCATGAAACTCACAGGACATCCAAATTCTACCAAGGAAGGAATAAGAACTTCATGGATATGGTCTCTCTAGGATCTATCGTCGAGCTTTGGACCAACTGAGACCATAATTGACTATACATCATTGGGATCCGGTCAATCTGGAGACTCTTTCTTTCCTACCGGTTTGGAGGTCTACGTTTATTTTGACATCAATGTTGATTGTTTGGATTTCGAGCCCGATGATTCTGACATTGATGATGATGCAGAAACTGATCTAGATGATTCAACGGATCTTGCCACGATTACCAGTACTAAGGAATGGGAGGTAATGGTTATTGAAATTGAATAGAAGCTGCATATGGATCCTATAATAGGGCACCATTGACAGAGTTTGTGGAGCCTAGTGAGTTTCTAAGGTTGAATCAGTTTCCTCCTCCTCTTCCTATTGGGAATCAATAAGGGATTCACTCTCAATAGTATACATATTTGAGACACCTTGGAGTATTTCTCTTTTGAGGCCTCTCTCGACGTGTTCTCTAACTTTCACCAGATCAGAGAAGCTTGCTGATGCACTGCCTACCATCCTTTCGAAGTATGGGCTCTATAGGGTATCCAGAAACATATCCACCAATTCTTTCTCTGAGAGTGGAGGTTGAACTTGAGAAAAAAAATCTCTCCATATTTGGATGTACTCTTTGAACAACACATTACTCTTTTGAGATAGATCTTTTAATTGAAAGCGACTGGGATACGTATCCAAATTGTACTGGTACTGCTTCAAAAAAGTGTTAGCTAGGTCCGACCATGACCGAATATGGCTTATTTCTAATTCCATGTATCAATCCAACAATTCCCCACTTAATATGTATTGAAATCAATGAATCATTAGCTTATCATCAAGAGCATATGAGTTCATTTTTTGATAGAACATCACCAAATGGTGCTTTAGGCCGCTATCCCCTTTGTACTTCTGAAAGTAAGATACTTTAAACTTTGGGGGTATAACCAAGCCATGCACTAAACATATGTTTAACGAATCCATATCAAAAACATCATGCCCCTATATAACTTTAAGTCTTTCCTCTAGCATGCAGTGCTTTTCAGCAATCTCAATAACCTTTGGTCTCTTGGTCTTCCTCACTGGAATTACCCTTTCAGAATTTGGCTATGAGAATGAAAAACTATGATACTTAATAGAATAGTGAGATGAATAATGTCCATCTTGGACAATGGGATGCTCTTTAATAGCGGGGCCTCAATTAGGATTCGTATAGGCTGAGGTTGAACTTGATCGTTCACTTGAGATGGAATGACATTTTCAGTGACGACAGTCCGTTGAATGTTGTCCTCTTTCCTTATCAAAGTTATCATAACCTCCATGATTTGATCTAACTAGTTCTTTATCAAGTCAACATCTTCTCTTGACACAAACTAGTTTTTCCCTCCAGGGTCCATGATCCTTTAGATGTTATGTCAAGTCTGATATGGGTGTCAAAAGATCAGCCATGGGTTATATGCAAAGGAATGATGAGTTTCTTTTTGGTATTTTGGAAAATGATATGCAATGCATGATGACGAATGAAAATGAAATGGTATGTGAATGGATGTAATGCGATGCCATGTATTTTTGTTATTTTTCTTTTTGATATGCAAGGAAATGCAATGCATGTATAGTTAGAATTTAGGATAACATGAGCATTGCCAAAACAACCTATTTAGGTAGAGCTCCTATAGCGTACAATTATACGCTTTCTACCCATAAATCACTCACATGATAACTTCTACGTTTTGGATAATGTTCCCAAAGTCATGGACTCTAATCGTATCAGCGTCCTGCAACATGCTAGTCGCTTTATGACAAGATTGATAAAAAGGTCTATTATGAGCGGGATTTTCATGTTAGGCACACAAGGAGTGGCCATTGGAGACTAAAATTATGTAACCACGAAAGAAGAAACTGGTTCTAAGAGGGGTCTTAGAGTCATGGACCCTTCATGAATCAACATTAAGCGGCAGACTAGTTGTCTTATGATGAGATCTACGAAAAGGTCTACTCTAGGGTAGTCTTCATGCTAGGCATGCAAGGAGAGGCCCTTGGGGAATAACACTACACAACTTTCAATTCTAAACTATATGTTCTCTTTCCTTTTTCTAAAGCTCAGGTGTAGAGCTTTACTCATGATACCATCCCAAGATCCCACGGATAACATGATGATAAGCATATAATGAAAAAGAGAAATACAAAAAACAATGAAAGTAAATAAGAAAACATATAGAAATAAAAATAGAAAATAAAAAAATAAATAAGAAAAGCAAACATTCATCGCAATGTTAACTAAGTTAGGCTTGAATCTCTCTTACTTGGAGCATATCGCACGCTCGTGGAAAAAAAGTGTTCGAATAGAGTTGCCACCGAACTTTATTTATTCTAATGAAGTAATAGGAAAATATAGATAAAACCTTTTGAAAAATAACATGGTCGTCGCAACCATATTTGGATTCGGGAGTCGGTTACGCAAGGGGAAGGTACTAGCACCCCTCACGTCCGTTGTACTCAAAGGGAACCTTTTAGTTTAACTTGGGATTGAATGTTAGCTTATGTTAATTTTTTCTTCAAGTTATTAAAAGAGAAAAGAGAAAAGTAAATTGTCTCAAAATGTTTTTTATTAATTTTCCTGACCAGATTACAGGTCTTGCTCCTACGTATCTCCGTGTACGGTGGAGAACTCAAGGCATACATAGTTCTGGGTAGAAACAAAGGCTATTCACGGGAAAACATTGATTTACCCAAAACAATTGAGGAACGTGAATGGATTACTATATATCAACATTCACAGGAAAACATCAGTTATCTCAAGTCAACGGTTGTGGATAAAACATTGCTTTGCATCTTCTCGAGACAATATACCTTTTGTTCTTTGAAAATATTTTAAATATTAATCGCATGGGGGCGAGAAAAGAGTTTGATGTGTTTGATGTATTTTACGTGAATGACGAATGCTCGATGAGGACGAGACATGAGCTTCGGGATCAAAACCTCAGGGTTCCACCAGAATGCTAGATTCCAACAATCCTTTTTCATTAATTTTTTAAAGAGAATTGTTTAATGGACAATGGACATTCCATAAGATCAAAACATGTGTCTTAGAATCAATTGTCCAAAGAGTTACGCCAGAATTCTAGATTCTAACGACCCTTATTTGTCCAAGTTAATTAAGTATTTTAAGAACAAAAGAAAGAGTGAACGGTTAACCCAAAATACGTGGCTTGGGACCGATCATTCGAGGGTTCCCACTGGAATACTAGACTCCAATGGTCCTCTTCTTTCGTGTTTATTAAGAAAAAATATTTTTAATATTGCGATTAATTTTAAGAAAAATTACCAGATGTCAATCGAGGTTTGAAGCGTATTAGTGGAAGTTGGTTTGTGCAAATAATTGGATTTAGTTTTGAAAATAGTTTGATTTGTTTTAGGAGTGAAGGAAAAGAATGAATGACTAACCCAAAACGTGTGCTTTAGGACCGATCATTCGAGGGTTCTGCTGGAATGCTAGATTCCAACAATCCACTTCTTTCGTGTTTATTAAGAAAAAAGTTTTAATATTGCATTTAATAAAAAGAAAAATTACTTGATGCTTTGTCGATGTTTGATTCGTGTTATGGGAAAGTGATTTATAAAATGATTTGAAGGTTTAAAAATGATTGAGAAATTGAGAGATGTCGAGTGTGATTATTTACATGTGTGATATGAATATGGATATGGATTATTTAATTAAATAACTAAGAACATTGAAATTAATTAATCAAATAATCTTCTTTAAAAGATAAATTAATTAATTAATATATAATCAACTAATTAAATAAAAATAACCGATTAATTTTATACTAATTTAAGAAAAGAAAATAAATGATAAAAAAATAGGGGTGCATTCATTGATTAAGGTTTTAGGTCCATAAGGCTCAATAAATATAAGCCCATTTTACCAAGACAAATAACCCTAATTTTTTAACAAAAGGTGAAGAAAAATAATAAAATAAATAGAAAAATAAAAAATAAATAAGAGAATAGATAAAAGAGGAGAGAGTGGCGCTGCATTATTAGAAAGAGGGATAGAGTGAAATTTCAAGATTCAAAATTTCCCTCTCACATTGCAACACGTGTCCCAGGAAAATAAAACAAAAAAAGAAAAAAATATTATGGTGTAGTTATGGAAGTGTTTTGAGAGGTGAAGAAGAAATGATGGGTGAGCTACTGTGTTGTTTGTTTTTTTCCCAATGAAATGCGAGAGATGATGAGAGGTTATTATGTTGGTTGATTGTGTTGTTGGAAAGGAAATATGCAGGTTATTTTAATGGAGAAAAGAGTGTTATGAGGGAGGGAAACAAGTGTTTCATGAGAGGATAACATTTCCTACAAAGTTGTTTTTTCTTGCTCTTTTTTCGTTGCGGCATGAAAACATGAGAGATGATGTATGAAAGATATAGAGACTATGGTGTAAAAGGATGATGGAAATTGGATATTGTATGGAGTGGAAATGACCCACCTCAAGAAATCCTTTTTTTTCCAATTTCGTTTCCACCTTGACAGTGTCAATGAGGCACCGTTTTTTGTCTGAATGTATAGGTTATTGGTTTGTGTTGCGAGTAGTTTGGGATGCACCGCTTGGCCTATGTGCATTGGCTAGGTTGTTTTTATGCCCCCCCTTCATTCAATCCACACTTAAGTATTTATAGTGGGCTTCTAGGTTTACAAACTCTCACGGAAAGTCTAAAATAACCTTCTTTTGATATTTTGGTGTAAAATGTGTTAAAAAACAAATAAAACAAAATAAAAATAAAACATTTTAGATAAAATTGAAATGAATACAAAGTTAATTCTATTTATTTTTTATGAATAGTTTGATTAAAAAATAAAAATAAAACGATTCAAAATGAATAAAAGTTGGGCGTAAAAATACTCGAAAAGTTAAACTGAATGCACTAAAATGATCAGCATGAAATAAACTTGTCAGAAACATACATGTTTTGATCAAATTTTGAAATGAAAAATGATATGTTAAAAGGCCCAGACAATTCAAAATTCGACTGAAAAATTAGTCGAAAAAGTAAAATGAGCACGCCAGGTTAAACTGCGTGAATCGCAGATCAATAAAAATGACGTTTACAAGCTCGATTTTTAAAATTTCTACCTGCTAATTTTATGTGTATTTGAGAATCAATTTGACTGGTTTGTCTATAAACCCGAAAGTTTATTCTAATCGACATTTTAGGCACTATGGCACAATGAAATACATGTTATTCTACGCACATGATGCGAATTCTATGATAAATGCATTGGTTTATTGATTGAAGGAACAAAATTTTGGTATGGCACCATGAATCTTCGGAATCGTTAGAAAAACTTATGGTTCTATATGTTGTGTAGGTCATAAATCTATATGTGGTTTTGATGATGGAAAAAATAAAAGTATAGTTAATCATAAGCATCATCAAGTAGAAGCTACCAACAAGTTAAGTTTGTCCAAATTCCAATATTTAGAGTAAACAAGTCAAGTCAAATTCAAATATCACCTCAAAGGAACTGAAGAAGTGAAAGTTTGCCTAGTCTCGCTGTAAGACCCCAATTTTGACCCTAAGATCCCTCATGCAATTTCATCATATGCACTAGCATTAGGATCATACCTTGGCATCCTCCTTACCCCTCTTTCATTGGGTTTGTTTTGGGAGAGATCACAAAGTACTATGTGATTGTATCATACTTGTATATTATCATTTTACTAACCAAAATACAAAAAATATATCTTTGTATTTGCCTAACTCATGTATTTGCCTAACTCTTTTGTAGGTAGGGCATGATCACCATTGATCTATCAAGTTCATATCCAGGGTTTGAGACCCTCATGACAAAGAGCATAACCATGAATTGATTCAAGAATGGTTATGAGCATCATATATGAGTTTCATTGATTCCTACATGTTATATTGATCAAGTTTTCTTCAAGAGTTTGGAGGTGATTTGCCTTGGAAACCCTAGTTTGACTAGGTATCTTGAGTAACTTCTCCAACAAGCTATCTCACCAATTGATCAAAATTCTAAAAGGACACATCAAAATTCATCATCTTATGCATATATGATCTACCATGAACCAATAAAGTCAAAAAATTGAAGGTTAGCAAGTTGGTTGATGGTGGTTGGCCAGATGAATTCATCTAATCAAAACTGGGTCTCCCTAGACCCTATATCCTATAATTTTCACCATATGAAAATGATTCCAAGAGAAAAGTTACTCTAAATGATATTCAAAAAAACGTTCATGTTGAGACCTAGAGCTAGTTTTGCTTGGAAATTAATTTTCTATGTTGAAACATTATAGGTCATTTTGTCTAAACCCTAATTTGAAAGTCAACTTCCCAAGGTCATAACTTGCTCAATTTTTATGAGATGAAATATTTACAAGTTGAACAATCATATTAAATATGTCTCCTTCAACTTTGATGTTTGGAATGAGAGCAAATTTAACTTTTATGAGCATGTGATATGAGGATACATTATAGGTCATTTTTGACGTATACCATTGAACAAGTGATTTTTCCCAACTTCAAAATTGCATAACTCTACCATTCTAAATCCAAATGACATGAAATTGGTGACAATTTTGAAGGTCTTTTAAATAGATATAACTTTTATGAAGACACTTTTCTCATTTGAAGCTCACATAAAAAGTTAAGCAATGTGGAATATTGAGATATATGGCTTGACACTTAGAAAAAGTTTCAACATGTTGAAATATCCAAACTTCCACCTCAAAATTCTACATGTTCCAAGCTCCAAATGAAAAAGTGTTGAACATCTAACTTGTTCCCCTTGATCCAAGCTTTCCAAATAATCTAAGTTCATGCATTTTGGACAAAGATTGCTAGGTCTGCGCATGGCTTTAACAGGGCTGCATCATTGGAAATAATCATTTGTACAAACTTCAGTTCACAATGCCTTGCCATTCAAGCTTCATTCAGACTTCAATTTGAATTATTTTTGGACCTTAAAGAATTGCATCATGAGCTTGTACATGCCAATGCACTCGTGCCATCCACATTGCCAATTTTGGACAGATTTTGAAGTGTGCAAATATCATTCCCTTTGGCTATAAATAGAAGGCTTATGAGCTCATTTGAAACATACTTTGAGCGCCAGCTTTGCCCTCCATTGAAACCCTCTAATTCTAAAGGCAAACCTGAGAAATTTCAATTTGAAATTTGAGTTTGAATCTCAATTGTTGGAGATTTAAGAACTCTAGGATCCACAGCCTTGCAACCTCTCCAATCACTTCCTATTAGCTTCTCAAGTGTGATCGGATCGTGTTTGAATCAAGCAACATCAAGAACTTCATAACATTGAAGGTAATTTTCAGAAAACTTCATCTCTTCGATTCTCACTCAATTCCACTCAATTCTCTTGGATCTTTGGTTGTCTAAAGTCTTACCAATATAGGCAAGAAGATTGAGTTGCTTAGAGGTCGAATCGAAACAACTCAGTTGACACACCTCAAAATTCAACTCCTCATATCTTTCTATATATGTGGAGTTAGTTAAAATTGAGGTCAGATTCATGCTCTATGCCATTTTTTCTTTCAGATCATGTCCTCCTTTTTTATTTTGGTGATGGTTGAGGGTGGAGCAGCCCAGTGAGGTCTACCGGAGAAGAAGACCGGAGCTACAGCTTCGGCCTTGCAAAACGTTTTAATCTCGTGCGTTGGTTTTAAATACCATCCCTGCAGCGGATTGACTAATGTCCATTGTGGAATGCGCTCTGAGGATCACTTGATCTGCCACCTCAATTAATGAAGGAGATCAAGTGGTCCATGTTTTTTGCTATTTTCTGATTTTCATTTTAATCCTTTTATTTTCATTAATTTATATTAATTTTAATATTGATCCAAAAAATATGAGAGTTTCACCAAAAAATTTCAAAAAATTTCCTCTTTCATATTTTGAATTAAAATTATTTTTGGATCATTATTAATATTTTTCATGATTTAATTGATTTTATATTTGTTTTTAATTATTTAAAAATACTTTAAGTCTTTAAAAATTCTGAAATTTTTTCTCCAAGGTCCTTTAACCTTGTTTGACCTATGATAAATCTCATGGCCATTTCTTTGGTGTTTTGATGAGGTTTTAGGAATTTGACAAACCATATTTAATTTAATGGTATTATTTTTGTCTTTTTAATTTGAATAAATGTCAATTAATTGTGTTCCCCATTTGTGATGACTTGCTTGAGTTTGACTCTTGTTGTTGGGCCTTGGTCAAGGTTGATTTGACTTTGTCAAGTTAATATCATTGGATTTAGGGGATTGATGGAATGTACATTCCATCTCCCAAAATGAATGGATGATATTAATTTGGTAAAAGTCCTCCTTTGACCAATTTTAGGTTTGATCAATTCCCCTCCCTCTTCATCTCATTCCCATTCTTGATGCATTCATCTCATTTGACCTATGATATCTCAAAACCCTAAGGCTAGTTGATTGAAAAATAAACATAAGTATGGATGAGATTAGGCCACCTCATTTGCATATTCTTTTTGTGTGTGGTATATTTCATGAGCATAGTCCATTATACTATGTCTCTAACATGCATTAACACCAAAATTCTATTTCCCAACCTCAAATAGTTGTGACTTCTACACAAGTCCAATTACGATTGCTTAACATAGCGCTAAATTTGTGACACAAAAGACATAACATTCTAGTTAGTGAGATTGTAAGTCTCCTCTCTTTCATGGTATTGTGTGGAAACTTGGTATTTTTCCTTCCTTTGGAAGATGTCTTGACTCAAGGATCCATGCTTGTGATAAGTGGGTTGAGTGTTCTCCAAAGAGAGACTTAAAAATGAAAAGCAAAAGAAAAACAATACTAACTTCTAACTCATTAACAACTAACTTTTAATTTCAAGCAATTTACTTTAATGTCATTTAATTTTAGTTTTTATTCATTTGCCATTACTCATACCATTCTAATTGATTATATTAATGCAATTTTCACTTTGTCCACTTGGACCATATTGTGTGATATATTCCATTTTGTGTATACTTTATTTGTTTGTGTGGTCTTTGACCATTAATGTACACAATAACAACCAAAGTCATAAAAAAAACTTTTGTGTGGACTGTTGACTTGATCTTGAACAAATGGACTTAGAACTTAGGCAACATTCCTATGCTAAAGGACTTGGTCAATGCCAACTTTTGTGAAACCAAGTGATTGCAATTTGAAACTTCATATGATACATCATTCAAGATCCCTTTGAGTTCATCTGCAAGATGATCATTGTGAAGTTGTTATTTTGAACCTGTGACTTATGGAATTCATCTGTTACATGGGCTAATTTGAAGAAGATCATGGAGTGGCTAGGCTTGGATGTGGCTATCTTTGTTTGATGCCTTTCTCTTCAAGATTTATATAATTGTGCATTTGTGTGTTGTTTGATTCTAAATGTCCAAGGGAATTCGGGATCTCTATACGCCATTCTTGCCTATTGGATTGCTACCCATCGGTCAGATCTTTTCAACTCTTAACTTTTAATTTTGTGCATAGGATTAGTCTCTTCATCTCCTCCCCATTTCTTTAATTTCAAAATCTCCCCCTCCTTTCAAAATTTTCTTTGTTTGAACTTATTTTGTTCTAAAATTTGACCACTTTACAAAAACTAGAAACTTTGGTCTTATGCCATTACATTTTCAAACTTCTTTTCTTAATCAAACTTGTAAATAAACTTAATTATACTTGACTTAAACTTTCAAAAATCCAAAAAGAACTAACTCATTCAAACCATTTTTAGGCCTTTATGCCTTTCAAACTTAATTTTTGTTAAAAGCAATGCATCCACTTTGAAATTTGTATCACAAACTATGAGGTTTCGATCCCTCATTTTTATGTTGGTACATAGGCACAAGTCTGAAGGTCTTGTCAAACACAAAAGTATAATTAATGAATTATTTTCTCATCCCCTCATTCTATTTGTTTATAAACATCATTTTGTACCAAATACATATGCACACAAAAAGGGCTCCCTAGGAGTACCTAGGACACTTTGGGTGCTAACACCTTCCCTTTGTGTAACCAACCCCCTTACCTGTAATCTCTAACATTTTATTAGTTTTGATTTGGAAACTTCTTAATTTTGGGTTTTGTTCGTACTTTTCCCTTTTCCCTTGGAAACAATAAAAGCGCGGTGTTGACTCTTGTTATTTGATGTCTAGCTTATCCATAGCTTGATGATCATGAATTTACTGCTACAAAAATTAAGTGGCGACTCTGCTGGAGATTAGTCTCCAGTGGGTTTAGCCTACTTTTTGTGTGTATATATTTGTATATATATGTGATGTTTGTATATATGTATGTGTGATATAATCTGCTTGTTATGCTTGGTGATCTCTGAGTGGTGAGATAAAGTTTTAACCCGAACTTTAGTGCAATTAAGATAGGAGGATGGGATAGTCATGTTCGACTTGTGTGGAGTAGTCCTTAACAAGCTGGCTTGAGATCCATCTGCTCAGTGGAGACTCTTTTGGATTTGGAAATGTCACACAAGTATTTGTGGTTAAGCATTACTATCTCTAATTTGGGTCCGAAAAGATGAGGACCGTAGAACATTTACCCCCTCTTGGCCTATTTAGGACGTAGTGCGGAAACTGTTCAAGTGTAGACATGATAACAGTTGTTACGCGATACTACACTCAGACAAGTTTCTCTTGTGAATATTATGGGTCGATGAGTCAGTCATCTTAACCTGTAATATCCGATAGATGGAATTAAGACTTTGGGAACTTTTTAGAACATGATCTACAAGTTTTTATCCTTAGTTCACTCCTTTGGGATGGTTCTTACCCAGACTCCATGCTCGTGACTTACAACAAACCCTTGATTCTTGGTTGATCCAATCAAGTCTTGTCAATATCAATGGAACTTGGGTGTTGATAAGGTGTAAACCATAATCCACCAAAATGGATGATTGATCTTGATAATGACTTGATTAATCCCTTGACTTTGTTTGTTTGCCTTGTGTGTGATCCCTTATTTGTGATTGTTGCATTCATGCATTCATGTGCATCATAACATTCATCACACGAAAATTTCAAGGAACTGAGGTATTATTTTCAAATATTTTCAGACCATGGATTATGGACGAAGGAACACCAAGAGGTACAGTTTCAGATGTCCCAACTTGAAAGAGTTAAGGAAGCTAGCATCTTTTGTATTAGATCCCTTGGACTTCAAACAACACCATGGGAAGCTTTTGTCTATCTTGTCTGCCGATGTGGTTGAAGGACTTTTGAGTGTATTGGTGCAGTTCTATGATCCTCTCTAACGCTGTTTCACTTTCCCAGATTTTCAGCTTGTGCCTACCTTGGAGGAGTATTCTCATCTTTTGGGGATACCTGTTTCTAGTAAAGTACCTTTTAGAGGATTGGAGGAGATTCCCCAATCTAGTCTTATTGCTGAAGCTCTTCACTTGAAGAAGTCTGAGATAGAGGCTCATTGGGTGAAGAAAGGAGGATTATTTGGGTTGCCATCTGATTTCCTCATCAAGGAAGCTACTGCTTTTGCTCAAGCCGGTAGTGTGGACGCTTTTGAAGCTATCTTTGTGTTGCTCATTTATGGATTAGCTTTGTTCCCTAACATTGACGTTTTTTTTTATGCTAACGCCATTAGACTTTTCTTGATTGGGAATCCTGTGTCTACTCTGTTGGGTGATATGTATTTCTCTTTGCATCTAAGGAATTCTAAGGGTGGTGGAACTATTGTCTGTTGCATTCCTCTTCTATACAAGTGGTTTATTTCGCACTTTCCTCAGACACATGCTTTTGTGAAGAACAAACAATGTCTACAGTGGTCTTAGAGACTTATGTCTCTCACTAATGATGATATAGTTTGGTATGATCCTTCTTTGAGCTGTTTGGATATTATTGATAGTTGTGGTGAATTATCTAATGTGTCTCTCATTGGTACACAAGGAGGAATTAACTACAACCCTGCTTTGGCTCGTCGTTAACTTAGGTTCCCCTTGAGAGACAAACTTAATAACACTTTGTTAGAAGGTCTTTTCTATCAAGAGGGTAAAGATCCGCAACATTTGAAGCAGAAGATTATGCATGCTTGGCATAATGTGCATAGGAAAGGAAGATCCGAGCTTGGTCCACGCAATTGTGTAGCTTTGGAAGCTTACACTCTTTGGTTGAAGAAGAGAGCTTTGGAGTTGAAGATGCCCTATTCTTATGAAATACCTATGTCTATGGTTGTGGTTGAGCCATTAACTCTCCCTAACCAAGATATAGAGGAGTTGGAAGACGCATTCATCAAGATGAAGCAAGAGAAAGATATGTCGGAAGAGTGTTTACGTGCTTTGAGCAAGAAGCATGGAGAGTTGCAATTGGAGTCTAAGGACAAATATGCACTTATTGAGCTACTTGAAGACCGGGTGACAAAGAGACAGAGAGAGCCAGAGGTTTCATTTTCTAGCATGCCTCAGCCTTCCATTGCTTGGAAGAAGATTATTGATCAGCTTGTCCTCGAGAAGAATCAGATGAAGACTTCTTTTGAGACCGAGAACCGTCGCATTCGAAGAAAGTACGCACCTTCGGCTAGGTCTTCTGACATTGTTGTTAGGGATCCTTAGAATGACTAGTCTCCTTTTCTCTTGTATTTTCCATTTGGTTTCTGAAAATGTACTCAGTGTAATCCTTCCAATTATATAAGTGAAAATAGATTTTTGGTCATATAAAAATTATTGCAATTGTTGATATATATATATATATATATATATATATATATATATATATATATATATATAATATATATATATATATATAATATATATATATATATATTTGCAAATGATATAGTAAGTTCCTTGAAAATAAAATAAATAAATAAACAAGCATTGCATTTCATGCATCATTTGCATAAGCAGGTTTCTCTTTCGCCAGATGTCTCATTGGTGTTTCTTCTATGCTTTAGCCAAGCTGACTCATTGGTACAATACTCGCGCCAATCATCTGAAAATTATGGAGCATCTAGAGCAAGAGAACAGAGAGCTGAAGGACGAGATCCCCCGCCTGACTGCCATGATGGAGTCAGTTCTTGCTGCTCAGAGCCAAGCTTCTCCAATGCCTGCAACTCCTCCTCCTCGGAGGACACTTATTTCAGAGGTGGATACCTCTACCATGCCTGCTGCTACTGCCCAATTTGCGCCTACTATGCCTGCCGAATTCCCATGGGGAATGCCGCCGAACTTTATGCCTGAAGGCTTTGTGCCTACATTTGCTTCCATGTCGGCATCTAGCCCGGTCATGTCTGTGCCACCTCCCATTGTGCACACCTTACCTCGTGTAGATGACACCATCTATCACTCCGAGCCGTCTGAGGGTCCGGATGTTTCTGAGAAAATGGATGAAATGAAAGATCAGTTTCTTGAGCTGCGCAAGGAATTGAAGACGCTAAGGGGTAAGGACTTGTTTGGAAAGAGTGATGATGAGTTGTGTTTAGTGCCCAACGTCAAGATCCCGGTGAAGTTCAAAGTGCCTGACTCTGAAAAGTATAAAGGGAACACTTGTCCGCTCAGTCATCTAGTGATGTATGCTCGCAAGATGTCTACTCAGACTGACAATGATCAACTGTTGACTCACTACTTCCAAGACAGTTTGACCGGTGCTGTGCTCAGATGGTATATGGGATTAGACAGTGCAAGCGTTCGTACTTTCAATGACTTGGGAGAGGCTTTTGTCAGGATTATAAGTACAACGTGGACATGGCACCTGATAGAGACCAACTGAGGTCTATGTCTCAGAAGGATAATGAGACGTTTAAAGAGTATGCGTAGAGATGGAGGGAATTGGCTTTCCAGATCACTCCTCCTTTGGAGGAAAAAGAGATGACAAAGATCTTTTTGAAAACTTTGAGTTCATTTTATTATGAACGAATGATTGCTAGGGCCCCCAGTGACTTTACCGAAATGGTAAACATGGAGATGAGGCTTGAGGAAGGAGTCCGAAAGGGACGTTTGTCAAAAGATGAAGCATCGTCGAGTAAGAGATATGGAAGCAATTTTGGGAAGAAGAAGGACAATGAAGCGAATGCAATAAGAAGTGGGAGACAGAGGAGGCCTCAGATCAGAAGGAATCAATCATCCCGTTAACATCATCATCAAGTATCTTCAGTTATCCCTGTATTTTCTAATCAACAATCAACACCAGTTCAACAACAACAACGTCAACAACAACAACCGCAACAACGAGCAAACACCTACAACAACAGCAATGCCAACAACAATCATCATCAACAAAACTTTAAGAGGAAAAAGGTCTCTTTCGACCCGATTCCTATGTCTTATGCAAAATTATACCCGTCTTTGGTTCTCAAGAACCTAATCCAACCAAGAAACCCGCCACAAATTCCAGAACCACTTCCATGGTGGTACGAGCCTGAGCTCCGTTGTGCTTTTCATCAAGGAGCACCCGGACATGACATTGAGAACTGATATCCGCTCAAGTATGAGGTTCAGAAGCTGATGAAGAGTGGAATGGTGTCCTTTGAGGACCGAGCACTGAATGTGAAAGCAAATCCACTACCCGCCCATGGGAATTCTTCTGTGAATATGGTGGATGGTTATCCTGGCGAATTTAAGGTTTTTGATGTGCGTTTTATCCGGAGATGCTTGGTGCAGATGCATAAGGATATTTGTTTGGTAAGTGATTGTGAACATGACCATGACGGTTGTGTTATCTGTAGTATTAACCCGAGGGATTGCGAAGTTGTGAAAAGGGACATCCAACGACTGATGGATGAAGGCATGATTCAAATTGTTCAATCCCATAATGTAGATGACAATGTGAATGTCATAATGCCCATTTTCAAGCAGCCAGAGAGATTGGTAATCCAGTACGACAGTAACAACAGTAACAATGTCAGCAATAGATCAGTATCGTCGTTGGTTATACGGTTAGTGGGCCTTGTCCCGTATTCATCTGATAAAGCTGTGCCGTATCAGTATAATGTTACAATAATAGAAGGTGGTCAAGAGGTCATGTTACCTACGACTAGCTCTGTGGTGAGCATTGCTGATGTTACCAAGGTGACCCATAATGGTTGAGTGTTTGGGCCGGTGTTCCCAAAGGATAAAGAAGAATCAGTTGTTGGAAAGAAGGTGGAAGTTCCTGTTGTAGATCCTGTTAGTGCTTCAAAGGGTAAGTCTAGTGAATCCAGCGATTTGAAGCCTAACGATGATGATGAGGTACTTTGTTTGATCAAGAGAAGTGAGTCCAATATGGTGGAACAACTGCTCCAAACCCCCTCAAAAATCTCAGTGTTGTCTCTGCTCATGAGTTCTGAAGCGCACAGAGAAGCACTGCAGAGAGTTTTGGAACAAGTATTTGTAGAACAGGATGTTACAGTGGATCAGTTCGATCATATCATGGATACCATCACTTCTTGCAATAATCTTAGCTTCTGCGATGAAGAACTCCCTGAGGATGGCAGGAATCATAATCTGGCTTTGCACATATCCATGAATTGTAAAGAGGATGCTTTGTTTAATATGCTTGTTGACACCAGGTCATCACTGAATGTGCTACCGAAGTCAACTATGTCCAAGTTATCTTACCAAGGAGCGCCTATGAGGTATATCGGTGTAATCGTCAAAGCTTTTGACGGTTCGCACAAAACGGTTATTGGTGAAGTGGACCTTTCAGTTAAGATAGGTCCGAGTGGTTTTCAAATTACTTTTCAAGTAATGGATATCCACCCGGCCTACAGTTTCTTGTTGGGAAGGCCATGGATCTATGAAGCAGGAGCTATTACCTCCATTCTGCATCAGAAACTAAAATTTGTGAAGAATGGGAAGCTTGTGATTGTTGGTGGGGAGAAGGCATTATTGGTTAGCCACCTGTCATCTTTCTCTTATGTTGAAGTTGAGGATGAGGTTGGAACTCTATTACAGGCCTTATCTATTGCTGCTGAAAAGAGAGTTAGGGCACCTATGTCCTTATTGAAAGATGCAAAGAAGATTGTTGAAGAAGGTAATGTTGATCAGTGGGGGCGCATGGTAGAGGTCTCCGACAACAAAGGCAGAACCAGTTTGGGGTTCCAGCGAGGTTCATCAACCACAAGGCCTGAAGATATGCAACTTACCTTCCATAGTGGAGGGTTCATTCATGGTAATGAACAACACTTAGCTGATGTGCTAGAGGAAGACAAAGAGGAAGACTGCACCAATTTTGTGACGCATGGAAAGGCTTGCAACAATTGGATTGTTGTTGATATTCCTGTCATTTTGCATCGATCTAAGTAATTGCTTTTATATGTTTTCAAAATCCTTCTCCTATTCCTAAGGGAGAAGCGAACATTGTTTGGGCATTTTCAAATTGATCATTAATAAAATTAATTCTATTCATCCACATCTATGATGTTTGTTTTTACTTTTTGCTTTATTCTGAAAATGGTAATCACAAAAAACATAAATAAACTATATAATTGTCCATTTGCATAATATTTGGTCACAAACCTACTTCTCTAAAATCAAAATATCAAATTATTATGCAGGTTGGTTTCTAACCCCGTTGAATACAATGATCCTTCTCCTTCTCCAAATTTTGAATTCCCTGTGTTTGAGGCCGAGGAGGAAAGTGATGAAGAAGTGAGTGATGAATTATCTCGTCTTCTTGAGAAAGATGAAAAGACCATTAAGCCGTTCGAAGAGAAGATTGAGTTAGTCAACTTGGGTTCCGAGGATGATGTGAAGGAAGTCAAGATTGGGGCTCGACTGTGCCCAAAGGTTAAGAAGGGGTTGATTGATCTTCTCTGAGAGTATTCAGATGTGTTTGCTTGGTCCTATCAAGACATGCTTGGTTTGGATTCTGAGATAGTGGAACATAGATTGTTGTTGAAGCTAGAATGCCCGCCAGTCAAGCAGAAGTCGAGAAGAACATATCCGGATATGGCAATGAAGATCAAAGAAGAAGTGCAGAAGCAAATTGATGCCAGTTTCCTTGTGACCGGTGAGTATCCGCAATGGGTGGCCAATATTTTGCCTATTCTGAAGAAGGATGGAAAAGTCTGTATGTGCATTGATTATAGAGATTTGAATAAAGCCAGTCCGGAAGATGATTTCCCTCTGCTACACATTGATATGTTGGTAGGCAATACTGCTAAATTCAAAGTCTTTTCATTTATGGACGGATTTTCCAGATATAATCAGATCAAGATGGCACCCGAAGATATGGAGAAAACCACATTCATTACACCCTAGGGAACACTCTGTTATTGAGTGATGCCTTTCGATTTGAAGAATGCTGGTGCAAATTACTAAAGAGCAATGACTACTCTTTGTCATGATATGATGCATAAAGAGATTGAAGTCTATGTTGATGATATGATTGCTAAATCAATTGATGAAGAGGAACATATTGAGCATTTGTTGAAGCTATTCCAGCGTTTGAGGAAATATAAACTCCGCTTGAATCCCAATAAGTGTACCTTTGGTGTTCGTTCTGGTAAGTTGTTGGGCTTTATTGTCAGCGAGAAATGTATTGAAGTTGATCCTGCCAAGGTCAAAGCAATACAAGAGATGCTTGCGCCCAAAACTGAGAAGCAAGTAAGATGTTTTCTCGGCGGCTTGAGTTATATCTCCAGATTCATTTCCCACATGACTGCCACATGTGCGCCTATATTCAAGCTTCTTCGGAAAGATCAGTCTTGTGATTGGACCGAAGATTGTCAGAAAGTTTTCGACAGTATTAAAGAGTATCTGCTTGAGCCTCCGATTCTGTCTCCACCTGTTGAAGGAATACCGTTGATCATGTATTTGACTGTGCTTGATGAAAGTATGGGTTATGTTCTTGGTCAGCAAGAAGAGACTGGAAAGAGAGAATTTGCAATTTACTACCTCAGTAAGAAGTTCACCGACTGCGAGATTCGGTATTCTATGTTTGAGAAGACTTGTTGCGCATTGGCTTGGGCTGCTAAGCGTCTGCGTCAATATATGTTAAATCATACCACTTGGTTGATATCCAAAATGGATCCGATCAAGTATATATTTGAGAAGCCTTCTTTAATTGGGAGGATTTCCCGGTTGCAGATGTTGTTATCAGAGTATGATATCGAATACCAATCTCAGAAAGCGATCAAAGGTAGTATCTTGGATGACCATTTGGCTCACCAACCAATTGAAGATTATCAGTCAGTGCAGTATGATTTTCTTGATGAAGAGATTTTATACTTGAAAATGAAAGATTGTGATGAACCATTGCTTGAAGAAGGGCCAGAACCTGGTTCCCGTTGGGGCATGGTATTTGATGGAGCTGTTAATTAATATGGAAATGGTGTTAGGGAAGTGATCATTACTCCTCAAGGCACGCATCTACCATTTACAACTAGATTGACTTTCAAGTGTACAAACAATATGGCAGAATATGAAGCTTGCATTATGGGGCTTGAAGAGGCCATGAATCTCAGAATCAAGTATTTAGATGTCTTTGGAGATTCCGCTTTAGTTGTAAATCAAATAAAAGGTGATTGGGAGACGAACCAACCTGGTTTGGCACCATATAGAGATTATGCGAGGAGGATTTCAACTTTATTTACAAAGGTTGAGTTTCATCATATCCCTCGAGATGAGAACCGAATGGCAGATGCTCTTGCAACGTTGGCGTCAATGATTATGGTGAAGTATTGGAATGAGGTTCCCAATTTGTCTGTGATGCGTCTTGATAGACCATCTCATGTGTTTGCTGTTGAAGGAGTCAAAGACGAGAAACCGTGGTATTATGACATCAAATGTTTCCTCCAAAGTCAGATTTACCCGCCTGGGGCATCTTTGAAAGATAAGAAGACTTTGAGAAGATTAGCCGGTAATTTCTACTTGAATGGTGATATATTGTACAAGAGAAACTTCAACATGGTTTTTCTCAGATGCGTGGATAGACACGAAGCATACCTGTTGATGACTGAAATGCATGAAGGTTCCTTTGGTACTCATTCCAATGGACATGCAATGGCAAAGAAGATATTGCGAGCAGGTTACTATTGGCTGATAATGGAATCTGACTGTTGCAAATTTCTGAAGAAATGCCACAAGTGTCAAATTTATGCTGATAAGATTCATGTTCCTCCAACACTATTGAATGCTATTTCTTCCCCATGGCCCTTCTCCATGTGGGGAATTGATATGATTGGGATGATTGAGCCCAAAGCTTCGAATGGACATCGTATCATTTTAGTGGCAATTGACTACTTCATAAAATGGGTTGAAGCGGCATCGTATGCAAATGTAACCAAGCAAGTTGTTATAAGGTTTATCAAGAATCAAATCATATGCCGTTATGGTGTGCCAAGTAAGATCATTACTGACAATGGATCAAACTTGAATAACAATATGGTGGAAGCTCTTTGCAAAGACTTTAAGATTGCACATCATAATTCTTCCCCCTAAAGACCCAAGATGAATGGGATTGTTGAAGCTGCAAATAAGAACATTAAGAAGATTATTCAGAAGATTGTTGTCACATACAAGGATTGGCATGAGATGCTCCTGTTTGCTTTGAATGTGTATCGAACATCCATCCGCCCTTCAACAGGGGCAACTTCTTTTTCTCTTGTATATGGTATGGAAGCAATGCTCCCCGTAGAGGTTGAGATTCCTTCATTGTGTGTGCTCATGGAAGCCAAGTTGACTGAGGCTGAATGGTGTCAGACCAGGTTTGACCAGCTGAATTTAATTGAAGAGAAAAGATTAACTGCCATTTGTCATGGTCAGTTATATCAGCAGAGAATGAAGAAAGCTTTTGATAAGAAGGTCATACCTCGTGTGTTCAGAGAAGGTGACCTTGTGCTCAAGAAGATCTTGTCGTTCAAACTAGATTCTAGGGGAAAATAGACTCCTAATTATGAAGGCTCATATGTTGTTAAGAGAGCCTTTTTAGGCGGTGCTTTGATTCTTACAACTATGGATGGTGAAGAGTTCACTCGTCCTGTGAACGCAGATGCAGTCAAGAAATACTTTGCCTAAAAAAAGAAAAGAAGAGCTCGCTAAGTTGAAAACCCGAAAGGGAGGCTTATGCAAAAAAGAGCATCTCGGTGGGGCAACTTATGCAAAAATTAGGGATTATAAAAACCGAAAGAATTTCCCGATAAGTTGAGTACCCCACCTTGGGGAAACTTATGCAAAAATTAGGGATTATGGAAAGTAACTGCAGTCTGCTGATCGTCCTATTTTGGAAAGACTTTGTTGAGCACAAGGGTTGACGTCGATTCATCATCCCAGTTGCGGTCAAGAGCACAGTGGATATCAAGAATTGGTAGAAGGATTAAGGATCATTTGTATTCAATATAACCCTTTTCCATGTAAATTACCATTTTCAACTTTGTAAAAATCTATGGAGTCTTGCATTTACAGACTAGCATCCCATTAAATAAAGTTGAGCTTATGTCCAATTGTTTTTACTCTTATTTACTTCAGGCAATAGTTTAAATTTTATTATGATCATTTTGAATTATTTTTTTTAATCAAATTCATTTTTAAAAAACATATAAAAACAAGAAAATTTTCAAAGCAATTAAAAGGAAGTATCAACAGCACTTCAAAGAGCAGCAAGTCCTTAAGTGCTAAGCATCATAGGTTCCCCAAGAAGTTAACCCTTCGGGTATCCCTAGTTGTTTAGGTTGATACGGTTCCCCTGCGGAATGTTTGTTCCTTAGCGGAGTTCCGATTCTTTTCCCCAACTGAGTTGGTTGATTCAGTACCTTGCGGCGTGTTATTTCTTCGGTAGAGTTTCTGTGTTCCCCAACAGAGTTTGTGTTTCCTTAGCAGGGTTGATCTTCCGCAAAGTAAGATGTTTTCCCCACTAGATCGCGTTGGTTCCCCCCACCATTCGCCATCCGACTCGCTCCTAGTCAGAGTTTCCTCCTGGTTTCTGAACAGCTATTTGTGTTTATCTTCTGTATGGTTGTCTCCCATTCGATATGGTGTTGACCTAAAATTCCCTGCAGACTTGATAATGATTCCTCTCCTAAGCAGATCTCCTCTTCCCTCGGCTAGATTTGAGCCTTTGGGTTGTTGATCTCTCTATTCTCCATCGGTTGTCTCCCTCTTTTTGCAGATTGACCGAGGATTGTACTGATGATTCAAATTCTTTGCGACACCTTTGTATCCTTTGTGATCATTTTGTCAGCATAATCATCATATATATACATATACATATACATTCATATAATTTCATAATTGCATATTTGCATCATCATATCCGATTAACTTGTTGATTTGAGATTCTCATTCTCTGTTATGGCGGTACTTTATCCCCATACGAACCTCGGTGTTTGTCCTCCCTCAATTGTAGAGCGTCATCCCCTTAGGCAGAAAGACTTTAACCTTTCTCCTCTTCCCCACTGAATTGTTTCCTCGTGGATGATTATTACTTCAGTTTCCTCCCCAGTTGTTTATCTGGATGGAATTACTCCCCTTGAGTTATATCCTCATTGGGTTGAGTCTTGATTGACTGTTTCTTTCTAGTTCATGCCTAGATAGATGCTTTGAGTCTCCTAAGAGCTTATTACCCAGTAACTGGTAATATTCTTCTTAGTTGGCAGTTTGTTATTTCTTTCCCAATACCGGACATAAGTACCCCTGTTTTTCCAGCAGTGGAGTTCCCAGTGGATTCGTTTGTTTATGATTCCCCAGGAAGTATTTCCTTGATATGTTCATCCTAACCGGTGACAGATATCTTTCTTTCCCCTTCCCGAGTTTATCCTTGATATGTTCATCCTAACCGATGACGCATATTCTCATCCTGGGTATTCTACCCAGTAAAAAGGTAGTTGTAATCGTTATTGGGTTCCCCAGAGAGTTAATCCTTGATATGTTCATCCTAACCGATAATGGGTTTCCTTCTCTTTGTGATATTATACCCAGTAACCGGTAGTTGTAAACCCTACTTTTTCCCGCAGAGTCTATCCTTGATATGTTCATCCTAACCGATGACAGATATTCTCATCCTTGGTATTCTATCCAGTAACTGATAGATGTAATTCTTATTTTCTCCCTTCACAGAGTCTATCCTTGATATGTTCATCCTAACTGGTGACGTATTTTCTCTTTGATGGTCTTCTATCCAGCATTCGATAGATGTAAGTCCTACTTATGGTTCAGTTGGTATATCCTTGATATGTTCATCCTAACCGATGACGGGTATCCTCTTTGACAGTCCCAGGAAAGTCTATCCTTGATATGTTTATCTTAACCAATGACGGATCTTCTTCCCTGTTGAGTCTATCCTTGATATGTTCATCCTAACGAATGACAGATATTCTCACCTTTAGTCTTCTGCCCAGTAACCGGTAGTTGTAAATCCTATTTTCTGCAGTTTTCCCCAGCAAGGCTATTCTTACCCAGTAACCGGTAATGAATACTCCCTCCTGGCCATTCTCAGCGAGTCATCCTTGATATGTTTATCCTAATCGATGACGAGTGTCCTCTTTGTCAGATCTTTATTATCTCCTCACCCAGTAACAAGTAGTAGATAACAGATTTTTTCTCCTCCTGTGTTGAAGTTTATTTCTTCCCCAGTCGAGTTGAGTGTGCATTTCCTCAGTGAAATCGACTTTCTTGCATGATTTAAGTACTTCAGTTTTAACCTGACTTACTTGTATCCCCTGCAGATGTGGTTGTTCCACGACTGAGTCTTTTCCATTTTTGTATGGAATTCCTCGAGTCCCCTAGCAGTTTTAAGTCGTAGCCTGGCCTACACATAACTCCTTTATCCCCCAGAGTCTCTATCTCCCCAGTGAGTTTTCCTTACGGAATGCATTATACACCTGCGGACTTTCGGTCTCTCTGTTTTCTTTTCCTTTGTGGCAATATTTCCCCACAGGGCATTAACTTTTGCATTCATATCATAAGCATCATGAGGTCTCTTAGGGACCAAAATTTGTTTCTATATGTTGTTATTTAAGCCCATTCTACTGAGTCGACATGAAGATTTTAACCTTCACCTCCTCAGTTAGACTGTCCTTAAATAGGGGCATCTGTAAGACCCCAATTTTAATCCTAAGATCCCTCATGCAATTTAATCATATGCACTAGCATTGGGATCATACCTTAGCATCCTCCTTACCCCTCTTTCATTGGGTTTGTTTTGGGAGAGATCACCAAGCACTATGTGATTGTATCATACTTGTATATTATCATTTTACTAACCAAAATACCAAAAATATATCTTTGTATTTGCCTAACTCTTTTGTAGGTTGGGCATGATCACCATTGATCTATCAAGTTCATATCCAGGGTTTGAGACCCTCATGACAAAGAGCACAACCATGAATTGATCCAAGAATGGTTATGAGCATCATATATGAGTTCCATTTATTCCTACATGTTGAATTGATCAAGTTTTCTTCAAGAGTTTGGAGGTGATTTGCCTTCGAAACCCTAGTTTGACTTGGTATCTTAAGTAACTTCTCCAACAATCTATTTCACCAATTGATCAAAAAATTTAAAGGACAATTCAAAATTCATCATCTTATGCATATATGATCTACCATGAACCAAGAAAGTCCACAGAATTGAAGGTTAGCAAGTTGGTTGATGGTGGTTGGCCAAATGAATTCATCTGATCAAAACTGGGTCTCCCTAGACCCTATCTCCTATAATTTTCACCATATGAAAATTATTCCAAGTAAAAAGTTACTCTAAATGATATTCCAAACAACGTTCATGTTGAGACCTAGAGCTAGTTTTGCTTGGAAAATCATTTTCTATGTTGAAACATTATAGGTCATTTTGTCTAAACCCTAATTTGAAAGTCAACTTCCCAAGGCCATAACTTTCTCAATGTTTATGAGATGAAAGATTTCCAAGTTGCACAATCAAATTAAAGATGTATACTTCAACTTTGATGTATAGAGTGAGAGCAAATTCAACTTTTATGAGCATGTGATATGAGGATACATTATAGGTCATTTTTGACCTATACCATTGAACAAGTGATTTTTCTCAACTTCAAAAATGCATAACTCTATCATTCTAAATCCAAATGACATGCAATTGGTGACCATTTTGGAGGTCTTTGAAAGATCTATAACTTTGATGAAGACACGTTTCTCATTTAAAGCTCACATAAAAAGTTAAGCAAGGTGGAATATTGAGATATATGGCTTGACACTAAGAAATATGTTCAACATGTTGAAATTTCCAAACTTCCACCTCAAAATTCTCCATGTTCCAAGCTCCAAATGAAAAAGTGTTGAATATAAAACTTGTTTCCCTTGATCCAAGCTTTCAAAAGAACCCAAGTTCATGCATTTTGGACAAATATTGCTAGGTCTGCGCATGGCTTTAACATGGCTGCATCGTTGGAAAGAATCAATTGTACAAACTTCAGTTCACAATGCCTTGCCACTCAAGCTTCATCCAGACTTCAATTTGAATCATTTTTGGACCATAAAGAATTGCATCATGGGACTGTACATGCCCATGCACTCGTGCCATCCACATTGCCAATTTTGGACAGATTTTGAAGTGTGCAAATATGATTCCCTTTGGCTATAAATAGAAGGCTTATGAGCTCATTTGAAACACACTTTGCGCGCCAGCTTTTACCCCATTGAAACCCTCTCATTCTAATGGAAAACCTGAGAAATTTCAATTTGAAATTTGAGTTTGAATCTCAACAGTTGGAGATTCAAAAACTCTAGGATCCACAACCTTGCAACCCCTCCAATCACTTCCTATTAGCTTCTCAAGTGTGATCAGATCGTGTTTGAAGCAAGCAACATCAAGAACTGCATAGCATTGAAGGTAATTTTCAGAAAACTTCATCTCTTCGATTCTCACTCAATTCCACTCAATTCTCTTGGATCTTTGGTTGTCTGAAGTCCTACCAATTTAGGCAAGAAGATTGAGTTGCTTAGAGGTTAAATCGAAACAACTCAGTTGACACACCTCAAAGTTCAATCCTCATATCTTTCTATATATGTGGAGTTAGTTAAAATTGAAGTCAGATTCGTGCTCTACGCCATTTTTTCTTTCAAATCATATCCTCCTTTTTTATTTTGATGATGGTTGAGGGTGGACCATTCCATTGAGGTACACCAGAGAAGAAGATCGGAGCTATAGCTCCGGCCGTATGTTGGAACCATAGGATCCTTGCAAAACGTTTTAATCTCATGCGTTGATTTTAAATACCATCTCTGCAGTGCATTGACTAGTGTCCATTGTGGAACGCGCGCTGAGGACCACTTGATTTGCCACCTCAATTAACGAGGGAGATCAACTGGTCCACGTTTTTTGCTATTTTCTGATTTTCATTTTAATCCTTTTATTTTCATTAATTCATATTATTTTTAATGTTGATCCAAAAAATATGAGAGTTTCAACAAGAATTTTCAAATAATTTCCTCTTTCATATTTTGAATTAAAATTATTTTTTGGATCATTACAAATATTTTTCATGATTAAATTGATTTTATATTTGTTTTTAATTATTTAAAAATACTTTTAAGTCTTTAAAAATTCTGAAATTTTTTCTCCAAGGTCCTTTGACCTTGTTTGACCTATGATAAATCTCACGGCCATTTCTTTGGTGTTTTAATGAGGTTTTAGGAATTTGACAAACCATATTTAATTTAAATGTATTATTTTTTTCTTTTTAATTTGAATAAATGCCAATTAATTGTGTTCCCCATTTGTGATGACTTGTTTGAGTTTGACTCTTGTTGTTGGGCCTTGGTCAAGGTTGATTTGACTTTGTCAAGTTAATATCATTGGATTTAGGGGATTTATGGAATGTACATTTCATCTCCCAAAATGAATGGATGATATTAATTTGGTAAAAGTCCTCCTTTGACCAATTTGAGTTTTGATCCATTCCCCTCCCTCTTCATCTCATTCCCATTCTTTATGTGTTCATCTCATTTGGCCTATGATATCTCAAAACCCTAAGGCTAGTTGATTGAAAAATCAACATAAGTATGGATGAGATTAGGCCACCTCTTTTGCATATTCTTTTTGTGTGTGGTATGTTTCATGAGCATAGTCCATTATACCATGTCTCTAACATGCATTAACACCAAAATTCTATTGCCCGACCTCAAATAGTTGTGACTTCTACATAAGTCCAATTACGATTGCTTAACATAGCGCTAAATTTGTGACACAAAAGGCATAGCATTCTAGTTAGTGATATTGTAAGTCTCCCCTCTTTCATGGTATTGTGTGGAAACTTGGCCTTTTTTTCTTCCTTTCAAAGATGTCTTGGCTCAAGGATCCATGCTTGCGATAAGTGGGTTGAGTGTTCTCCAAAGAGAGACTTAAAAATGAAAAGCAAAAGAAAAACAATACTAACTTCTAACTCATTAACAACTAACTTTTAATTTCAAGCAATTTACTTTAATGTCATTTAATTTTAGTTTTTATTCATTTGCCATTATTCATACCATTCTAATTGTTTATGTTAATGCAATTTTCACTTTGTCCACTTGGACCATATTTTGTGATATATTCCATTTTATGTATACTTTGTTTGTTTGTGTGGTTTTTGACCATTAATGTACATAATAACAACAAAAATCCATAAAAAAAACTTTTGTGTGGATTGTTGACTTGATCTTGAACAAATGGACTTAGAATTTAGGCAACATTCTTATGCTAAAGGACTTGGCCAATGCCAACTTTTGTGAAACCAAGTGATTGCAATTTGAAACTTCATCTGATACATCATTCAAGATCCGTTTGAGCTCATCTGCAACATGACCATTGTGAAGCTGTTATTTTGAACATGTGACTTGTGGAATTCATCTGTTACATGGGCTAATTTGAAGAAGATCATGGAGTGCCTAAGCTTGGATGTGGCTATATTCATTTAATGCCTTGCTCTTCAAGATTGATATAATTGTTCATTTGTGTGTTGCTTGATTCTAAATGTCAAGGGAATTTGGGATTTCTATATGGCATTCTTGCCTATTGGATTGCTACCCATCGGTCAAATCTTTTAAACTCTTAACTTTTAATTTTGTGCGTAAGATTAGTCTCTTCATCTCCTCCCCATTTCTTTAATTTCAAAATATCTCCCTCCTTTCAAAAAAAAATTTGTTTGAACTTATTTTGTTCTAAACTTTGGCCACTTTGCAAAAACTAGAAGCTTTGGCCTTATGTCATTACATTTTCAAACTTCTTTTCTTAATCAAACTTGTAAATAAACTTAATTATACTTGACTTAAACTTTCAAAAAGCCAAAAAGAACTAACTCATTCAAACCGTTTTTAGGCCTTTGTGCCTTTCAAACTTAATTTTTATTAAAAGCAATGCATCCACTTTGAAATTTGTATCACGAACTACGTGATTTTGATCCCTTATTTTCATGTTGGTACGTAGGCACAAGTCCGAAGGTCTTGTCAAACACAAAAATATAATTAATGAATTCTTTTCTCATCCCCCCATTCTATTTGTTTGTAAACATCATTTTATACCAAATTCATATGCACACAAAAAGGGTTCCCTAGGTGTACCTAGGACACTTTGGGTGTTAACACCTTCCCTTTGTGTAACCAACCCCCTTACCTGTAATATCTGACATTTTATTAGTTTTGATTTGAAAACTTCTTACTTTTGGTTTTTGTTCGTACTTTTCCCCTTTTCCCTTGGAAACAATAAAAGCGCGGTGGCGACTTTTGTTTTTTGATGTCTAGCTTATCTATAGCTTGATGATCATGAATTTACCGCTATACTCGCGCTTTAGTGTTTTATTCTTTTTTTACCAGTTGTGTGTAAAATAATTAAGAGTAATTCTCAAGGTACTAAATCTTGCACACATGCACTAAAATGTTTTTAAAAATCTTCATATATTTCAAAATTCTTCTAAAAACTAATTATAGCCCTTACCTAATCAATTAAGGAGATATTTTAACCAATTAGTAAAACAAAACGCGTTGTCTAATTGATTGTAGCTTGCATATAATAGATTAAGGATTGAGTTTTCCTACTGTCGCATCTGCGAAAAACAACCGGCGGGCTAAAACAAAACAAACAGAGCCGCCACCGTGCGTTATTTATCCCAAAAGAGGGAAAGGAAACGCTCGAAGTAAACCTGGAAAAGACATGGTCTCGCGACCAAAGAGAATGGGATCGGGATTCGGTTATGCGAAGGGAAGGTATTAGCACCCCTACGCATCCGTCGTACTCGACGGGATCCACGCTCAGAAGAAAAGAATAAGGTTACTAAAACTGCTCACAAACATCACACACACACACTGAAACAACACAGGTGGAGGAAGATAGGAACGGGCTCGCTAGGATATCGCATCCTATGCCTACGTATCTCATCGGGAATGAGAATCAGAGCTACCGTAGTTCGGCTCACGCACGCCGAAACAAAACACACACAAACAGGCAAACATGGAAACCGAATGCCAATCGCTGGACTTACATCAGACTCCGAACCAAACAAACCCACACTGGAAACCAAATGCCACTTGATGGACTTACATCGGACTCCAAGCACACAACAATAGGATACGGAATGCCAATCGCTGGGCTTACATCCGTCTCCTAACACACACAAGAAGATAACAAACAACAAGTTACTAAGGAGTCTGGCACTCGAGCCTAGCAACTGTCAAGCAAACACACACAAAAAGAAAAAGGGTGCCCGGAGAGATCTCGTACGATCTCCTGCCTACGTACCTCATCTGGTATGAAGATCAGGGCAACGTAGTTCCCCTGAACAGGGGAGAAACTTTCTCCTAACCAGAGACTGGGAAATGACCAACTAGAAGGGAGACTGACTCGAGCCTAATAGTTATCATGTATTCCACAATGGTCCTAGGTTGAGTTTTCTATCTAACTTGCACAGGCAGCAAGCTAATCCTAAACAGGCAAAGCAAAGCATGCAAGCATAATCACAACAAAGCAAACATACGCACAATTAGCACATACTATATACAGACAAAGTGGGCTCACACAAGGGTTAGGCTGCAAAAGCAAGCCAACTATATCAGGTGATGTTAGCTCTTAACCCTAACATTGAGAGTTAGGGTGAAGCAGATGAAATAGGAAGTGAGGGGTGTGCCCCACAGCTCTTATCCCTGGCCAGGGAGAGCTTTAGACAATAGAAAGTGTGGGTTCAGAAAGTTGGAACCCTTCTACATTTATGACTGACTCAACATAGATCTTGGGTTAATATCCACAATGCATCAACACCAGTTGTGTGAGCAAAGGGATGACTCAACTGAATAGCAGGAGATGGATTGCACATCTATTGTATCTGCCAATTGCCTTATCAAAGGTCTTTTCCTGCTTGGCACAAAGATAAACATTCACAAGCATTGCCTCTTAAGGAGGACTTCAGACAGGTGCCTGACCAAATAACAGGCCAGGTCTTCCAGACTACATGAAGTTAAAGAATTCTACCTCAATTGGTTAAGCAACCAAGCAACAGCAAAAGCAAGTTCACAAGAACTATAGCAACTAATGTACCTGAAAACAATCTAGCTCAGTTAGTATTCAACTCAAACAGTCAAACAGACAAGCTAATGGTCAACAGTTAACTGTAAAAAGTCAAACAGACAACAAGTGCATCAAGGCAAAGCACAAGCTCAACTCAAAGGAGCTAATCCACCTACAAAACAACTTAATGTTAATCAACATCAACCAAATATCATTCCAAATGAGCAAATGAATCAAACTCCTCAAGGCCATATGCTTCTTGTCCTGAAAACACAACTCAAACATAAGAAGCAAACCCCTAGGACAAGGCCTAGGGTCAAAGAGGGAGAAATAATTCAAAACAGAACATGAAAATTGACAATAATCAAGTTCAACCAGTTAAGAACATCATCATAGTGGTCTCACATTCATATCATACACCAATTTCATTTCACAAAACAAATAGTGCAAAGCATGCAAGTTCAAAGCTCATTGAAGCAAACAGAATGAATCAATCCAAATCCACTCAAAAATAATTCAATAAATCTCAAGAAAAATCATGGCTAAACAGAACACATCACATGATCATCATACCAAAATTCAAGTCATTTGGATAAGTGGAAGCATGTCAAATGAATTCTATAAGGCAAGGCAAAGCAAAACAAGCACACTGAGGGCACAAAATCATACATCAACTTCACACAAGCACAAAACAGAATCCACACATGATAAATGACTCAAACCAAAGCCATAGCAAACTTCAAAGTGTCTATAACACTTGTGCAAAATTTCCGGTTCATGTGATAAACATCCACTATTTCACAAATCATCTATGATCATGACTCACAAAACGTCCACAAATGACAAGCCAGAAGAGAAAATTCCAAACAAATCAAAAATCATTCCAAAAATTCCATAAACATTCACAAGCAATCCTAACATCCAGACGTATCATCATGCAAAAATTCACATCATTTGGCATTTATTTGGCATGGTAAATAAAATCCACAAGTCAAGCAAGCAATGGTGTGACACACATTGTAACACCTACATTCAAATGATCATATCTCATCAACCAGAAATGGGAAAAATACAAACTCTATACCAAAATGTCCCTAAGGATGTCTATTTTAAGCATGCAAAATTTCAAGAATGTTGGATAAAATCTCATCACTTCACAATCAAAATGGCAAAGTAGGTCATGGAAACATACACATACACAATCCCTAAGCAAAATAAAAATCCACACGTGCACAAATTCTGGAAAAATATTCATTAAATTCTAGACATCCTAAGGATAATCATGCAAAAAATCTCAGTCAATTTGGATTAGTATTCATTGAGATATGAATTTTTGAATGGAATAGAAAAATAAAAAATGCACATGGAAGCATACATGGAATAGCATGGTTAAAGATGAAATATGCAAATGGCAATATTGAACTTGTCGTAGCCAGGAATCGAAGTATGTGTGGTTTTGAAATGTAGTGCGCGTTGAGTTAAGTGAATGGACACGTGGTCCAGTGCATGGGCGAATAACACCAAAAACCATGCAAAGTGAGCGCTCATGGATCAAAGGAGTTTCTGGAAACGAAAATTAGGGTTCTTCATGCGCATTCATCATCAATTCCAGCTCAAGAACAAATTGTTTCAGAAACTCATGAAATGCATATCACTAGAACCGTCCTTCACCATACATCACGAATCTAAACTTATTTTAACCTAAATCTTCCTAAAACTCTTGGATCGTGCAAGATAAGTTTCACACATCAAAATGAAAATCAACATAACTTTCTTATTTCTTGATGAAAGTCAAAGATTCAAAGCTCAGCATGTTCATGGATCAAAGATCTATCAAATGCACATCATAATTTCATGAATTGTTAGATTCGAAAACTGACCTTCCAAGAGATGCAGAAGCTGAATCGGTTGTTTCAGGACTTGTAATGGCGAAACAGATAGGCCTCAGCTCTCATATGAATGAATGAAGAAAGATTTGGAAGTTGATCTTGCACGATTTAGCTGAAAACTCAAACTGCCATGGATGATGCTTGTGCTTCAACAGTTCCACAAGCTGCTCGAAAACCTTGTGATCTTGCTTCAAACAACTCCAATTATGCTAGTAGATGATGGTTTGATCAAGGAAACAACAATGTTTGTGCAGAAAAATGGAGAAAAGTTGAGAGAAGAAGTTGAAGAACTTTTGGATCTAGATCTCAATTTCACAATTCTGTTATGATTAGCAAGAAAACAGTTATGATTATGGTTTTATATGTGTTGTTAATGATGTTCACTAATCATGATTAGGTTAATGCAAAGGTTTAAGTGAAATGCAAGTTTTAGTGCACATTAGCAAATTGCCTTGTACATGGAATAACCAATGTAACAGTGCAAGGTTTCTGAACCAATTCACTTCAAAATGATGTTTCTAAGCCAAGGCAAGTGGAATCAAGTGAATTCAAAGCATAATTTTCAAATTGCATTTTTCCCTCCAAAATTCAAATGGAAAGTCCAATTTTTTTGCAATGGAAATTCATGGATTTTGATGCTTGAATTGGATAGAGCATGTCAAAAGAAGAATGTTGCAAAAAAATCCACTCCATTTGGCCTTTTGGTGTGAAAGTTATGCACTTTTGAACTTCAAATTTTCTTGACCAAGATTGATCTATAACTTGCCAACCAGACATGAGAAATTCATGTTCTTGGACTTTTTGGAAAGGTGAGAGCAAGATCTACAACTTTCATGTTGGACAAAATTTCATTTGAAGCATTTTTGGACATGTAATCTTGAGGAGAAGACCTTTCCATTTTTGGCAATTTTGAATTACAAGTCACTTTCTATTTTTGGAAAGTTTTCATCTGACTTTATTTTCTTCATTGTTGATGTTTGAAATGTCAAATGAAACTTGTTTGGACATGAATGAAGTAGTTCTAACCCTCTCCCACCTCCAAATCCATCAGTTGACTTTTGGTTGACTGATAGATGGATTGGCCATGCCCAGATGAATTTGAGCCTCAATCTCCTGATGAAATGGCTCAAACATGAAACCCTAGATTCCACAAGCTCATTAAAATCATATAATGATCCCCACCTCAATGAGAACCCTCATCTCCTTGACAAACCCTGACTGGCACAATGCAGATGATTAGGGTTGACTAGAGGTCAAAACCCTAATATGAAGCACAAACCCTCAGATGATTAGTGATCAATTCAATGAAACCCTCAGGCTTGAATCTCTTAACCTCCTCATCTTCTAAACAAGACTTGGGAGGATGACTTGCTCAATGTTGCCACATGATATGCAAAGATGCAATGCCTAAAGACCTAAAAAATGCAATGCAATATGCTAAGCTAGTCCCAAGAGAGGAGGGCAAATTTTGAGGTGTTACACCTACTAATCAATTAACTGATTAAGGAGCATAGTTAGCTTAAGCGTTTCCTTTTTTGCTAGGTTTATTTGTTCATTATATATTACTTTAGTGCTAAGAGAGTGAAATACTTATATGGAGAGTGTTATACCCCAATTTTGTCCGGCCATATTTAAATTTTCGTAAATCTGATTTCATTTTTAATTTGCATCATACGCACAGCATGACATGCATTTCATCATGAATAAAACCTAAAATATCAGTCAAAATAAATTTATTGAAAATACAGACAAATTGGTTAAATCATTTCTCAAGAATTTGTAACATCAGCGGGTAAAAAGTTTCAGAATTAAAATTATAGACACCAGTATTATTAATCTACAATTCATGTAGTTTAACCTGATGTGCTCGTTGTATTTTTCAGCAGTTGTTTCAGTTGTGTTTTGACCCGCCTGAGCCTTTTAACCGGTGCAAACTTATTTCAGAATTTGAAAAAACGCTGTATTTTTTCAATAAGTATATTTTGTGATGATCATTTTAGTGTGTCCTATTTTTTAAAGCTGGTACCTACACACTCACCTACCACGCTCATTTCCCATCACTACTAACAATAGTAAATGGCCACCCCATTTTTTGGAAACACGGACAATCCTCACAAAAAATCACTCACTCAGTACTCTCGGTACCTCACCCTCTCACCGAAAAAAAGAAAAAGAAAAAATGAAAAAGAAAAGAAAACGAGAAGAGGACTCTTCCTCTTCATCTCCAACGCACCTACACACTGAAAACCACCATCACCGCGTCACCACCCGTGCGTCTCTCTTCATTCACCAAACCCTGGCCACCGCGAAAGCCACCACACACATCTTAATCATTCATTCTTCCACTGTTCCTCCTCCTCTCCACAATGCCAAACAACTGTCCCTTCCGCCGTCAACCACCACACTACTATCTTCTCCCTTAAACTGCGACCTTGAGACTACAACCCCTTCACTTCTCCATCGAACATCTTCACTCTTTCGACGGAACACCTTTCCTCTCTGCTTCGCAATCCTTGATCCAAGCCACGAAGCGTTAAGAACATGCTCCAAAATTTGTCAAGCCATTGAAGATTGCAATGAATATATGATCCCAGATTGAAACTCAAATCTTCGATTTCGAACATGTCGTGAAGAATCCACGCCATCACCAACTCAAGACAAACGCAAGTAGGAGCTATATTCCATAAAGCTAAAGCGTATCGAAGCTTCGTTCTAGTGTGGTGGTTAATTCGCGACGAACAAGGACGATGCATCTTTTATGAAGGAGCTGGTTTTTGTAGAAATGCAGGGTTATGTGTTAAAATCGATGGATGAATTTGTAGGCGTAAGGTGTTATGCTGGTGGTGACTCACCTGTGTTATTCTGCAGGAGCAACTTTGCATCTATGGAAGGAACAAATGGAAGGATCTTTGAGCATTCCGGATGACGGATTCATTAACTTTGGTGCAGAAGATAATTATGACATTCATTTCGGTTACCAGGGTGTTGTTGCAGTTGTTAGTCAAACGTGAATGCAAGGTTATTAGCTCGATTCAAGATTTGAATCTGACTAGTTCTTGTCGTGACACTGCCGAAGACCGTTTTCAAATCTACGGAATAATAACGTCATTGTTGTCTCCGTCGGTAATACCTTTAAATTCAAAGTTCAAGCTTTAATTTGATTTTGTATGGTGCCGATCTGATATTGCATTGTGTATTATCGATATCCTGTTGCATTGTGTAAACATATTACTGTTGTGTTCATTCTTGGAATTTACTTTGTTGAGATGCAATGCTGTTAAATTCTGATTTGCATTGTTGTGACTACTGTTAGGATAAGTTTTAAGATTTAGGAATGTAAGGAAGGTTGCGCTGATTTTGGAATGACACAAGCATTTTTGGTTTTGATTGTTGCATTTCATACGCCTACGAATTGAGCCAAATGATTATCAATATTGTTGGACTTAAATTCAATAGAGTTGTTTGTATGTAATTCATTATAGGTTTGGTTTTTATCCGGTAAGAGTTTCATGCTGACTTAATACGAGGCATTGATATGTATGTTTTGATGTCGCATTTGTCGGTTTATCAATCATGATCCAAATACGCTTCGCTTGTGTTTAGTTTAGGGCCTGCACTTTTTATACTATGGTGTGTTCATGAGAATTCTGCAGATTGGTTTGCTAATATTTAACCGTGTCGGTTTGTGGCTTAACCATTTTTATTCAACATGTTTTTGTTGTCTCATGAACATGGTGTATATTGAATTGTCTCTTGACCATGTTTGGCAAATTTCTGTAATTCATTTTCTTTTAGCAGAGGCTATTACAGTTAGCAAAGGCAAATGATCATGAACATGCCGTGGCTATTAGTGTATTGGAATTCATGAACATGAATATTAGTGTATTGAAATTCATGAACATGCCGTGGCTATTACAGTTAGCAAAGGCAAATGATCATGAATATTAGTGTATTGAAATTCATGAACATGTCGTGGCTATTACAGTTAGCATAGGCAAATGATCTGATACTTGTGCATATCCATTATGACATTGTTTTATTCCTTTTATATAATTTCAAATTTCTAATATTGTTACTTATTAATTGGTATTGGTTCTAGTTAGTTACTAGAGTATGTCCTATTGAAAATTCAATTTGTGTTAAACATAGTAATGTAATTATATTCTTAGTTGCTTGCTAAATATTATAGTGTATGCGGATTTCGATTCTATTACAAACGTGATTGATTCGGATTTGATGTCGTGATATTAGTGCAATAAGGAGATAGTTGTAAAGAAGAAAATATGATATCGGGTTTTTATTTGATTTTCATTGTGATAAATTGGGATTGAACCCGTGGATTCGGTAATTTCATGCCGATATGCCACCCAAACTTCAATACACTGATTGTGAATTTTCACCGTGTTAGAGCCTTGCGTATGACATTAATCATGTTGTCATTTCGCGCAAACTGGTTCTTGAGCACATTGTGACTCGTTCAATCCGATCATTTTCAAATCAACATTGTCACTTACTTCTATCTCTTTTAATTAAATTAGTTAATTAATTAAATTTTGATTGATTAATTATTATTCTTTAATTAATTTTAATTAACTTAATTAAATGATTTTGATAATTAGTCTTAATTAACTTAACTAATCAACTTAACTGAATTTTAATCAATTAACTTTGATGATTAAACATTGATCAATCTATTTTTCTTTCGTTTCAATCATTCTCAAGCTAAGCTCATTCAATTTAAAACCATTTTAAACCACTAAAATCACACAATTCTTGATTTAACATCAAACTCATTTTCAAACACCTTTATAAGTCGATTGCTTTAGGCATCGCCATCAACCTCACATGGCTTACTCTTGGGCCTTCTTACAATGAGACCTATTCGATTTTAATTAATCGATTAGATGAACTATTCACTAAATAAATTCAATTCATTCACAAAATACAAATTTTAAACCTCGATCCGACATCGAATATTAAATTAAAATACCTAATCACAATTAAATGTTATTTCACTTAGGAATAAAAGAGGAAATGGTCTTGAGTTTTCAACTCCTCTCCTCGATTATTTAAGCACGAACTAGTTTACTCGATTAATCGAATAATCATCATTCCTAATCTACCTAAACATAGATAAATCAAATTCTTTTACAATAAGAAATAAAAAGGGAGATGACTTTGAGTCTTCAATTTTTCTCCTCGACTATTCAAATACAAGTTCTCTTACTTGGTTAGTCAAACAATTGTCGTTCCTCTACAAACCCTCCAAACCCCGATTAAATCAAAATATTTCCACAGTAAGCTAAATGAAAAGGGAGTTGACTTTGAGTTTTCAACTTCACTCCTCAATTGGTTGAATATGAGTTCTCTTACTCGGTCAGTCGAACAATTGTCATTTCTCCGTAAACATACAACTTAACCAAATATTTTTCTTAACAAACTATACAAAAAAGGAGATGGTTTTGAGCTTTCAACTCCTATTGTCAATTGCTTGGATATGAGTTGTCTTACTCAGCCATTCAAGTACTTGTCGTTCATTCTAAAATACGTCAACCATATACAACCTTATTTTCATAAATATTCAGATGAAACAGAAAGCGGGTCTAGAGTCTTTTATTCCCTTTCTCGATTATTAGGATACGAGTTGTCTCACTCGATTATCCAAATATTCGTCATCCTTTCAAAACTCCTTAACTACTATCAAATCCTTTTTATAATTAAGGATGAAAAAGAAAGTGGTCTAGAGTCTTCTATTCCCTTTCCAGACTGTTAGGATACGAGTTGTCTTACTCAACTATCCGAGTGATCGTCATCCAACCAAAAACATCTCAACCAATCAAAACATCTAATATATTAATCTAGCTTGTCACCCTCGTGTGATCAAAACTCCTTTCAGAAAGAACACCGTCTAATCCTTTCTAATGTGCACAACAAACTAGTGCTTAAGCCTCCGCCGAGAGTAGACAAGCCAGCGTTTAGCCTTTAGAATGCAATCTAAGCAGTTGTTCACTAAAAGACATCAACCAATTGTAGTTCTCCGAACTACGAATGCTCTGATTTCTTTATTACACCATAAGGATACGTAGGCAGGAGATTGATGTATCTTCGCGAGCACACTAATAAAAAACCTCCCCTTTCTCCTTTCTAAGGTTCCCATTCATTTCTATTTTCAATATATTTATAACCCAAAGATAACAAACAAACATAAATTAACACTCAAAACGCAAATTAGAACTAAAAGGTTCCCGTTGAGTACAACGGACGTAAGGGGTGCTAATACCTTCCCCTTACGTAATCCACTCCTGAACCCGAATATGGCTGCGACAACCATTATTCTATTTCCTAAAGGTTTTATCGATATTTTCCTATTCCTTCATTGGGATAAATAAAGTTCGGTGGCGACTCTGTTCGAACATAAATTTTTCCGCGACCATCGCGAGGAGTCGTATTTTTCGAGATGCGACAGAGAGTTGTGTAATTATGTTGTTATTCTCAAATTGTAATTCAAGAGCATGGTTCTCTTTTATATTTGTAATTGACTTTGAGGTTGCAATCTAAACCTAGTAAAAATATTGGTTTAAGGAATATTGTTGGGCTGATCTTGGTGTGAAAGCCCCAGTTGTTGTTAATTAGTGGAAATCTCAAGAGAAAATTCTTTGGGACTTGATTAGGCTGCATTGTCTAAGGAAAAACTAGAATAAATCTTTGTGTAATATTTATATTTGTATTTGTTTATTTTATGTGCTTAATTTTATGTTTCTTAATTTTGTCTTTTTTTTCTTCTATTCTCTTAACATTAATCAACCTAAAAGCAATCATTTTGCGAAAAAGTTTCAAAAATCAAATAAGACAATTCACTCCCTCTTGTGTTTAAAGTCACTTGATCAACGAGTGAAATTAGAGTCTAACTTATGTTATAAAACTAATCGTCTCACAAGAAGGAATGATGATTTCGAACACTTTTTTTAATAGAAGTATTTCTTTGAACAAACGTGCACCATTTGATGGTGAAATGTATATCCTATGAAAAGCAAGAATAGATTATTTTAGAAGCTATTAATCTTGATATTTGAAATTCTATGAATATGACTCTTTTATCCCTACTCTTTTCATAAAGTTAAATAAGGTAAACTTATGCCTTATAACCAACTATAAAGATAATAAGGTAAATAAAATTATACCCTTCTAGAATTATATGTTGTCTGCAAAAAGCTAAATAGATAAAATGACCAGTTAGAAAAGATTATCATCACTTATAAAAGTCATGTCACCTATTTAGAAAATGAAAATGATAAACTTATCGAGGGAATCACTCAGTGTAGAAGCAACATGTTAAATACTCCCAGATTTTTAGAGGTTGCGAGATTGTAAATCCGTGTTTATCATAATTAAAATAGAGTTAATGTAGGTATAATCATGGGATTTATCACACCTAGGGGTAAATGATTCAAAAGGGGAACTTGATCAATTTTATAATTATATATGCTCATAGTTAGTTAGTTTTAGTCTTACAATTAAGCAGAAAAACCTACCAATCGCGCTATGTCCACTATTTTTACTATTACGAGTACATTACATTATACTCACAAGTACAATCACCTTGTCCTTGTACTAATTTAATATAATCTTCGAAAATACGATAACTTTACGTGCCACATTGAGGATTTTGTTGGCACAAATACTACAACACTATTTTTATCAAACATATGAAATTGGTAGACATTATTTTTATCCACATTGATAACTCGCCATAGATTTTCATAGCAAAATCAAATAGAATTGTAGAATTGTTGATGATTGCTAGATATACGGCATATTTAATTATGACATGATATGTTTTAAGTTTGATAAACCTTCTTGTGGTTACATCAGTATCACTGGGGTAAAGGTAATAACAAAGAGTGTTAATCCAAAATTAAATCATTGGTAACTATTATACTAAAGTCGTGATTTATGAGGGATCGTCACATGATAAACATAAATACACCAAAATAAAGGGGTAATTAATCATTTATTTCAAAGAAGTATGAAAAATGTTAGTTTATTTTAGATAATTTAAAAAGTTATAGCAAAACTCAATCATTCATGCTATGTACAATACACCTTATGTTTACGTCTCATCATACAAACATATATCCATTTACTTTTTGTCATTTATTTTCTATCATTTAATTTCACGCATCAAAATAAAAATAAAATCTTTCTCTATTTAGAATCTTAAAAATTAATGAACGGTATTTTTAAACGACCCATCTCTATGGATACAATAATTATAAACCTGCTTTTTTCTTACAACAAAATAGTATCGTTGTCAGGGACTGGTGCTAGTTTTTAAAGATTACAATAATAGTTTTTACTATTTTAAGTATTGTTTATATTTATTCATATATGTTAATATTTGTATATTTTATTTATAGTCATTAACCTACTAACCTTGTTATCTAGTTCTGTATAAAGTTGTTTATGCTAGGTAACAAAACTCTCAAAGCTTTCACAAAGAAATGAAGGAGGTGCCTACGCATTGGAAAAATTATTATTGTAATCTTTGCACTGGAAATCATCCCATATGGAAATAAACTTCTTGAACAACTAATGAAGAACTAATGAAGAACATGGAAATATCAAAGAAGCAACAACTCATATTATGGACAATATGCATAATCAATCAACAAACAACAACCATACTTAAATCCTCCTCATCAAGGTTGGAGGATACATTGAATTATTTCATATAGTTGTCTATGTAAAAATACTATTATCCTCCTCAATAGGACAATACATCAAGATTGAAGGATATGAAGAATATATCCACCATCTATCTTAGTTTAGTTTTAATGAAGATAAAATATTATCAAAGAAAAAAAGTTTGAAGTCTAGCTTAATCAAATTTCAAGTGATCATAAGATTTGGAAATCAAAGGAAAGATTTGAGATGATTGATCATGATTAAAGTATGCATTACAATTCACAATACATCTCTTAAGATGTTCAAGAAAATCATATCAATCTTCATCTATAAAAGCCATGAACATCATGCACGAAAATCCTTGAAACTAATCCATCAAAAGTTGATTTATGAACCTTTTAGATCAGGTAATCGGTTACCTGATTTAAGTAACCGGTTACCTGAACTTTCTGTATGAAAAATTTGAATGTTGGCTGCACTTTTTAAATCTGGTAATCAAATACCTGATTTAAGTAACTGGTTATCAGTTCATTCTGTTTGAAATTTTTAAACATTAGAAAATGTGTAACCAGTCACGCCTTTTGTGTGACCGGTTACAACTAATAAAAAATTGATTTTTAATGAACCATCATTCTAAACCATGTCAGAGCTTTATGGAACCATTTGAAACATATGCATACATTCATAAAGGTTCTTAAGGGTGCATATAAGACATCATACACCAAAAAATCAAATAATCACCTTCACATGCTATTTTTCATACAATTCAAACACGTTTTTTAAAGTGTTCATATCATTTCAAGTTATTGAACATTATGCATAACTTTCATATCTTTAAAAATGTTTCATTAAACATTTTAAGAGAACTTAAGTATATCTTGAATTGTAATACAAGAGAAAGAGAAGAACAAATATTCAACTTGGAATTCAAGTCAAGAACAAATATTATTTATCTACAAAGTGTGTGTTGTTTTTTCACCATAGTGTTTGGTGAGGATCACCATAGTATTTGGTGATTGATGAAAAATATTTTTTTATTATGGGAGATTCAAAATCCACCATATGTTTGGTGTTTTTTGTTGTAAAAATAAAGTGGCGTTCTTTCTTTTTGTTTTTGTTTTAGAAGGTTGTAAAGAAGCATTGGTGTGAGACCTGTACATGGATCTAAACATCGTGGAAACTTCTTCAAGGTGTGAAGAGACTAGATGTACTATTGATTATAATGGGAACTAGTATAATTTCCTTGTGTTCTTTATTTTTCAGCACTTTAATTTTTTACATTTCATCATTCTAAGAACATGACATGTTCATAACTTCCAGAAAAATATCAAGTTAAAAGTTGTTGCAGAAAAACGAGAAAAATAAAGCAACCTTAATTCACCCCACCCCCCTTTTAGGTTACATATCATACTTACATAGCAGACACTGAATTAGTTCATGCAAGCGTAAAAGGAAAACCATAAATGCATATATGTTGCAGTAAAAAAATATGACGGTGCAAACTGTTCATTTAGTCAAGGATCTAGATATAAAAACCAAAGTCAACATTCAAACTAACTCAAATGAAGATCCCAAAGTAAGTGAAATTGGCAGTAAGGAAGAAAGGAAAAAGTTGTTATTGAAAAAGAAAGTGAGAAAGAAGCAAAAGGAATAGAGTTGGAAAAAGACCCAATTGAAAAGGAACAACGGAGGAAAAACTTAAAAAATCCACCTATTCAGAATCTACCTGAGACACTAATGTAACACCCTAGTTTTTGAATTGTTATTTTATGTGTTTATTCATGATTTTATTTTATTTTAATTTAATTATTAAATGCGATAATTGAATTAATATGGATGTTAGGGGTGTGTGACCTTGAGATGGAAGTGTGGAAATTGATTAGAGATTGGTAGAAGTGAGCTAGAATCATTAGTCTATTTTTAATAATTAAATAATAATATTTTAATTGAATTATTTAATTAAGATGGGAAAATAGAAGGTTTGGATCCAAAGGATGAATTATGAGAAATAGAGGGGAGGAAGGAGAGAGGGTGTTAGTAAGCGAGATGTGAGTTTGTAATTTCAAATAGATTAACGCTAATAATATAAATTAGGAATATAACCTAAGTTTAGGAGTTTTTATCAGTATGTAGAAACAAAATTGGAAAAAGAGAGAAAGAGGCTTGGGGTAAGGGACAACTTGAAACTTTGGGTGAAAGGAGAATATTCAAACCAATTTAGATTTGGATTTCTTGCTAGGAATTGAGGTAAGGGGGAAAATTGATTCAATAACGGATATCTGCTTAAGGGGTAGAATTTGAGGAGTCTTTAAACTCCAATAGGATTTATATGATTATGCATGTTTTATTGTGTTCATATGTGAATCTGGAATTTGGTAATCAACTGGTGTTATAATATGTTTTTCATAATGAAATTCGTGTGCAGGTGTGTGGGATAATTCTTGTGTTGATATCTTAATATGTTTTCACCATTGGTTAGTTTTGAATTATTTTAAAATCATGATAAAAGTGATAAATAACTAATGATTATGCTTGTAAATTGATAGATATATGTTGAGTAATGTTAATATGTTGATTCTTTGTGGTTTTCTGATTGATTTGAGTACCTATAATAGAAAGTCGGAGTTCTTATGTGAACTCCAGAGAAGAAGAAAAATTGTGAATTATACATGTGATGGCGAGTGCCATGGCCATGATAGGTAACCCGTCATGAAGACCACACTCAATTTCGAAGCCGATCATCACACATGTAACATGTTTGTGTTTTGATGTCCATGACAGGCGGCATGCCCATTGCGGGTAACCTGCCATGAGCCTTAATTATGCATAAGTATTTGTTTTGATGATATTAAGCTGCAAATTTTGAATTTTGGGGATTATTTGGGCACTATTAGGCTTTGTTTATGCTGAGATAAGGTGAAGTAACAATTAAAAACATTTTAATTGAAAAATTGGTGGTTGATGAAAATTCTAATGTTGTGTCAAGTATGAGTTATGAGTTGTGATGTTGCCATGTTGCTTAGAGATGTTAATTATGATGTCAGTGATGTTGTATGTATGAGATAAGGATATGAATGAAGAGAGTCATTGTGTGATTGAGTTTCACCGAGTTATATTATGTTTTGCATCTATGAATTGTTGTGGTCTGGTAATCTAGAGAGGGGATTACTTAAGTTATTAGTGCAGTCTCATAAGATCAGAGGAGGGTCTTAATGCATTGATTTTTTTTGTACATTGATGTATATGAGCATGCACCATTGAGTTATGTCAAGAAGAATGTTCACTAGTTTAGAGATGGGACTAGTGACTTGTCCCAAGCTAAGAGAGGGGTCTCATGGGTTCAAAGAGGGGACCCGATTCCTGAGAGAATCATTTGTTGAGTTGATACCACATGCATATGCGTCGAGTTGTATAGTTGAGTCGCATTGCATAAATGAGTTGTATGCATAATTATGATTGTGTATTGTGTTGTTTTGGGTGTGAGAATATTGTTGTAAAGTGATGTGTTGTGTTTGTGATTGATTGTGTAGATGTTTGTAATTCTACCTTGAAAATCATGTCGTTTATATTATTGAGGTGAATTCTCACCACCTTTTTCTTAAATGTTGTCCACCATGGACATCTTGTAGATAACCAAGATTAGGTGTTATTGCTGCGAGTGGAAGATTAGCCCGTTGGAGTTTATTTTCACGTAGTTTTTATTGTTTGTCTTAGTAGGTTATGCTCTGATTATGTAACATCGGTGCAGGGAACACTTATTTTAATTATTTTGGAGACTTTTGTTATGATCTTGAGGAGTCAGTGATTTTGTTTTATTTGAAGAACAAACATGTTATTTTGAAAAGTATTTTCATAATTATTTCCACTACTATTTGAATAATTGTGTAAGTGTTTAATTGAGGCAGCACTTTAATTCTCGTATGATTATTTTGTATAAGTATCGGGGTTAGGATGTTACAACTAACTCCAACTAAAGAAAAACCATATTTGAGGTTTTCAAACACTCAGAAAATGATGCTAATAAGTACAACATTATATGAGGCATGATAAAGAAGAAAAAAAGATATATCAAAGAAACCTAATACAAACACCAAGTTAATGACGTTAAACAAGTGCTTGTTTGTAGGCAACCCAACTTTTTAACTTTAGATTTTCTTTTATGCAAATTGTATTTCTCTAAAACGGGTAAAAAGAACAGGTTTTGAGATTCTGCAAGACTTTTGTTAAGAAAGGTCATTTACTCGCTAAGGGAAAACTTCACTGACATTTCATTTTCTATGTTTACACAGGTTTTCTCACTAAATTGTTATTGTCACTAAGCAAAAATTTCAGGTCCGAGATACATATTTTTTATTCAAATCCCTGGTTTCACAGGATAAAAGCCTTAGGACAAACCAAATTTTTCCAAAGGGAATGGATGTTGCAACTAAAGCTCACCAAAACCTGTGACATTTACTTTGCTATTTACTTTCAGTTTATTATATTAGCATGAACATGATCAAGTTTTAAATAAATTAGTACCTTTTGTCTAAAATTTTTGAATTTTTTTGTCTGAAGATTGTTCAAATGATTTGAAAAATCCAAATCCAAATAAATCAAAGTTTAGGATAAATACAAAATCAAGAATGAAGGCATGATAAATTTTTTTATTCATGATTAATAGTGTGAGTATCCTTAAATTGATAGCATGATCATGACTAAGTTGCTTAATGCAAAAGTTTGACTTTACTATTTGTTTAGTGAAAACATGTCAATGTAATTAAAAAATCATAAATCTAAACCAAGTAATATGAGTGCATACTTCATATTTTACATAAATGAATGAAAATAAACATGCATACTAACTATGACAATTTTGCATCATTCTTGCTATTACTTTATATTATAATATATATATATATATTATATATATATATATATATATAATATATATATATTATATATATATATATATATTATATATATATATATATATATATATATATATATGATCAAGATATTATTTGATTTTGAGTAAAAACTACTTGACCTAAAAAGTCTACCCTGTGAGGGTGTGGATCCTTTGACAAACTCCTTTGAGCCTTAAAATAAAAAAATTGTTCTTTTTAAATGTTATAACCCTTAGTTGATTTAAAAGAAAACCAATATTCGACACCTAATATTAGGGATAGGATAGCACGAAAAAGTAAGGGTATTTCAAAATCAAAAGTTGAGGAGAAAAATAAAAAAGGACATGTTTTGAAAAACAAAATTCAAGTAGTAATGAAAGAAAAAGAAAATATTTTGACATAAAACAATCCAAAAATCAAAATTCAAACATACAAAAGAAAAAGCACAAAAAATGCTTGTAAGAAAGCGGGTGTAAAGAAAGAGAATTTTGGAAACAAGTAATTTATGCTCTCTTATCTTTAACCTTTTGAATCCAAAGAAAAATCAATATTTTTCAGTGAAGGTAAGCACATTACAACCAAAAGAAAGGCGTTATGGATCCATGACTGGTTATTTATCATGTGATATTGCTTAGATGAAATGCAAAATATTTCTTTAGTTGATGTATAATCTGATAATTGAGGCAAACACTAACCCATTTGAGTGATACACACGTGAGATAATGATTCTGATGAACAATTGATTGTTAATCTAAACATATTTTAAATCATACTTTGGTCAAGCAAATACTTTATCTACATAATATAGTTTATAAATGTTTATAATGTTGATTAAGAACCTGCATTTGAAGAAAACCATGTCATACTTCAAAGTGATTTCAATAACTTCTTGATCATGTCTTGAGACCTTTCATGAATATTGCATAATGAAATATTTTGAATTATTGATGTTGATTTTGTTTGAGGATAAACACCCATCTCTCCCAATCAATGAAAGAGTCAAGAAGAAATTTCCCACATGCCCCTAAAAATGGAGTAAAGACCTACTTGAACTTGATAAGCCGACACCGCAGAAAAGGAGTTAGCTCTAGCATGTCTCCTAATCCACATGTCTGTCTCCGCATTAAGTTGGACCTCTTGGAAAGTAGAGGAGAACTCTACAACCAGAGTTTATTCATATAAAAAAACGGTCTACGCCATCTAAGATTCCAAATCATCCTCCCCCTGATCACAACTCCCAACCTCGTCTACAGTACCTTTAGGAATTTAGTGTTAGTGTAAGCCCTAAAGGCCAATATTTTTGGTACTTGTATCGAATTATTTATTAATAATAAAAGGCTTTTTCTTTATTATGTTTGTCTAATAAAGTCCCTAGAATAGATAATCCGTTTAATATATCAAGTGTGACTTAATCATGAGATCACATTAAACATAAGGATACTATTCTTAAAATATCCATAGTCGAGCTTTATTGTGAAGTGGGATAACACTAAAGCATTAAGACTATTATGTATATAGACTGATGATCACATCTCATGGATCATGGATAAGAAGTTATCAAGTCTTAATCATATGTATGAATATTAAGAGTAATATTTATACTGGATTGACCCGCTATGAGAATACTATATAGAATGTTATGTAAAGTGTCATAAGTTATTCTGATGGTGATAATGGTGTATACCACCCTTCGACCTGAAACCACTATGGACCCTAGATGTAGAGTCGAGTGCCTTATTGCTGATCAAACATTGTCCGTAACTGGATGACCATAAAGACAGTTGATGGGTACTCCACGAAGCGTGCTAAGGGACATGAGTGACCTAGATGGAATTTGCCCATCCTGGGTAACAGGATAAATGTCTATGGGCCCAATATTGAACTGGACAAGGATGACACGGTCTATGCCTTGTGTTCAATATAGACATAAGGGCAAAAGGGTAATTGTACATATAAGTATTATCACAAAAGGATTTGTCAGATCACATGACATTTTCGTGTCTTAGGTAGCAGTGATGTGTTGCTAGATATCGCTCACTGTTTATTATGTTAAATACGTGATTTAATATAATTGCCAATGCCGCGAAAACCTACAGGGTCACACACAAAAGGACGGATTGATGAGAGATAAAGTAACTAAGGAATACCGTAATGTACGGTGCCCTTAAGTGAATTATAGAACATCGTAAGGTACAGTGTACATAAGTAGAATATGATATGTGGTAAGGTACCACGCGCTTAAGTGATTTTGGCATATTCTAAGATATGGGCCACATACACTTGAGTGGGCTTTTTTAGCTTGCAGCCCACACAAGTGGTTCTATAAATAGAACCCTTGTGTAGAAGCATTTGTGCAGTTGCAATTTTGTTTCTCTCTCTCTCTCTCTCTCTCTCTCTCTCACTCACTTAAAGCCTTCATTTGTAGCAGCTAGCACTGTGATTGAAGGAATCCATTCGTGTGGACTGAGTAGAGGCGTTGTCATCGTTCAACGTTCGTGATCGCTCAGTAGATCTGCATCAAAGGTTACAATCGCCACAAGAGGTAACAATTCTATCACTGATCATGTCCATTCGTAAGGATCACTAAAGGAGAAATTTTAAATTCCGCTGCATTTTGGATTGCACTTCTCCTTCAGTGGTATCAGAGCCACTTACAAAACCATGCATCTGATAACTGTTTATTTTTTGTATTTTCTGTATTAATATGATTAAAAGACAGAATGAATTAAAGAGTAAATGAGTAATTAAATTTGGCATCATGTGTGTACGATTTGGATGATTGATGTTGACTATGCTTCGGAATCCGACATTAGTATGGTGAAGCAACGAAAAATCGATCGTCCATAGGTTATGCAATTGAGATCGATCAAGTTATATATATGATATAAGTAATCCTGATGCAAAATACAGTAGATATGATATACTGTTTCTGTTTCGTTCATTCAAACACTTAAGGTTGTTTTCCTTTAAGCGATCAATGGTCGTTTGCTTCTTGATCCGACATTAGTATGGTGAAGCAATGACGTGTTGATCAATCATACTAAATCAACAATCGAGATGTGTTTGACAGTCTGAAATTGGTGCATTAGGGTTAATGACGGCATAAGGGTTGTGTTGTCAAACAGTTAATGACGGCATAAGCTTCGGAACCCCCGTTCTCGCTGACCGGGCAACGGACCCCCGGCTAACTCTGCATAGTGTGATTGGTCGCCGAAATTTAATTTGGTTTTATTTAATTAAAAGAATTAAAATTAATAATAATAATGTGTTTATCATTATTGTCTTGTGGTGATCGGTTATGGCCTTAGTTTTCCTTTATTTTGTTTTGGGTTTTTAAAATACGACCTGCGTGTCGTGCCTCTCTTTTAATCTCTTAATGTAACTTCTTTTCTCATCTCACTCCCTCATATGTAAAACGAGTTTCTTTTATGTAATGTAATGTTATGAATAAAGAGAAGAATTCAATATCAAAGGAGGACAACCTTGAAGATCTTGCTTGCAGAAACTTAGATCGTTATTAGGTTAGCTTAGGTTCTCTCATTGGCTTGGAAGAACAGTTGCACTAGGGGCCATAACTGTTTCATTATGTATGTTGATGCATGTGAATGTATGTTGATGCATGTGAGAGACGATTTATATGATAAATAAGCCAGTGAAATCAGAATAATTACAAATTCCCTCAAATTAAATATTAAGTTTATACTTTCCAAGTTTTAGCACTCATCAAGACTAGTATCGGATAATGTAGGTTTCGCCTACGCGAGGCGCATGTTCTATATTAGTAAGGTGCGATGGGATAATTGTACTATCCAATTGCTAAAACAATGGGTCAAACTTAACTAAACAAATTATAATAAGATTATATATGTTTAGAAACAAGACTTGGAAATGATCCATGTGATGGATTGGAATAAGGAGTTATTCACCCAACTAAAATATTCGAGAGTTGTATTAGATACAATTGGAAGGAGTTCCTACCTAAATAACCTAGTTTTGTGTAATCCGCCTACACGGACTTAAAACAAAGTGAAATGTGGATCTCGACCCACTAGAAAATCTTCCAACGGGATTTTCCGAATCAAATGGTGAGGGTCATTTGTTTTGAGTAAAATAGTGGGAGCATATTTAATTAAAGGCTTAATTAAATATGTTATTGATACATATATTTTCATTATTTTCATGTAGATTACCATGACAACAAACACCTCTAACAACATTTTGCGATCAATCCTTGACAAGGAAAAATTGTCTGGGACAAATTTTCTAGATTGGCACCGAAATCTGAGGATTGTCCTCAAACATGATAGAAAGCTGTATGTCTTGGAGAAACCTGATTGTCTCATGCTAGCTACCCTGAACTCAGAGTTGCAAAAGCTACATGAGAACATGGCAGTGTTCGATATGATCGAACACCTGAAGATGCTATATCAAGAGCAAGCAAGATATGAAAGGTTTGAAGTTTCAAAATCCCTTTTTCAAGGCAAGTTAGCTGAGGGAGCCCCTGTAGGCCCCCATGCGCTCAAGATGATTGGGTATGTGAAGAACCTTGAGAGGTTGGGTTTTCCCCTCGGAAAGGAACTTGCGACTGATTTAATCTTGCAATCGTTGCCAGATAGATTTAGTCAATTTGTCCTAAATTTCAATATGAATGATATAGACAAATCTCTTCCTCAACTGCTAGCCATGTTAAGAACTGCTGAGCAGAATCTAAAGTCAAAAGGGAAGTCCATTCTGATGAATGGAAAGTGAAAGAGACAGAACAAAAGACCCATTAAGCAGGGTGATAAAGGGAAAGGCAAGGAAGTTGCCAAACCCAAACCCATTGTTGCTGCTTTGAAGCCTAGTGGAGGCATAACAAAGGAAGGCATCTGCTTCCATTGCGGTAAGACTGGACACTGAAAGAGAAACTGCCCAAAGTACCTAGAAGATAAGAAGAATGGAGTAGAGACTTCAACTTCAGGTATTTTTGTTATTGAAATTAATTTATCTACTTCTGCATCATGGGTATTAGATATTGGATGCGGTTCTCACATTTGTACCAATGTGCAGGGGCTAAAAAGGAGTAGAGATTTGGCAAAAGGTGAAGTTGACCTTCGAGTTGGAAATGGAGCAAAGGTTGCTGCTTTAGCCGTAGGAACTTATGTATTGACTTTACCTAGTGGCTTAATAATTCAGTTAGAGAACTGTTATTATGTATCTGCAATTAGCAGGAATATTATTTCCGTTTCTTGTTTGGACAAGTTTGATTTTTCATTTATAATAAAGAACAATTGTTGCTCAATTTATTTGAATGATATATTCTATGCTACTGCACAAATGAACAATGGACTATATGTCCTTGATCTTGAAATGCCTATTTATAACATTAATAATAAAAGGATGAAACCTAATGAGTTAAATCCAACTTACCTTTGGCATTGTCGATTAGGCCACATAAATGAGAAACGCATTTCCAAACTCCATAAAGATGGACTCTTGGACTCTTTTGATTATGAATCATATGAGACATGCAGATCTTGTTTAATTGGAAAGATGACAAAATCTCCATTCACAGGAAAAGGTGAAAGAGCTAATGATCTTTTGGCCCTCATACATACTGATGTATGTGGACCATTAAACATACCAGCCAGAGGAGGTTTTCAATACTTCATCACATTTGCTGATGATTTCAGTAGATATGGTTATGTGTATTTAATGAAACACAAATCAAAGTCCTTTGAAAAGTTCAAGGAATTCAAGAATGAAGTACAAAACCAACTAGGTAAGAATATTAAAACTCTTCGATCAGATCGAGGTGGTGAGTATTTAAGCCTAGAGTTTGATGACCATCTGAAAGAGCGTGGGATCCTATCCCAACTTACTCCCCCTGGAACACCCCAATGGAATGGTGTATCTGAGAGAAGAAATCGAACCCTGTTAGACATGGTCCGATCCATGATGAGTCATGCCGATCTTCCAAACTCCTTTTGGGGACATGCACTATTGACAGCAGCTTACACACTTAACCGTGTTCCATCCAAAAAGGTTGAGAAGACACCATATGAGATATGGAGTGGTAAGAAACCACATACGTCTTACATGAAGATTTGGGGTTGCGAAGTTTATGTGAAACGACAAATTTCAACTAAGCTTGAGCCCAAATCTGACAAATGCTTATTTGTGGGGTATCCTAAAGAAACAAGAGGGTATTACTTCTACAATCCTTCTTAGGGCAAAGTGTTTGTCGCTCAAACTGGAATTTTCCTAGAAAAGGATTTTATTTCCAAAGGAATAAGTGGGAGGAAAGTAGAGCTTGAAGAAATTCAAGAATCACAAAGCATCGATACACCTTTGGAGGAATTAGAGCAGGAAACACAAGTAGTTGTGGAAGAGCAGCCTGCTCAAGTAGAACAAGACCGGCGTAGGTCAAGCAGGATACGTCACCAACCTGAGAGATATGGATATCTCATAACTGATCAAGGTGATGTATTACTCATGGATCAAGATGAGCTTGTGACCTACCAAGAGGCCATAACTAGTCCCGAGTCTGAGAAGTGGCTAGAAGCCATGAAATCTGAAATGGATTCCATGTACACAAACCAAGTTTGGACCTTAGTATAGCCTCCTGTAGAAGTTAATCCTATAGGATGCAAGTTGGTCTTTAAAAAGAAGACTGACATGGATGGTAAGGTACATACCTATAAGGCAAAACTGGTTGCAAAAGGATATACACAAATTCATGGGGTTGACTATGATGAAACCTTTTCACCAGTTGCAATGCTTTAATCTGTTCGGATTTTACTTGCTATCGTTGTATATCATGATTATGAAATATGGCAGATGGATGTCAAAACTGCTTTCCTTAATGGGAATCTTCTTGAGGATGTGTACATGACATAGCCTGAAGGATTTGACATACCAGAAGAAGCCTAAAAGATATGTAAGTTACAAAGATCAATCTATGGATTGAAGCAAGCTTCAAGAAGCTGGAATCTTCGTTTTGATGAAACGGTAAAACAATATGGATTCTTCAAGAACGAAGATGAGCCTTGTGTCTACAAGAAGGTTATTGGGAGCATGATCATTTTCCTGGTATTATATGTAGATGACATATTACTCATTGGAAACGATGTCCCTACCCTGCAACAAGTAAAGTCTTGGTTGAGGAAATGCTTTTCTATGAAGGACCTAGGTGAAGCAGCCTATATATTAGGAATTAGAATCTATAGAGATAGATCACAACGACTGCTTGGCCTAAGTCATAGTACGTACATAGACAAAGTGCTGAGACGCTTTAATATGCATGATTCCAAGAAAGGATTCATACCTATGCAACATGGCATGTGTCTATCAAAAACACAATCCCCTTCAACTAAGGAAGAAAGGGATCGCATGAATAAGATTCCATATGCATCTGCAATAGGATCTATCATGTATGCCATGTTATGTACTCGAGAAGATGTCTCGTATGCTTTAAGTGCAACGAGTAGGTACCAATTTGATCCTGGTGATGCTCATTGGGTAGTTGTCAAGAATATCCTTAAGTATTTGAGAAGGAATAAGGACTCATTATTGATATATGGAGGTCAGGAAGAGCTTGCTGTAATTGGATACACCGATGCTAGCTTCCAGACAGATAAGGATGACTTTAGATCGCAATCTTGTTATGTGCTTTGCTTAAACGGTGGCACTGTGAGCTGGAAAAGTTCAAAGAAAGATACAATTACTGACTCTACAATCAAGGCCGAGTATATTGATGCGTCAAGTCCAGCAAAGGAAGCTGCTTGGATTAAAAAGTTCATTAGTGAACTTGGCATATTTCCTAGCATTGTGTATCCCATTGGTCTCTATTGTGATAACAATGGTGCTATCGCACAAGCTAAGGAGCCTAGATATCACCAACAATCCAAACACATACTTAGGCGTTATCACCTCATTCGAGAGATAATAGACATAGGAGATGTGAAAATATGCAGAGTACCTACACTTGACAATATTGCTAACCCATTGACAAAGCCTCTTGCACAGCAGAAGCATGATGGCCATACTATATCTATGGGCATTAGGGGTATGCCTGATTGGCTCTAGTGTTAGTGGAAGATTATTGGTGTAAGCCCTAGAGGCCAACACTTTCGGTACTTGTATTGAATTATTTATTAATAATAAAAGGATTTTTATTTATTATGTATGTTTAATAAAGTCCCTAGAATAGATAGTCCGTTTAATGTATCAAGTGTGACTTAATCATGAGATCCCATTAAACATAAGGACATTATTCTTAAAGTATCCATAGTCGAGCTTTGTTGTGAAGTGGGATAACATTAAATCATTAAGACTATTATGTATATAGACTGATGATCACATCTCATGGATCATGGATAAAGAGTTATCAAGTCTTAAACATATGTATGAATATTAGGAGTAATATTTATACTGGATTGCCCCCCAATGAGAATACCATATAGAATGTTATGTAAAGTGTCATAAGTTATTCTCATGGTGATAGTGGTGTATACCACCCTTTGACCTGAAACCACTATGGACCCTAGATGTAGAGTCAAGTGCTTTATTGCTGATCAAACGTTATCCGTAACTTGATGACCATAAAGACAGTTGATGGGTACTCCACGAAGCATGCTGAGGGACATGAGTGACCTAGGTGGAATTTTTCCATCCTGCGTAACAGGATAAATGTCTATGGCCCCAATATTGAACTGGACAAGGATGACACAGTCTATGCCTTGTGTTCAATATAGACATAGGGGCAAAATGGTAATTATACACATAAGTATTATCACAAAAGGATTTGTCATATAACATGACATTTTCGTGTCTTGGGTAGCAGTGATGTGTTGCTACATACCACTCACTGTTTATTATGTTAAATACGTGATTTAATATAATTGCTAATGTCGCGAAAACCTACATGGTCACACACAAAAGGACGGATTGATGAGAGATAGAGTAAATAAGGAACACCATAAGGTATTGTGCACTTAAGTGAATTGTAGAACATCGTAAGGTACGGTGTACTTAAGTAGAATATGAAATATGGTAAGGTACCACGCACTTAAGTGATTTTGGCATATCATAAGATATGGGCCACATACACTTAAGTGGGCTTTTTAGCTTGCAGCCCACACAAGTGGTTCTATAAATAGAACCCATGTGCAGAAGCATTTGTTCAGTTGAAATTTTGTTTCTCTCTCTCTCTCTCTATCTCTCACTCAAAGCCTTCATTCGTAGCAGCTAGCACTGAGATTGAAGGAATGCGTTCGTATGGACTGAGTAGAGGTGTTGTCACCATTCAACATTCGTGATCACTCCTTAGATCTGCATCAAATGTTTCAATCGCCACAAGAGGTAACGATTTTATCACTGATCATGCCCATTCTTAAGGATCACTAAAGGACAAATTTTAAATTCCGCTGTGATTTGGATCGCTATTCTCCTTCATTGACGATATGCAAAACTACCAATATAAATCCAAGTTAAACGTGACGACAATAGAATTGAAATGTCACATGTAAATAAAAGAAAGTCAGCTGGAAAATTGCTAACGCAAAACGCGCTCATCATAATTGAAATCAAATCGAAACTAGTGCTAACGTGTGTAATATTTTCGGAATTGATTTTGACATAACGAGAACAAGAGCAGCAGCAACACGAAAAAAATATTACAACATAAAAAACATTGTAACTGAAATCGAAAATCCAGCCTGCCACTTATATCAAATACACATATTATGATTGAATCAAAATACGGCCGATATATCACATGCCATACCGTAAAGCTACTGAGAAACCGAGTTCAATTTAAGCAATACCAAATAGCCAACTTCTACGCAAACGTATTAACTACGCAAGCACAAAACCAACAATTAAACACAGTTTCAAAGTTCAGACTAATTTCGACATGGAAACAACGAGAAATAAAGCAGTGCAGAACAATCTCAATATTATTTACAATATTACAACAATGTTACAAAGTCAAAACAAACCAAAATTTCAACATAGAGTTACATCAAAATATACGAATGCATTCGAGGTTCGAATCAAAGCGCACAATAAGCAAACAGATACACAAACATAAATAACTTTAGATCTGAATCGTTACCAACCGTAGAAAGATGGTGTGTTGGTGGCTATTGAAGCGTATGGTGGTGACGAAGCCGAGTTGTAGTGGTGGTTCTGTTGCAACACACATGGATGGTGATTTTCGTGGTGCGACAAAGTGAATGTCACCAGAATGAGGTAGTTGACGGAGGTGTCGCCGATGCTTGAGTGTGGAAGGGGAGACAAGGTTATTTGAAGGTTACACGGTGGCTGAATGCGAGTTGTTGTTGTGCTTTGCTGAAATGAGAATGAGAGACGATATTGTTGTAGTTTCTGACATGATTGGTGGTGAGTTTAATGGCCAGAGTAAGAATATTGTTGTGTATGTGGCGGAGAAGAAGGTGGTTGGCCAAAAAAATGAGAGGGAGAGGTTTATGTATGGTCGCTGGAGGTTGGAGTTTTGGATAGGGAATATGTGTTGGGTGGTGTGGCTGCATTTGGAGGATAATACGTGTCTGGTTGAAGTGAGAAAAATAGAGTATAAGGTGTAATGAAATTGATAGAGAGAGATAACGTTGAAATAAAGAGGGAAGGGGTCCTCTTTCCGCGTTTTTCCTATGCATTTTTGTTCCTTTTTTTTTTATAAATATGAGAGAGAGAGAGAGAGGGTTTCATGTGTGTGATGAATAGTAGAGGGAGCATAAGGATCCAGTGAGATTTTTGAGAGGAAGAGGTCTCGTTTTTACCTCTATCTTTTTCCTCTTTTTTATTTTTTATTTTGTTGAATCGAAGATCAAAAGAAAGTGTGGGACAGTTGCATATGTCCTTTTGCTAATGCCAAATAGTTAGCTTATATATCATTTTTTAGGTTGCAAAGTTTAATTAAATGCCAACAATGTCTTTAGATATTTATTAGGTGATCAAAATGAGTTTCAAAATTAATGAAATAAAATTCACATAATTTTTAATAAAAATCAAATTGGTTCTTTATTTATCTCTATTTACTTTCCTTGATTATTTTCGTAAAAAAATGAAACAAAAATTAAATAAAACGAATAAAAATTGAATGTATAAGTGTGTGAAAAAATAAAATGAATGCACTAAAATAATCTACACGAAATAAAGTTTATTAAAACAGACAGTCGCGAATCAAGTTTTGCAGTTAAAAATACTCTAATGAAAAGACTCACACTAATTAAAATGGGAGAATACGTAGATGCGAAAAATTAAATGAGCATGCCAAACTGACATACACAAAATGTAGATCAATAAAACAGGCAGTTGCAGACTCGATCTTGAAATTTTTCGTCTGCTAATTTTACGTGCGATTAAAAATTGCTTCAACCGGTCTGTCTTCAAAACCAAAATTTTATTCTGGTTGACTTTTAAGGAATTATTCCTAAAGAAATGCATGTCATGATATGCAAATGATGCAATTATCCTATGAATTAATTAATTTATCGAGTTATGGAAAAAATTAGGGTATGACACCTGTTACCCAAACACCCTAGAGCTAACCTTTGTGATAGGAAGGTAGAAAAAATATAGAGCTATCTGGTTGTAAGGAGCCTTCCACACGAGAAGCTCATTTTACATTAGTATACAAGGAGGATGTCATGCTACCATTCGATATCGACACACCAACATGGCGATATTCTCACATCAGTAATAAGGGTAATGATGAGGGGCTCAGATGCAACACCGACCTAGTGGGTGAAACGAGGGATACCATCCACATCCGAGAATTCACCACTAAACAAATGGCGAATAGAAGATATAATTCCGGGGTAATACGAAGAGAAATTTCGAAATGCGATTTAGTACTACGACATGCCGTGGTATCCGTCCAATAGGGAAAATTATAGCCTAACTAGGAGGGGTTATATCTTGCCTATTAGAAGATGCCTAAGGGGATTCTATGCTTGGTGAGTTGGATGGATGACTCATTCTAAGAACAGGGAATTAAACTAACCTAAGGTAATATTATAGTTAATTGGCAAAAGACAAACCACTCATGTAAGAAAGTTCTTGTAATGGATGATGGTATTTGCAAAAAATTATTATATTTACCTTACTAGATCATATTGATGGACTTCAATAGGAAAATCTTTGCTGCCCTCTGAGGAATCATATTGCTGGACTTCCACATAAAGATCCTTGCTACCCTACGGGATATTTATATTGTTAGATTTCTACACGAAAATCCTTGTCGTCCTACGTGGTAATAATATTGTTAGAGTTCCACAAGAAGATCCTTGTCACCTTATGGGGTGATCATATTGTTGGGATTCCAAAGGAATATCCTTGATTTTCTACGAGTACGCATGACAACATAACCCGTACCCGTGGGTACCCACCTGAACCCGCCCCGAAGTTGACGGAGAAAACTCACTTTGACTGGGTTTGGGTTCGGGTTTGGGTTTTCCCCGATTATAAAATATGGGGACGGGCCGGGTAATGGAGACACTAGTACTCACCCTGAACCCGTACTATTTATTTCATTATGTACATTATTATTTATTTTTGATAATTAAGAATATTAAATATATGGTCAATGTTTTGATATTTTAATTTTAATTTTTTATTTAAAATATTTGAAATGTATGTATGAAATTTTTTAGATTGTTTTATTTTATTATTTGTAATGTAGTTTTATTTTGGAATAAATAAATATTTTCTATTAAAAAATTGATTTCTAAATGAATGGTGGCGGGGCGAGGATACCCGAACCCAACCTGAACCCGTTTGGGTCGGGGATTAGATTTTGATTCTCCATCCCCGTTTGGGTTTGGGACGGGGAACGAGGATTGTATGGGGGTTCGGGTTTGGGTTTAGGGGATGTAAAAATTGTCCCGGACCTGCCTCGTTGACATGCCTACCTACGAGGTGATTATATTGCTGGCTTCCACATGAAGATCCTTGCCGCCCTATGAGGTAATCATATTGGACTTCCACAGGAAGATCCTTTTTGTCCTAGGGGATAATCTTATTGTTGTACTTTCACAAGAAAATCCATTATGTCCTACGGGTAACCATGTTGTTAAGCTCTCTCAAAAAGATCCTCGACGCTCAAACCGACATATACGAATCGTCGAGGCGTAACACATAGCAAAAGGTTCTTAAAAGAGAGAAGTTTAGGATTCCCACAAGGAACATAACTCTTTAAAAAACAAAAATTAGAACCACCTCATGAATACACATGGGAAACCGCACCCAACATAGTACCTTCAGATGGACTCAACATTGTCTTGTCATGAAGACTCAATACAGTCTCACCTGAGGGACACAACATAGTTTCGCTTGAGGAACTCAACATAGTCTCTTTAGAGTTACTCCACATTGTCTCGTCGGGAAGACTCAATATAGTCTTGTCTGAGAGACTCAACATAGACTCTCCCGAGGGACTCAATATAGCCTCGTCAGATGGACTCAACATTGTCTTGTCCGGAAGACTCAATATAATCTCTCCTGAGGGACTCAATATAGTCTTGTATGGGGTAATTAATATAGTCTCGTTAGAGGGACCCAACATTGTCTCGTCAAAGGAATTCTACATTGTCTCGTCGGGAAGATTTAATATAGTCTCTCTCGAGAGATTCAACATATATGATCTCATTAGGGAGACTTAATATAGTCTCTCCAAAATATGATCTCATTAGGGAGATTCAATATAGCAAAGCATATGTAAGGCACATAGTTCGAGAGTTGTTAACAAATAGGTTAGTAAATTTCACCAGAGTTGTTAATGTTAAGTTTGTTTCTTCAAAGTACTTTTGTACGTGTAAATTCTAGTCCTATTTACTATATCACAACAAACATAAAAGAGAGAACCTTCTTAATTTGACTAACCAATTTTCATACACTTGTGTCGATCCACCAAGCATAGAATTCTCTCGTTGTGAGAGCGACATAATTAGAAATATTAAAAAGACTAAATCAATGATATTAACAGTTGGAAAAGTAGTTCACATACACTTAAACCGGTACAAATATATTCAGCTGTATCATCAAGTTTAGTTAGCTTTATCTTATCCTCATTCACAACTAAAACATAATTAACATAATAAGGCTCTATTTCTTCTTTGGCTTCTTCTGGAATTTTAGAGAGTTTCCTTGTCAGCTTATTCAACCATTAACATTCTATCCAACCATTTACAACCTAATTAAGCTTCATAAAACGGTTTATAGCACAAAACTCCCAAAGCAGGTTAGTAAAAATTGACAAAAACAATTAGCAATGATCAAAGAATACACACATCCAAATGGAAAGAAGGAACCGACAGACTAGGTTCACAACATAGCAGTAGTATATCTCAATACGAATATCTTGAAATGTGTTGTAAGTTACATTATCATTTGAGTAGTGCACGACGAACTAACAAATAAAATATATAGATGAGATGCTGAAGTATTAAACTTTTCTATAACACAAATTTAGTAAAAAGAAATATATAAACTACACACACAAATTCTTACAGAAATCCAAGACGTGGCAATCTTCATCTAGCCGAACACCCTTATTTATTTTTTATCATAGTAGTAATAATATCTAGCGGGACAATTTTTGTTTAATTTCAAGCAACTTCAGTATGACATGTTTTGTGAGCATTCTCTGAGTAGGAAATTCTTCGGAACACGCAACTCCAATTTTAGTAAACATCACTAGACACTCTTTTATGTTATTTTCTACAATCCATGTCTGATCTTCAACAGTTGGCATAACCATACTTGAATCTACAATGTCAAGAATTTCTTCAGGAATTTTCATCTTACACAATTTGTGTAGATTAAGATTCTCATAAAACATATTATCCGTTGGTCTCTTTCCGGTAAGCATTTCCAACAACAGAATCCCATAGCTGTAGATATCTCCCTCTGGTGTTACCGGACCACCAGCTCCATACTCTTTTCAAACCACAAAAAAAACTTTAGAAAAACAATATTTTATATAACAAATATACGAATGATATATAGTAACAAGGGATAAAAAAGAACTTTACCAGGAGGAAGATATCCTATAGTTCCTTTAATTGTTGAGGACTCAACTTGATCTTTACTTGAATGTCTTGTTGATCCATGAATGAGCCTAGCTAAGCCAAAGTCTCCCAAGTGAGCTACCATATCTTCATCAAGAAGAACATTGCTTGGTTTAATATCACAGTGAACTACAACTTGGTCTTCATCATGGTGAAGATAATCCAAAGCATGAGCTACATCAAGAGCAATGTCTACCCTTTTTGAGAGGATGAGACTATGATTTTCATTTTCAGACCCTTCATTATTATGCAACACATTTTCAAGACTCCCTTCGGGCATGAACTCAAAAACAATAGCCTTGAAATCTTCACCCTTGTAATCAACACTTGAACAACAAGTTAGGATCTTCACAAGATTCCGGTGTTTCATCTTTCCTAAAGCATTGCATTCTGCCACAAAACTCTTTGCTGCACCACGCGTTTCAAGGTTCAACACTTTTACAGCAATAGGTCCTTCAAAGTTAAGAAGCGATCCTCTGTAAACCGAACCAAAGCTTCCCTGTCCTACCAAATTGGATAAAGAAAATCCATTGGTTGCTTCATGTAGATCTCCATAAGTCACACTAAATGACCTATTTTGTAGAGATGGTGAAGAAGGTAATTTTTTGGACTTTCTCGTTAGAAAATGGACAGTTATAAAAGCTAGGAAAGAGATCAAAACACCCCCAATTACACTGATGATGATAAGTTTCTTTTTGAGAGACATCTTAGGTTTCTTGGAGGAAGCCTTAATGCATTTTGGAAGCTTCAATTGAGGTATCCCTCCACAAAGGTTCTTGTTTCCAATTAATGAAATTGCTGTGACATTGCTAAAGACACCTTTGGTGGGAACCTCGCCATAGAAGTTATTGAAAGATAGGTCCAAAGTATTTAGAAGTGTGAAATTTTCTAGTTCAAAGGGAATTGTGCTTGAGAAATTGTTATTAGACATATCTAGGACTTTTAAAGAACTTAAAGATCTCAAAAAGGAAGTCACATCTCCATGAAAAAAGTTTTCCCACAACCTAAGCTCTGTTAAAGTAACACAAGCACCAAGTTGATTGGGGATTTCACCAGACAAGTTGTTTTGAAATAAATACAACATAGAAATATGCTTCAACTTACCAAATTCTAATGGAATGAGACCGGTGAGGGAGTTGTTAGACAAGTCAAGGTTTACTAAATTTGTTAGATAGACAAATGTTTGATTTGGTATATCACCACTCAATTTGTTATCAGAAATACTTAATGTCTCCAACTGGGTGCAATGTTTGAGGGTAACTGGAAGTCTTCCTTTCAGTTTATTGCTAGACAAATATAATTCAGACAATATAGTAAGATTGCCAATACTAGTAAAGATATTACCAGATATTTTATTGTTTTCCAAGTCTAATAATACAAGATTCTTAAGTTTTCCAACTGAATTTGGAATTGTTCCCTCAAGAAAATTGTTTCCGATGCTTAAGTAAGTTAAACCGACTAGTTGTCCTATTCTCTCAGGTATCACTCCATAAATTTGGTTATACCTCACATCAAACCCAATCAGATGGATGGATAAGTTTCCTATATGATCTGACAATTTGCCACCAAATCTGTTTTTGAAAATTTCAAGCTTTGACAATTTAGTACAATTGGTTAAGGAAGCAAGGAAGTCCAAGTCCTGAGCTCCTCCACTCCCAAAATTATTAGCACTAATGCGAAACTTCTCAAGTTTGTTCAATCTACCTAAAGTAAGAGGTATTGGCCCATTCAAAAGATTCCATGATATTTCAAAATGTCGCAATTCAGTGAGGTTGGATATTGAAACTGGTAAAGTTCCGCTAATTTGGTTCCCTCCTACTAAGAAATCTTTAATATTGGGAAAAACAATATCTATATTTGATGGAAGACTGCCCAATAACTTGTTTCCTCCAAGACTGAAAAATTCAATATTTGATAGATTGTAAAGTGAGGGAGGAATTTCACCAGACAAATTATTTAAAGCTAGATAAAGCATTTTCAAACTTGACAATTTACCCAAAGAATAAGGGATACTTCCTTCCAAGTAATTATCTATAAGAGATATTTCTACTAGTGAGGATATATTTCCTAGAGAAGATGGAATAGTACCGGTTAGTTTATTTGACTGGAGACTCAATTCATTAAGTTGAATGATTGACCCAAACCGTGTCGGAATTCTTCCTGTGAGTTTATTATACTGCAAAACAATTACCTTGATATTAGTGCAGTTAGTGAGCTCCATCGGAATCTCTCCCCGAAGATTATTGTTGCTTAAGTCAAGACCTTGCAACCTTTTCAATCGACCAACTTGTTTTGGAATTTCACCATGCAAATCGATGTTGAAAAGTATGAGAAATCTAAGAAAGGTTAGATTTCCTAAGGATGGAGCAAGAGTGCCACCCCATGTTTGGTTCTCCAAATGCAAGACAGAGACTCTCTTGTGACGACGACCACATGTGACTCCCTGCCATTCACAGAAATGCAAAGAATGATTCCATGATGGTAGAGAATTAGGCACCCCATTTGTAAGTTTTTCCTTCAAGGAAAGTAAAGCTAACTTATCAGTGTTTGAACTCAAAGAAACAGCAATCGATACTAATGTCATGCTATAAACCAACATCATACATGTCCTCATATTGCTACTTGAGAATCTGTTTGAGATATGCTTAGTATATAAAGAGAAAACCATGTCATACTATTCTGCTTTACTTGTCTTAAAAGAGTAAATACTATTTTTTAGTGTAAATAAATTTCAAAGTATATTTTGATAAAACACGCCGGTAATTATTACTTAATGATATTTTATTCTAAAAGTGCCTACTAAAAATCAGATTTCACACACTCCTTTGCAGAGAGCATACAGTAATAGTAACAACAAAGCTTCTGTTCTGTTGAAAAAGACGTGTTGAATCAAAAAGAAGGAAAACAAAGACTTGATTGCACATCAACAACTCCTTTGACAAATGAAATCACGTGAAAATCTTAGTCTATGAGTCCTATCCTATAATAAAATATGTCATCCTAATTAAATGTTTATTCAACCAATTCATTGCAGTGTCCAAATTTTCAATCAACCATACACTAATTAAATTTTTTTGAAATGAGATACGTGATTGATCAATGTCTTAAGTTTATACCAAAACAATCAAATTGTATCAACATACTATTACTAACTAAAAAGTAACAAATTCTTAAATGAGTCATCACATTTATTTATTTGTGAGATAAAGGGATAGAAAACATACTACTGTGATGATAAGAACAGTGTGTTGAAGATAATCGATCTTCACTTTATTGTTGTTGGATTGATTTTCCATAACTTTAATGAGTGGAGTTAACTTTATTGGAAGTGTATATACTCTTTAGTTAGTCAAGTCAATAAGAAGAGAAAGGAGAGAAAGGTAAGAAAAATGGTAGATAGTGAAATGATATTCTAATTGTTTCTTAAAAAGATAAAATGATAGTGCTATAAAACAAACTTTTGTATTCTCCTATACAAATCAGACGACTTTTATATAAAGAGAAATATATTTATGCACTAAGTTAGTGCAAGGAAACCAAGTGAAGTCCTGAAGGCTCATTCCACGAAGGGCAGAGAGCATAAATATATATATATATATATATATATATATATATATATATATATATATATATTATATATATATATATATATATATATATATATATATATTATATATATATATATATATATATATATATATTATATATATATATATATATATATAAAATAATAAAGTGTTTTTACCGCTTCTTAATTAAGATTTTCTTTCTTGTTTCTGTGTTTTTGTTTTTAGTTTTATTTTGTTTTTAAAGATGGATATTTTTACAGTATTGTGTTTCAGTTATAAAGGTATTTAACATTGAATGTTGAAGAACAGAGAAAAAGAGCATAAAAGAGCCAGAAAGCATAAGAGATGACATTTGACTCGTAATGAAGATTACAAAATGCGAATATGTGATGACTAGGAATGACGGTTGTAATGAAATCAGAAGATGTACACCCTCTAACATTCTAAAGAGATGATAGTCAGTTTGTCATCAGCCTTGACGACCGTCATCTCCCTAGATTTTAGATTTTGTTTCTTCTTTTTTCTGTTTACGGTTATGATTCGGTTGGCTTTCCTGCAGTTTTGTTTGATCATTAAGAAACTTTACTGTTATTTAGTGCCAAAATATGCCAATAAATAGACGGTTACAACTTAACTGCCATCGATGAATTATTCTATTTGAGAATGATGCTCACTGTAGTTAAAAGTCAAATAACTTACGAGGACACACGTAAGGTTGGAGGAACACAATATTTTAGCTTTAGAGATGCATGCTTTGGAATGGGGTTTCTTGAGGATGACAAAGAATTTATTTTTGCCATCAAGGAAGCAAGTGAATGGGGTTCAGGATAATTTTTTAGGAAGCTATTTGTCATTATGTTGTTGTCTGATACAGTAAATAGACCAAGTCATATATGGAATAATACTTAAACATGACTGTCAGATGGTATATTGCATGAACAACGACTTTTGTCTTGCAATTCAGGTACATATTCACATAACTCTTTAGTATTGATTATTGTATTTATTTTATGTATCATATAAGATGTATTTATGATGAAGCATAACATTATGTGATCTTACTGTAGATTTAGTTTGAATGACGAAGAACAACAAAATTTGACTTTAGTTGAAATTGAAAAGATTTTGCAAGCTAATCGTCGTACTTTGAAGGATTTCCGTCCTATTCCATATCCAATTATTTATTAATAATAAAAGGCTTTTCCTTTATTATGTTTGTCTTATAAAGTCCCTAGAATAGATAGCCCGTTTAATATATCAAGTGTGACTTAATCATGAGATCACATTAAACATAAGGACACTATTCTTAAAGTATCCATAGTCGAGCTTTATTGTGAAGTGGGATAACATTAAAGCATTAAGACTATTATGTATATAGACTGATGATCACATCTCATGGATCATGGATAAGGAGTTATCAAGTCTTAAACATAGGTATGAATATTAAGAGTAATATTTATACTGGATTGACCCGCTATGAGAATACTATATAGAATGTTATGCAAAGTGTCATAAGTTATTCTCATGGTAATAATGATGTATACCACCCTTCGACCTGAAACCACTATGGACCCTAGATGTAGAGTCGAGTGCCTTATTGCTGATCAAACATTGTCCGTAACTGGATGACCATAAAGACAGTTGATGGGTACTCCACGAAGCGTGCTAAGGGACATGAGTGACCTAGATGAAATTTGTTCATCCTGCGTAACAGGATAAATGTCTATGGGTCCAATATTGAACTGGACAAGGATGACACGGTCTATGCCTATATAGACATAAGAGCAAAAGGGTAATTGTACATATAAGTATTATCACAAAAGGATTTGTCAGATCATATGACATTTTCGTGTCTTGGGTAGCAGTGATGTGTTGCTAGATATCGCTCACTGTTTATTATGTTAAATACGTGATTTAATATAATTGTCAATGTCGCGAAAACCTACAGGGTCACAAAAAAAAACAGATTGATGAGAGATAAAGTAACTAAGGAATACCGTAATGTACGGTGCCCTTAAGTGAACTGTAGAACATCGTAAGGTACGGTGTACTTAAGTAGAATACGAAATATGGTAAGGTACCACGCGCTTAAGTGATTTTGGCATATTATAAGATATGGGCCACATACACTTGAGTTGACTTTTTTAGCTTGCAGCCCACACAAGTGTGTAGAAGCATTTGAGCAGTTGCAATTTTGTTTTTCTCTCTCTCTCTCTCACTCAAAGCCTTCATTCGTAGCAGCTAGCACTGGGATTGAAGGAATCCGTTCGTGTGGACTGAGTAGAGGCGTTGTCATCGTTCAACGTTCGTGATCGCTCCGTAGATCTGCATCAAATGTTACAATTGCCACAAGAGGTAACAATTCTATCACTAATCATGTCCATTTGTAAGGATCACTAAATGAGAAATTTTAAATTCCGCTGCGTTTTGGATCACACTTCTCCTTCATTTAGAAATAGAGAAAAGTTTAAATAACATTAGTTATTTCCTTGACAACAAGAAGTAATATCTAGTTCAATATACTTAAATAAATAAATTTGATTACATAAATTAATAAGTGTTGTAATATTTTCTTGAAAAATATTCTAAAACCAATGACTTATGAAATACTCCCCTAGTTTTAAATTATATCACATTTTTACTATATGATATAAGTTAAAAAAGTATAATTAATTTTATAAAAAAAAGAGTATTATAAAGTTATTTCTAAATTATACTTTATTTAAAAATTTAAAGAAGACAAAATAATATTTAGATTTTTGTGTTATTTACAACTTAAATAAATAATATTTTTCATTTTTATTACGAGCATAATTTTATTATAACACGGGCTTCAAATTATTCAAGACGCCAAATTATTAATTTAATTATTATGTGCAATAATTTAATTAATATAGGTGTTGGATGTGTGTGACCTTGTGGTGAGAGTGTGGAGAGTGATTAGAGATTGATAGAGGTAGGCTAGAATTCTTAGTCTATTTTTAATAATTAAATAATAGTATTTTAATTGAATTATTTAATTAAGATGGGAAAATTGAAGGTTTGGGGCTAAATGATGAATTATGAGAAATAGAAGGGAGGAAGGAGAGAGGATGTTAGTAAGTGAGAGGTGAGTTTGTAATTTCAACTAGATTAACCGTAATGATATAAATTAGGAATATAACCTAAGCTTAGGAAACAAAACTGGAAAAGGGAGAAAGAGGCTTGAGGCAAAGGGAGAACTTGGAACTTTGGGTGAGAGGAGAACATTCAAACCAGTTCAGATTCCGATTTCTAGCTAGGAATTGAGGTAAGGCGGAAAATTGATTCAATAACGTTAATATGCTTAAGGGGTAGAATGGATGAGTCCTTAACCTCCAATAGGTTTTGTATAATTATGCATGTTTTGTTGTGTTCGTATGTGAAACTAGAATTTGGTAATCAACAAGTGTTGTAATCTATTTTTCATTATGAAATTCGTGTACATGTCTGTGGGATAATTTATGTGTTGATGTGTTAATATATTTTCACCTTTGGTTAGTTTTGAAGTTTTTTGGAATCATGATAAAAGTGTTGAATAATTGATGATTATGCTTGCTAGTTGATAGATATAGGTTGAGTAATGTTAATATGTTGATTCTCTGTTGTTTTCTGATCGATTTGAGTACCTAGAATGGAAAATCATATTTCTGATGTGAATTCCATATCAGAAGCAAAATTATGCATTCTGCAGATCGACGGCGAGTGTCATGGCCATGATAGGTAACCCGTTATGAAGCTCAATATTAATTTTGAAGTCGATCATCACACAAGTGGCATGTTTGTGTTTTGATGTCCATGAAGGGTGACATACGCATGGAGGGTAACCTGTTATGAGCCTTAATTGGGTGTAAATACTTGTTTTGGTGATATTAAGTTGCAGATGTCGAAATGTTGAATTTTGTGGATTGTTTGGCCACAGTTAGGATCGGTTTGTGCTAATATAAGGGGAAGTAACAATTAAAAACATTTTAATTGAGAAATTGGTGATTGATGAGAATTTTGATGTTGTGTCAAGTATGAGTTATGAGTTGTGATGTTGCCATGATGTTTTGAGATGTTAATTATGATGTCAGTGATGTTGTATGTATGAGATAAGGATATGAATGAATGAATCATTGTGTGCTTGAGTTGCACCGAGTTATATTATGTTGTGCATATATGAATTGTTATGGTGTGGTAATCCAGAGAGGGGATTACTTAAGTTGTCAGTGCAGTGTCTTAGGATCAGAGAGAGGTCTTGACGCATTGATTTTGTTTTACATTGATGTATATGAGCATGAACCATTGAGGTGTGTCAAGAGACATGTTCACTAGTTCAGAGACGAGACTAGTGATTTGTCCCAATCTTATCGAGAGACTCGGAGCTCAGAGAGGGGGATCATGGTTTTAGAGAGGGGACTCAGTTCATGAGAGAATTATTTGTTGAGCTGGTACGACATGCAAATGCATCAAGTTGCATAGTTGAGTCACATTGCATAAATGAGGTGTATGCAGAATTATGATTGTGTATGGTGTTGTTTTGGGTGTGAGAATATTATTGTAAAGTGATGTGTTATGTTTGTGATTGCTTGTGTAGATGTTTGTAATTCTATCTTGCAGTTTATGTCATTTATATTATTGATTTGAATTCTCACCCCTTTTACTTCGATGTTATCAATCATGGACATCTTGCAGATAACCAAGATTAGGCAATGTAGTTGGTTGCGGAAGATTAGCTCGTTGAATTTTATTTCCACTTAGTTTTTATTATTTACCTTAGTAGGTTATGCTCTGATTATGTAACATCGGTGCATGGAACATTTGTTTTAATTATTATGGAAACTTTTGTTATGATCTTGAGGAGTCAGTGGTTTTATTTTATTTGGAGAACAAACACGTTGCTTCGAAAAGTATTTTTATAGTTATTTTCACTGTTATTTGAATAATTGTTTAAAGGTTTCGTTGAGGTATCACTTTAATTGTCGTATGATTCTTTTGTGTAAGTATCGGGGTTAGGGTGCTACAACTAACTCCAACTAAAGAAAAAACATATTGAAGGTTTTCAGACACTCTCAAAATGGTGCTAATAAGTACAACATATATAGGGCATGATAAAGAAGAAGGAAAGAAGTTTGTTTAACTTGTTTGGAGGCAACCCAACTTTTAACTTTAGATTTTCTTTTATGCAAATTATATTTCTCTAAAACAGATAAAAAGAATAGGTTTTGAGATTCTGCAAGACTTTTGTTAAAAAAGATCATTTACTCGTTAAGCGAAAACTTCACTGACATTTCATTTCTAAGTTTACACAGGTTTGCCCACTGAAATTTTATTGTCACTGAGCAAAAATTTCAGATCCGAGATACATATTTTTTATTCAAATCCCTAGTTTCACAAGATGAAAGCCTTAGGACATGCCACATTTTTCCAAAGGGAATGGATGTTGTAACTAAAGCTAGCCAAAATATGTGACATTTACTTTTTATTTACTTTAAATTTATTATATCAGCATGAACTTGATCAAGTTTTAAATACACGAGTACCGTTTGTTTAAAAAATGTGAAATTTTGAATTTTTTTGTCTTAAGCGTTTGTATGCATATTGTACAAATGATTTGAAAAATCCAAATCCAAATAAATCAAAGTTTATGATAAATACAAAATCAAGAATGAAGGCATGATAAAAAGTTTTATTCTTTCCAATGCTTCATTCATGATTAATAGTGTGAGTATCTTTAATTAATAGCATGATCATGAATTAGTTGCTTAATTAAAAAATTTGACTTTACTATTTGTTTAGTAAAAACATGTCAATGCAAGTAAAAAAAATAAATCTAAACCAAGTAATATGAGTGCATATATCATGTTTTATACAAATGAATGAAAATAAACATGCATAATAACTATGACAATTTTGCATCAATTTTACTATTACTTTATATATATATATATATATATATATATATATATATATATATATATATATATATATATATATTATATATATATATATATATATATATATATATATATAATGTCATGGATATGATTATGATATTATTTGATTTTGAGTAAAAACTACTTGACCTACAAAATCTACCTTGTGAGGTTGTGAATCCTTTGACAAACTCGTCTAAGCCTTAAAATGAAGAAAAAAAATGTTGTTTTCAAATGTTACAACCCTTAGTCAATTTAAAAGAAAAACAATATTCTTATCTTATGGATAGGAGGGCACTAACAAGTAAGGGTATTTCAAAATCAAAAGTTGAGAAGAAAAAGAAAAATGACATGTTTTGAAAAACAAATTCAAATAGTAGTGGTGTAATGAAAGAAAAACAAAATATTTTGAAATAAAATTATCCAAAAATCAAAATTCAAACATACAAAAGATAAAGCACCAAAAGAAAATAGTTATAAGAAAGTGGACGTAAAGAAAGAGAATTTTGAAAATAAGTAATTTATGTTATCTTATCTTTAGCCTTTTGAATCCAAAGAGAAACTAATATCTTTTTGTGAAGGTCAGCACATTACAACCTACAGAAAGACATTTAGGATCCATGACTGATTATGTATCATATGATGTTGATTAGATGGAATGCAAAATATTTCTATAGTTGATGCATGATCTTATAATCGAGGGAAACACTAACTCATTTGAGTGATACACGTGAGATAATAATATGAACAATTAATTGTTAATCTAAACATATTTTAAATCATACTTTGGTCAAGCCAATAATTTATCTTCATACTATAGTTATAAATGTTTATAATGTTGATTACGAACTTGCATTTGAAGAAAATCATGTCATATTTCAAAGTGATTTCAATAACTTTCTGATCATGTCTTGAGACCTTTCATGAATCCTGCATAATAAAATGTTTTGAATTATTGATATTGATTTTGTTTGAAGACAAACACTCATCTCTCCCGATCAATGGCAGAGTCAAGAAGAAATTTGCCACATGTCCTTGAGGGTGTTAAAAACCTACTTGAACTTGATAAGCCAACACCGCATAAAAGAAGTCAGCTCTAGCTATCTCCTAATCCACATTTCCATCTCCGCATTGAGCTAGACCTCTTGAAAAGTAGAGAAGAACTCTACGACCAGAGTTTCTCCATACAAAAAGAACGGTCTACACCATCTAAATTCCCAAGTCATCCTCCCCTAATCACAACTCCCAACCTCGTCTACATTATCTAATAACATTAGTTATTTTCTTGACAACAAGTACTAACTAGTTCATTATACTTAAATAAATAAGTTTGATTACATAAATTAATAAGTGTTGTAATATTTCTTTGAAAAATATTCTAAAACCAATGACCTATGAAATATTCCCCTAGTTTTAAATTATATCACATTTTTACTATATGATATAAGTTTTACAAAATATATAAATAATATTTAGATTTTTGTGTTATTTACAATTTAAATAAATAATATTTGTATATTTTTATTACGAGCATACTTTTATTAGAACATGGGCTTCAAATTACTCAAGACGTCAAATTATTCAAGAGGGCCCTGCTTGCTGCAGTGTTGAATATGATTGATTAAAAAAGAGTTTTGATTTCAACTTTCAAAACAAACTCATCTTGTCATGCGGTGCAGTGATTGAAAAACAACACTAACTTTCAATTGTACATAATCTTCATTTGAGAAACAAATGGGGGCCGGTGTGAAGAAAGAATTGAGGTGATTGGTTAATTTGAATTTTACAATAATTCACCATTGCAATCACATACTCAAAATTTGTTGTATCATTGTTAGTTTCATTTCTGAGTATTGTGCTTATTTTTTGAGAATTCTTTCCATACATCAGAAGACAGGTTCCTAACAATGACTCTCAATAGAAGAGCCATTATTTAACAAGGCTTTAATGAACATAAATTATAGAAACTACTACTGAAATGAATTTTCAAGAGAAGCAAGTGATGAATCTTCCTTGAGTTCAATAGCACCAACTAGAGAGGTTCTTGAGCCATTCAAAAACTGCTTATACCATTTTGCAGAGAGCTTTGGGTATCTTCTCAACTCTGGATCATTCCTATCAACAGAGTATAGTCCAAAGCCCGATTTATATCCATCCAACAACTCGAATGCATCCATGAAAGACCATACAAAATACCCCTTTACATTTGATCCATTTCTGAAGGGAAAAAAGACACAAATGATCAAACAATGTATAGTGTTTATTTCTGTTTTGAACATGGTTTTCATTTACCGCATATTTTTCAAAAGATAATAAAATGGAGTAGTAATCACATACCTCAACGAATCAAGCGTGCTACCAATGTATGCTTGCAAGTATTCCACCCTTGATATATCGTGGAGTGATGCATTGCTTGGTGCCCGTTGGCCTAAAAAGACAAGCATTATGAATGGAAAACACTTGAAAATCATCCTATGCAACAACATAGTGATAAAGTTATTTGGCTGTCTGTAAAGAAAAACCTTTGCGCTGAAATTCATTATTCAATATCAATCCAGATCCAAAGACGATTTCCTAAAAGAGACTCATTGCAATTGAATGAGGGGTAAACATACCATTTTCATGAATGAACATAGGTGGATTGCCATAAAGGGTCTTGAATGTTTCCAGCACTTCTTGTAAAGCCCACGGTGCCATAGGGTACTGAGTCAAGTCAAGCAAGATAGTTGTATAGCAAATTAATCTACTTATTGAACCAATTATTAATTAAGATGATAATCATAATTAGTTTTCAGCCGTTACCTCTGTGTCTCCAAGTATATCCTCTACCGCTGCAAAACCATGAAAAACAAGGGAATGATTCAGATGCCAAATGACGTTAGAGTTCAACAAGTTGAAAACATCAGAGTCATAACAAAAAAGATGGAGTGAATACAATTAGTACAGCAAGCTTATATGGCTTTAATCTTTAAAATCCACTGCGCTTAAACATAAGTACAACACATACCGAGTAGTCTTGCACCCGAGTCTGCATTGAAATCTCTTAGTGTTGTGTTCAGGGCATCAGAATTGTCTGTTACATTAAATTTGCTGTAGTGAATTATGCCAATAAAGTCATAGGAACCCTTAACTTGTTCAGATTCACGAACTGTGAATGCCGGTATTCTTGAGCCTGCATTTTCCTTCATCAAATTGGGATAGTCTCCGTGCAACAAGGGTTCCATAAACCTGTGATAAAATAGGCTTATAAGACTTAAATGTTTAAAGTTAGAATAGAAAATGGTACAACCAGTTTTAGTGTTAGTAACTCACCAACCAAACAAAAAAGTACGGATTCGTTCACATGCTGCCCTGTCTTTCTCTGTATTTGTCTGAGGAACTGTCCCAAATGTGTAGAGAGAGATACCAACAAATCCATGTTGTTGCTCCTGCAATGTAATTAGTCTCTATGGAATCATGAAAATTACTTGCCAACAAAGCTTCTGTAGGTCGGTAAATATTACAAAAGATTAGGTGATATACCCTGTACTTTCTTCTATACAATCTCACAGCAGAAGAATGAGCTAACAACATATGATGTGCAGCCAGGTACGGTTCAATTGTTGAGTTTCCCTTAGAGCTCGTTATAATACAAAATGGAGGAGAACATCGTTGAGGTGGGCTAATTCCCTGCTTTGACTTTGCTTTCGCAACTAACGTAAACATATATTGACACTCGAATTCTAAAATAAATTAACTTATACTTCTCACAACCTCAAAGTAAATAGCTTAGTAAGGGTTTGTCACGAGAAGGATTCTCATTATCCCATGTCCTTAGGGTATACTCACTCATGTTGAGATGAACAACAACTATGAACATGTTTAAGAAAATTGCATGAAAAATAAGTAAACGGAAAATAAATAAAGCAAATACAAATTTAAGGTGATGATGAAGGCAAGATTACAATATTAGAAGTGCATAAATTACAAAAGAATATTCAGAACTTAAGTTAAAACAAAGAAAAATAACAATTGTTTGGAGTAGTGATAGTGAAAGATGGTGGATCTTCCTAAGTCTCACCCTTATGTGTCTCCCCTTTTTGCGTGATGCCTAAGCTTCCATTTATACTAATCCAAGTCATAAGTTTCCCATTATTTGCACTAATTTTAAGTAAAATTGTCACTTATCACTAATCATAAGAGAAATGGAAGTTACAGATGCCAAAAGGTCACAAACTTAGCTAGGAAGTCAAGAATTCATAATTGTCTGGGGTGTTGATACGGGTCTTGTCAAGGAACACAGGTTGGCCGTGCCAGTCTCTAGATGCTTGTATAGAGGGGCTTCAAAGGGGCCAACATGGAACATGTTATGGGACACGACCATGCCGTGTTGGTCTCAGGAAATTTTTATCAAAAATGCGCCTTTTGTGCGATCTTTGGCCTTTTTCGTCATGATTCGTTCCATTGACCTCTTATTACCTCAAAACACAAAAGGGGAGCAAAAAGCATAAAATCAAAAAGGAATGATGAAAACACACATAAAATCGAAAGTAAAACAAGATAAAAATATGATACATTTACCCCCCCCCCCCCGTCAATATGTAAGGGACCACACGAAAAAATTAGGTATGTTCTAAGCATAATTTACTTTCACACTATTGTTCACTAGAAAATTACTTACATTGAAGGTTAGCCTCTCACCGACGCGCCGGAAGCTTGCTCCACTGCATCAAGACATCATCCTAAATTTTTAATTCCATAATGTAACAGTGTCGTTCATTGTGGAAATGGACTTTTAATTCTTACGAAATCCACGACCATATCTCTGATTCAAAAATCACTAACTACTACAACGAGCTTGCTCGAAGAAGAAGATGACAATCGATTTGATCACCAGAAACACAACAAATTTCTCAGCCTCAACATCTTTCTCTTTCTTCTCCGTTGATTCAATAGATGGAGGTTCATCCATTAAGAAAGAACCTTCACTGCGAAACTCACCAGTGGCTAATAAAAGGCAGAAGATGACAAATTTACCCCAGGGTTTCGAGATAACGAGACACTAGATGGAACTTCTCATGCGACACTTTCGCTGGTAGTAACCGCCACTATAGTGAATCGTTAAGTATTAGGAATCCTCATTGATGACAAAGCAATCTAATGTGCATTGAAATCTTTAAAAGATTAGGGTTACATGATCGAGATCTGAAGGCGTGAGTTTGTTAGCGTTCAATGATTCATCCACTCTTCCATGTGGAATGATCGAGGTGTCGGTCTCTTTCAGGGAAAGGTAAGACAAAAGGATAATGGGTGTGCATTTTCTCGTGATCCCCTATGATAACATATAAAACGATATCCTTAGGAGGTTATTCTTCGTAACATTGGACTTGGTGGCCTCCCCAATCCATTTGAAGGCGAAATATCACAATCATACAAGAAAACTAGTTGTTATTTTGGCCAATCTGCACAGGGCCTGCATTATACACAAGGCCCTACTGAATAACCTGTAAGACCCCAATTTTGACCCTAAGATCCCTCATGTTATCACATCATGTGCATTGGTTTTGGGATCACACCTTGGCATCCTCCTTACCCCTTATTCATTGGATTTGCATTGGAAGAGTTCACCAAGCACATTTGATTGTATCATACTTTATTTTTCATTATTTACTAACCAAAATGCCAAAAATATGTCTATATATAGCTTTGTTTCTTTTGTAGGTAGTGTGTGCATCCACCAATGCCTCATCAAGCTCACAATTAGGGTTTGAGACCCTCAGTGCAAGGAGATTAATCAAGAGATGATTCACATTGTTTCTATAAATCATTTATGGATCCCCACGATCTTCATTTATCATTTGGTCAAGAAATCATCAAGAATTTGATGCTTGTTTGCCTTGGAAGTCTGAATTCATCTGGGTATCTTGTGTGACTTCCTCAACAAGTTTCTTCAACAATTGATCAAATATATCAATGTATACTTCATTATACATCATCTTATGCATATATGATCCTCCATGAGCTTTAAACATCAAGATAACTTCAAATTTGCAAGTTGGTTCAAAGAGGTTGACCAGAGAAAGTCAACTAGTCAAAACTGGGGTTCCCTAGACCCTATCTCCTACAATTTTTGTCATATTAAAATTATTACAAGCTCAAATTTACTCCCTATTACATTCCAAACAACTTTCATGTTGAGGTCAAGAGCTAGTTTTGCTTGGAAAGTCATTTTTTATGGTGAAAGATTATAGGTCATTTTGTTTGTGCCCTAGTTAGGATGTCAACTTCCAAGGACCATAACTTGCTCAAATTTTATGATATTAAGTCCATACAAGTTTAATGATCAATTTAAATGTGTACTATCCAACTTTTATTCTTTAAGAAACTTCAAATTCAAATTGCAAGGGCATGTGCCAAGAGGAAACATTATAGGTCATTTTGGGTCATTACCATTGTACAAGCAATTTTCCTCAACTTCTAAAATGCATAACTCCTACATGCCAAATACAAATGAGGTCAAATGTGTGACCAAGTTGAATATGATTGAAATATCTACAACTTTGATGAAGAAACTGTTTCCATTTGAAGCTCATAGCAAAAGTTATTCAAGGTGGAAGAAGTGCATTTGACTTGGCACTTAGAAGATTTTCAATTATGTTTGATTTCCCAAACTTCCACCTTAAAATTCATCATGATTCAAACTTCAAATGTAAAAGTGTTCAACATAAAAGTTGTTCCCCTTGATCGCACCTTTCCAAAAAGTCCAAGATCACTTCATTTGGACAAGGTTTAAATGGCTTGCACATGGATACTCTTCATGGTTCCATTTGGATGAATCTCATGATCACTTCTCAATTTCAAATGCATGGCTTCATGTTACACTTTCAGCATCACTCATGACCATTTTTTGACCTTTTGACATAATTTTATGGGGCTATCACACGCCCATGCAAGCATACACACTTGAATTGCTATTTTTGACATTTGAATGGAAGTGTGTGAAAATCAATCACCAAGCCTATAAATACATTGCCTCATGCTCAGAATTGGGGGCACCTTGCCCAAGCTTTGCTCCTACAACCTTCCCACCACCATTAGAGTATAATCTTGAAGGTTTTCAATTGAAAATCGAGTTTCAATTTCGCTTCTGTTTTGAAGTTGAAACTCCAAGAATCCAAGTCATTTGAGCTCTCAATTCACCTCCTGCAATCAAGTGGAAGTAAGCCCAAGCTAATTGAGATCCAGATCGAGCTTCATCACTGCAAACAGAAGGTGAAATTTGTCAAACTTTCTCTCTTCGATTCTCTCTCAATTCTTCACCATTCTCTTTGTTTTTTGGTTGGCTGAAGTCCTACCAATATAGGCAACAAGATTGAGTTGCTTTGAGGTCAAATCAAAACAACTCATATCATGAACCTCAAATTTCAAATCCATGTATCTTTCAATATACTTGGAATTGGAAGAAATGGAGGTCAGATTCGTGCTCCTGAGCATTTTTACTTTAAAATCATGTCCTTACTTTTTGTTTTGGTGGTGGTTTATGGTGGATCAGTCCGGTGAGGTCCACCGGAGAAGATGATCGGAGCTAGGGCTCCGGTGGTGTGCTGGCATTGCCCAGACCATCTGATCATGAATCTTGTTGGTGTAAGCCCTAGAGGCCAATACTTTTGGTACTTGTGTCGAATTATTTATTAATAATAAGAGGCTTTTTCTTTATTATATTTGTTTAATAAAGTCCCTAGAATAGCTAGTCTGTTTAATGTATCAAGTGTGACTTAATCTTGAGATCCCATTAAACATAAGGACATTATTCTTAAAGTATCTGTAGTCGAGCTTTATTGTAAAGTGGGATAACATTAAAGCATTAAGACTATTATGTATATAGACTGATGATCACATCTCATGGATCATGGATAAGGAGTTATCAAGTCTTAAACATAGGTATAAATATTAAGAGTAATATTTATACTGGATTGACCCGCTATGAGAATACTGTATAGAATGTTATGCAAAGTGTCATAAGTTATTCTCATGGTGATAATGGTGTATACCACCCTTCGACCTGAAACCACTATGGACCCTAGATGTAGAGTCGAATGCCTTATTGCTGATCAAACATTGTCCGTAACTGGATGAACATAAAGACAGTTGATGGGTACTCCACGAAGCATGCTAAGGGACATGAGTGACCTAGATGGAATTTCCCCATCCTGCATAACAGGATAGATGTCTACGGGCCCAATATTGAACTGGACAAGGATGACACGGTCTATGCCTTGTGTTCAATATAGACATAAGGGCAAAAGGGTAATTATACACATAACTATTATCACAAAAGGATTTGTCATATCACATGACATTTTTGTGTCTTGGGTAGCAGTGATGTGTTGCTAGATACTGCTCACTGTTTATTATGTTAAATACGTGATTTAATATAATTGCTAATGTCGCAAAAACCTACAAGGTCACATACAAAAGGACGGATTGATCTTGCATTGAGTTTGTCAGCATGCATGTGTGAACTGGCCCCATGGATCCAATCTCCCAAGAATCGCTCCTCTTCCGATACGAAGCTGACAACCTAAAAAGGCAGTGCTCATTCGAACAATAAAGTTTGTACCTCAATACATTAGTTCTATCAACTCTGAAATCAGCTGATAGTTGCATGTGAAATTTTTTGATGGCTTTTACACAATCCTCTTTTGTGCAAAATGTGTCTCCTTGTTTCAAAGATCCTTGCATTTGCACATAAGGATTGTACCCTATATCTGATGAAGGTTCATCGGAACCCAAATTCAACATTGTCATGTGTTGAGGTGGACAATATAGATGACTAGCTGGTAATGGCTCCTCTTCCTCATCAGCATTCACCATTGAATCAACCAAGATCTCGGCTTCTTCCTCTTCGTCATCTGCAACATTCACCTCAGCTTGTTTCGTCATCAGTTTCACAAAACACTTGTGACTGATCAATGAACTGAGACTCTTGTTGTTGTTGTGGTAATATATACAACTCTATATCGTTGTACCCTAATTGTTCGTAACTAAGAAACATATGTTGAACATCTTCGTCATCTCGAATCTTCTTTTGATAAAACTTCACCTGGTTCTCTACAAACCAAACCAGATTTTTATAGATGATTTGGCCAACGGGACTACACTGCAATTTCTTTTCTATTCTTTGTTTCAGATGTGAAAAATTTGATCGTCGATTTATTGTAAACCGAGTTACCTCTGTGTTGCGAAAACAAAAACCAAATAGTTGATGCTCAAATATTTCACCTTCGATATGGGCATTGATCATGTAATGTTGTGAGGAAGACATTTTTTTAATTCTAACTTTCTTTTCTATATTGGAATTAAATGCATTGATATGTTATTTAGATGAACTTAAATAGCGTAAATGTTGAATGCGTTGATCATTATATTCATCTGCACAGACTTGACCATGTGTAACACCCCGATAAAATAAGATAATTATTTAATTTAAGTTAATAATATATTTATTAATTTAATTAAATAATTGGAATATTATTATTGGAATTATTATTATTGGAATAATAAGTTGGAATATATATAAAGAGTTCCAGTTGGTAAAGAAAGTTTTTTCACGTGAAAAGGGAAAAGCGACAGAAAGTGGAGAAAGGGCAAAGAGGAAGAGCAGGAGAAGAAGGTTGAAGAAGGAAGAGCTTGAAGCTAAAGGATTTGCCGGATTAACTCAGGTAAGGGGGGTTTATCGTCGTTTAATGGGTATTATGAGTTAACATGTAATGGGTAGTAATAAGCCGTTGAATTGACCCTAATTGGGATGATGAGTGCTGAGAAATTGTGATGAATAAGTTATGTTAAAGCTGTAATTGAATCTATATTTGGGTGAGTTGTGATTTTCCGAACGTGTAGCTTTTTACGGAATTGGAATCGGAGGTCCGGAAGTCCTCCAACGGCGGAAAATGCGGAGAATTCTGCATTCTGCTTCGTGTTAGCGCAGGAACAGCTTTCTGTCTTGCGTTAACCGGTTAACCCAGGGTGTTAACCGGTTAACACTGTTATGAATTGAGAAATATTGCTGTCTGTCTTGCGTTAACCGGTTAACCCAGGGTGTTAACCGGTTAACACTGTTAAAATGTGTCAGGAAGCATGTTCTGTGTTGCGTTAACCGGTTAACCCAGGGCGTTAACCGGTTAACACTGTTGGAAAAGTGGAAATTTGATATTTAAATATTGTGAACATATTTGATGATTGGCCTATATTGGTGTATGATATAGTAGGGATCATTTCCCGTTGTTTTGAGCAGTATAGGTATTAGTAGAGTGTGCTAATACTGTGATTTATTATTTGACATGATATGATTATGTGATAAAAATGCTGATGATGTGTGGTGGTATGCATAATGCTGTGAATATATCTATTATGTATGCAATTGTGGATGGACTGTTTATGGCTTAGAGTGTGAGCATATGTCCATTGTAGATTGTTGTTGATGTTGCATGCTAGGTGATTTAGCGTGCATAGTATGGCCTTTATGGTGGTAGCTAATTCCCATGGCGAGGAATTAGTGATGAGTTATTGTGGATTGTTGTTGATGTTTGCATGCTAGGTGATTTAGCGTGCATAGCATAGCCCTTGGGGTGGTAGCTAATTCCCATGGTGAGGAATTAGTGATGTGAGTCACTAGGTCTCAAATGAGTGGGACTAGTGAGCTTGGTAGCCGTATCTGGATTTGATCGGTGAGGTTGAACTATGTGTTCACGAATAGTCGGTACCGCATGCATGGAGTCTCATTGCATAATGTATGTATGGCGTATAATATGAATGGATGTATTCCAATATTATACGTGTGTTTTGTGTTTGTGTTGAATATAATTGTGATTATGAGTTGGTGTTGCCGTTACTGAATGGGTAATCTGATTAGGGTGATGAAATGTGTTAATTTACTTAGCATTACATGATGTTTTATAATGCTTATTATATCGATTGAGGAACTCACCCTTACAACTATGTTTTCAGGTAACGAGCAGTGATTGAGTAGAAGCTAGTGATTGGAGTCTAGCGTAGTTCATTAGTGAGTCATGCTCTGGTAGATGTAACATCGGGACGGGATGTTTTACTTATTTTCATTTGTTTGTTGAACAACTTTACATGTAATGTGTTACATGGTTTGCATGATTGATTAGATCTCTATCCGCTGCGAATTATGCAATACTTTATGTTGATTAGTAAATGAGCATGACAGTTTATTATGGTGAATGGTGTGAAGTGTCAGTGTGACACCCTTAACTGCATATCTACTCTGATTTATATTCTGTTGTTTTAATTAATTATTGGGGTATTTTAGAAGGGTGTTACATTAGTGGTATCAGAGCATAGTCGGTCGAGTCGAGTCGTAATTATTCAGTTTCCCTGTACGTGATAGGTGTTGTGTAACCCTATCAGTACTTATTGTTTTAGCTTGTTGGGTTTTCCGAATAGAGATGGCTGGAAGAGGTAGAGACGATGCTGCGATTGCTGAGGCTCTGGGTATGCTAGCTGGAGTACTTGGAGGAAATCCGAATGTTGTGGGAATGGGAACTGCTCGTCAACTGAGTGAGTTCCAGAAGAACAATCCTCCAATGTTCAAGGGAGCATACGATCCAGATGGTGCTCAGAAGTGGTTGAAGGAGATCGAGAGGATCTTCCGAGTGACTGAGTGTGCCGATAACCAGAAGGTCAGGTTCGGTACGCATATGCTGTCTGAGGAAGCAGATGATTGGTGGGTTGCTGCCCGCACTGAGTTGGAAGCTGCTGGGGGTGCTGAGATCACTTGGGAGGTGTTCAGAGAGAGATTCCTGAGGAAGTACTTTCCGGAGGATGTCAGAGGAAAGAAAGAGATAGAGTTCTTGGAATTGAAGCAGGGCAACCGGTCTGTTACTGAGTATGTTGCTAAGTTCACAGAGTTGTCGAAGTATTACACTCCCTATGATGAGGCTACTGGGGAATTTTCAAAATGTGTGAAGTTTGAGAACGGGTTACGTCCCGAGATCAAGCAGGCTATTGGGTATCAGCGGATTAGAGTGTTTTCCGATTTGGTTGACTGTTGCAGGATTTTTGAACAGGATACCAAGGCTAGAGCAGAGAGCTATCAGCAAAGGGTTGATAGGAAAGGCAAGAATCAGAATGATCGTGGGAAACCGTATGCAGTTGGCAAAGGTTTCCAAAGACAAAGTGGGATGAAGAGGCCTAGTGGGGGAGACTCCAGTGCACCTGCTAAGTGTTACAGATGTGGTCAGGCTGGACATCGTTTCCATGAGTGTATCAGTGCTGAGAAGAAGTGTTTCAAGTGTGGCAAAGGTGGTCACTTGGCTGCAGAGTGCCGGTTGAAGACGGTGACTTGTTTCAACTGTGGAGAAGTGGGTCATATCAGTCCACAGTGTCCTAAGCCGAAGAAAGAGAACCAGTCGGGAGGCAAGGTCTTTGCTTTATCGGGTTCTGAGACTTCTGCAGATGATCGTTTGATCCGAGGTACGTGTTATATTAATGGCTTTCCTCTTGTAGCTATTATTGACACAGGTGCGACTCATTCCTTTATATCGTTGGATTGTGCTGTGAAACTTAAATTAGAGATATCTGAGATGCATGGAAGTATGGTGATTGATACTCCTGCGAAGGGTTCAGTGACTACTACTTCAGTTTGTTTAAATTGCCCTTTGAGTATTTTTGGTAGAGACTTTGGGATGGACCTCGTGTGTCTTCCACTAGTGCAGATTGATGTTATCCTGGGTATGAACTGGTTGGTGTTTAACCGAGTTTATATCAACTGTTTTGATAAGACTGTGATCTTTCCTGAGATTGAGGAAGGAAAGAGTTTGTTTCTATCAGCAAGGTAGGTGAATGAGGCAGTAGCAGATGGGGCAGAGTTGTTTATGCTGTTAGCGACTTTGGAGGCTAAAGATAAACTGGCGATTTGCGATCTAGCCGTGGTGTGTGATTTTCCTGATGTGTTTCCCGAAGAAGTGAATGAATTACCGCCAGAGCGTGAAGTTGAGTTCTCGATTGAATTGGTACCTGGTACTAGGCCGATATCGATGGCTCCGTACCGTATGTCTGCTGTTGAGTTAACTGAATTGAAGAGTCAGCTGGAAGATCTGTTGGATAAGAAATTTATTCGTCCGAGTGTGTCGCCGTGGGGTGCACCAGTGTTATTGGTTAAGAAGAAAGAAGGTACTATGAGGTTGTGTGTGGACTACAGGCAACTGAATAAAGTGACGATCCAGAATCGGTATCCTTTGCCGAGGATTGATGATTTGATGGATCAGTTGGTTGGTGCGAGTGTGTTCAGCAAAATAGATTTGAGATCGGGGTATCATCAGATACGTCTGAAAACTGAGGATATTCAGAAGACTGCTTTCAGAACAAGGTATGGACATTATGAGTATTCTGTAATGCCTTTTGGTGTGACTAATGCGCCTGGGGTATTTATGGAGTATATGAATAGGATTTTCCATCCGTACCTAGACAAGTTTGTTGTGGTGTTTATTGACGATATTTGGTGTATTCGAAATCTGAAGAAGAACATGTTGAACATTTGAGAGTGGTTTTAGGAGTTCTACGAGAAAAGAAGTTATTTGCTAAACTTTCCAAGTGTGAATTTTGGTTAGAAGAGGTTAGTTTTCTTGGTCATGTGGTTTCAAGAGGGGGTGTTGCTGTTGATCCTTCTAAGATAGAAGCGGTATCTAAGTGGGAAGCTCCGAAGTCAGTTTCTGAGATAAGGAGTTTTCTTGGACTTGCAGGTTATTATAGGAAATTCATTGAGGGATTTTCTAAGTTGGCGTTACCGTTGACGATGTTGACTAGAAAGGGGCAAGCGTTTGTTTGGGACTCAAAGTGTGAAGAAGGTTTCCAAGAGTTAAAGAGAAGGTTAACTACTGCTCCTATTCTGATATTACCGAGTCCATCGGAACCATTTGAGGTTTACTGTGATGCGTCATTGTTGGGTTTGGGTGGTGTTTTGATGCAGAATAAGCAGGTTGTAGCTTATGCTTCGAGACAACTGAAGGTTCATGAGAGGAACTATCCGACGCACGATTTAGAGTTGGCAGCTGTGGTATTTGTTCTGAAGTTATGGAGGCATTACTTGTACGGGTCAAGATTTGAGGTTTTCAGTGACCATAAAAGTTTAAAGTATTTGTTTGATCAGAAAGAGCTGAATATGAGACAGAGGAGATGGTTAGAGTTTCTGAAGGATTATGACTTTGGTTTGAATTACCATCCGGGTAAAGCAAACGTAGTGGCTGATGCATTGAGTCGGAAATCATTGCATATGTCTATGTTAATGATTAAGGAATTGGATTTAATTGAGCAGTTTAGAGACTTGAGTTTGGTGTGTGAGAGTACTCACAATAGTGTTAAATTGGGAATGTTGAAGTTAACGAGTGGTATTCTGGATGAGATTAGAGAGGGTCAGAAATCCGATGTGCTTTTGGTTGATAAGTTGACTCTAGTGAATCAAGGTCAAGGTGGTGAATTCAGAGTTGATGAGAATGGTGTTTTGAAATTTGGTAATCGGGTGTGTATTCCGGATGTTATCGAACTTAAGAAGAGTATTCTTGAGGAAGGACATCGTAGTGGCCTGAGTATTCATCCTGGGGCTACGAAGATGTATCATGATTTGAAAAGGTTATTTTGGTGGCCGGGAATGAAAAAAGAAATTGCGAGTTTTGTTTATTCTTGTTTGACTTGTCAGAAGTCAAAGATTGAGCATCAGAAGCCGTCTGGGCTAATGCAACCGTTGGCTATTCCAGAGTGGAAGTGGGATAGTATCAGTATGGATTTTGTTTCTGGTTTACCGAAGACAATTAAGAATTTTGAAGCTATTTGGGTGATTGTTGACAGATTGACAAAATCGGCTCATTTCATTCCGATCAGAATGGATTATCCGTTAGAGAGATTAGCTGAGTTGTATATTGAGAAAATTCGTAAGTTTGCATGGTATTCCGTCGAGTATTGTTTCGGACAGAGATCCTAGATTTACATCGAAGTTCTGGGAAGGTTTGCAGAGGGCTTTGGGAACGAAGCTGAGATTGAGTTCTGCATATCATCCGCAGACTGATGGTCAGACTGAGAGGACGATTCAGTCGCTGGAGGATCTTTTGAGGGCTTGTGTTTTGGAAAAGGGAGGTGCTTGGGATAGTTATTTACCTTTGATTAAGTTTACCTACAACAATAGTTTTCATTCGAGCATTGGTATGGCACCGTTTGAAGCTTTGTATGGTAGGAGATGTCGGACACCTTTATGTTGGTATGAGTCCGGTGAGAGTGATGTGGTTGGACCGGAGATTGTTCAACAAACTACGGAAAAGATTAAGATGATTCAGGAGAAGATGAGGATTGCTCAGAGTCGTCAGAAGAGTTATCACGACAAGAGGAGGAAGTCACTTGAGTTTCAAGAGGGAGATCATGTGTTTCTTCGTGTTACTCCGATAACTGGGGTTGGTCGAGCTTTGAAGTCGAAGAAGCTGACACCTCGATTTATTGGTCCTTATCAGATTTTGGAGAGGATAGGGGAGGTAGCCTATCGTATCGCTTTACCGCCGTCACTTGCGAATTTGCATGAGGTTTTTCATGTGTCTCAGTTGAGGAGGTACATTCCTGATCCGTCGCATGTGGTCCAAGTAGATGATGTCCAGGTGAGAGATAACCTGACTGTTGAAACATCACCTATGAGGATAGAGAATCGAGAGTTGAAGCAGTTGCGGGGTAAAGAGATTGCTTTGGTAAACGTAGCTTGGGGAGGACCAGCAGGTGGCAATGTGACTTGGGAACTTGAGAGTCAGATGAAGGAGTCTTATCTTGAGTTATTCGCTTGAGGTATGTTTTCGAGGACAAAAACTCTTTTAGTGGGGGAGAGTTGTAACACCCCGATAAAATAAGATAATTATTTAATTTAAGTTAATAATATATTTATTAATTTAATTAAATAATTGGAATATTATTATTGGAATTATTATTATTGGAATAATAAGTTGGAATATATATAAAGAGTTCCAGTTGGTAAAGAAAGTTTTTTCACGTGAAAAGGGAAAAGCGACAGAAAGTGGAGAAAGGGCAAAGAGGAAGAGCAGGAGAAGAAGGTTAAAGAAGGAAGAGCTTGAAGCTAAAGGATTTGCCGGATTAACTCAGGTAAGGGGGGTTTATCGTCGTTTAATGGGTATTATGAGTTAACATGTAATGGGTAGTAATAAGCCGTTGAATTGACCCTAATTGGGATGATGAGTGCTGAGAAATTGTGATGAATAAGTTATGTTAAAGCTGTAATTGAATCTATATTTGGGTGAGTTGTGATTTTCCGAACGTGTAGCTTTTTACGGAATTGGAATCGGAGGTCCGGAAGTCCTCCAACGGCGGAAAATGCGGAGAATTCTGCATTCTGCTTCGTGTTAGCGCAGGAACAGCTTTCTGTCTTGCGTTAACCGGTTAACCCAGGGTGTTAACCGGTTAACACTGTTATGAATTGAGAAATATTGCTGTCTGTCTTGCGTTAACCGGTTAACCCAGGGTGTTAACCGGTTAACACTGTTAAAATGTGTCAGGAAGCGTGTTCTGTGTTGCGTTAACCGGTTAACCCAGGGCGTTAACCGGTTAACACTGTTGGAAAAGTGGAAATTTGATATTTAAATATTGTGAACATATTTGATGATTGGCCTATTAGTGTATGATATAGTAGGGATCATTTCCCGTTGTTTTGAGCAGTATAGGTATTAGTAGAGTGTGCTAATACTGTGATTTATTATTTGACATGATATGATTATGTGATAAAAATGCTGATGATGTGTGGTGGTATGCATAATGCTGTGAATATATCTATTATGTATGCAATTGTGGATGGACTGTTTATGGCTTAGAGTGTGAGCATATGTCCATTGTAGATTGTTGTTGATGTTGCATGCTAGGTGATTTAGCGTGCATAGTATGGTCCTTTATGGTGGTAGCTAATTCCCATGGCGAGGAATTAGTGATGAGTTATTGTGGATTGTTGTTGATGTTTGCATGCTAGGTGATTTAGCGTGCATAGCATAGCCCTTGGGTTGGTAGCTAATTCCCATGGTGAGGAATTAGTGATGTGAGTCACTAGGTCTCAAATGAGTGGGACTAGTGAGCTTGGTAGCCGTATCTGGATTTGATCGGTGAGGTTGAACTATGTGTTCACGAATAGTCGGTACCGCATGCATGGAGTCTCATTGCATAATGTATGTATGGCGTATAATATGAATGGATGTATTCCAATATTATACGTGTGTTGTGTGTGTGTTGATATAATTGTGATTATGAGTTGGTGTTGCCGTTACTGAATGGGTAATCTGATTAGGGTGATGAAATGTGTTAATTTACTTAGCATTACATGATGTTTTATAATGCTTATTATATCGATTGAGGAACTCACCCTTACAACTATGTTTTCAGGTAACGAGCAGTGATTGAGTAGAAGCTAGTGATTGGAGTCTAGCGTAGTTCATTAGTGAGTCATGCTCTGGTAGATGTAACATCGAGACGGGATGTTTTACTTATTCATTGTTGTTTGAACAACTTTACATGTAATGTGTTACATGGTTTGCATGATTGATTAGATCTCTATCCGCTGCGAATTATGCAATACTTTATGTTGATTAGTAAATGAGCATGACAGTTTATTATGGTGAATGGTGTGAAGTGTCAGTGTGACACCCTTAACTGCATATCTACTCTGATTTATATTCTGTTGTTTTAATTAATTATTGGGGTATTTTAGAAGGGTGTTACATTAGTGGTATCAGAGCATAGTCGGTCGAGTCGAGTCGTAATTATTCAGTTTCCCTGTACGTGATAGGTGTTGTGTAACCCTATCAGTACTTATTGTTTTAGCTTGTTGGGTTTTCCGAATAGAGATGGCTGGAAGAGGTAGAGACGATGCTGCGATTGCTGAGGCTCTGGGTATGCTAGCTGGAGTACTTGGAGGAAATCCGAATGTTGTGGGAATGGGAACTGCTCGTCAACTGAGTGAGTTCCAGAAGAACAATCCTCCAATGTTCAAGGGAGCATACGATCCAGATGGTGCTCAGAAGTGGTTGAAGGAGATCGAGAGGATCTTCCGAGTGACTGAGTGTGCCGATAACCAGAAGGTCAGGTTCGGTACGCATATGCTGTCTGAGGAAGCAGATGATTGGTGGGTTGCTGCCCGCACTGAGTTGGAAGCTGCTGGGGGTGCTGAGATCACTTGGGCGGTGTTCAGAGAGAGATTCCTGAGGAAGTACTTTCCGGAGGATGTCAGAGGAAAGAAAGAGATAGAGTTCTTGGAATTGAAGCAGGGCAACCGGTCTGTTACTGAGTATGCTGCTAAGTTCACAGAGTTGTCGAAGTATTACACTCCCTATGATGAGGCTACTGGGGAATTTTCAAAATGTGTGAAGTTTGAGAACGGGTTACGTCCCGAGATCAAGCAGACTATTGGGTATCAGCGGATTAGAGTGTTTTCCGATTTGGTTGACTGTTGCAGGATTTTTGAACAGGATACCAAGGCTAGAGCAGAGAGCTATCAGCAAAGGGTTGATAGGAAAGGCAAGAATCAGAATGATCGTGGGAAACCGTATGCAGTTGGCAAAGGTTTCCAGAGACAGAGTGGGATGAAGAGGCCTAGTGGGGGAGACTCCAGTGCACCTGCTAAGTGTTACAGATGTGGTCAGGCTGGACATCGTTTCCATGAGTGTATCAGTGCTGAGAAGAAGTGTTTCAAGTGTGGCAAAGGTGGTCACTTGGCTGCAGAGTGCCGGTTGAAGACGGTGACTTGTTTCAACTGTGGAGAAGTGGGTCATATCAGTCCACAGTGTCCTAAGCCGAAGAAAGAGAACCAGTCGGGAGGCAAGGTCTTTGCTTTATCGGGTTCTGAGACTTCTGCAGATGATCGTTTGATCCGAGGTACGTGTTATATTAATGGCTTTCCTCTTGTAGCTATTATTGACACAGGTGCGACTCATTCCTTTATATCGTTGGATTGTGCTGTGAAACTTAAATTAGAGATATCTGAGATGCATGGAAGTATGGTGATTGATACTCCTGCGAAGGGTTCAGACTACTACTTCAGTTTGTTTAAATTGCCCTTTGAGTATTTTTTGGTAGAGACTTTGGGATGGACCTCGTGTGTCTTCCACTAGTGCAGATTGATGTTATCCTGGGTATGAACTGGTTGGTGTTTAACCGAGTTTATATCAACTGTTTTGATAAGACTGTGATCTTTCCTGAGATTGAGGAAGGAAAGAGTTTGTTTCTATCAGCAAGGCAGGTGAATGAGGCAGTAGCAGATGGGGCAGAGTTGTTTATGCTGTTAGCGACTTTGGAGGCTAAAGATAAACTGGCGATTTGTGATCTAGCCGTGGTGTGTGATTTTCCTGATGTGTTTCCCGAAGAAGTGAATGAATTACCGCCAGAGCGTGAAGTTGAGTTCTCGATTGAATTGGTACCTGGTACTAGGCCGATATCGATGGCTCCGTACCGTATGTCTGCTGTTGAGTTAACTGAATTGAAGAGTCAGCTGGAAGATCTGTTGGATAAGAAATTTATTCGTCCGAGTGTGTCGCCGTGGGGTGCACCAGTGTTATTGGTTAAGAAGAAAAAAGGTACTATGAGGTTGTGTGTGGATTACAGGCAACTGAATAAAGTGACGATCCAGAATCGGTATCCTTTGCCGAGGATTGATGATTTGATGGATCAGTTGGTTGGTGCGAGTGTGTTCAGCAAAATAGATTTGAGATCGGGGTATCATCAGATACGTCTGAAAACTGAGGATATTCAGAAGACTGCTTTCAGAACAAGGTATGGACATTATGAGTATTCTGTAATGCCTTTTGGTGTGACTAATGCGCCTGGGGTATTTATGGAGTATATGAATAGGATTTTCCATTCGTACCTAGACAAGTTTGTTGTGGTGTTTATTGACGATATTTTGGTGTATTCGAAAATCTGAAGAAGAACATGTTGAACATTTGAGAGTGGTTTTAGGAGTTCTACGAGAAAAGAAGTTATTTGCTAAACTTTCCAAGTGTGAATTTTGGTTAGAAGAGGTTAGTTTTCTTGGTCATGTGGTTTCAAGAGGGGGTGTTGCTGTTGATCCTTCTAAGATAGAAGCGGTATCTAAGTGGGAAGCTCCGAAGTCAGTTTCTGAGATAAGGAGTTTTCTTGGACTTGCAGGTTATTATAGGAAATTCATTGAGGGATTTTCTAAGTTGGCGTTACCATTGACGATGTTGACTAGAAAGGGGCAAGCGTTTGTTTGGGACTCAAAGTGTGAAGAAGGTTTCCAAGAGTTAAAGAGAAGGTTAACTACTGCTCCTATTCTGATATTACCGAGTCCATCGGAACCATTTGAGGTTTACTGTGATGCGTCATTGTTGGGTTTGGGTGGTGTTTTGATGCAGAATAAGCAGGTTGTAGCTTATGCTTCGAGACAACTGAAGGTTCATGAGAGGAACTATCCGACGCACGATTTAGAGTTGGCAGCTGTGGTATTTGTTCTGAAGTTATGGAGGCATTACTTGTACGGGTCAAGATTTGAGGTTTTCAGTGACCATAAAAGTTTAAAGTATTTGTTTGATCAGAAAGAGCTGAATATGAGACAGAGGAGATGGTTAGAGTTTCTGAAGGATTATGACTTTGGTTTGAATTACCATCCGGGTAAAGCAAACGTAGTGGCTGATGCATTGAGTCGGAAATCATTGCATATGTCTATGTTAATGATTAAGGAATTGGATTTAATTGAGCAGTTTAGAGACTTGAGTTTGGTGTGTGAGAGTACTCACAATAGTGTTAAATTGGGAATGTTGAAGTTAACGAGTGGTATTCTGGATGAGATTAGAGAGGGTCAGAAATCCGATGTGCTTTTGGTTGATAAGTTGACTCTAGTGAATCAAGGTCAAGGTGGTGAATTCAGAGTTGATGAGAATGGTGTTTTGAAATTTGGTAATCGGGTGTGTATTCCGGATGTTATCGAACTTAAGAAGAGTATTCTTGAGGAAGGACATCGTAGTGGCCTGAGTATTCATCCTGGGGCTACGAAGATGTATCATGATTTGAAAAGGTATTTTGGTGGCCGGGAATGAAAAAAGAAATTGCGAGTTTTGTTTATTCTTGTTTGACTTGTCAGAAGTCAAAGATTGAGCATCAGAAGCCGTCTGGGCTAATGCAACCGTTGGCTATTCCAGAGTGGAAGTGGGATAGTATCAGTATGGATTTTGTTTCTGGTTTACCGAAGACAATTAAGAATTTTGAAGCTATTTGGGTGATTGTTGACAGATTGACAAAATCGGCTCATTTCATTCCGATCAGAATGGATTATCCGTTAGAGAGATTAGCTGAGTTGTATATTGAGAAAATCGTAAGTTTGCATGGTATTCCGTCGAGTATTGTTTCGGACAGAGATCCTAGATTTACATCGAAGTTCTGGGAAGGTTTGCAGAGGGCTTTGGGAACGAAGCTGAGATTGAGTTCTGCATATCATCCGCAGACTGATGGTCAGACTGAGAGGACGATTCAGTCGCTGGAGGATCTTTTGAGGGCTTGTGTTTTGGAAAAGGGAGGTGCTTGGGATAGTTATTTACCTTTGATTAAGTTTACCTACAACAATAGTTTTCATTCGAGCATTGGTATGGCACCGTTTGAAGCTTTGTATGGTAGGAGATGTCGGACACCTTTATGTTGGTATGAGTCCGGTGAGAGTGATGTGGTTGGACCGGAGATTGTTCAACAAACTACGGAAAAGATTAAGATGATTCAGGAGAAGATGAGGATTGCTCAGAGTCGTCAGAAGAGTTATCACGACAAGAGGAGGAAGTCACTTGAGTTTCAAGAGGGAGATCATGTGTTTCTTCGTGTTACTCCGATAACTGGGGTTGGTCGAGCTTTGAAGTCGAAGAAGCTGACACCTCGATTTATAGGTCCTTATCAGATTTTGGAGAGGATAGGGGAGGTAGCCTATCGTATCGCTTTACCGCCGTCACTTGCGAATTTGCATGAGGTTTTTCATGTGTCTCAGTTGAGGAGGTACATTCCTGATCCGTCGCATGTGGTCCAAGTAGATGATGTCCAGGTGAGAGATAACCTGACTGTTGAAACATCACCTATGAGGATAGAGAATCGAGAGTTGAAGCAGTTGCGGGGTAAAGAGATTGCTTTGGTAAAGGTAGCTTGGGGAGGACCAGCAGGTGGCAATGTGACTTGGGAACTTGAGAGTCAGATGAAGGAGTCTTATCTTGAGTTATTCGCTTGAGGTATGTTTTCGAGGACGAAAACTCTTTTAGTGGGGGAGAGTTGTAACACCCCGATAAAATAAGATAATTATTTAATTTAAGTTAATAATATATTTATTAATTTAATTAAATAATTGGAATATTATTATTGGAATTATTATTATTGGAATAATAAGTTGGAATATATATAAAGAGTTCCAGTTGGTAAAGAAAGTTTTTTCACGTGAAAAGGGAAAAGCGACAGAAAGTGGAGAAAGGGCAAAGAGGAAGAGCAGGAGAAGAAGGTTAAAGAAGGAAGAGCTTGAAGCTAAAGATTTGCCGGATTAACTCAGGTAAGGGGGGTTTATCGTCGTTTAATGGGTATTATGAGTTAACATGTAATGGGTAGTAATAAGCCGTTGAATTGACCCTAATTGGGATGATGAGTGCTGAGAAATTGTGATGAATAAGTTATGTTAAAGCTGTAATTGAATCTATATTTGGGTGAGTTGTGATTTTCCGAACGTGTAGCTTTTTACGGAATTGGAATCGGAGGTCCGGAAGTCCTCCAACGGCGGAAAATGCGGAGAATTCTGCATTCTGCTTCGTGTTAGCGCAGGAACAGCTTTCTGTCTTGCGTTAACCGGTTAACCCAGGGTGTTAACCGGTTAACACTGTTATGAATTGAGAAATATTGATGTCTGTCTTGCGTTAACCGGTTAACCCAGGGTGTTAACCGGTTAACACTGTTAAAATGTGTCAGGAAGCGTGTTCTGTGTTGCGTTAACCGGTTAACCCAGGGCGTTAACCGGTTAACACTGTTGGAAAAGTGGAAATTTGATATTTAAATATTGTGAACATATTTGATGATTGGCCTATATTAGTGTATGATATAGTAGGGATCATTTCCCGTTGTTTTGAGCAGTATAGGTATTAGTAGAGTGTGCTAATACTGTGATTTATTATTTGACATGATATGATTATGTGATAAAAATGCTGATGATGTGTGGTGGTATGCATAATGCTGTGAATATATCTATTATGTATGCAATTGTGGATGGACTGTTTATGGCTTAGAGTGTGAGCATATGTCCATTGTAGATTGTTGTTGATGTTGCATGCTAGGTGATTTAGCGTGCATAGTATGGCCTTTATGGTGGTAGCTAATTCCCATGGCGAGGAATTAGTGATGAGTTATTGTGGATTGTTGTTGATGTTTGCATGCTAGGTGATTTAGCGTGCATAGTATAGCCCTTGGGTTGGTAGCTAATTCCCATGGTGAGGAATTAGTGATGTGAGTCACTAGGTCTCAAATGAGTGGGACTAGTGAGCTTGGTAGCCGTATCTGGATTTGATCGGTGAGGTTGAACTATGTGTTCACGAATAGTCGGTACCGCATGCATGGAGTCTCATTGCATAATGTATGTATGGCGTATAATATGAATGGATGTATTCCAATATTATACGTGTGTTTTGTGTTTGTGTTGAATATAATTGTGATTATGAGTTGGTGTTGCCGTTACAGAATGGGTAATCTGATTAGGGTGATGAAATGTGTTAATTTACTTAGCATTACATGATGTTTTATAATGCTTATTATATCGATTGAGGAACTCACCTTTACAACTATGTTTTCAGGTAACGAGCAGTGATTGAGTAGAAGCTAGTGATTGGAGTCTAGCGTAGTTCATTAGTGAGTCATGCTCTGGTAGATGTAACATCGGGACGGGATGTTTTACTTATTTTCATTTGTTTGTTGAACAACTTTACATGTAATGTGTTACATGGTTTGCATGATTGATTAGATCTCTATCCGCTGCGAATTATGCAATACTTTATGTTGATTAGTAAATGAGCATGACAGTTTATTATGGTGAATGGTGTGAAGTGTCAGTGTGACACCCTTAACTACATATCTACTCTGATTTATATTCTGTTGTTTTAATTAATTATTGGGGTATTTTAGAAGGGTGTTACACCATGCATGCAGTGACAAGAACACACAAGGAATGCATGCAGTGACAAGAACACACAATGCATGCGCCCAAGGAATCTATGCACATAAGGAATCTCACAAGAGAATTTATACCCTAATAGTCCAAACAGACGCCCATTCCCTAGGCGCATAAAGCAACCTAGGCGCCAAGAGCAAGGGCGCCCCTTCATGACAAAGCTCCTAGACACCAAGAACAAGGGCGCCTCTTCCTTGCATGTGAATATCACATGCATGCGTCTAAGGCTATGGCTACACCACTTTTCCATGCATGCAACCAATCACATGTTGTGTAGGTTGCAAACCTAGTAAGAATCCCTCATCTATAAATAGGATTCAAATCACAACATCAAATCATCTCCAACACTAATCATCTATACTCTTTCTTTACCACACTCTTTCTCTGTCACACTCAAGCTCTACAACATCAAATTATGTCTCTGTTGACTATGGGTGATGAACATAGAGGAACACTTGAGAATATCTCGATATTTGTATGTTATCACTCTCTTTTTACACATTCCATATTTAATTTGTATACCTTTGTTATCTATGTTTGTATTATATATTACTTCTTCTTATTGTTTTTCTTACTTATGTGTTATTAGGACCCAAAGCGTTTTCGATGTCGTGTGCATGAATATGCATCCCATGATCCTTTGATAGAACCATATATTAGAGGATATGGATTTGGAAATCTCCTCAACATTGTCTCGTACTCGGTGGATTACAAGTTCATTCTTGCTTTGTTGGAGAGATGGAGACCCGAGACCCACAAATTTCACCTTCCTATCGGTAAGGCCGTGAATGGTAGAGTAAACCAGGACAACTCTATCTGCAATGAATTATTGGATGCCCCTTTGTGTGACGACCAAACTGAGGGAGAGTCATCCGATCAAGCAAGGGGCAAGGTATAAATTTAAAATACCTTAATCAATATTATGCGAGTATAATATTGTCCGAAGAATCAACTGAGTACGATAAAATAATTAAAATTCGGTGTTATATTATGATTTTATTTGGTAATTTTTTATTTCCAGAAAGTACAGGTAATTCAATAAATATTATGTATTTACCGTTGTTACGCAACATTAATAAGGTAAGCACATATAGTCGGGGTTCAGCTGTGTTTTCCCATCTATATAGTGCAATGTGTAAAATTGCAAAAAAGAATACTTGTACGTTTTTTCATGTGCGTATTTGCTACAAGCATGGGGTTGGTCAAGAATGCCGTCACTCGCCCCGATAAACGAGAACCCATTCATGTTCTCGTTTGCAACAAAGTAAGTGTAATACTTTACCATTTAATTAATTATATTTTATATTACAATTAACTGTAAATAATATTTTTATGGTTGTGTATTTTGATAAGGGGGATGAACTACAATAGGTGTCTGAAACACCCTATAGTAGTCTATCGCAATCTATTGGACCACATTGGACCAGACGATGTAATACTCCTACACAATTATATTTTAATTTAAAAATACTTATCAAATTATTTATCATCTAATTGTTTCGTATTGTTTTACAGTTTATCTAAAGGCCATATCTGGGTCTTGATCATGATGTGAACCATGACGATGCTGCAGTTTGGACAACAAAGACTTCAATTATCCGGTTCACTACTGTGGAAATGCACCAGAGTGACCGGGTCAAACTGCAGTTCGGCATGCAACAACAGATTCCAAAACCTCCCACGTGTTTGGGGAATTGGCATAAAAAAAGAGTTGATGCCCAATGGGATTATTCCGACTGGAGAGACTTTGCAAAAGAGATGTGTCATCAATGGAGGAATTGACGACAACATATCTTAAACGAACCAGTTATCCATGGTGCAAGACCAACTCAACAATATATGGCATGGTTTAGGTCAGTAACAACTCAACAATTTGTGTCTGAGTCGCGGTATTTGATGGATCCACGCCTTTGTCATCATACGCCCAACAAGTCCCCGTCCAACACCAATGTCAAATCACCCAAACCCAACAACCAAAGTCACAACATCAACCTACAACTTACACCCAACAACCAAACACCCAACTTAGTAACTCATTCATGCCATCCACCCAACAACCAAACACCCAACGTCGCAATCCATTCATACCACCCATCCAACCACAAAACCAAGAATCAAACCCTACCCACCAACAACCATACGCTTCAACCACAACCGTCTATAGCCCAAATGATTCATATGTGTCACTTCATCGTAGCCCCCCACTAATGACCACTCAAACATCTCATCACCAAAACACACAATCATTGTTTAACTATAGTACGCCCCATGAACCATTGCTTCGTTTCCAAAACGATTCAATGTCCCAATTTGGGCAACTATACCGTCCACGATCCACCCAACCCCATCGATCTAACTACGATGACATGGGCACAGAACTCCATTACGGAAGCGTCGTTGGTCAGAGCCCCTCCGGATATTGGGATCAAATGATGACACATTTGTCAAATATCGTTGGAACTTCCGTCGGACCTTCACACCAGCCATCATTCGATCAGATCAGCACACAAAGACCCCAAACACCTCAGAAAAATCGTGGAAGACCTCAGAGACAAACTAACTCACCTGGATGTGGAATAGGGGGACGTTTCGATCGGGTCGATCATTAAATTTTTGTCAATCCCATTGAACATTTATTATATCATGAATAAAAAAAATTACATTATTTTTTATTATTTCATAAATAAAAAAAATAACAATTTTAAAAATAAAAAAAATACAAGGGCGTATGCGCCAGATGAATTGGCGCATACACCACACGCATTAAGTAGGCGTCTAGGGCATTGGCGCCTCCTCATGAGGCAAAATGGAGGCTCCAAGGACATTGACGCCTCCTCATGAGGCTTCCAATGCAGACGCCGGTTCATCTGGCACATCTTCTATTAAATGTGGTAGTTTTGAAAAAAAAATTTAAAAAAATTATTATTTTGAAAATATGGGTTATTTTAAAAAAAAAATCTCATCTTGTCATGTGGTGCGGTGATTGAAAAACAACACTAACTTTCATATGTACATAATCTTCATTTAAAAAAAAAATGGAAAGAAAATAGGGGCCGGTGTGAAGAAAGAATTGAGGTGGTTGGTTAATTTGAATTTTACAATAATTCACCATTGCTATGACATAATCAAAATTTGTTGCATCAACATTGTTCATTGTTAGTTTCATTTCTGAGTATTGTGCTTATTTTTGAGAATTCTTTCCGTATATCGGAAGACAGGTTCCTAACAATGACTCTCAATAGAAGAACCATTATTTAACAAGGCTTTAATGCATTCAAATTATAGAAACTACTACTGAAATGAATTTTCAAGAGAAGCAAGTGATGAATCTTCCTTGAGTTCAATAGCACCAACTAAAGAGGTTCTTGAGCCATTCAAAAACTGCTTATACCATTTTGCAGAGAGCTTTGGGTATCTTCTCAACTCTGGATCATTCCTATCAACAGAGTATAGTCCAAAGCCCGATTTATATCCATCCAACAACTCGAATGCATCCATGAAAGACCACACAAAATACCCCTTTACATTTGATCCATTTCTGAAGGGAAAAAAAGACACAAATGATCAGACAATATACAATTTCTGTTGTGTCTATTTTCTTCACTCATTATTTTGGACATGGTTTTCATTTACCGCATATTTTTCAAAAGATAATAAATTGGAGTAGCAATCACATACCTCAACGAATCAAGCGTGCTACCAATGTATGCTTGCATGTATTCCACCCTTGATACATCGTCGAGTGATGCATTGCTTGCTGTCCGTTGGCCTAAAAAGATGAGCATTATGAATGGAAAACACTTGAAAATCATCCTATGCAACAACATAGTGATAAAGTTATTTGACTGTCTGTCAAAAAAACCTTTGCGCTGAAATTCATTATTCAATATCAATCCAGATCCAAAGACGATTTCCTAAAAGAGACTCATTGCAATTGAATGAGGGGTAAACATACCATTTTCATGAATGAACATAGGTGGATTGCCATAAAGGGTCTTGAATGTTTCCAGCACTTCTTGTAAAGCCCACGGTGCCATAGGGTACTGAGTCAAGTCAAGCAAGATAGTTGTATGGCAAATTAATCTACTTATTGAACCAATTATTAATTAAGATGATAATCATAATTAGTTTTCAGCCGTTACCTCTGTGTCTCCAAGTATATCCTCTATCGCTGCAAAACCATGAAAAACAAGGGAATGATTCAGACGCCAAATGACGTTAGAGTTCAACAAGTTGAAAACATCAGAGTCATAACAAAAAAGATGGAGTGAATACAATTAGTACAGCAAGCTTATATGGCTTTAATCTTTAACATCCACTGCCCTTAAACATAAGTACAACACATACCGAGTAATCTTGCACCCGAGTCTGCATTGAAATCTCTTACTGTTGTCTTGAGGGCATCAGAATTGTCTGATACATTAAATTTGCTGTAGTGAATTATGCCAATAAAGTCGAAGGAACCCTTAACTTGTTCAGATTCACGAACTGTGAATGCCGGTATTCTTGCGCCTGCATTTTCCTTCATCAATTTGGGATAGTCTCCGTGCAACAAGGGTTCCATAAACCTGTGATAAAATAGGCTTATAAGACTTAAATGTTTACAGTAAGAAGAGAAAATATTACAACCAATCTTAGTGTCAGTAACTCACCAACCAATATAAAAAGTACGGATTCGTTCACATGCTGCCCTGTCTTTCTCTGTATTTGTCTGAGGAACTGTCCCAAATGTGTAGAGAGAGATACCAACAAATCCATGTTGTTGCTCCTGCAAGGAAATTAGTCTTTATGGAATCATGAACATTACTTGCCTACAAAGCTTTTGTAGGTCGGTAAATATTACAAAAGATTAGGTGATATACCCTGTACTTTCTTCTATACAATCTCACAGCAGAAGAATGAGCTAACAACATATGATGTGCGGCCAGGTACGGTTCAAATGTTGAGTTTCCCTTAGAGCTCGCTATAATACAAAATGGAGGAGAACATCGTTGAGGTGGGCTAATTCCCTGATCGTAACTACCCGTGGCAAAGATATTGGGCTCGTTCACAGTTGCCCAATATTTGACTCTATCTCCGAACTCTCTAAAACACACGTCTGCATAGTTCGTGAAGTCTTTTCTGCATCGACATTCAAAACATGATTCTCAGTTCTGTCAAAAAAGTTGCAATATAAGAACATTTCTTCCTAAGTACAATAAGAAATCTTCAGAGTCTTGAAGTAGTGTGTTTGACCAAAGATCATATGCGTAAGTGAGGCAAGAACAATAAAAGCTAAAAGAGAATCACAATATTAACTGTAAACTCAAATTAGGATGGTTGGTGTCATACATGACATAAAAGAGAAGCACAAAACATACATGACATCACGACTAAGCCATCCTTCATAGTCGTCTTCAAGTGCTTGTGGAAGATCAAAGTTGTGTAGTGTGACATGTGGTTGGATACCTGCATAAGGGAAATACTTGCATAATGAAATCTTAATTAAGTCATGTTTTATGTTGCAAGAAATTGAGAAACTCGTATCGAACCATTGCTAATGAGTTCATTGATGAGATTGTTGTAGTACTGCAGTCCCTTCGGATTGACGGGTCCTGTACCATCTGAGGAGAAATAAAAGCATTTGAAAAAGTGTATAAAAAACATCAATATGTACTAAAGCTGAGGTTGAGTAGAAGTACTTGGTATCAATCTGGACCAAGAAATGGAAAATCTATAGGCATCAAGGCCTGTTTCAACCATGAGCTTCGCATCTTCCTGCATTATTGTTTGGATTGTTTTAACCAACTAATGCTTGAAATTAACAAATGAGTCATAAACATAGAAGTTTCGTGTATTGTTTACCTTGTATTTGTGGTATGTGTCGCAGGCTACATCTCCATTTCCACCCCGCGCAAACCCTTAAATTGCAATATCAAACAAATCATATTCTAAAATTGATCAGATGAATGATGAGATGAAAAATGAAGAAAAAGACGGATTGAAGTAATAACCGAACCAGCATATGCAAATGTATCCCAAATGCTAGGAGTTCTTCCATCTTCATTAGCAGCTCCTTCCACTTGATAGGCAGATGTGCCTGAACCAAAAACAAAGTCAACGGGAAAATCACTTCTGCTGTAATCATCACCAACTCTCACGTGAACTCCCACAGCCAAACAGAGGATAGAAAGTAACAAAGACAAGACAAAACATGTTTCTGGCTTCATTATTATCAATAATACTAGTATTTGCGTTCTTAATTTTATAAGAGCCTCGAATGTATATTGCATTAACTAGAGGATATGTCATGTTTCTTTATAAGATAATGTCAAAGTTGTCAACGTGTTACGTAGTAGTATATTACAGCATTTTTTTAAAGGTATACTCAGTTATTGATTTTTGTCTTCACGATTCCGAATGATCGGTGAAGATTAGTCAATGTGTTAAAGACTTTTAGATTAAATTTTGATGATTCAAATTTAATTTCAAAGATCATCAAATAAATAAATAATAGATCTTATATGAAGTGTGTGAACCACATGTGCAAGGTTGAATCAATAAGTAAAAAGTATTCATTCCACTTAAAGATATGTTATTATCAATTTTTAATCTAAAATAGTTTGTTTGATTGCAGATTTAAATTGTAAATTAAGAAATTATTTAAAAATAGAACTAGAATTATGATTATCCATCAAGACTCACCCCTAAGACTATTTGTGTTTGAATTGTGACTGTTCGTGTTTGAATTGTGACTATTCGTGTTATATAGAAAATTAGATAAAGAGTGTGACACCCACTTTCGTGGCATATGCATCTAAATATGTTTCAGGCACAATTATGTATAGCAATCAAGAGTGTATATCTTGTCACACGATGCCGCATTCTTGATTGTTTCTCAACTGAGATCAAATTGCCTTGTTAGTGGCGCCTCGAACTCAATTGTTTAGTAATTCACAATCGGATGTCAAATCATTATCTTTCGATACATGATCAATATTTGTTTTGACTTTGCTTTCGCAACTGACGTAAATATATATTGACACTCGAATTCTAAAATAAATTAACTTATACTTCTCACAACCTCAAAATAAATAGCTTAATAGGGATTTGTTATGAGAAGGATTCTTATAACCCCGTGTCCTTAGGGTATACTCACTCATGGTGAGACGAACAACAACTATGAACATGTTTATGACCATTGCATGAAAAATTATGGAAAATAAGTAAAGCAAATACAAACTAAAGATGAAGATGAATGCAAGATTACATAGAAGTGCATAAACTACAAAAACAATATTTAGAACTTAAGTTAAAACAAAGAGAAATAACACTTGTTTGGAGTAGTGATTGTGAAAGATGGTGGATTTTCCTAAGTCTCACCCTAGGTGTCTCCCCTTTTTGCGTGATGCCTAAGCCTTCGTTTATACTCCAACCATAAGTTGCCCATTATTTGCACTAATTTTGAGCATAGTTATCACTTATCACTAATCATAAGAGAAATGGAAGTTACAAATGCCAAAAGGTCACAAACGTAGCTAGGAAGTCAAGAATTCATAATTGTCTGGGGTATTGACACGGGTCATGTCAGGGAATACGGGCTGGTCGTGACAACCTGTAGATGCTTGTATAGACGGGGGCTTCAAAGGGGCCAACACGACCTGTGTCATGGGACACGACCATGTCGTGTTGGTATCGGGAAATTTTTATCGAAAACACGCATTTTTGTGCGATCTTCAGCATTTTTTGTCTTGATTCGCTCCATTGACCTCTTATTACCTGAAAAATAAAAGGGGAACAAAAACGCATAAAATCGAAGAGGAATGATGAAAACACACATGAAATCGAAAGTAAAATAAGCTAAAAATACAATACATTTACCCTTGCCAATATGTAAGGGTCCACACGAAAAAATTAGGTATGTTCTAAGCATAATTTACTTCCACACTACTGTTCACTAGAAATTGATTTACATTGAAGGTTAGCCTCTCACCGACGTGCCGAAAGCTTGCTCCAATGCATCTAGACATCGTCCTAAATTTCTAATTCCATATGTAATAATGTTGTTGTTTGCGGAAATGGACTTTTGATTCTTATGAAATCCACGATCATATTTTTGATTCAAATATCACGAACTACTACGATGAGCTTGCTCAAAGAAGAAGATGACAATCGATTTGATCACCAAAAACACAATAGATTTCTCAGTCTCAATATCTTTATTTTTCTTCTCCGTTGATTCACTAGATGGTGGTTCACCCATTGAGGAAGAACCTCCATCGGGAAACTCACGAGTGGCTAATAAAAGGAAAAAAGATGACAAATTTATCCTAGGATTTTGAGATAACGAGACACTAGACGGAACTCCTAATGCGACACTTTCGCTGGTAGTAACTGCCACTATAGTGAATCATTAAGTATTAGGAATCCTCATTGATGACAGAGCGGTCTAATGTACATTGAAATCTTTAGGAGATTAGGGTTACATGATTGAGATCTGAAGAAGTGTGTTTGTTAGCGTTCAATGAGTCATACACCCTTCCATGTGGAATGATCAAGGTGTCGGTCTCTTTTGGGTAAAGATAAGACAAAAGGACAACGAGTGTGCATTTTATCGTGATCCCATGTGACAACATATACAACGATATCCTCAGGAGGTTATTCTTCGCAACATTGGACTTGTTGGCCTCCCATATCCATTTGAAGATGAAATATCATGATAATACAAGAAAACTAGTTGTTATTTTGGCCGATCTGCACAGGGTTTGTGTTATACACAAGGCCCTGCTGAATAACCCCTTACGACAACTGTCACCGCTGAGAGACGGAAAAAGAAAACTCGTCAAACTGCCAGAACGGTTGACCTCAATGTGCAAGAATACGAAACACCGCAAGACGACAAACTCACCCAAGCAACATAAGTTAATGGAAAAACATTAAATTCAGTTCCTGATGGTGACTTTGATATTGTCCAGCTTGTCGATAACTTAATTTATGGATCGGCGACTGATAACCTTACTCACTTCCAAGATCAACCCCAAACTTATTCTTTTTCATACAACTTTAGAACTAAACATTTCTACCTAACTTCAAAGAGAGGGTGGATAGATGTAATCTTTCAAGTCATATGGCTAATAAATAAGGCTAAGTCACCGAAAGAAGGGTTATGCTCAAAGTGGTTAGCAAATGACTTTTCCTATTACTACAAGGTGTTTTCAAAAAAGGACCAGAGTTTATAGCAAACAACTACCTTTGTGTGTGTAAATCAAACCATACAAATTGAATCGAAAATAACTCAAATATGATAAAGAAATAATTCGTGGATACACTCAAGGAAAGGAATAGTGAATAGTGGAAATAATTTGGCTCAAACCTTACTAGTTGAAGTATCTGAAGGTTGAGTATAAGTTTGTTGATTCATTTTTTATCATTTGCTTTCAATTTGTAAGTCTTTTTCCTAATGATCAAGTTTCATCTGATGGTGCTTTTGGTTCATCTGTTTAATGCTAAAGTTGAAATTTTTATAAATCTGAAAGAAACGACAATAGCAAACGCATTCACTAAAGACAAACATGATTAAAATCATACAATGGGGAAGAGTACTTATAAGTGCTATTACTCTTCGTTGGGCATACATTAGAAAAAAACAAAAAAAAACTTCTAGAAATTTAAAACTTGCGACATGTCTTTTTCACATGTTATCATTGAGGAAAATATCTTGCATGTCATTCATGGTGTTGTTGAAATCATTATTTTGTCGGGTCCATTCTTCTCTCATGTTCTCTCTTCTTGTTTCTTGCTCTTGATCTTGATTTCTAAAATAATTCTCCATTTCTTCGGCACTTGCAAAGCATGCTCTTAAACTTTGGGCAGGCATGTGGTCTTCTTGTTGGTTATAGAAGTCTCTGAATATTGGTATGAACCTTGGGGGTTCAGCATATAAGGTAGGTGAAACTTCTGTTATCTACCTTGTTACCCCTATTGCATGAGCTTCCACCCTTCTCTGAAATTTGGATGCCTGTTGATTTTCTTGAACATGCGTCGCCTGCTGCTGTACCTGAGAATGGCATAATTCTTCTTTGTTTCCTGCCTGGTTATCCTTTTGGTCATGTTGAGCTACTCATGTTGGGTGATTACATTGATGAGTAATTTTGGACCTATCATCTCGTCATCTGGGCAGGTGGGTGCTCAGAATCTCCTCCCACATATGAAGTATAATAGCCCACGTCACTAAAAGCAACATTTGCATAAAACTCTAGGTCAATGGTTTTTGTTGGTTTCTTGAGTTAAATTATTAAAACTTACCCATTATCGTTGTTTCAAAATTTCCACCACTTCTTCGAAACCTCTCAGGCCATCACATACAAAAGCTCTTTCTCTCACGATATGGTAGTCAACAAACACATAGCGCGTAATGATGAATCTCTTATAACTCTGGCGCACAATACTTAATAATTTAATTAAGAAAATGGGTAAGTTTATTTGATTAATAAAAATCCACTTGACGTTGGATCAAGGGTTTGCTTATTTGATTGAGAAATTTGGTTTATACAACATCAATGCATAGTAACCAACAAGGAAATAAAAGGGTCTCATTGTAAGTTAGTCCAAGAGAAAGCACTGTGTGTGTAAAAGTGACATATACTAAACAAAGGATAATGATCTTACAAACATGTCCCCCTAATATGGTGACATGATGTCATTCTTACAACATGTATGTAAGTTACAAATGAAACCCAAAGTTTGAAACAAAGTGTCACAAGAAAGGTAATGGAAAAGGCTCCAACCAAAGGTCCTAAATGGAATCCTCTAAGTCTAAGTTGATTAAGTACCATGATTTGTTTTTTGTCTTATAATTTTATCATGTTTTTTGTTGATTTTATGAGTATGATAACAATAATGTAAAGACAATATGATAAACATGCATGATTGAAGTATATATAATGATAATGATGATGATGAGTTCTTGAAATAGATGACATAAAAGTAAACACAATGAATAACAACAATGATAATAACAATAAAATAATGTTAGTAGTGTTAGGTTAACAAGTCAATATGATAAACAAGAGAGTATAAAGGGGTTAGTAGGTTAGCATAAACAACAAAAATGTAAATGTCACATGAATCCAAGTTAGCAAAATAGGACTTCATCCACAAGTCAAATGACCAAGTTATTTGAAATAAGGGCAACCTATCCATGCCTCAAAGTACCATGGATGAATATTTGATCATCCAATGGTAGGTTTGAAGTATGGGAGATTTTAATCACCCCTAATCCAAACATATCATGACTTAAATGGTTTTCATTAGTCCTTGGCTTCAATACTTCAAAATTTCATCAAAAATAATCCAAATGAAATAAAACAAGTCACCATTAAATTCTAGAGAGAAAAATAAAAGGGGTTTGTGTTCAACAAAATTGCAAAATAATAAAAGTGGAAGGGTAAAAAAATAAAATCAAAAGGATGATAAAAATGGAAAATAAACTAATAAAATAGCACAACGTAAAAAACTATGGTCAGGGTGCACACGTTGGGGGTCGAACCCCTGACCTTAGGGTCATAGGGGATCAACCTCATCACCCACTAGGCCAAAAGCCTAGTTGTGATGATAAACAGAATGAAACAAATAAATAATAAAACAAGCGAATAAATGAAAAGCACGCATCGAGCAACCAATCTCATCCAGACACGAAATTGGTTTGAATTCAAAATAGTGTGCAAGGCAACGACCATTGTGTCGTCTTCAACCTCAGATTTTTGAAATTCGAAGGTCGGAAATAAGAAAAATCAATGGGGTTTTTTATGGAATCCCAATTCTTTATAAAAAAACATTTTGTACACTCATAAGCCATTGATTAGCTATAAGTATGGAGTTCTTCCTTAAAAATTAGAAGAACTGACTTAACCTAAAATAAAAAATAAATTCTAAAAACTAAGTAATCAAAGGTACAAGGTTGGGGAAAATGCTCAATGAGTGATTTCGAAGTGATTAAGAACTTGTTTCAGAGATGGGGGTGAGTGAAACTACCTAATCAGAAGTTGCTCAGGGGAGTTTTCTGATGGTTAGTATCATGTCAGATGAGGCTTAGGGAAAGGTGTTTAAGTGTTTGGGAATCTTCAGTGATGTGTGGTAAGTGTTTCTGGGTGGTGGTTTGGGGTTGAAAAGCTCTAGAACTGAAAACCCAATGGTCTGCTAATGAAGGTTTGGTGCAAATGGTAAGATGGTGTTTGGGGCCTTTTTCATCGTGGTTTTTTAGTGGAACGCCTTCACCTATTTATAGGGAAGGTGTCTGGATGGTATTGGGGGGGGGGGGGGGGGGGGGGAATTTGTGGAGGTTTTAGCAAAATTGTCATGGGAGTTGGAACATGGTTGGTGTTGACTTGGGGAACACAGAAACGACTACCTTATGAGGTTTTTTGCACTACAGGAAATTTTGTATTGGTCCCTAACATGGTTTTAGAACAACCATGGGCAATGAGAAGCCCTGCTGCAAAATCTACATTTGCCATTTTGGGCAAAAGCTGATTTTGCACATGGCATCAGGTTCTTTGTTTGGAGATGTTTCCATGTGCAAGTTGACTTCCAAATCTATCATAATACCATTTGAAAAGTATTTGTGGAGCATTGGGATCAGAAGGAATTAGTTTGTGGACTTTGAGTGTTTAATTGCAAATTCTGACTGATGTGCATTTGGCTTGTGCATCATGGCAAGTCAGCAACTTTGAACCAAGGCCAAATAAAATTGGCTCTTGCATTTTGCTTCAATTTTAGGACATTTGTTCTTTGATATGAACTTGATTGAATGTAAAAAAAACAAGTCAAAAGGTTTTGTGGTTTGGAAATGACAATGTGACAAAGTAGTGGTCATGACATGATTTTAGGGCATGGTGGGCATGGTGGACCAGCTTGGCCAATAGCAAAATTGAACCCTTTCCTCAGTGAATTAGGTCTTGGACCATGAAACTAAGTTGGAGAGGCGGTTATTTAGGACATTTGGCTCGAATTGGAATTTAAAAATCTTGAAAAATGAGAGAGTTATGATCTTTGGAACTTCCCATAGGCCATTCTTGCCAAAATGTGACCAACCAACATGACCTAATTTGCTGATTTTGTGATTTATTTCTTTTCAAGGCACAATGATAGATGTTTTGAGTTCATATGATGATATTGTGATGGAAAATGAAGTTTATACCTTTGTGGAATGATTTTTGGTCAAATTGGTGGGTGGATCAAGTCATGGAAAGTTGAAAAATCATATATGAACCAACTACTTGTAACATGGATTGAAAGGATGTTTAAATGGTTGATTTTGATTGTAATGGCCATGAAATGATGTTGAAAGAGTGGTAGGGTGATTGGATAGCCAAAAATTATCAAGCTCAATGTCAAGAGGTCCCCAAATTAGGGTTTCTTGAGCCATAAGTTTCATCAAGAACCATGGTCAGATGAATTATGGTTTGAGATGTAGGGGTCAAATTGAGATGTTTAAAGGGTACGGGGCATGAACAAACTTTGGATTTGAGGGGTCCTTAATGGCATGGTTAAGATCGATGGTGAATCATAACTTATACAAGCCAAAGGAAGGGTCAAGAGCTAGGGTTTGGTCCTTGGGTGACCAGATGAATCTTGAGGTTTCTTCAAAGGGGACTCACCGCCAAAATTGGACTTGGGGGAGTGAGTGTGATGTATTGAGTGCTTCTACAAGATTTTTGGGATGCTTGAGGATGAGATTAGTGATTAAGGTGGCTTGGGCACACCTCAACATGGCTTGGGGAACTTGAACTTTCACAGATGAATCCCATGCCTTGAATTTGTGGATTATTATGGATTGTGAAGTATAAATGCATATGAGATGACATATATGGTATGTATGCTCATGAATTAGAGCTTAAGAAGATGATGTGGGATGGGGAAAATTTGAGGGTATGATAAGGGTCCCATTGTCTTAATCCCCTCTCCATTATAAACTCCCTTATTGGGCTACCATTTACAAGGACATACATGTGGCAAGAGAAGACACATGCTTCCATCCAAAGAACCCATTTACTACCAAATCACAATCTTCTTAGCATAAATCTAAAAAAAATCCAACTCACCATGTCATATGCTTTTGCAAAATCCACTTTAAGAAGCATACAACTTTTTGTTACTTTTAACTGTTAAGTCAATCAATTAATTTGCTACCAATAATGTATCAAACATTTGCCTACCATAAACAAAATCATATTGGTTCTTAGATATATTTTTTCCAAGTACCTTCTTTAACCATGTTGCAAAAACTTTTGAGAGAATCTTATATAGGTTTCCGACTAGGAAGACGGGTCAATACTCCTCTAAACCTTAAGGGTTTTTAACCTTGGGTATCAGTGTTATTGTTGGGTTTTTCATATTGTAATTGGCTGCATTTTTGAAAAACAAGTATATTTGACAGATGTAGAACAAGATGTCCTGACATGTTGTTTCAACATTAAGCGTAATTGAGCTTAAGTTGGTTGTGAGATTTAGTCTCTCTAAGGATTTATCTAAAGATTCTTGGAAGATTTAGCTCTAGTGTATTATTGCGTGTTTTCCTTGTACCCGAAGAATAATGTATCTTGACTTATTTACGAAGTAACAATGTCAAGACATTTTAGGAAACATTTGATTTGATTGAAATCATATCTTCAGAAGATTGAGCAGAGATCTTGGATCTATTGCAAATCAAAGACCGAAGCTCATGCCTCTCACTGCTATTTATAAAGGAGTTCTAAATATAAGAATGTATTGAAGCAGTGCAGTATTTTGTTATCATTAGGGTGTCGTGTGTGTGCTTTGTGTGAGCCATTCGAGTACCACATTGATACTTGAATTGGACCTGGTGTATTAAGTTGTAACTAACAATCCCTTAGAACAAAGAGAATACAAACTAAAGATGAAGAAGAATGCAAGATTACATAGAAGTGCATAAACTACAAAAATAATATTTAAAACTTAAGTTAAAACAAAGAGAAATAACACTTGTTTGGAGTAGTGATTGTGAAAGATGGTGGATTTTCCTAAGTCTCACCCTAGGTGTCTCCCCTTTTTGCGTGATGCCTAAGCCTTCGTTTATACTCCAACCATAAGTTGCCCATTATTTGCACTAATTTTGAGCGTAGTTATCACTTATCACTAATCATAAGAGAAATGGAAGTTACAAATGCCAAAAAGGTCACAAACGTAGCTAGGAAGTCAAGAATTCATAATTGTCTGGGGTGTTGACACGGGTCATGTCAGGGAATACGGGCTGGTCGTGACAACCTGTAGATGCTCGTATAGAGGGGGGGCTTCAAAGGGGCCAACACGACCCGTGTCATGGGACACGACCATGTCGTGTTGGGATCGAGATTTTTTTATCGGAAACGCACATTTTTGTACGACCTTCGGCATTTTTTATCTTGATTCGCTTCATTGACCAACGGTATGATCCTCAAACGGGAAACATACATCTGAATGTATTACTTATAGTATGCAAGAGGACCTCATTGGCATATTCAAAACAATAGAATTTCTAGACTTCTTCCCTACTAAGCAACCTTCACATAGTTTGTCGGGCATCTCAAGACTTGGTATACTAGTTGCCATATCTTGAGTAGTCAATTGATTAAGTGATCTAAAATTCAGATGGCCAAATCTTAAATGCCATAACCAACTGTTCTTATGGCCGACAACTGTTTTTAGGCATTGTACCTTAGTCGAATTGATCATGGTCTTAAATATCCTATTCTTCGACAGAGGAGATTTTAAGACCAGATTATTCTGAGTGTCGAATAGTTCCAAGGCTCCATCTTTCATAACCACTGAGAAACATTTTTTTAATCAGTTGTCCAACACTTAGCAGATTGCACTTTATTCCAGGTATATATAATACATCTTTGATAATGGCTTTCGCTCCATTACTTCTTTGAATAAGTATGTCGTCAGTACCTTCTACTTGCAACGAGCTATTATCAGCAAGTTTGACCTTGCTCTTCTTCGACTCGTCGAAATCTTATAACCATATTTTTTACCATCCATGTGATTCGAACAACCTGTGTCGAAAAACCAGATCTTGGTGTCGACATGCTCATCTGCAACTACAACCATAACCACCATGTCTTCAGAATAATCTGAATCCTTGCGTACAAGGTTTTCTCCTTCTTGCCTTTCTTATATCAATAATTCTTGGCCACTTGACCCCATTTTTCACAGTTATGGCACTACACGCCTTATTTTTCTTCTTTGTCTTTCTGATAGAAGTTTCCTTCTCCTCTTTTGGAGGATTCAGAAGCCCTATCATCGACCTTATGTTTTTTAGGGTTCGACAAAGACTTTTTGCTATGAGTCTTGTCTCCTTTGTCTTTGAACTTGTTGGAACCACTATGTTTCTTCCATGTATGATCCTGTAGAGCTTGTATTGAATCTTGAACACCTTTCTTTCTACAATCCTCATCTCATATGTCTCTAACGAACCAACTAAATCTTCCAATTTCAATGTTTCAAGATTTCTGGATTCTTGAATAGCAACGATAATGTGATCAAAGTGAGAGGTCAATGTATGCATTACCTTCTCAACTATCATCTTATCAGTTAGGGTTTCACCACAACCTTTCATGAGATGAGCAAGCTTTTGCACCTTCGAGACATGACCTATAATATTTTCTTCTTCTTCCATCTACATTAATTCATATTGTCTTCGCAACATCTGAAATTTGACGACTTTAACCTTCTCACCTCCTTCGTAATACTTGACAAGAAAATCCCATGCCTCCTTCGTTGATTCCGCATGAGAAATCTAATCAGAGTTTTTCATGTCTACCGCCGACTGAATATAAAACACAGCATTTCAGTCTTTCTTCTTGGCCTCTTAGTTCACGACTCTCTGAGCATCAATCGTGTTCTCAGCAAGCCCAGGGACGCTATTAGTAACCACTTATAAAATTTCATGAAAGCCAAACAGAGATTGCATTTGTTTTCTCCATCAGATCCAATTCTTACCGTCAAGAATTGGAAGAGAATGTAGAATTCACACGGTGTATCCCTTCGAAAATGATGACCTCATTAAATGGTCGATCATAACACTCATACTCTTCGATTTTTTGAAACCATAGCATTTACAATGGCATATTACTACATCATTTTCTTTTGCATCTTTAAATACAAAATTAATATATATAAAATTATCTCTTACTCTTATGCAATATATATATATATATATATATATATATATATATTCTCATGCTAACCATTAAGAACACATAGATTTATACTAGCAATGAAATAAATCATAAACCTAAAACTGAGAACAGGAGGATTAGTTGACAGTAAGACTTAAAGTAGTACAGTTGTATGACAAGATTGTATCACAGTAAGACTTAAAGAAAAAGAGTGACACGTGAATCGAATATTTTTATTAAATAGCTCATTACAGCTAGTACAGTTGTATCACAAGATTCGATAATGGATCTTTTTATTATATTATTGATGTCTTCTTTATTTCCACTTGTATACAAAATGTAATGTTAGTATATATTCCCTCCGTTCCTTTTTAAGTGTCACATTTTTATTTTTTATACATATTAAAAAAGATAATTATTATTGTTACTTTTTAAACAAAAATTCTCATTTTACCTATAATACCCTTAATAATATCCTACATTCATTTTACTTTTTCTCTTTCTGTAATAATTATATAGGGGTAATTTTGACAAAAGTCAATTTAATATTACCTTGAATTCTGTAGTAAGTGACAATTAAAAAGAAACAAAAATTTATAAAAATGTGACACTTAAAAAGGAACGGAGGGAGTATTAAATTCCGAATGAATGACAAAAGCACATCCGTAATACATAGTTATATTTTATACATCAAATTCACGCAGGGTCACTGATAAACCACTTGAAACATTATTGTAATGGAGGTCTGTGAAACATGTTTTAATAAAGTATTATCGTGTTAATAAATTACTGGTAATCATGAATTAAGAGATTGATTATGCATGATATACAGTTGTTGGATCGATGCAGTTTTTGTTAGGTGGAAGATAAAGGTTTCATTCCCTTGCTTACCAAATCAAACAACTCTTTTTAACACAATTTGGGTAAGAAATACGATGAACATGAAAAGGAGGAATGGGTATATTTCAGCTTCGCTTAAGTTACCATGCTCAACATTTAGCAGCCATGCAAGTTCTCTTTATTGTACTTAGTTTTTCTTGGGGGGTTATTCATTGGTATACTACTTGCTTAGCTCTTAATCCTGAACATGGAGAGATCGAGTTATCTCAAGGTTTTTTCCTTTGATGTTTTCTTTTTCCTTTTTTTTATGGGAGGAATAAGTGAGTTCAAGAAATGTATGATTAATAATAAGTAATGTTGATTATTGACATAACTAATGTATAACCATTTATTATAATCAATCCATATAAATAATTTTATTTTTAAGAAATCAGTTACCAATAATATTCATAACCACTTTTTATAACCGGTTATAGATTTTTATTTGGTTTTGAAGGTCAAATCCGATTTTCAATTTAAAATCGATTTTGAACATAAAAATTCACTTTTTAAAATTGAATATTAATTTTTTTACAATTGAATTTTCAATTTTTTACTCAAATACCCCACATTTAAAAAAAATCACAAAACAACTCAGTTTTCAAATAATTTCTCAAACTATCCCAGTTTAAAAAAAACATTAAGGCATATGTGTCAGTTCAATTGGCGCATATCCTTAATTTTTAAGAGGGACGTCAATTGAATTGGCTACAGCACATGGTTCTGCCAATCCAATTGGCGCTCATGTGTACTAAATGAGAGGAGACGCCAATTGGTTTGGCGTCTCAATGTAGTATCTATTTTTTTTGTATAAATAGAGGTGTTGTGTGATTCATTTTTCCACATCTCTTTTCATCATATTGCAAACATGTTTCGTCTTCGTCACCGCTATGGAAAAGTGATTTATTCGAGAGACAAGTCTCCGATGGAGATGATGTTTTGGAACATTTGTCGTTTCGATCAACTAAAGAGGAAGTTGGTTCGTTGGTTAGATGGAAACATACCCGAAGGGGAAAAATTAGAAGTATTGAGAGACTCGATTGCGTACGTGGTTGGGTGCGAGTAAAAATGATAAGGATGATAGGGAAATGATGTTTGGACCAGATGACATCAGTTTGATTGTTGTAATCAGTTAGAAATGTTGTTTTTAAATGTTGTGGTTAAGTATTTTCATCTGTTTTGATATTTGTTGTCTGTGTTGTTTATTTAGACATGTTCGATTGTAAGTGTGCTTAAGTTGGAGTGATGTTTGTTGTTAACCTTGTTGTAACAAAAAGTTATTAATATATCAAAATCAAAGGTTACAAAAATTGAAAGGATGTACTAAATTATGATGTAGAGGTTGCTCCTAGATTATGACATTTTTTCTTATTATGTCCGGGTTGACGACATATACTACATAATCTTATCATTTTATCAGTCATATCCATTTCTGCTCTAATACGCGTGTTGTTTGGCCATCCTTTTTTCTTTCTTCGCATCTCACAGTTGTGCCAAACTATGTCCCATTCATATGGAGGCCAATATTCCTCAATTGTTAGCACTAAAAAGATTCTATTATAGACATTCATGATGATAATGGTCTTATAAACATCAGATAGATGATTGTAAGCGTCCTGGCGAGTATGTGCGCATGCCGCAATGACATGGGAGCAAGGAATACGGAAGACCTGAAACTTTCCACAGTCGCACCAACTTCTGTTTAGTCTGACAACATAAGATAAATTTGGCATCCCCTCATTATGGTCCATTGTTTCCTGTACACTGAAATTTTGCCTATGACGGTCAAAGATTGTAACCGCGTGTGTGCTAGCTTTGATAGTTTCCTCTTTCATCACTTTCATACAACATTCACTAAATAATTGACCTGACATTAACAATGCACTCCATCTTTCACATCTGGTTCCGAAGGTAGATGCCAACCTAAAATAGGTTGTTTTGACCAATGCGGTTATTGGTAGATTTCTAATGCCTTTGAATACGCCGTTCATGCATTCCACAAGGTTTGTTGTAATGTGGACCCATCGACAACATATATCAAATGCCCTTGTCCACCGCTCTAATGGCATGTTATACACCTACCTTCCTGCATATGCATTAGACAATCTAATTTTGTCACGGTAATGTTGAAATGACGACTGAGTTAGAGCATACCCTGTATTCACCACTTTTTGCGAAGGTTCACCGATGCAGTGAGCATTGATAATATATTTGGGTGCAGATGACATAGTAATATAATGAAGTTGTGTAGCTTTGACAATGAATTTGTGTTGCTTTGAAGATGAATTTGAATTGGTGTTGGTATGAGGAAGACAATTAAATAGAATGTGACATGACATGCATGCAAGAGCTAACGCCATTCCATTTGGCGCCTGCATGCATTTTTTGAATATGGGCGTCAGTCCATATGACACCTTGTGTGTGCAGGCCTAGAGATTCTGCGTTGCATGCAAATAGTCATGTATACTAAGGAAAAAACCATGCATATAACCTGTCATGACCTAGGAGGCTCCATTCCATATGGCGCTAGCTTGCATCAACTACATGTGCACGCCAAACCAATTGGCGCTAGCTTGCATGCTCAACTTTCCATGCATGCAAACTTATACATGTCTCTCATTATAAATAGTGAAATTCTAGTTAACAGACTATCGATGTCACACGGGATGTTATGACATCCAATTCTGTGCAGACAAGAATTATGCAGAACTTAAAAGTAAAGTGCAGTAAATAACACAAGTAATTGTTTACCCAGTTCGGTGTCACACACACCTACGTCTGGGGGCTACCAAGCCAGGGAGGAAATCCACTATTAGTAGTATTAATTCAGACCTTAAACCAACTGTTTAATCCTATCACTTAATACCTACCCAATGCAATTTCAATCTTAAACTAAGATCAGAGTTCCTACTCACTCCCCCTCAATCACCTCAGTGATTACAACCTTTAATTAAGTTTAAAGATAATGGTGAAGTCACACTTCAAACAACTCTTGATTGTGCTTAACAGCTTTAACCAAGATACACAACACTCACGCTTAAAAGCTTAGAGTGACACAACACTTACAACTCAATGAATACCCTAGTCCAATGCAATCATCTAGGTGATAATTGCTTGGCTTACAAAATACACCTAATACAAAACACACACAAAAGTACAGCAGTGAAGTATGATGGAACAATATAATCTTCACGCCTAAAAACCCCCGAGTTCTAAAAGAAGGATTGCCATCCTTTTATATTGCAGCACTTGGGCCTTGTACTTGTATTTCCTAAAATTAAGGTTAAGCAAGTTAACCTAATTTCCACATATTAGGGTGCTAACAAATAGGCTATTTGTTAGGTTCATTAATTGTAGCTCAGTTGTTAGTTTCCTGGTTTTAGCTCAGCTGTTGGATTCCTGAAAAATAGCCTGAGAAAAATACTGAAACAGAAAAACTAACCATCCTACACTTTAGCATATGCTGTCAGGAATGAATGTCACAACATTCAGTTTGACGTCCAGAACATATACCATATGCTAAGTCTGTTATTTTCCTGAAAACAGACTGTGCTAAATGTTGTACTGTAAAAGACCAACCAATCTATACTTCAATATCAGCTTACAGTAATAAATGTCAAAACATCCAGTTTGACATTTTGACAATGAGCCTTATGCCAGGTCTGTTATCCTCCTGAAGAACAGACTGAAATAAATACTGAACTGAAGCAGAAAAACCAACCTGCCTATTATTCAGTATATGTTGTCACTGATGAATGTCATAACATCTAGTTTGACATTCAGACAGTAGGCCTTATGCCAGGTCTGTTATTCCCTTGATAAACAGACTGAAATAAATACTGAGTTATAACAGGCAACTAACTATTCTATACCTCAGTATCTGCTGACAGGGATGAATGTCACAATATTTAGTTTGACATTCAATAAATCCTGTATTAGCTAAACCTGCAGCATACTACTCAAGTATGTCATGACATCAGTCAAGACATCAGAGTACAGTTAGATGTTCTAACACAAAATGCAGCCAATCAAACATCTCCAAAGCATGTCATGACATCAGTCAAGACATTATAGTCCAGTTAGTGTTTTACCACAAAATGCAGCCAATCAAACATCTACAAACTCCCCCTTTGGCAAATTTTTGGCTAAAACAACTTGGCATCACAACAGAGTTCACAGCAGCGGAAAAACACACATCTAGCAGGGAAATTAACCTAGCTAATAGCAACAACACACTCAACACACATAGAAGTTAAATAAAAACTTCTAATAGCAGCACACACACAGAAGTTAAATAAAAACTTCTAACAGCAGCGCAAATACACTCATCACACATAGGAGTTGAACATCAAGTTGCATCAATATTTGTTCAAGCACATAGCAAATCTGTTGTCCTGGGGCACCACAGGTGTTACTCCCCCTTTTTGTCAAAAATGTTGCCAAAGCAACACTTTAAATTACAGACCAAAATAAAACAGAATTACACACAAATGACAGAAACACAGGAAATGATTTAATCATCTGACTCAGAGTCAGCCTCATTATCAGTGCCATCATCAGGACTGGCATCCTCTTCACCCTCTTCACTTTGCCTTGCAGCTCCTTCTGCAGCATCAGCAGCTTCACCAAGCACACCACCATCAGACATCTCCAATTTGATAATCAAATTTTCCAAAGTGAGCTTCCTTGCCTCTAGCTCTTTGCATGTCTCTCTGAGTATGGCAATGACAGCAGCTTTACCTGGTTGATTGCAAACACTTGATGTCTCTCCTGTTGTCATGGCAATGTCAGGGACATGCTTACCTAGGAATAGTTTATAATTGAAGGCCAAAGGACTCTCTCTTCTTTTCACAAAATCATTCTCTGTCAATATGTTTGGAAATTGATTCAACACAATGCCACATATGAGGGAAGGAAAGGCTATAGGCCCCTTCACACAGAAGCTTCCAGCATGTTTCATGGTTTGATAAAAAATGTAGGTTCCATAGTCAAACTTTGCTTTGGTTCCAACAGCATATATGAACTTCCCAAGCATCACAGCCACAGTAGATTTGTGATTGGTGGGCACCCAAACTCCAATTTTGTGTAGCATGGCATACTTGACACTGAGTTTGCTGGCCACCAACTTACCTTTCAGAGGCCACTTCCTGACTTGATTAGCAGTGATGACTTGACATATGAGGGAGAGAAGTTCACACACTTGCCTCACACATAAACTTTTCTGAATTCCCTAGACTTTCCATCAGCACATTCCTAAGACACATTGACAATAAACTCCTTTACTAAAGTCTCATAGAACTTTGAGAGCTGAGTCATAGTTTTCATTAACCCTGCCTCTTGAATGAGGTCTACAATCTCCTTACACTCCAGGACATTCTGAGCCAGTTCCCTCTCCAAAGCCATCCTCTTGTGATACACATACTTCCACCTGTTCACACTAGAAGCAAAATGGAATGATATGTTGTCAATAGGTACCTCAGGGACACTAGCTGCCAGCTTGCTAGTGGTTGGCTTCCTCTTTGACATAGATGTTGTGACATCACATGGGACATCTGAGTCAGACTCTACAACAACAGACTTGGTCTTCATTTTCTTGGGTACCTCTTTGCTCCAAGATTTTGTTGGACCATGCCCTTTCCTTTTGAGGGAACTCTTTGTCACCTTTGGATTGGGAGAAATTGCCACATTAATCTTCCTTTTTGGGGACCTCTGCACCACTGTCTTCTTTTCTCTCCTAGTCCTAACCCTTTTGGCTATGCTAGGGACAACTGAGGTCAATAGTTCATTATCAGAGAACTCTTCCAGATTAACTATGTCAACTTTAGGGTTGTCACTGACATCATGAGTGACACGGACTGCCTCACTACCCACATTCTCTAAGGGTTTGTCAATATTTGACCCCTCATGAGCATCATTTTGCTCAGCCTCATCAGACACATTCTTTGCTAAGGAAACTGTATTTTCTTGACAAACAGCATTTTCTGGTACAATCGTGTTTAGGGGAACTGAGACCCCAAGAACCTTATGATTACCAGACAAAATTCCAGTTACCAAAGTTGCAATGGAATTGTGAACATACCTGGAGCCTTCTCTGGTTTGTTCATCAAGCGCGAGTGTTGAGGAGAAGCCTGAGACCGTTTCTTTAGGTCTTCTTGCATGTGAGGTATTTGCAGAGTCAGACATAGGATATTCCCTGTTAGGGTTGCATGATTCAGAGCTAGAGGAATCAGACATGGTCGTGTAGGAAGATGAGTCGGATTGGTGCGACATGATGAATATCTCAGAGGAGAGATGAACAGTTTCTTTGAGAGAAAGCTTGCAAGACTGAAAGTTGAAACGATGGAATAGGTAACGCTTGTTGTACGAGCAATATCTATTATTTGTTGACCAATCAGAGTGCACTATCAAGTGTTTAATAAGTTGACTTATTAAACATTAAATAACTAACATCATTAGTTGCTATAATTTCTCAGAAGGACACATTCCCACTTTGCCCCTAACTTTGTCAAACTGAGTAGCATCCAATGTCATGACATTCTGAGTGACATTGTACTCAGTCTGCATCTGGTTCATCCATACCAGTGGAGAACACCTGCTACCAGATGCTAGGTACTTAGCTTCTATAGTGGACAATGATACACAATTCTGGTTCTCCCTTGCTACTACACCATTTTGATGAGGTCTAATAGGTGAGGATAACTCATGGCTTTCAACCTGACATTTTCCACAGCCTTTTCTTTCATCCATAAGCATATTTGGGATTCCTCTAACTGCTTCCTTGGATATGATCTTCTTCATTCCTCTTAAATGAAGTTGTCCAAGTCTTCCATGCCACAGCTTCACTTCCTGCTCTTCCTTGGCTAAGGGGCACTTTGAGGAGTAGTGTGAGACTTTAGATTCCCATAGATAACAGTTATCTTTGGATCTGGCTCCTCTCATAACTTCCTGATTACAACCATTCATCACCACACATCCTTCCTTAGTGAACTGTACATTGAACCCTTGATCACATAGCTGGCTTATGCTGATGAGGTTAGCAGTTAGTCCTTTTACTAACAACACATTACTTAGTTTTGGAACTCCAGGACAGTCCAGCTTACCAACACCTTTGATTTCTCCTTTAGCTCCATCACCAAATGTCACATACCTGGTAGCATGAGGTTGTATATCCACCAATAAGTTGCTCATCCCAATCATATGTCTTGAGCAGCCACTATCAAAATAACAGTCTTGTCTGGTAGATGCCCTTAGAGATGTGTGAGCTAGTTTAGCCACCCATTGTTGTTTCTTAATGGGGGCATTATGCTTAGATGACTTCTGCTTAGGTCTGACTTGATGTGTCTGGTTAGCAACCCACTGTTGTTTCTTAATGGGGGCATTATACTTAGATGTCTTTTGCTTAGGTCTGACTTGAGGGGTCTGGTTAGGATAACCATGCATCTTGTAGCATAAGGGTTTTATGTGACCAAATCTACCACAGTAGTGACATCTCCATCTCTGAAATTTCTTCTTCTGATGGTTACTCCTCCTGGTTCCCTGATGTTGAGACATTGGTGGTGACTTCTGCTTGAACTTCTGAACTTCAGCCTTTGAGCTTTTGAGTTCAGTTGAGGATTTCTCAACAAAGCCTAAACCAGACATGGTTCCTGACTTCTGTCCCACCTTTAGGATCTCTTCCAAGGTGTCAGTTCCTTTATTCAGCATTCTGATAGATTTTGTCATTTGTTCTAGCTTAGATGTCAGCAATGCTATCTCACCATTTAGGCCATCTATGACTGTCAGATGCTTCTGTTTCTCATCTTCCAGCTCCTTGATGAGTTTCTTCTGCTTTTCTCCTTGGATGCATACTTCTGCAATTTTGACACACAGCTCTTTATATGAAGTAGCAAGTTCATCAAAGGTAAGTTCATCTCCACTTGAGTCATCATCAGAGGCACAAACACTAGTTAGTGCAGTGACATGTTTAGCAGAATCTCCTTCATATTCACTCTCAGAATCTCCTTCAGACCAGGTGACAGACAACCCCTTCTTTTGCATCTTGAGGAAGGTAGGGCATTCAGCTCTAATGTGACCAAAACCTTCACATCCATGGCACTGGATTCCCTTGCCTTGGGTGACCTTTTCTTCATATTTTGATCTTCTACTGATGTTAGATGAGGAGTTCTTGACATTAGGTCTGCCCTGTTGATCAACCTTCTTTATGAACTTGTTGAACTGTCTACCAAGCATGGCTATAGCTTCTGAAAGGCCATCATTACCTCCAATATTTCCTTCTTCTGAATCCTCTTCAGTATTTGATACAAAAGTTATGCTTTTGTTCTTCTTTTCAACATCCTCACATAAGCCCATTCTAAAGGTTTGGAGTGAACCAACAAGCTCATTAACCTTCATATTGTTGATATCTTGAGCCTCTTCTACGGCTGTGACCTTCATGGCAAATCTCTTTGGCAATGATCTGAGAATCTTTCTTACAAGTTTCTCTTCGGCCATTTTCTTCCTAAGCCACCAGAAGTGTTGGCAATTTCAAGAATGTTCATGTGGAAGTCATGAATAGTCTCATCCTCTTTCATCTTCAGATTTTCAAACTTGGTGGTCAGCATCTGAATTTTAGACATCCTCACCTTGGAGGTACCTTCATGAGTTGTTTTGAGGGTATCCCAAACTTCTTTAGCCAGTTCACAGTGATGCACCAGTCTGAAAATGTTCTTATTTATTCCATTGAACAGTGCATTCAAGGCCTTAGAGTTTCCAAGGGCTAGTGCCTCTTGCTCCTTGTCCCACTCTTCTTCAGGGATTTGCAAAATGATTCCATCTTTACCTGTCTTCGTTTGATGTTCCCATCCTTTGTTGACAGCTCTCCAGACCTTGCTATCTAGAGACCTCAAGAAGGCTATCATACGAGGTTTCCAGTCATCATAGTTAGAACCATCCAGCATGGGTGGTCTATTTGAGAATCCTACATCCTTGTCCATGGTACTAGAACGTAACGTCCCTAGATCTCACCCAAAAATTAACAGGCAGGGTGCCTGCTCTGATGCCAATTGAAATTCTAGTTAACAGACTATTGATGTCACACGGGATGTTATGACATCCAATTCTGCGCAGACAAGAATTATGCAGAACTTAAAAGTAAAGTGCAGTAAATAACACAAGTAATTGTTTACCCAGTTCGGTGTCACACACACCTACGTCTGGGGGCTACCAAGCCAGGGAGGAAATCCACTATTAGTAGTATTAATTCAGACCTTAAACCAATTGTTTAATCCTATCACTTAATACCTACCCAATGCAACTTCAATCTTAAACTAAGATCAGAGTTCCTACTCACTCCCCCTCAATCACCTCAGTGATTACAACCTTTAATTAAGTTTAAAGATAATGGTGAAGTCACACTTCAAACAACTCTTGATTGTGCTTAACAGCTTTAACCAAGATACACAGCACTCACGCTTAAAAGCTTAGAGTGACACAACACTTACAACTCAATGAACACCCTAGTCCAATGCAATCATCTAGGTGATAATTGCTTGGCTTACAAAATACACCTAATACAAAACACACACAAAAGTACAGCAGTGAAGTATGATGGAACAATACAATCTTCACGCCTAAAAACCCCCGAGTTCTAAAAGAAGGATTGCCATCCTTTTATATTGCAGCACTTGGGCCTTGTACTTGTATTTCCTAAAATTAAGGTTAAGCAAGTTAACCTAATTTCCACATATTAGGGTGCTAACAAATAGGTTATTTGTTAGGTTCATTAATTGTAGCTCAGTTGTTAGTTTCCTGGATTTTAGCTCAGCTGTTGGATTCCTGAAAAATAGCTTGAGAAAAATACTGAAACAGAAAAACTAACCATCCTACACTTTAGCATATGCTGTCAGGAATGAATGTCACAACATTCAGTTTGACGTCCAGAACATATACCATATGCTAAGTCTGTTATTTTCCTGAAAACAGACTGTGCTAAATGCTATACTGTAAAAGACCAACCAATCTATACTTCAGTATCAACTTACAGTAATAAATGTCAAAACATCCAGTTTGACATTTTGACAATGAGCCTTATGCCAGGTCTGTTATCCTCCTGAAGAACAGACTGAAATAAATACTGAACTGAAGCAGAAAAACCAACCTGCCTATTATTCAGTATATGCTGTCACTGATGAATGTCATAACATCCAGTTTGACATTCAGACAGTAGGCCTTATGCCAGGTCTGTTATTCCCTTGATAAACAGACTGAAATAAATACTGAGTTATAACAGGCAACCAACTATTCTATACCTCAGTATCTGCTGACAGGGATGAATGTCACAACATTTAGTTTGACATTCAGTAAATCCTGTATTAGCTAAACCTGCAACATACTACTCAAGTATGTCATGACATCAGTCAAGACATCAGAGTACAGTTAGATGTTCTAACACAAAATGCAGCCAATCAAACATCTCCAAAGCATGTCATGACATCAGCCAAGACATTATAGTCCAGTTAGTGTTTTACCATAAAATGCAGCCAATCAAACATCTACAAATAGCCATGCAATAATAACTTCTTCATCAACAACAATCACTTATACGCTTGCAATAACCATTCTTGTATATGCAACAACCACTGTTTCATCTGCAACACTATGACAAGATGTCTCTATTCACTATGGGTGAATCGCATAGAGGCACAATTGCAAATATAGCAACTTATGTAAGCGTTTACGTCTTGTATTATTTTTCTAACACATTTTTTTGTAAAGTAACTTATTTTGTTGTTTATTTTTTAGGATGTTTCTAGGTTTCGAACTCGTGTCCACGAATTTGTTGCCATGGACGCGATAATTCAACCTTATGTCGAACTTGCCGATTTTGGACATGTAAGCAAAATAATGTCTTGGTCGTTTGATACTAAATTTATTATTGCATTATATGAAAGATGTCGTCCTGAGACACACACATTCTGCTTTCCAACCAGTGAATGTACCGTGACGTTAGAAGATGTCTACATGTTATTGGGACTGCCTATCAAGTGTAAGGCGGTAAATGGTAAAACCAACTATGTGAATTCAATTTGCATGGACCTCTTGGATGTTGACTTGTTAGAAGATAACTCGAGAGGTCTAGGTATACTCCTTTCACGCCTTAAGGCATATTACAACAGCTTACAGTTAGATGAAAAATCTACTGAAGACTCTCGAATAATAAAAACAAGGTGTTATATTATGCTTTTAATTGGTTTATTTTAATTTCCCAAAGGTAGTGGTTCTAGTATGCATGTTATGTATTTACCTTTACTAAGACGTGTAGATAGAATAAGAAGTTACAGTTGGGGGTCCGCTTGTTTGCCTTATCTTTATAGCTCTTTGTGTAATAATGCACATAAATACACATCTACATTTTTTGGATGTGTTGCTTTGCTTCAAGCATGGGGTTGGTCCAGACAACCGTCCCTAGCGCCAGTCAACCACAACCCGTTGACATTCCCGTATGCACAAAAGTAAGTTCTTAACAATGGACTATATTTACTTACTTTACCTATTATTATGTCTAAATAATATATTTACTTTTATGGTGCAGATGGTTGGCACGTGGTATGAGTTACAACAGATGTCCTAGACATTGTATTACCTAGTATCGCAATCTCTTGGATCACCTTCGACCAACAAACATATTGTCATTAACCTATTTAATTCGTAATAATTTGTTAATTTCTTCTAACAAATTTATAATCTATATATGTTCACATTTCAGTTCATTTGCTGTCCATATCTAAACTTGGATCATGACCATGAAATCAACGAACAAGACGCAGCCATTTGGACTATATGCAAACTGATCATAAGATTCACCACTATGGAGATGCACCATAGTGATTGTGTTAAATTGTAGTTCGGTATGCTTCAACACATCCCAGATCCCCCCGATAAACCTCGGAGAATGACATCTATGAAAAGTTAACGACCAATGGAACTTTAACCCTTGGCAAAGCTTCGTTAAATCTGAGTGTCGAAAATGGAAGCACCGACAAAACCATGTCTTAACTGACGTTGTGATTCCAACTGAAGAAAAACCAACTCGTAATTATATGGCTTGGTACATATTGGTTGGATTTGAGTTCCTTGCCGAGGATATGTATATATACGACCCACGCCAGGTAACTTACACACAAGAAAGTTCAACATCTAACCCCAAAAACATTGTCAGACCGGTTACTCACAACCCCTTATCCATAAAAAAATTTGTTCCACAAATACACAAACCTACGACCCTAACATGTCAAACACTCAACCATAATACCAAGAGCATACCCCATACTACCACCAACAAGTATATCATCATCAAGACACCCAACATTATTATGCACCCAACACATCACCCTACCATAGCCGCCTTAGCCAAAACACTCAACGATCATTTAACACCAATCATCCCTCCTTCTACTATAGCCAAGAAGCCCAAACATCACGAAACCAAAACATGCAACAGCCATATGGCTACCAAACACCACAATAATCATTTCAACCTTTCCTCGATGCATCATTCACACTAATGTCGCCCTTCAATCGTCCTGGTCGCCCTCAAATAACTCAAAAACAACCCAACTACTCTGGCATGGGTCACGAACTCAGCTATGGCGGTAGCGCTTCATTGAATACACAGGACTATGCAGATTTGTTTGAATATCTTAGGTAATCTCTTGTAGGTGGTGGCGATGTTCATGGGCCCTCAGATACTCAAACACCTGGGGTGAATCATCAATGTGGTTTAGGGCCACGCGTTCGAGTAGCTAGGAGATGTAGGATTGGAGGTCGGTTAGGTCATCCCGGTCAAGGACATTAATCTTTTTGGTTAACGTATGTAAACCCATATAAATATTAATATCAATTGGTCCGATTTCGACTTTTATCTAAAATGTACGTTATTTTTCAAAAAAAAATACGAAACACACATAGGCGCTAGACCAATTGGCGCCTCCTTTATAACTTAACACACATACGCCAATTGGATTACCAACACTGGGTGCACTAGCCAATCCAATTGGCGCCACCTCTCTAAGTTAAAGAGCAGACGCTAATTCATCTAGCACCACCTCTTCAAAATGGGGTACTTTGGGAAATAATCTGAAAGGTGGGTTATTTTGGGATTTTTTTTAAAAAAATGGGTTATTTGAGTCAAAAATCATGAATTTTCAACTAAAAATCGGGTTCGGCATAAAAATTCAATTTTTAAAAATGAACTTTACACTTAAAAAATGACTTTTCACCAACAATCTATCTCAATTTAAGTATATTCCAATCAGTGTCTACAAATACATATAATATATCATCTCAAAGACCATACATAATACTTAAATCGAAAATTAACATTTTACCCGATTTAATTAAACATAAAGACAAGTTTTTACAATCATATTATCTACATAATAGTTTGTCATACAAAACTATCTCAACTAGAGTCTAATTGTAACAATGGATCTTCTCGATTCAAAGTTTCACTCCCACCCCTTTGCAGTTCTGTGCAATCTGCAAGCCAAAAAACACAGGCAATTTCAGACATACAACAGTGCAACGAGAATGATCACTTATATCTCAAGTTAACTAAATCTTTCAATGAACTTGAAATTTTCAATATGAATCAATATTTAACAAAAAAAAATGTGAAATATGAATCCTATCAACTAAAACATAAGAAAATGGTAGAGGTTTATGGCAACATTCAACAAGATCAGCTACATATAAATTTACTCCAATCTTCAAGAAGATAGCAGTGATATGCTAATTCAAACGCACATGATTGATAAAAAGAACCAAAATACACACATAATTATGAACCGTTAATTGTAGAATGTAACAAAACAGAACCTTAAACATGAGAAGTAGTTGAAGTTATAGTGCAAAACAACTCTTTGAAGACCAATTATTCCGTTGTAGAACAAAGTACTTACTTGAATAGTCATTTATTTTTAAAAAATAAAGAAATGATCCAAGTGTTAGATATTTCGGTAATATTAAATGGATCCAGGTCTAAATCGTGAATGAAGTCACTTTCCTTAAAAGTATTCCAAGCAGTCTTTTTGTTGTCTTAGAGTTGGAAAGTAAGAATGCCAAGGATAATTCAGTCTCTTAATCGAGTCTGCACAAGACTAGTGAAGAACTCGAATGTAAGGAAGTGTGTCTGGAATATTGAAGAGGATGTACAATTTAGTTTCATATGTTTACAATGGTTCACCTATAATAATATAATGCACCACTTCATGAAGTGTTGTATATTTTAAATCGGAATTCAAACTGTAAGCAACAACCAAAATCCTGGAGCAATAATTCAAATTAATTCGCAGCATGCTCCGATGCGTCGTGCCTAAGTGCTTAAGTGCTGCTTATAAGCCGCCACTAACGCCTCTACACTCACGCCCTCATACCCGGTCCCGGAGGCAGAGCTGGTTTCACCGGTGGCGACACCGGTGAGGGGTTGTTTGGATGTGACAAGTGGCATAGTGTTTGAGACCATCAAATATGTCCATGTGACCCTTTATCCTCTTTGACTCCTTTGGTGAGTTTAATGTTTCAAGGTCTTTATAAATGCTTTTAAAGTTAGCTCCACTTTCTATGTGGGACTATTTGCAAGCATTTATTATCATTAACTCAACTCCTCATTTTTGTCATATTGGAACACATTCATGGCAATTATTGTTCATAATTTCCAACAATCCCCACTTGTTCTAATAATGACAAAACTAATTCTAGAAAATGAGATATAAAGAGTGTTAATATAGTTAGGTATCTTTCGATTTTAAACTTAACCTTAGTGAGGATAACACAAAGTTTAACCGAAATATTATGTATCAATGCTTTTAAACCATTAATCCATTAGATTAGACCGATGTTACCTTACACACACTCTTTAAAGGTTCTTCTTCTACATATCTCGCTTAACACTTATTTATGGTCATATGCTATCCTGTTTCATGAATTTTTCATGAGAGAAACTCCAACATTCACTTTGAGACGACACCATCTCGAAATTCACATAAGTGAAGTTCATGTTGTATCCTTTTCCATGAGATACCTTTTCTCGGTTCTGAACTTCATTAAGAGGTTTTGAAAACCTCAACCATCTATTTAAAATAGTCAACATTATTACCCAATGCCTGACTTACATCCAAATTAACGACTTGTTATTACCCATTGAATCTTGAAGATAATGTTCTGTTAACATAAGATTGGGTGGTCACCGCTGTTGGAACTCTTATTCAAGGAGTTTCAACCTCATGCCTCTCGAGGTTGATTTTACTAAGTCTCTGGCCAATGGCTTAGTAAATGGATCGGCCAAATTATAGATTGTTCGTATATAGGTGAGTGAAATGATTCCACCCTTAATCAATTTTCTCACGAACGAATGTCTAAGTCCTGTATGCCTAAACTTTCCATTATACACTTTGTTGAATGCTCTTGCTAAATTGGATTGGCTATTGCAGTGTATCGTCACCTTTGAAACATCGTATTTAGCAAATGGAATTTCCAACAGAAGATCCCTCAACCATTTTGCTTCTTTACCAACAAAAGTGAGAGCCACGAACTTTAATTTCATGGTTGAAAGAGTAATGCATGTTGGTTTTTTACTCTTTCAAGAAATTGCTTCTCCAACTAGTGTAAATATCCACCCAGTTGTAGATTTATGATCTCTAATGTTAGATATCCAACTCGCATCGGTATATCCTTCTAGTATGACAGGGAACCTACCATAATGAAAGCCAAGATCTTTGGTTTTCATTAGATAGCCAAAAATCCTCGTGATTTCCTTCCAATGTTCTTTACTTGGATTACTAGTAAATCTACTCATTTCACTAACTACAAATGATATATTGGGTCTGGTAAATTACATTAAGTACATAAGACACCCTATTGCACTTGTATATTCCAATTGAGCCACTACTCTTCCATTGTTCTTTTGAAGTTTGACAACATGATCAAATGGATTGGTTACTTCCTTAAATTTTAGGTGTTTGAACTTATCAAGAATTTTCTCAATATAGTGTGTTTGAATAAGTTCATAACCCCCACTATTTCGCTTAACTTTGATCCCTAAAATTGTGTCAACAAGTCCAATATCTTTCATCTTGAAAATGGAAGTTAGAAACCTCTTTGTCTCTAAAATTCCATTCAAGTCATTGATAATTATTAGCATGTCATTAACATAGAGACAAAGAAATATTACAGTGTTTTTGCACACCTTTGTGTATAAACACTTGTCACAAGAATTAGGAATAAATCCATTTGAGAGCATCAAAAAATCAAATTGTTGATGTCATTGTTTTGGTGCTTGTTTTAAGCCATATAAGGATTTGACAAGCTTACACACCTTTAGTTCATTTCCATGAAGCACGTAGCCTTTTGTTTGTTCCATGTAGATTTCCTCATCGAGATCTCCATTTAGGAATTTTATTTTAACATCCATCTAATGAACTATAAGGTCATTCAAAAAGGCCAAGGCAAACAATAATTTAATTGTGGTTGTCCTTGCTACTGGTGCATATGTGTTAAAGTAATCTATACTTTCCTTTATAAATCCTTTTGCCACTAATCTGGACTTATAAGTGTTTAAGGAGCAATTACTATGATATTTTATTTTAAACACCCACTTGCATCCAATGTGCCTTGATCCCTTTGGTATGTCAACAAGTTCCCAAGTATAGTTTGACACAATTGAATCCATTTCATCTTGGATAGCGTCCTTCCAAAAAGAGGAGTCCCTTGAAGTTATTGCTTCCTTGTAAGTTTTAGGATCATCCTCTAGTTGAAGAATGACCAGAATACTTTGAACGAAATTCTTATAATTTCCTTTAACTAGATAAAAGGAAATAAATTGAGGATCAATTTTTTGGGGTCCTAGATTCTTTGTTTATCGGACTCTCTTGCTTATCCTATGCTCGGGTTGTGATTCAATGATTCTAGAAGTGCCTTCAGGTTGTATTTCTATAATTCGAGAAAAATCTTCCTCATAATATTCTTTATTTGCGGCCGACTCTGATACTTTATCCTTGGTGATAAGATTTTCAAAGCATTATACATCCTGAGATTCTACAATTACATTAGACTCTAAATTTAAGAGTCTATATGCTTTATTATTTTGTGTATATCCTACAAAAGCACATCTTATCCCTCGAGGACCCAGCTTGGTTATTTTAGGATCCATGTTTTTGTAGTAAGCTACACACCTCACACTTTAAAGTAACCGATATTTGTGGTTTGTCTTTCCATGCCTCATATGGAGAAATACCAGTTTTCTTTAAAGGAATTCTATTAATTATGTGGCAAGCAGATAGTAAGGCCTCACCCCAAAAATTGAGGGGTAATTCAGAATGCATCAACATGGCATTCATCATCTCTTGATATGTTCGATTCTTTCTTTTTACCATGCCATTTTGTTGTGGTGTGCGAGGTGCCGAACATTCATGTATTATGTGTAGCGGTAAATTCATGACCATTAAGTTATTGATGAACTTAACGTCAATAAAACCAAAGTCGCCACCACGCTTTTATTGTTTCCAAGGGAAAAGGGAAAAGTACAAAAAAAAACCCAAATATAAGAAGTTTTCAAATCAAAACTAATAAAATGCCAGAGATTACAGGTGAGGGGGTTGGTTACACAGAGGGAATGTGTTAGCATCCAAAGTGTTCTAGGTACTCCTAGGGAGCCCTTTTTTGTATGCATATGTGTTTTTATACAAAATGATATTTCCAATAAATAGAATGGAGGGATGAGAAAATAATTCATTAATTATATTTTCGTGTTTGACAAGACCTTCGGACTTGTGCCTACTTACCAACATAAGAATGAGGGATCAAAACCTCATAGTTCGTGGTAACAATTTCAAAATGAATGAGTTGCGTTTAACAAAAATTTAAGTTTAAGAGAGGAACAAAAGGCCTAAAAATGTTTGAATGAGTGTTAGTTCTTTTTGTCTTTTAAAATTTTAAGTCAAGTATAGTTAAGTTCTTTTACAAGTTTGATTTAGAAAAGAGTTTAAAAATGAAATGGCATAAGGCCAAAGTTTCTAATTTGTAATAAAGTCAAAGTTTTGAAATCACAAGCAAAGAAGATTTTTAAAAGGAGGGAGAGATTTGAAATTAAAGAAGTGGGAGGAGATGAAGAGGCTAATCCTAAGAAAATATTTAAAAGTTAAGAGTTGAAAAGATCTGACCAATGAGATGCAATCCAATAGACAAGAATGTCATATAGAAACCCAAATTTCCCTTGGACTTTAGAATCAAGCAATATCAATACACAAATAGCAAGATGAAGAGCAAGGTATCAAATAAAGATAGCCATATCCAAGCTTAGCAACTCCATGATCTTCTTCATAATCTTCCATGTATCAGATGACATAATCCTTGAATGGCTCAAAGATATGCATTAGTCACATGTTCAAAGTAACAACTTTAATAAGACCATATAGCAGATAAACTCAAATGGGATCCCAAAACTTGCATCCGGTGAAAAATTCATTTCATAAGAACTTGGTTTTAGAAACAAATTAGCATTGGTCAAGTCCTTTTGCATAGGGAGTGCTGCCTAATTCTAAGTCCAATGTCTCGGATCAAATCCAACAGTCCACACAAGTGTCTTTTAAGGTTTTTATTGTTATTATGTACATTAAGGTCAAAAGACCACAAACAAAATACACAAACAAGTATATACAATCACAATTATTCACAAGATATGGCTCAAGTGAGCAAAGTGAAAATGACATTAATATAAACAAATTAAATGGTATGAATAATGGCAAATGGATAAAGACTTGAATTAAAAGTGCATAAAAGTAAATGGCTTGAAATTAAATGTTAGTTGATGTTAGTTGATTAGAAGTTAGTATTGCTTTTGCTTTTCAATTGTTTAAGTCATTCTTTGGAGAACACTCACCCACTATTCACAAGCATGAATCCTTGAACCAAGACATCTTCCAAAGGAAGGAAAAAAGGCCAAGTTTCCATACAATACCATGAAAGGGGGGAGACTTATAATCTCATTTACTAGAATGTTATGCCTTTTGTGTCAAAATTTAGCGCTATGTTAAGCAATCGTAATTGGACTTACGTAGAAGTCACAACTATTTGAGGTCGGACAATAGAAATTTTAGTGTTAATGCATGTTAGAGATATGGTATTATGAACCATACTCCTAAAACATACCACACTCAAACGGAAATGGCAAAGGGGTAGACCTAATTTCATCCATACTTATGTTGATTTTGCAATCAACTAGCCTTAGGATATAGAGATATCATAAGTCCATGAAATGAGTGAGAATAGAATGGGAATGAGATGAAGAGAGAGGGGGAATGGAATCAACACAAATTGGTCAAAGGAGGACTTTTATCAAATTAAAATCATTCATTCATTTTGGGAGATGAAATGTACATTTCATCAATCCCCTAAATTCAATGATTTTAAACCAACAAAGTCAAATCAACTTTGACCAAGGCCCAACAACAATAGTCAAACTCAACAAGCCAACACAATTTATTTGCAATTAAACAATTAAAAAATACATTAAATTAAATTATGGTTGGTCAAAATCCTAAAACCTCATCAAAACACCAAATAAATTGCCATGCGATTTATCATAGGTCAAACAAGGTTAAAGGACCTTGGAGAAAAAATTTCATTATTTTTGAAAACTTAAAAGTATTTTTAAACAATTAAAAATATGCACAAAAACAATTAAATCATGAAAAATATTAATAATGATCCAAAAAATAATTTTAATTTAGAAAATGAAAGATGAATTTATTTGAATTTTTTTGGTGAAAGTCTCATATTTTTTGGATCAATATTAAAATTAATATGAATTAATGAAAATAAAACAATTAAACTAAAAATCAGAAAATGCTAAAATATGTGGACCACTTGATCTCCCTCATTAATTGAGGTGGCAGATCAAGTGGATCCCATCGCGCGTTCCATGATGGACCTAAGTCAATGCGTTGCAGGGATGGTAATCAAAACCAACGCGTGAGATTAAAATAAAATAGATGGATCGTATGGTCTGAGGCATGCCAACGCACCGCCGGAGCTACATCTCCGGTCTTCTTCTCCGATGGACCTCATTAGACTGGTTCACTCTCAACCATCACCAAAATGAAAAAGGAGGACATGAATTTAAAGTAAGAATGCTTAGGAGCTCGAATCTGGCCTCAATTTCATCTAACTCCAAGTATATTGAAAGATACATGGAGTTGAATTTTGAGGATCATGATCTGAGTTGCTTCGGTTTGACCTCAAAGCAACTCAATCTTCTTGACTACATTGGTAGGACTTCATACAACCAAAAATCAAGAAGAATTATGGAGAATTGAGTGAGAATCGAAGAGATGAAAAATTGAGAAAATCACCTTCACTACAGGTTCAGATGGTCACGATCTTGCTCTCAATTGTGCTTGGTCTTGCTCTGGATGCTTGATGGAGTGGAAATGAATCAAGAAAGAAGCAGGACTCTTGGAGTTTTGAATCTCAAAATAGTGGAGATTCAAACTCGATTTCCAATGGAAATCCTCAAGGTTATCCTCTGAATGAAGGTGTTTAGGGCTAGGGATTCAAAGCTGGTGCGCAAGGGTCCTCAAATCTGAGTGAAAGAGCTTCTATTTATAGCCAAGGCATTGTTATTTGCACACTTGTTTCAAACATTCAAAATAGAAATTTCACTTTGCATGGATGCATGTGCGCGTGATAGTCCCATGTAATGATTCATTCAGGTCCAAAATCATGTGTAAGCATTGCTAAAGTCATGTTAGCAAGTCATGCATTTGTGTGTGGAAGATGGAAGTTCAATTATGCCAAATGGTGATCCAACTTTAAGCCATGCACAAGTCACTCATACTTTGTCCAAATGAGATGAAAATGGACTTTTTGGAAAGGTTAGATCAGGAGGAACAACTTTCATATTGAACACTTTTTCATTTGAAGCTTGGATCATGATGAATTATGAGGTGGAAGTTTGGAAAATCAAACATATCAAAAACATTTCTAAGTGTCAAGCCATATGTTCACTTCTTCCACCTTGAGTAACTTCTTCTATGGACTTCAAATGAGAAAAGTTCCCTCATCAAAGTTGTAGCTATCTCAAAGTCCTTAAAATTGGTTACAAATTTGACCTCATTTGAATTTATCATAAAGGAGTTATTCATTTTAGAAGTTGAGGAAAATCACGTGTTCAATGGTATTGGCCCAAAATGACCTATAATGTATCCTCATATCACATGCATTTAAAAGTTGAATTTGCTCTTCCTCCAAACATCAAAGTTGAAGTAGGCGTATTGAATTTGATCATGCAACTTGAATGGCTTTAATATCATAAAAATTGAGCAAGTTATGGTTTTGGTAAGTTAACCTTCAAATTAGGGTTTAGACAAAATGACCTATAATCTTTCACCATAAAAAATGACTTTCCAAGCAAAATTAGCTCTAGACTTAAACATGAGAGTTGTTTCTAATGTAATTTAGAGTAACTTTGCGCTTGGACTCATTTTCATATGATAAAAATTGTAGGAGATAGGGTCTAGGGAACCCCAATTTTGATCAGTTGAATTCCTCTAGTCAACCACTATGAACCAACTTGCTAGCTTGACAATATCTTGACTTTTGGGACTCATGGAGGATCATATATGCATAAGATGATGAAATATGAAGTATTCCTTGAAATATTTGATTAATTGTCGAAGAAGTTACACAAGATACCTATATGAATTAGGGTTTCCAAGGCACACCAACTCCAAACTCTTGATGCTTTCTTGATCAAAATAGCATGTGAAGATCTTGGGGATTCATATATGATTCTTAGAGCCATAGTAGAACAAATCTTGATTGAGCTCCTTGCAGTGAGGGTCTTAAACCCTAGATATGAGCTTGATAGATCAAAGGTGGGCATGTGCACTACCTACAAAATAATTAGACTATACAATGACATATTTTTGGTATTTTGGTTAGTAAATGGTAAAAATAGCAAAGTATGATACAATCAAATTATGCTTGGTGATCTCTCCCAATGCAAACCCAATGAAAGAGGGGTAAGGAGGATGCCAAGGTGTGATCCCAATGCTAATGTATATGATGAGATAACATGAGGGATCTTAGGGTCAAAATTGGGGTCTTACATTATGTCGTGTTCTTCACAAAATGCATTAAGTTCAGTAGAAAAGTATTCACCATCCCTATCACTCCGAAGGACTTTTGTACTTCTACTTAATTGATTTCGACTTCTGCTTTATAAATCTTAAAAGCATTAAAAGCATCATCTTTATGCTTTAAGAGATATACATGTGTGTATCTAGAAGAATCATCGACGAATGTAATAAAATATCTATTTCCCCCATGGGTTAACATGTCATTAAATTCACACAAATCTGAACGTACAAGATCAAGTAGATTTGTGTTTCTTTCAACACTTTTGAAAGGTTTCTTAATCATCTTTGATAAAACATAATTCACATTTTGTGAAATCATTTATATTACATGAAATCAATCCAGATTTAATTAGTCTCTTCATATAACTAATACCATAATGTGCTAATCTATTGTGCCATAAAGAAACAGATTCAAGCATGTAAGCGGAATTAGAAATTTCATTAATAATATTGTCGATAATACATAGTTTGATAATTCCCTCAGCAGAATATTCTTTTCCAACAAATACACCATTACGGGTCAATATAAGTTTGTCTGATTCATAAAAAGATTTAATACCCAGTTTTCCCAATAAATCCTCACTAACAAGATTCTTATTCATGTTAGGGACATGAAGCACATTGACAAGAGTGACTTTCTTTCCGAAAGTGAAGTTGAGTTTTACTGATCCGATTCTAACAACTTTAGATCGTACTTCATTTCTCATTTGTACTTCTTGTTCATCAATGGCCTCATAATAGGTTTTGAATGCAACCTTGTCATAAGAGACATGCACTGTAACACATATATCATACCACCAAACTTGAACTTTGCCTTTGATTGCCATAATTTCGCTCACTGTAGCAATTATAACATCATTTGCATGAACTGCATTGATCTCATTTTTTGACTTGTTGTGCCTGCAATCTCGAGCATAGTGTCCAGGTTTTCCATAAAAAAACATCCGCTTTTTGAACCCTTCTGACCACCAGAATTCTTGAACTTGTTGTGTTCATTTTTTGGTCCAAGATGACTCTTTATGCCATCATGTTTCTTCTTTCCTTTGGTGGTCATGACATTGGCTTTAGAAAAACCCGCAGATTCTGATTTCTCCCTCTCCTTCTATTCCTCCTCGATTCGCAGATGTTTCTGGATTTTCTCCAAAGATAAGTCCTGAGAGTTGTGCAACACAATTTCTTTTGTAGCCTTTGCACGAAGGTGGTAATTTTGCAATGATTGTATCGACTTGAAAAGTCTCAGGGATGTCTATTTTTACCGCTTTTATTTTATTCACGAGGACTTGCAACTCATGCACTTGGGAAAGAGTTGGCTTGGAGTCTATAAATTTAAAATCAAAATATTTAGGAATTAAAAACTTCTTCGTACCTTTCTCTTCGGCCTTGAATTTGAACTCGAGTGCTTTCCAGATTTCTGTTGCAGACGGATTATCCATATAGAGGTCGTAGAGATGATCAAACAACATATTTAGAATACGTCCACGACATAGCAGTTTGTCCTCCTTACGTTTCTTGCGTTCCTTCTTGACTTCTTCAGAGTCTTTTCAGTTGGTTCAAGAATTAGTGTTAAGTCAGGATCTAAGACATAGTGAACCTTCAGGACAATCGGTAGGAATGTCATCTTATCTTTCCATCTGGTGTAGTTTGTTCCATCAAAGCGATCCAACTTGACAAGATCATGGTTCATAACTTTGATGCTTGAAAATGCAGCGTCGAAAGCTATTGTGTAAATACTTTTAAGACTGTTAGATATTTCGGTAAGATTAAATGGATCCAAGTATGAATCATTTACACCGCGAATATCCCGATTGCTCCGATACGTCGTGCCTAAATGCTCAAATGCTGCCTACAAGCCACCACTAGCGCCTCTACGCCTACGCCCTCGGATCTGGTCTCAGAGCCGGACTCAGTGTCACCGATGGCGACACCGACAATGGGTTGTTTGGATGTGACAAGTGGCATAGTGCTTGAGACCACCACATATGTCCATGTGACACCTTATCCTATTTGGCTGGTTTGGTAAGTTTAATGTTTCAAGATATTTATAAATACTTTTAAAGTTAGCTCCACTTTCTATGTGAGACTATTTGCAAGCATTTATTGTCATTAATTCAATTGTCCATTTTTGTCATATTAGAACACATTCATGACAATTATTGTTCATGATTTCTAACACCAAGGTCACCAAATAGCAATATAACTAAATAGTCAACAAAAGGTAAATTATTAAATAGTATAATACCTACGTTACATAATCCCAAATCAACCCGGTTAAGATCTAACACTTAAAGACACAGTCTAGTTAAGATCTAACACTTTAAATGCCCATTGGACTCCAAAACAAGATACAGTTTGGTTGCAAGTTAATACCTCATTGTTACACGTCTCTTTTATCTTCAATCCTCATCAAGAGCAACATAAGTATTAGCTCCATTAGATGCGCTTTTCAAAAAATATTCTGAAAAAAGAAAGGTAGAAGTCCTAAAGAGTAAATAAATTTCATCACAAAGTGAAATTGAAAAAAAAAAATTAGAGTATGCAACACACTTTACAAAAAGCATTGATATCTATGAATTTCAAATACGGTTTCTAGTTAAAGAATACACGAGACATAAGCTTAGTCCTTATAAATGTAGAAAGGATCAAAAGTTGCAAACACAATCTAGATTAATTAATATCACATAAAGAAATCTTCCATACAAACATGTGAGATTAAATATAATGTGAAAACAACCAGAGCAAGACAGCAACAAAAATAACTGAAAATTAAACTAAACCAACAACGCCAAGACCTAACCAGGGACAACAAAAGGTTTATATGATTTGAACTTACCTAGCTCAATTATCGCAAGTTCTTCGATATCATCATGCATGGGTAATGGTGAAGGTGACCCACCAAGCCAATCTTTAGTGTAAATAAGTGCTTCCACGGATCTAGTAGTTAGGCGATTGCGATAGTTATCAAGCACCCTTCCTCCAGTACTGAAGGTAGACTCATAAGCCACCGTTGAGACAGGCATATCTAATAACTCTCTCGCAATGTTAGCTAGGATTGAAAGTTGACTTGAATGCACCTTCCACCAAGTCAAGATATCCGAGTTAGGAATATCATCTTCTAACCCATTTTAAAAGTACCTTGTTAATTCATATTTCACTCCATTTGTTGCAAAAACACCCCATAATAATAGTCAGGATTTCCAATTCGTCCAACTAATATAGGTGGTTCAAAAGAGTCACTTTGAGACCCACTTGTCCCATCACCATTATACTTCTCAAATATGGTTTTCAAATATGATTCTAATTTATCCTTGATTTCAGTATTTTGTTTACCAAAGTTTTTTTTGATAAGTCAACGAGCATACATCAATTTCTTCCTAGGATCTAACACTGAAGAAATTAACAACAAATGCTCAATTTCTTAGGAATTTCCCAATACTTATCATATTTCTCCTTCATCTATAAAGTTATATTCCTTGTATGAGTTAAAGATGGCTCTTTAGACTCACACATGTCTTTTATAGCCAAACCAATTGAAAATGCCTCTGCCAAGTACATATTACTTATCATATATATTGAACTTGATATGCGCAAAGTGGAAGTCTTAAAAGCTTTCAAAAATTGAGTTACCTCACGTGCTTTCTCCCAATATAAAGCCGTAGGAATGCTACTCCCTTTCTCAAGTTCTTCATAATACTTAGCATCAATAATATCAAACTCAACAAATGATATTTCAAGTTGTATATTGGCCTTTAACATGTCATATGTTGAATTCCATCGAGTATCACAATTGAATTGAACACTACTCATGCATTCAATCTGTCTACTTCTAACACATGTCAAAACTTGTGTTCTTGACTCGAGGAAGACTTAACATACATAACATTACCCCTGACTCTATAATTGAAATATCAATTTCTTTTAGACCTTTTTTAACTACTAAATTCATGATGTGTGCACAACATCTTGTATGAAAGTGATCTCCATTCAAAATCAAATTCTTCTTCAAACTTGGCCTCCTTTTGATATTTTCTATCTCACGATCATTTGATGGCGCATTGTCAACTGTCACACTCAAAACAATGTCCAACCCTTAATTGTCCAAGAATTGTGCAATCATATTTGCCATTACCTCTTGATCGGGAAAATAGCAAGTGTACTATTTTGCCTTTTATAGTAATAATGGGGAAATTCCCCGAATGTCGATCTCAAGGACTGCACGTTAGTATTGAGTTTAGATTATCATTCAATTAAACAAAAAGTATTAATTTGGTTTTTGAGTGTAAAAATAAAATAATAAAGAAATATGAAAATAAGGGTTTATAGAGAAAAAGGAACAATGCCATGGAAGGTGTATGATTTATCCCTGTAACAACTCTGAGTTACTATTGCATCAACAAATATTAATTACTACCAGTTCTCAAGGGTATTTTCTCCCAAGTCCTTGGTGAGAAAACCTTTAATCAATCTATCCTAATTCCTATGTCCATAGCCAATTAGGGTGAAGTTAAGCTGTATAATATCAAGAATTCTCTGGTTCATACAGGGTATCCCTAGTCCTAGGTGATATCTACTGCAGAGTAACCTGATGAAAACCTTATCACTGGCGGTCCAGCCTAAGTGATAACCATAAATCAATCTCAATTGGTCCGAAAGAGAAAGCAATAAACACATCAAAAGGTCACCGTAAACAAAATATTATAAATGCAAATGTAAACTCAAATTCATTACAATTTTAAATCAGGGACACCCCCTAGCATTGCGGGGTTTAGCTACTCATATTGATTAAACCAAATTCAAGATAAAAATTACACATTACAAGTAATTGGATGACTTTGATCTTCAATCGCTCCCGCTCATGAATCTCTTTAGCTCTCCAAATGCCTTGATCTCTGTAATACTTGATTGCTTCACAATACTGTGGTTTGCTGTATTCCAAGATGATTTTTCCTTTGGCAGAAGACCTCTTTTTATAGTGAAAGTTCCCAGCAGCAGTTGGACAGGTCCAAAGATGTCTCCACAAAGCCAGAAGAATGAAAAGCCCGAGAAAATTGGAAATATTGGGCTTGGGCTGACACGGCCCGTGTCAGCTGACACGGGTGGCCGTGTCAGCCTACTGTTTCTCCTGACACGCCCATGGCAAGCCTAACACGGGGGGTTTCTGCCTGACACGGCCCGTGTCAGGTGACACGGGTGGCCGTGTCAGGCCTCCTGTACCGGGGTTTTCTTCTCTTTTGCGTGCCGGACTCTCGCACTGTCGTGTTCTGAGTTCTCCGATTCTTCTACCTGAATCTGTCGGACAAAAACACAGCTATCCCACGCATAAAATCAAGATAAACAAAGTAAAACATAACAAAGATTAAAAATGCGTAAATAAAATAACGGAAGTAAAACTACTCGAATTGTACCTTAAATGCTTGCACAGTGTATCAAATGTCTTTGTTTTGCATCGGATCAGTAATGAAAACTTACTATAAATGGTGACTGATCACAACCCCAAACTTAGCTCATTGCTTGTCCCAAGTAATGTTTCATTATCACTCCCCAGAATTCTTTATGCTTTCCACCACTACTGAGATCATTCGTAAACGTCTTCCCTTTTCCTTCCACAAGTCCTACCCATCCTCGTAAGTCATCATTCACACTTCCATTTTAAAACACTGTTTCACCTGTCAGCTTATCTCACATTCTCACCAATTCTCTCGGGGTTAGCTGTTTACACTCATAATTCAAAGTATGCAATATCACTCACAAGTTTGAATAGTCTCTCTTTTCTCATCACCTACACACAACACACACACTTTTTGAGGTCTTTCGGGTTGTAGCTTGGCTTAGGTTAGGGTGTGGATTCAAAAAAGGAAAACAAGGGGTTTTTGGTTCAGAGTCGATGTTACATCCTGTGTTTGTTTCTCCTGTGTTTGTTTCTTCTATTTCCTCGGTTTTCTTTTCTTGAATTTTTATCGACTTCCCTTTTTCGTGTTTTTTCTTTTAAATCATCGATTATTTGATTTTTATTTTTCTTTCTTTTTCTCGATTCATCAATTTTTCTTTTTCTTTTGTTTTTGCACTTTCTAGGGCTTTGAGAGCTTTTGGGGTTTTACCCCAAACTTAGCTTTTCCACACAGTTGGAATGTATTCTCATGACTCTGAACAGGGTGAGGAAGTGTTTTTGGCCAATGGTTACTGTAGCACCTCAAATTTGCACCTCCCATTTGTTTATACATTTCATTTTTTAGGTCATTAATATTGCATTCACATTGCATAGTCCATTACATCTCATCAGGCAAGACTGATCAGGAGAATCCATCTGGGCAAGAGAGCAAGAGCATTTTCCATGAGATCAAAGCCCTAGGGTGGTTCCAATGAGCTTACATGACCCAAAGATCACTTTGAAGCAACTTGACCAAGTGTTGAAGGCTCAGAACTCATCAGTGCATGACCAAGTCATCTAAGGTCCATAAAAGTCAACTGCAAAGTCATCAGTATCATTAGCAAGACATATATATTGTTAATCACAACTGCATTTGGCATTAACCACAGTTTTCAGATCTAGATCCCAAAATCAATCAAAATTTTCTCTCATCAAGAACTTGCAATTTTCTCACACAAAAGCATTTTCTCTTGTTGGATTCATGATGAGGAAGTGTTTTTGAGGCAAATTGAACGTAGATTTGGGAGAATTCGTGCCAGTTTTGACCATACATGGAGCTTGAAGGTTCAATGGAGTTTGCAAATTGAGCTAAATTCGTGCGTGCTGGAGCATTCAAGTCTTCATCAATCACCTCAACAAGCATTGTAGAAGAGATTTGAGCCATTACAAGCCTTGGATAGTGTAGTTCAAAGGTTTTGTTCTAAAAAGAGGTCAGGTTTCGAGTTCAATTATTCTTGAATTCATCATGATATTTGTATAGATCTTTGATTGATGATCATTCTGGTATAAAGTTTGAGTGAAATGGCGCATTATTCATGAAGATATATGTGTTTGAAGTTTTGATGTCATTTTGTATTTTCTTCGATCTGAGCAATGCATGATGTTTCAGCTTAAATTGTTGCTTGATCTTGCATGAGCATGAAATGATGAATCGATTGGTGTTAATTTTTTTAATTTCTGGACATTTTCTGGAAAATCTGGGATTGGTGCATGAAGTTCATGCAATCTTCATCTTCAACCTCATGAAGAGGATGAAGATCATGTGTTTTCCAGAATTGCTATTAGCTACGAAATCTGGAGAGTTTGCTACGAAATTCTGATTTAGCTACGAAATTCTGGAAATCATTTGCCAGGCTTAGGGTTAGACCAAAACGATGGCGTTTTAGGTTGGGCGTGCAAATTTGAATATGGACTCGGTTCGATACTGAGCGAGCGCATTCTTTCAATTGCCTTGCATTTTTTCACATATTCTCTCCATTTTGCCATGCTTGGTCCATTTTGACTTCAATTTTTTTCATTAACTTCATAAAATCACAACAAATTGAAAAATCATCCAATTTCATCCCAATTTTTTGCAAAATGCTCCTTATTTTGTCTAGTTTTTTATGATCATAAATTGGAAAATTATGCACGGCTGGATTTTGTTTGGTGCTAGGTTATGTGAGCATGTATCCATTTGTGACCTTGCCTTGCTTATCTTGTTGTGAAATGATTGTTGTTAATCCAATGAACTTGAAATTTTGCATGCTGATTCTAGACACATTGACGGACATTTTGGTTTTGGTTTGACATTTTTCCCATGCTCCATTTCTGTTTTATGCTTGTGCTAACATGGTGTGACAATTTGTGTCACACATTTGGTTGTCTAACTTGTACAATGTGATTTCCATGCCAAATGATCTCCAATGTTTCTGATTTTTTGTGTGATGGATGTTGTGGATGTCTTGATTGCTCATGAATTCTTCCAGAATTATTTGAATCATTTCTGTTTTGATTGAGAATTTTCATTCATGATGATCATTTGGATGCCTTGAATTAGTCTTTGACTTATCTTGCACATGGAATGGACTTGCTTATTGATTATGATTTGGTCCTTTTGAGGACTTGTTCTTGAGTGATTAAACATGCTTTGTGTTGAGTTTGAAGTTCTGTTTTGACTTTTTGATCCTCTTTTGACCCTAGGCTTTGACCTAGTGGTTTGTTACTTACCATTTGAGTTGTGATTTCAGGTTCAAGTGTGCATCTCCATGATTGATGTTGCTCCTTCATTTGAGCTTGATTATTGGTTGTTGTTGGCTAACATCTACTTGTTTTATAGGCCTTGATGACATTTCATTTGTGTTTGCTTATGGCTTACTCCTTGTTGTCTGATGATGACTGGGTTGTCTGTTTGAATATTGACTGTTGATCGTTTGTCTGGATTTTGTACTGATTGGTTTAGATGTTTCCACAGGTACCTAAGTTGCTTTAAGTTCTTTTGAACTTTGCTTGGCTAGCTTGTGGTTTGCTTACCACTGAGGTATAATCTCTTGATCTTCATGTAGTCTGGAAGACCTACTGTTATTGGTAGGCACCTGTCTGAAGCCCTCCTTAAGAGGCAATGCTTGTGGATGTTTAATTTTGTGCCAAGCAGGTAAAGTCCTCTTGAGAGGCAATTGGCAGATAAAAGGGATGTGCAATCCATCCCCTGCTATTCAGTTGTGTCATTCACTTTGCTCACACACCATGTGTTGATGCATCTTGAATAAGAACCCAAGATCCTGTTGTGTCAGTCATCTGTGGAGAAGAGTTCCTTCATTCTGAACTCCCACCCTTTCTATTTTGAGTCAAGCTCTCCCAGGCCAGGGATAAGAGCTGTGAGGTCTTACCCTCACTTCCCATTTCATCTGCTTCACCCTAACTCTCAATGTTAGGGTTAAGAGCTAAAAACACCCCATTCCAGTTGGCTTGTTTCTACAGCCTAGCCTTGTATGAGCCACTTGTTTGCATATAGTGTGTGTGTTTGCTTGTGTTTGCTATTGTGCTGTTTAGGCTAGCTTGCTTCCTGTGGAAGTTAGGATAGAAACCTCAACATAGGGATCGTATGCATGACAACTTCTAGGCTCAAGTCGTAGTCTCCCTAGTAGCTTGTTATCTCCCTTTGTCTCTGGTTAGGCTAGAAGTTCTTTCCCTGTTTAGGGGAACTACGTCGCCCTGATCCTCATACCAGATGAGGTACGTAGGCAGGAGATGAGTTGATCTCTCTGGGCGCCCTTTGTCTTTTTCAACCCTTTGTGTGTGTTTGGAGTCTGACGTAAGTCCAGCGATTGGCAGTCGGTTTCCTGTGTCTTGTTTGCTTGTTGGAGTCTGACATAAGTCCAGCGATTGGCAGTTGGTTTCCTGTGTGTGTGTTTGGAGTCTGACGTAAGTCCAGCGATTGGCAGTCGGTTTCCTATGTCTTGTTTGCTTGTTGGAGTCTGACATAAGTCCAGCGATTGGCAGTTGGTTTCCTGTGTGTGTGTTTGTTGGTTTGGAGTCTGATGTAAGTCCAGCGATTGGCATTCGGTTTCCATGTTTGCCTGTTTGTGTGGAGTCTGACGTAAGTCCAGCGATTGGCAGTTGGTTTCCCGTTTGTGTTGTTTGGCGTGTGTTAGCCGAGCTACGAGTGCTCTGATTCTTCTCTGGTTAGAGAAGATACGTATGCACAGGATGCGACATCCTAGCGAGCACGTTTCCCCTGTTCCTGAACTACGTCGACTCTGATGTTTGTGCTTGACAGACTACGTAGGCCCAGGATGCGATATCCTGCCGAGTCCCGTTTCTTCCGTCTTTCTGTGTTTGTTTCCAGCGTGTGTGCAGTGTTTGAGCAGTCTTTAGCAACCTTCTTTCTATTCCTTTCGAGCGTGGATCCCGTCGAGTACGACAGATGCGTAGGGATGCTAATACCTTCCCTTCGCATAACCGACTCCCGATCCCATCTTTCTCTGGTCGCGAGACCATGTCCTTTCCAGGTTTACTTTGAGCGTTTCCTTTCCCTCCTTTGGATAAATAACGCACGGTGGCGGCTCTGTTGTTTCGTTTTCCCGCCGGTTTTTCGCGTAATGCAACAGCTGGCGACTCTGCTGGGGAACAAGAGAAGTTGACCTCTTGCTGGTCCATCTTCCCTAAGCGAGTCAGTCCTAGCGCTCTGTAGGATAGGGTTTGGTTGCTTTTACTGCTTTATTTATTGCATTTATGATTATGATGTGATCGTTTATGTTTACATTTATGTTTGCATTTATGTTTGCATGCATCATATTTTCATTGTGCTGGCTGTGTGTTTGTCTCTCTGTGGGGTGGGAGTTACAAGAGGTAAAAGGCCCAATACCCAGGCTATGAGTGAACTCTAGGACACCTAGGAATAGAGTGATTCATGGGAAGCGGGTGGTATTGCACCACTTAGCGGAACATGATATCACGAGCAGTTCAGATCCTGATGGGGTATTATCGGTACATACATCTAGTGTGTACAGGATGATATTCTTGAAAGGGTTGTTTATCCTGCGTTTCTCTTGACCTTACCCTGGCCTAGATGACACCCGTGAGTGGGGAGGGATTGAATCATTTGCAGGTACAGATGGTGACTATGGTTCAGATGAACTTATGGGTACTTACTTATGACACGCCGGAATTCTGTCCGTGATATCTATCAGCGGGTTCCGTTTATTTCGGATCCCCGGGTTGAATTTGAGGTACTTGTTCAGAGGATCTAGTTGTCATTCGTTCAGTGGATTTCCTCGATGATGGTGATATATTCCCCGGTTCCGTTTATTTCGGAACTCCCCAAGTTGGATTTATGGTTACTCGGGCCCTCAGATGATTGTAATCAGTTCAGAGACCGGTCCAGTACAGTTGATCCTCAGATGACTTGGAAGATGGAACAGTGACCTGCCTGCATGCATTTGCATCATTCCCATTTCGCATTCATCTGCATTTAACCCATGTCTATCCGTACTCAGGGTCCATTTTTTGATTGAGATTCCGGTTGAGAGACATCCAGATGTCAATGTTATTGTTGAAATATTATCCATCTCAATGAAACCAGAATCAAAGGACGGAATTCTCCTCATACGGATAGACATTGCATGTGTGAGTCATATTAACCTGTTTGCTGTTTTGTAGGTGTCAGTATCTAACCGGTGTGCATGGCTCTTCCGTTCAGATATCTCAGATTGATGGACTCACCCAACGCCGACATTCTCGAATTGAAAGAGATGATGAGAGAGGTGTTCAAAGTCGTGCAAGGGCTCACCTTGGGACAGGAAACAATTACTGAGAGGTTGGAGAGGATTGAAAGCTGGATGATAAAGGAGAAAGTTCAGGGAAAGGCTCCGTCCTCTGTAGTAAAGAAGCCCGAGTCAAGTGGTGTGCAGGCCAAGAAAGAATGCGGTCAGGATCGTTACCACCCTTATGCTGCCACTGTAACCACTCCTGTTGGTAATCCATCTGTACCACAGCAACAACCACCACCTCAGCAGAAGGCACCGAAAGCTAAGGGCCAAGTGAAGAAGGGGACGACGGATCGTCAGTTTGATAAGCCACCCGTGACTTATACCCTTCTGTTCAAAAGGTTAAGGGATCTTGGGTTAGTTCGGTCGAGGATATTAGTTCCTGTAGAATTGCATCAGAGGCCTGCAAACTACGATGAGAATTCCAAGTGCGAGTTCCATTCTGGGGCACCAGGACATAACATTGAGGGTTGTAGAGCTTTTAAGCATGCCGTCCAAGATATGGTGGATTCTAAGGCCATCAGTTTGGCGCCAACACTGAATGTTAACGCTAACCCCGTGCCAGGTCCCGTGGGGGTGAAGGTGATGTCAAAGGACAAGAGAGGAACAAAGGTGACTGAGGGGGATCAGTTAAAAACTTCAGTGTTTGTGGTCCCAAAACATATGATGAAGAGAGGAGTTTTCCCTAGTGTTGATAATTGTTGTACGGCCGTCGCCACAAATGGGGGTGTAGTGATGGGGGAAACGATCCAGAGAATGATGGAAGTAGAAATGGACGGTGAAAAATTTGAAACACCAAGTCAGGCAGTTGAGACCGTCAAGGTAGAGGATGCCATTCTAGCTGAGAAAGAGAAGAAGCTGTCCATTTCTTCTTACAAACAGGCCATGGAAGTGGTGAAGAACGGAGAAGCCCTAGGCTGGGGGAAGATCATAGACATTATGGTGAAAGCGGATATGTTCGGGATCGGCTATCAGCCAGACCAAGGCTCGTCTGGGCAAAACAGAGGACGTCGTCCACCATTCACATTCGTCAGTGCCGGAATGCTGGATCCGGGTCACGCCGGTACAGTGGGTGAAGAGATTGACAGTGACTGCGAGCTTGATTCGTGGATAAAATCGTGCGTACCAGGGAACTGGAAAGCCTCAAAGGTCATCACCGTCACTCATCATGAAGAGTAGTATTTCTGTTTTTCAATTCTGTTTGCATGAAAGCCATACGTTTTGCCCGAAGCGTAATGGTCCATTGTAAGGGTCATCTCATGTGTTTCATTGTGCAACATTTTGCATCATTAATAAATGGATGTTTTTATGATTAAAAGCGGTGTTCCCTGTTTTTCATTTCTTTTTGCAGTTTAAAAAAATAAAAATGGTAATGTTTATTTTCATTTTTCTTTCCTTTTGATTTGTCTTGTTCCGACCTCAAAAGTGACTATTCTCCTGATCTCATTGACAACAATTCGGTTACACCTCTGTATGACTTCGACAATCCAATCTATCATGCCAAAGAATAAGGCGAAGAAGATTGTGATCTGCTGGAATTAGTCAGGTTGTTGAAATAAGAGGAGAAGGTGATTTAACCGCACGAGGAGCGATTCAAGATTGTTATTCCAGGCACCGCCGAGGTCAGAAAGGAAGTGAAAATTGGGGCCGCTTCAGAGGCGAGTCGAGAGGAGAATGGTAGCCCTGTTGAAAGAGCATGTGGATACCTTCGCCTGGTCGTGTCAGGATATGCCAGGGTCGGATACCGATGTCGTTGTGCACAAGCTACCATTGAGAGAAGACTGTCCTCTAGTGAAGCAGAACGTCGGTGCCACGTATCAGAGTGACTTTGTTTCATGATATGATTCATCGTGGAATCAAATGCTATGTTGATGACATGATAGCAAAGTCCCAAACAGAAAAGGGGCATCTGGTGGATCTGGCCAAGTTGTTTGACCGGATCGAGACAACTCAGACTGAGGTTGAGTCCGAATCAGTGCACTTGTGGAGTGTTGTCCGGTAAACTGCTGAGGTTTATTGTGAGCGGATAAGAGGAATCGAGGTCGATCTTGAAAAAAAAAGCAATACAAGAAATGCCTGAACCGAGAACGAAAAAAAAAGGTTTGTGGTTTCTTAGATAGATTGAATTGCATTTCACGGTTCATATCTCATCTGATAGCCATGTGGGAACCCATTCAAGGAAAAAAGGGAGCAAACGGTCAGGTGGATAATGATTGCCAAGGGGCATTGAAAGATAAAAGAATAAGTTGCAGGAACCTCTGATTCTGATACATCCTATGGAGAGGCGGTCGTTAATTCTGTATTTGATAGACCTCGGGGGGTCTATGAGGTGTGTATTGGGTCAGCATGACGAGTCTGGTCGAAAAGAGCATGCAATTTACCTTAGCAAAAAGTTTATCGACTGTGAAACAATACATTCACTGCTCAAGAAAACTTGCTGTACTTTGGTATAGGTTGCTCGCCGACTGAGACCGTATATGCTGGTTCATATCACTTTATGGATTTCAAGATGGATCTGATCAAGTATATGTTTGAGAAGTCAAAGTTGAACGGACGGGTTGCGAGATGGTAAAAAAGTGAGTTTGACTGATTTGTGATATTCAGTATACCTCTCAGAAAGCAATCGAGGGGAGTGTATTGTCCGATTATCGCACCCAGTAACCCATTGAGGATTATCAACCAAGGAAGTTTGAGTTCCCTGATGAGGACATCTCGAGGTGCTCAAATCAAAAGATTGTGAGGAACCGATCCCGGAGGAGGGGCCTGACCCCGAATCCGAACGGATTCCGATGTCTGATGGGGTTAATATGAATGAGTTAGTGTTGTTTTGGTTACGCCGAAAAGATCCCACATTCTTTTGTTGCCGGGATAACATTTGAATACACCAACAATGGTGGCTGAGTACGAAGCTTGCATCCTGGGTATCGATCTTCGGTGCGTACGTCTATTGGGCAATGCCGTGCTCGCTCGTGTATGGGATAGAAGTGGTATTACCTACTAAAGTCTAGATCCCATTGTGGAGAGTCCTGATGGATGAGAAATTAGAGAAGGCTGAGTGGATAAGGACTCGGTATGACGCGTTGAGCCTGACTGAGGAAAAGAGGCTGGCAGTTACTTGTCATGGGGCAGTTGTACCCAGTGAATGAAGCGTGTTGTTGACCGAAAAGTGCGACCTCGTGCGTACCACGTGGGAGAGCTGGTATTGAAAAGGATCCTTCCTCCTCAACGATCGTAGGGGCAAGTGGACACACAATTATGAAGGTCCATTCGTGGTCAAGAAGGTTTTCTCTGGTGGAGCCTTGTTGTTGACGACCATGGATGACGAGGATTCTCCATCCCTTGTGAATGCGGACGCAGTTAAAAGATACTTCTTAAGAGAGACCCGCTAGACGAAAAGAATAAAAGAGTCCAGGCAAAAATGGGCATCCCGGCGAACCAAAGAAAAAAAAGGAAAAGGTTCGGGAAAAAATTAGGGATAAAAGGAAAAACTGTACACCCGGCAAGTCGAAAACCCCACAAGGGCGGCTTGGGCAAAAAAGGGTATCTCGGTGGACTGAAAACCCGAAAGGGCGGTCCAGGAAAAAGAGGGAATGAAACGAACAACTGCGTCTAGAATGGTCAATTGTGCTTTGGATAAGACATCATGGATAACCCCCGACAGAGATTGATCGGAAGCGTCTTGTTCAGAAGACAGAAAGTGCGGAAAGTCTTGAGGACATATGGGGTGTAACCGAGTTGGAACCCGATGAGATCACGGTTTCACATTGCCATTAGGATAGATTTTTCCTTTTGTGCGCAATCACCTCTTTCTAGGGATTGTTTCCTGTGTTGCTCGGTTATGAGCCACCTTTTTTTTCAGTCAATAAATGCATGTTCAATCAAATAATTTTGTTTTTGTCTTCATTACCGCTTTGATTGCGAAAACATCCGTTTATTTTTTATAAGGATATTTGTATTTTGAAACATAGAGGTCCCTTCCGATGCATGCTTATAAGATTGGAATCTGGAAATCTTATTCGGAAGTTTGAGTGACCTAGGTGTTGAAATGTTGGCACGCCTGGGGCACGCTTTTATCTAACGATCTCTTGTGCAGGTGCTGTTAGATATCTTCATTCACTTGCAGTTGGTGATGGGTAACATTTTGACAGAAGATCCCTGCAGAGTCCAATCAGGGGCAAGGGATAGAGGAACGGTGAAAAGACGGTGAAAGAAGGACGACGATCCTAGAGGGTAATCAAGAAGACTCTTCAAAGTCTGAAGATTAGAGAGTTAGCCCGGATATGAGGAGGTCATTCGTCTCAAAGCAAGGAAGAGACGAGAATGTTAGGTGATGAATCAGAAAAGACCGGATGAGTCTGGGAGTCTCTCAAAAGTGGAAAGTTGACACTATGGTTGAATGGTAAATGCCAGTGTTCGTTGAATCGAAGGATGTCCGTGTCAAATAGGCCGTATCTCCCCAGTGGGTTTGGGAGTGTTATCTCCACAGCAGATTTGAGATCGGTGTCTCCCCACTGAATCTGAAGTTTGTTGTATCCCCAGTGGAAGTGTCGGTGGGTAGATTGTTCCTAAGGGTTGAGGATGTTTCCCCAAGAAAGTCTGAAAGCTATTAGAACTGTTATTCCCCGGCAGAGGCGTCTGTGGGTAGGGTGTCCCTCAGCAGCGAGTTCAAAGGCTATTCTATCCCCAGCTAGTCTGAAGGCTATTCTATCCCCAGCTAGTCTGAAGGCTGTTAGTCCCCACTGAGTCTGAAGGATGTTGTATCCCCAGTGGAGGTCAGTGAGTAGTTTTTTCCTCAGCAGTCGGGTACGAAGTACTGTAATCCTCAGCATAGTTGTGAGTGCCTTTCCCCGTCAGGGTTGTGAATGTTTTCCCCTAGCAGATCTCCCCAGCAGAGGTTTGTGTTGATGGTTTTCCCCAGCGAGTTCCCCGAGTGGATCAGGGTCGGTGAAGATTATCCCCAATAGAGTTTATTCTGCTCGTGGGTTGGCAGTTATCCCCAGTAGAGGTGAGCATTGGTTGTTTCCCCTAGCGGGGTCCCTTAGTGGATTGGATTTAGTGGAAGTCGTCCCCGGTGGGATTTATCCTTTCTCCAGCAGCAATGCTATTCGCCAGCACGGTTGAGAAGTTGGCGTGTTCCTCAGACAGAGTCTCCCCGGAGTTGACTTGGTTTCCTCTGCCGTCTCCAGAGTATCAGATCAGCAAAGCACCCCCAGCAGTGCATCTCCCCACCGAGTCGGAGAATCTAATCAGATGTGTGCACTCAGAGGAGCAATCTGTTTGCTCCCCTGCAGGAGTTTTCATCATTTTGCATCTTTCATGTAGTAATCATTGCATCCTCAAAACGCGTAGCATTTCCATTCAAAATGGAGCATTACGCCATAGAAAATTCAAACATATGCATTCATGTGTTAAACCTAATCGGACCATTTCCCCAGCAGAGGCGGATCATTGTTCAACATCTGTACAGCACATTTGCTACAGTTGCTCTTGACAGACAGCATTCAAGGTTGATTCTCCCCAATGAGATCCCCAGCAAGCGTTTAGCCTTGCCTTGACATATGTAGATGTCATCCTTATGATACCGGTAGGTGTCATGTCCATACCCGTGTGTGTTCTTTCTTTGGTGTCGGTAAGCACCATTATTTCGGTGTCTGTAAACATCGAGTCTTCCCATTCATCCGTTGATGTCTGGCCACCTCTCCGTTGGTATCGATAAACGTTGAGTTTTTCCCATTCGTCCATTGACGTTTGGTTGTATCTCTTTCTCCCATTCATCTGTTGGTGTCTGGTCACCTCTCCGTTGGTGTCGATAAACGTCGAGTTTTTCCCATTTGTCAGTTGACGTCTGGTCGAGTCCTTTCCCAGTTCATCCGTTGATGTCTGGTCACCTCTCTGTTGGTGTCGATAAACGTCGAGCTTCTCCCGTTCGTCCGTTGACGTCTGGTCGAGTCCTTTCCCAGTTCATCCATTGATGTCTAGTCACCTTTCCGTTGGTGTCGATAAACGTCGAGCTTCTCCCGTTCGTCCGTTGACGTCTGGTCGAGTTTTCCAAGTTCATCCGTTGATGTCTGGTCACCTCTCCGTTGGTGTCGATAAACGTCGAGCTTCTCCCGTTCGTCCGTTGACGTCTGGTCGAGTCTTCCCATTCATCCGTTGATGTTTGGTCACCTCTCCGTTGGTGTCGATAAACGTCGAGCTTCTCCCGTTCGTCCGTTGACGTCTGGTCGAGTCATCCCATTCATCCGTTGATGTTTGGTCACCTCTCCGTTGGTGTCGATAAACGTCGAGCTTCTCCCGTTCGTCCGTTGACGTCTGGTCGAGTCTTCCCATTCATCCATTGATGTCTGGTCACCTCTCCGTTGGTGTCGATAAACGTTGAATTTTTCCCATTCGTCCGTTGACGTCTGGTTGTATTTCTCTCTTCCATTCATCCGTTGATGTCTGGTCACCTCTCCGTTGGTGTCGGTAAACGTCGAGTTTTCCCCATTCGTCCGTTGACGTCTGGTTGTACCTCTTTCTCCTATTCATCAACTGTTGATGTATGGTTGTAGTTCCTTTTTCTGAAAAAATCAAAATCCCCAGTGAAGTCGTTGGTAGAACTCTTGTCTGGTCCCGTGGTAAATATCAGATCCCAATTGAAGTTGCCCTTGGTGAACTTTCTGTTCTTGGATCCCCGCAGAGTGCAAATTTCTACGGTTCTTTGGTATTCAATCCCTGTGTACCTTGAGGGTCTGACAGCCGTTGCTCTCATCCGTTCAGGTTCCCAGTTGATTGAATAGGGGCAGCTGTAGCACCTCAAATTTGCACCTCTCATTTGTTTATACATTTCATTTTTTAGGTCATTAATATTGCATTCACATTGCATAGTCCATTACATCTCATCAGGCAAGACTGATCAGGAGAATCCATCTGGGCAAGAGAGCAAGATCATTTTCCATGAGATCAAAGCCCTAGGGTGGTTCCAATGAGCTTACATGACCCAAAGATCAATTTGAAGCAACTTGACCAAGTGTTGAAGGCTCAGAACTTATCAGTGCATGACCAAGTCATCTGAGGTCCATAAAAGTCAACTGCAAAGTCAACTGTGGATTTGGAGGTGGGAAGTGGTTAGAGATACTTCATTCATGTTCAAACAAGTCTCATTTGACATTTCAAACACTCACATTGAAGAATTTGAAGTCAAGTCAAGAATTTCTCAAAATAGAAAGTGACCCATAATTTGAAATTTCCAAAAATGGAAAGGTTTTAGACCAACTTCAACTCAATTTTACATCATCAAGAAAGCTTCAAATCAAATTTTGTCCAACATGAAAGTTTAAGATCTTTCTCTCCCATTTCCAAAAAGTCCAAGATCATGGATTTATGATGTGTGGTTAAGGAGATATGATCCAATCATTGCAAAGTGTGTTTAAAAATTCAAATGGGCATAACTTTTGAACCAAGGCTCCAATTTTGGTGGTTCTTTTTGCATTTTGTTCCTCATAACATGTAGTTTCCAAAACATCCATTACATGGCATGAATTTCACTTGCATGATCATGTGCTCATTCATGAAGTTTTTTGAAGGAAATTTCATAAAATCAATTTGGTTGATCATATGCTTAAAAAACCATTTCCAAAGTGTGCATGGGTTATTTTTAAGTGGTTTTAGGCCTTATGTTGGTACTGTTCACGCATACATGAAGGGCATAAGGTGAAAATCCAATTTTGTGCACACACCTTGCAATTTGCTAATCTCAATTGGTTTTGGCTTAAACATGTTTTCAGTATCATTAGCAAGACATATATATTGTTAATCACAACTGCATTTGGCATTAACCACAGTTTTCAGATCTAGATCCCAAAATCAATCAAAATTTTCTCTCATCAAGAACTTGCAATTTTCTCACACAAAAGCATTTTCTCTTGTTGGATTCATGATGAGGAAGTGTTTTTGAGGCAAATTGAACGTAGATTTGGGAGAATTCGTGCCAGTTTTGACCATACATGGAGCTTGAAGGTTCAATGGAGCTTGCAAATTGAGCTAAATTCGTGCGTGCTGGAGCATTCAAGTCTTCATCAATCACCTCAACAAGCATTGTAGAAGAGATTTGAGCCATTACAAGCCTTGGATAGTGTAGTTCAAAGGTTTTGTTCTTCAAAGAGGTCAGGTTTCGAGTTCAATTATTCTTGAATTCATCATGATATTTGTATATATCTTTGATTGGTGATCATTCTGGTATAAAGTTTGAGTGAAATGGCGCATTATTCATGAAGATATATGTGTTTGAAGTTTTGATGTCATTTTGTATTTTCTTTGATCTGAGCAATGCACGATGTTTTAGCTTAAATTGTTGCTTGATCTTGCATGAGCATGAAATGATGAATCGATTGGTGTTAATTTTTTTAATTTCTGGACATTTTCTGGAAAATCTGGGATTGGTGCATGAAGTTCATGCAATCTTCATCTTCAACCTCATGAAGAGGATGAAGATCATGTGTTTTCCAGAATTTCTATGAATTAGCTACGAAATCTGGAGAGTTTGCTACGAAATTCTGATTTAGCTACGAAATTCTGGAAATCATTTGCCAGACTTAGGGTTAGACCAAAACGATGGCGTTTTAGGTTGGGCGCGCAAATTTGAATGTGGACTTGGTTCGATACTGAGCGAGCGCATTCTTTCAATTGCCTTGCATTTTTTCACATATTCTCTCCATTTTGCCATGCTTGGTCCATTTTGACTTCAATTTTTTTCATTAACTTCATAAAATCACAACAAATTGAAAACTCATCCAATTTCAGCCCAATTTTTTGCAAAATGCTCCTTATTCTGTCTAGTTTTTTATGATCATAAATTGGAAAATTATGCACGGCTGGATTTTGTTTGGTGCTAGGTTATGTGAGCATGTATCCATTTGTGACCTTGCCTTGCTTATCTTGTTGTGAAATGCTTGTTGTTAATCCAATGAACTTGAAATTTTGCATGCTGATTCTAGACACATTGATGGACATTTTGGTTTTGGTTTGACATTTTTCCCATGCTCCATTTCTGTTTTATGCTTGTGCTAACATGGTGTGACAATTTGTGTCACACATTTGGTTGTCTAACTTGTACAATGTGATTTCCATGCCAAATGATCTCCAATGTTTCTGATTTTTTGTGTGATGGATGTTGTGGATGTCTTGATTGCTCATGAATTCTTCCATAATTATTTGAATCATTTCTGTTTTGATTGAGAATTTTCATTCATGATGATCATTTGGATGCCTTGAATTAGTCTTTGACTTATCTTGCACATGGAATGGACTTGCTTATTGATTATGATTTGGTCCTTTTGAGGACTTGTTCTTGATTGATTAAACATGCTTTGTGTTGAGTTTGAAGTTTTGTTTTGACTTTTTGATCCTCTTTTGACCCTAGGCTTTGACCTAGTGGTTTGTTACTTACCATTTGAGTTGTGATTTCAGGTTCAAGTGTGCATCTCCATGATTGATGTTGCTCCTTCATTTGAGCTTGATTATTGGTTGTTGTTGGCTAACATCTACTTGTTTTGTAGGCCTTGATGACATTTCATTTGTGTTTGCTTATGGCTTACTCCTTGTTGTTTGATGATGACTGGGTTGTCTGTTTGAATATTGACTGTTGATCGTTTGTCTGGATTTTGTACTGATTGGTTTAGATGTTTCCACAGGTACCTAAGTTGCTTTAAGTTCTTTTGAACTTTGCTTGGCTAGCTTGTGGTTTGCTTACCACTGAGGTATAATCTCTTGATCTTCATGTAGTCTGGAAGACCTACTGTTATTGGTAGGCACCTGTCTGAAGCCCTCCTTAAGAGGCAATGCTTGTGGATGTTTAATTTTGTGCCAAGCAGGTAAAGTCCTCTTGAGAGGCAATTGGCAGATAAAAGGGATGTGCAATCCATCCCCTGCTATTCAGTTGTGTGATTCACTTTGCTCACACACCATGTGTTGATGCATCTTGAATAAGAGCCCAAGATCTTATAGTGTCAGTCATCTGTGGAGAAGAGTTCCTTCATTCTGAACTCCCACCCTTTCTATTTTGAGTCAAGCTCTCCCAGGCCAGGGATAAGAGCTGTGAGGTCTTACCCTCACTTTCCATTTCATCTGCTTCACCCTAACTCTCAATGTTAGGGTAAAGAGCTAAAAACACCCCATTCCAGTTGGCTTGTTTCTACAGCCTAGCCTTGTATGAGCCACTTGTTTGCATATAGTGTGTGTGCTTGCTTGTGTTTGCTATTGTGTTGTTTAGGCTAGATTGCTTCCTGTGCAAGTTAGGATAGAAACCTCAACATAGGGATCCTATGCATGACAACTTCTAGGCTCGAGTCGTAGTCTCCCTAGTAGCTTGTTATCTCCCTTTGTCTCTGGTTAGGCTAGAAGTTCTTTCCCTGTTTAGGGGAACTACGTCGCCCTGATCCTCATACCAGATGAGGTACGTAGGCAAGAGATGAGCTGATCTCTCCGGGCGCCCTTTGTCTTTTTCAATCCTTTGTGTGTGTTTGGAGTCTGACGTAAGTCCAGCGATTGGCAGTCAGTTTCCTGTGTATTGTTTGCTTGTTGGAGTCTGACATAAGTCCAGCGATTGGCAGTTGGTTTCTTGTGTGTGTGTTTGGAGTCTGACGTAAGTCCAGCGATTGGCAGTCGGTTTCCTGTGTCTTGTTTGCTTGTTGGAGTCTGACATAAGTCCAGGGATTGGCAGTTGGTTTCCTGTGTGTGTTTGTTAATTCGGAGTCTGATGTAAGTCCAGCGATTGGCATTCGGTTTCCATGTTTGCCTGTTTGTGTGGAGTCTGACGTAAGTCCAGCGATTGGCAGTTGGTTTCCCGTTTGTGTTGTTTGGCGTGTGTTAGCCGAGCTACGAGTGCTCTGATTCTTCTCTGGTTAGAGAAGATACGTATGCATAGGATGCGACATCCTAGCGAGCACGTTTCCCCTGTTCCCGAACTACGTCGACTTTGATGTCTGTGCTTGACAGACTACGTAGGCATCATGTTTCTTCTTTCCTTTGGTGGTCATGACATTGGCTTTAGAAAAACCTGCAGATTCTGATTTCTCCCTCTCCTTCTATTCCTCCTCGATTCGCAGATGTTTCTGGATTTTCTCCAAAGATAAGTCCTGAGAGTTGTGCAACACAATTTCTTTTGTAGCCTTTGCACGAAGGTGGTAATTTTGCAATGATTGTATCGACTTAAAAAGTCTCAGGGATGTCTATTTTTACCGTTTTTATTTTATTCACGAGGACTTGCAACTCATGCACTTGGGAAAGAGTTGGCTTGGAGTCTATAAATTTAAAATCAAAATATTTAGGAATTAAAAACTTCTTCGTACCTTCCTCTTCGGCCTTGAATTTGAACTCGAGTGCTTTCCAGATTTCTGTTGCAGACGGATTATCCATATAGAGGTCGTAGAGATGATCAAACAACATATTTAGAATACGTCCACGACATAGCAGTTTGTCCTCCTTACGTTTCTTGCGTTCCTTCTTGACTTCTTCAGAGTCTTTTCGGTTGGTTCAAGAATTAGTGTTAAGTCAGGATCTAAGACATAGTGAACCTTCAGGACAATCGGTAGGAATGTCATCTTATCTTTCCATCTGGTGTAGTTTGTTCCATCAAAGCGATCCAACTTGACAAGATCATGGTTCATAACTTTGATGCTTGAAAATGCAGCGTCGAAAGCTATTGTGTAAATACTTTTAAGACTGTTAGATATTTCGGTAAGATTAAATGGATCCAAGTATGAATCATTTACGCCGCGAATAGCCCGATTGCTCCGATACGTCGTGCCTAAATGCTCAAGTGCTGCCTACAAGCCACCACTAGCGCCTCTACGCCCACGCCCTCGGATCTGGTCTCAGAGCCGGACTCAGTGTCACCGATGGCGACACCGACAATGGGTTGTTTGGATGTGACAAGTGGCATAGTGCTTGAGACCACCACATATGTCCATGTGACACCTTATCCTATTTGGCTGGTTTTGTAAGTTTAATGTTTCAAGATATTTATAAATACTTTTAAAGTTAGCTCCACTTTCTATGTGAGATTATTTGCAAGCATTTATTGTCATTAATTCAATTGTCCATTTTTGTCATATTGGAACACATTCATGACAATTATTGTTCATGATTTCTAACACCAAGGTCACCAAATAACAATATAACTAAATAGTCAACAAAAGGTAAATTATTAAATAGTATAATACCTACGTTACATAATTCCAAATCAACCCGGTTAAGATCTAACACTTAAAGACACAGTCCACTTAAGATCTAACACTTTAAATGCCTATTGGACTCCAAAACAAGATACAGTTTGGTTGCAAGTTAATACCTCATTGTTACACGTCTCTTTTGTCTTCAATCCTCATCAAGAGCAACATAAGTATTAGCTCCATTAGATGCGCTTTTCAAAAAATATTCTGAAAAAAGAAAGGTAGAAGTCTTAAAGAGTAAATAAATTTCATCACAAAGTGAAATTGATAAAAAAAATTAGAGTATGCAACACACTTTACAAAAAGCATTGATATCTATGAATTTCAAATACGGTTTCTAGTTAAAGAATACACGAGACATAAGCTTAGTCCTTGTAAATGTAGAAAGGATCAAAAGTTGCAAACACAATCTAGATTAATTAATATCACATAAAGAAATCTTCCATACAAACATGTGAGATTAAATATAATGTGAAAACAACCATAGCAAGACAGCAACAAAAATAACTGAAAATTAAACTAAACCAACAACGCCAAGACCTAACCAGGGACAACAAAAGGTTTATATGATTTGAACTTACCTAGCTCAATTATCGCAAGTTCTTCGATATCATCATGCATGGGTAATGGTGAAAGTGACCCACCAAGCCAATCTTTAGTGTAAATAAGTGCTTCCACGGATCTAGTAGTTAGGCGATTGCGATAGTTATCAAGCACCCTTCCTCCAGTACTGAAGGTAGACTCATAAGCCACTGTTGAGACAGGCATATCTAATAACTCTCTCGCAATGTTAGCTAGGATTGAAAGTTGACTTGAATGCACCTTCCACCAAGTCAAGATATCCGAGTTAGGAATATCATCTTCTAACCCATTTTAAAAGTACCTTGTTAATTCATATTTCACTCCATTTGTTGCAAAAACACCCCATAATAATAGTAAGGATTTCCAATTCGTCCAACTACTATAGGTGGTTCAAAAGAGTCACTTTGAGACCCACTTGTCCCATCACCATTATACTTCTCAAATATGGTTTTCAAATATGATTCTAATTTATCCTTGATTTCAGCATTTTGTTTACCAAAGTTTTTTTTGATAAGTCAACGAGCATACATCAATTTCTTCCTAGGATCTAACACTGAAGAAATTAACAACAAATGCTCAATTTCTTAGGAATTTCCCAATACTTATCATATTTCTCCTTCGTCTATAAAGTTATATTCCTTGTATGAGTTAAAGATGGCTCTTTAGACTCACACATGTCTTTTATAGCCAAACCAATTGAAACTGCCTCTGCCAAGTACATATTACTTATCATATATATTGAACTTGATATGCGCAAAGTGGAAGTCTTAAAAGCTTTCAAAAATTGAGTTACCTCACGTGCTTTCTCCCAATATAAAGCCGTAGGAATGCTACTCCCTTTCTCAAGTTCTTCATAATACTTAGCATCAATAATATCAAACTCAACAAATGATATTTCAAGTTGTATATTGGCCTTTAACATGTCATATGTTGAATTCCATCGAGTATCACAATTGAATTGAACACTACTCATGCATTCAATCTGTCTACTTCTAACACATGTCAAAACTTGTGTTCTTGACTCGAGGAAGACTTAACATACATAACATTACCCCTGACTCTATAAATTGAAATATCAATTTCTTTTAGACCTTTTTTAACTACTAAATTCATGATGTGTGCACAACATCTTGTATGAAAGTGATCTCCATTCAAAATCAAATTCTTCTTCAAACTTGGCCTCCTTTTGATATTTTCAATCTCACGATCATTTGATGGCGCATTGTCAACTGTCACACTCAAAACAATGTCCAACCCTTAATTGTCCAAGAATTGTGCAATCATATTTGCCATTACCTCTTGATCGGGAAAATAGCAAGTGTACTATTTTGCCTTTTATAGTAATAATGGGGAAATTCCTCGAATGTCGATCTCAAGGACTGCACGTTAGTATTGAGTTTAGATTATCATTCAATTAAACAAAAAGTATTAATTTGGTTTTTGAGTGTAAAAAGAAAATAATAAAGAAATATGAAAATAAGGGTTTATAGAGAAAAAGGAACAATGCCATGGAAGGTGTATGATTTATCCCTGTAACAACTCTGAGTTACTATTGCATCAACAAATATTAATTACTACCAGTTCTCAAGGGTATTTTCTCCCAAGTCCTTGGTGAGAAAACCTTTAATCAATCTATCCTAATTCCTATGTCCATAGCCAATTAGGGTGAAGTTAAGTTGTATAATATCAAGAATTCTCTGGTTCATACAGGGTATCCCTAGTCCTAGGTGATATCTACTACAGAGTAACCTGATGAAAACCTTATCACTGGCGGTCCAGCCTAAGTGATAACCATAAATCAATCACAATTGGTCCGAAAGAGAAAGCAATAAACACATCAAAAGGTCACCGTAAACAAAATATTATAAATGCAAATGTAAACTCAAATTCATTACAATTCTAAATCAGGGACACCCCCTAGCATTGGGGGGTTTAGCTACTCATATTGATTAAACCAAATTCAATATAAAAATTACACATTACAAGTAATTGGATGACTTTGATCTTCAATCGCTCCCGCTCATGAATCTCTTTAGCTCTCCAAATGCCTTGATCTCTGTAATACTTGATTGCTTCACAATACTGTGGTGTGTTGTATTCCAAGATGATTTTTCCTTTGGCAGAAGACCTCTTTTTATAGTGAAAGTTCCCAGCAGCAGTTGGACAGGTCCAAAGATGTCTCCACAAAGCCCGAAGAATGAAAAGCCCGAGAAAATTGGAAATATTGGGCTTGGGCTGACACGGCCCGTGTCAACTGACACGGGTGGCCGTGTCAACTGACACGGGTGGCCGTGTCAGCCTACTGTTTCTCCTGACACGCCCATGGCAAGCCTAACACGGGGGGTTTCTGCCTGACACGGCCCGTGTCAGGTGACACGGGTGGCCGTGTCAGGCCTCCTGTACCGGGGTTTTCTTCTCTTTTGCGTGCCGGACTCTCGCACTGTCGTGTTCTGAGTTCTCCGGTTCTTCTACCTGAATCTGTCGGACAAAAACACAGCTATCCCACGCATAAAATCAAGATAAATAAAGTAAAACATAACAAAGATTAAAAATGCGTAAATAAAATAACGGAAGTAAAACTACTCGAATTGTACCTTAAATGCTTGCACAGTGTATCAAATGTCTCTGTTTTGCATCGGATCAGTAATGAAAACTTACTATAAATGGTGACTGATCACAACCCCAAACTTAGCTCATTGCTTGTCCCAAGTAATTTTTCATTATCACTCCCCAGAATTCTTTATGCTTTCCACCACTACTGAGATCATTCGTAAACGTCTTCCCTTTTCCTTCCACAAGTCCTACCCATCCTCGTAAGTCATCATTCACACTTCCATTTTAAAACACTGTTTCACCTGTCAGCTTATCTCACATTCTCACCAATTCTCTCGGGGTTAGCTGTTTACACTCATAATTCAAAGTATGCAATATCACTCACAAGTTTGAATAGTCTCTCTTTTCTCATCACCTACACACAACACACACACTTTTTGAGGTCTTTCGGGTTGTAGCTTGGCTTAGGTTAGGGGGTGGATTCAAAAAAGGAAAACAAGGGGTTTTTGGTTCAGAGTTGATGTTACATCCTGTGTTTGTTTCTCCTGTGTTTGTTTCTTCTATTTCCTCGGTTTTCTTTTCTTGAATTTTTACCGACTTCCCTTTTTCGTGTTTTTTCTTTTAAATCATCGATTATTTGATTTTTATTTTTCTTTCTTTTTCTCGATTCATCAATTTTTCTTTTTCTTTTGTTTTTGCACTTTCTAGGGCTTTGAGAGCTTTTGGGGTTTTTACCCCAAACTTAGCTTTTCCACACAGTTGGAATGTATTCTCATGACTCTGAACAGGGTGAGGAAGTGTTTTTGGCCAATGGTTACTGTAGCACCTCAAATTTGCACCTCCCATTTGTTTATACATTTCATTTTTTAGGTCATTAATATTGCATTCACATTGCATAGTCCATTACATCTCATCAGGCAAGACTGATCAGGAGAATCCATCTGGGCAAGAGAGCAAGAGCATTTTCCATGAGATCAAAGCCCTAGGGTGGTTCCAATGAGCTTACATGACCCAAAGATCACTTTGAAGCAACTTGACCAAGTGTTGAAGGCTCAGAACTCATCAGTGCATGACCAAGTCATCTGAGGTCCATAAAACTCAACTGCAAAGTCAACTGTGGATTTGGAGGTGGGAAGTGGTTAGAGATACTTCATTCATGTTCAAACAAGTCTCATTTGACATTTCAAACACTCACATTGAAGAATTTGAAGTCAAGTCAAGAATTTCCCAAAATAGAAAGTGACCCATAATTTGAAATTTCCAAAAATGGAAAGGTTTTGGACCAACTTCAACTCAATTTTACATTATCAAGAAAGCTTCAAATCAAATTTTGTCCAACATGAAAGTTTAAGATCTTTCTCTCCCATTTCTAAAAAGTCCAAGATCATGGATTTATGATGTGTGGTTGAGGAGATATGATCCAATCATTGCAAAGTGTGTTTAAAAATTCAAATGGGCATAACTTTTGAACCAAGGCTCCAATTTTGGTGGTTCTTTTTGCATTTTGTTCCTCATAACATGTAGTTTCCAAAACATCCATTACATGGCATGAATTTCACTTGCATGATCATGTGCTCATTCATGAAGTTTTTTGAAGGAAATTTCATAAAATCAATTTGGTTGATCATATGCTTAAAAAACCATTTCCAAAGTGTGCATGGGTTATTTTTAAGTGGTTTTGGGCCTTATGTTGGTACTGTTCACGCATGCATGAAGGGCATAAGGTGAAAATCCAATTTTGTGCACACACCTTGCAATTTGCTAATCTCAATTGGTTTTGGCTTAAACATGTTTTTAGTATCATTAGCAAGACATATATATTGTTAATCACAACTGCATTTGGCATTAACCACAGTTTTCAGATCTAGATCCCAAAATCAATCAAAATTTTCTCTCATCAAGAACTTTCAATTTTCTCACACAAAAGCATTTTCTCTTGTTGGATTCATGATGAGGAAGTGTTTTTGAGGCAAATTGAACGTAGATTTGGGAGAATTCGTGCCAGTTTTGACCATACATGGAGCTTAAAGGTTCAATGGAGTTTGCAAATTGAGCTAAATTCGTGCGTGCTGGAGCATTCAAGTCTTCATCAATCACCTCAACAAGCATTGTAGAAGAGATTTGAGCCATTACAAGCCTTGGATAGTGTAGTTCAAAGGTTCTGTTCTTCAAAGAGGTCAGGTTTCGAGTTCAATTATTCTTGAATTCATCATGATATTTGTATAGATCTTTGATTGGTGATCATTCTGGTATAAAGTTTGAGTGAAATGGCGCATTATTCATGAAGATATATGTGTTTGAAGTTTTGATGTCATTTTGTATTTTCTTTGATCTGAGCAATGCACGATGTTTTAGCTTAAATTGTTGCTTGATCTTGCATGAGCATGAAATGATGAATCGATTGGTGTTAATTTTTTTAATTTCTGGACATTTTCTGGAAAATCTGGGATTGGTGCATGAAGTTCATGCAATCTTCATCTTCAACCTCATGAAGAGGATGAAGATCATGTGTTTTCCAGAATTTCTATGAATTAGCTACGAAATCTGGAGAGTTTGCTACGAAATTCTGATTTAGCTACGAAATTCTGGAAATCATTTGCCAGGCTTAGGGTTAGACCAAAACGATGGCGTTTTAGGTTGGGCGCGCAAATTTGAATGTGGACTTGGTTCAATACTGAGCGAGCGCATTCTTTCAATTGCCTTGCATTTTTTCACATATTCTCTCCATTTTGCCATGCTTGGTCCATTTTGACTTCAATTTTTTTCATTAACTTCATAAAATCACAACAAATTGAAAACTCATCCAATTTCAGCCCAATTTTTTGCAAAATGCTCCTTATTCTGTCTAGTTTTTTATGATCATAAATTGGAAAATTGTTCACGGCTGGATTTTGTTTGGTGCTAGGTTATGTGAGCATGTATCCATTTGTGACCTTGCCTTGCTTATCTTGTTGTGAAATGCTTGTTGTTAATCCAATGAACTTGAAATTTTGCATGCTGATTCTAGACACATTTATGGACATTTTGGTTTTGGTTTGACATTTTTCCCATGCTCCATTTCTGTTTTATGCTTGTGCTAACATGGTGTGACAATTTGTGTCACACATTTGGTTGTCTAACTTGTACAATGTGATTTCCATGCCAAATGATCTCCAATGTTTCTGATTTTTTGTGTGATGGATGTTGTGGATGTCTTGATTGCTCATGAATTCTTCCAGAATTATTTGAATCATTTCTGTTTTGATTGAGAATTTTCATTCATGATGATCATTTGGATGCCTTGAATTAGTCTTTGACTTATCTTGCACATGGAATAGACTTGCTTATTGATTATGATTTGGTCCTTTTGAGGACATGTTCTTGAGTGATTAAAAATGCTTTATGTTGAGTTTGAAGTTCTGTTTTGACTTTTTGATCCTCTTTTGACCCTAGGCTTTGACCTAGTGGTTTGTTACTTACCATTTGAGTTGTGATTTCAGGTTCAAGTGTGCATCTCCATGATTGATGTTGCTCCTTCATTTGAGCTTGTTTTGTAGGCCTTGATGACATTTCATTTGTGTTTGCTTATGGCTTACTCCTTGTTGTCTGATGATGACTGGGTTGTCTGTTTGAATATTGACTGTTGATCGTTTGTCTGGATTTTGTACTGATTGGTTTAGATGTTTCCACAGGTACCTAAGTTGCTTTAAGTTCTTTTGAACTTTGCTTGGCTAGCTTGTGGTTTGCTTACCACTGAGGTATAATCTCTTGATCTTCATGTAGTCTGGAAGACCTACTGTTATTGGTAGGCACCTGTCTGAAGCCCTCCTTAAGAGGCAATGCTTGTGGATGTTTAATTTTGTGCCAAGCAGGTAAAGTCCTCTTGAGAGGCAATTGGCAGATATTAGGGATGTGCAATCCATCCCCTGCTATTCAGTTGTGTCATTCACTTTGCTCACACACCATGTGTTGATGCATCTTGAATAAGAACCCAAGATCCTGTTGTGTCAGTCATCTGTGGAGAAGAGTTCCTTCATTCTGAACTCCCACCCTTTCTATTTTGAGTCAAGCTCTCCCAGGCCAGGGATAAGAGCTGTGAGGTCTTACCCTCACTTCCCATTTCATATGCTTCACCCTAACTCTCAATGTTAGGGTTAAGAGCTAAAAACACCCCATTCCAGTTGGCTTGTTTCTACAGCCTAGCCTTGTATGAGCAACTTGTTTGCATATAGTGTGTGTGCTTGCTTGTGTTTGCTATTGTGCTGTTTAGGCTAGCTTGCTTCCTGTGCAAGTTAGGATAGAAACCTCAACATAGGGATCGTATGCATGACAACTTCTAGGCTCGAGTCATAGTCTCCCTAGTAGCTTGTTATCTCCCTTTGTCTCTGGTTAGGCTAGAAGTTCTTTCCCTGTTTAGGGGAACTACGTCGCCCTGATCCTCATACCAGATGAGGTACGTAGGCAGGAGATGAGTTGTTCTCTCCGGGCGCCCTTTGTCTTTTTCAACCCTTTGTGTGTGTTTGGAGTCTGACATAAGTCCAGCGATTGGCAGTCGGTTTCCTGTGTCTTGTTTGCTTGTTGGAGTCTGACATAAGTCCAGCGATTGGCAGTTGGTTTCCTGTGTGTGTCGCATCCGCGAAAAACAACCGGCGGGCTAAAACAAAACAACACAGAGTCGCCACCGTGCGTTATTTATCCCAAAGAGGGAAAGGAAACGCTCGAAGTAAACCTGGAAAAGACATGGTCTCGCGACCAAAGAGAGATGGGATCGGGAGTCGGTTATGCGAAGGGAAGGTATTAGTACCCCTACGCATCCGTCGTACTCGACGGGATCCACGCTCAGAAAGATAGAACAAGGTTGCTAAAACTGCTCACAAACATCACACACACACACTGAGAACAACACAGGTGGGATAAGAGGGAAAGGGCTCGCTAGGATATCGCATCCTATGCCTACGTATCTCATCTGGAATGAGAATTAGAGCTACCGTAGTTCGGCTCACGCACGCCGAAACAAAACACACGCACACAGGCAAACATGGAAACCGAATGCCAATCGCTGGACTTACATCAGATTCCGAACCAAACAAACCCACACTGGAAACCAAAGGCCAATTGCTGGACTTATATCGGACTCCAAGCACACAACAATAGGATACGGAATGCCAATCGCTGGGCTTACATCCATATCCTAACACACAAGAGGGTAACAAACAACAAGTTACTAAGGAGTCTGGCACTCGAGCCTAGCAACTGTCAAGCAAACACACGCAAAAAAGAAAAAGGGTGCCCGGAGAGATCTCGTACGACCTCCTGCCTACGTACCTCATCTGGTATGAGGATCAGGGCAACGTAGTTCCCCTTAACAGGGGAGAAACTTTCTCCTAACCAGAGACTGGGAAATGACCAACTAGAAGGGAGACTGACTCGAGCCTAATAGTTATCATGTATTCCACAATGGTCCTAGGTTGAGTTTGCTATCTAACATGCACAGGCAGCAAGCTATCCTAAACAAGCAAAGCAAAGCATACAAGCAAAACAAAACCAACATACACACAATTAGCACACACTATATACAGACAAAGTGGGCTCACACAAGGGTTAGGCTGCAAAAGCAAGCCAACTGTATCAGGGTAATGTTAGCTCTTAACCCTAACATTGAGAGTTAGGGTGAAGCAGATGAAATGGGAAGTGAGGGGTGTGCCTCACAGCTCTTATCCCTGGCCTGGGAGAGCTTCAGACAAAGGAAAGTGTGGGTTCAGAAAGTGGGAACCCTTCTACACTTATGACTGACTCAACATAGATCTTGGGTTAATATCCACAATGCATCAACACCAGTTGTGTGAGCAAAGGGATGACTCAACTGAATAGCAGGAGATGGATTGCACATCTCTTTTATCTGCCAATTGCCTTATTCAAGGTCTTTTCCTGCTTGGCACAAAGATAAACATTCACAAGCATTGCCTCTTAAGGAGGGCTTCAGACAGGTGCCTGACCAAATAACAGGCCAGGTCTTCTAGACTACATGAAGCCAGTGAGTTATACCTCAATTGGTTAAGCAACCAAGCAACAGCAAAAGCAAGTTCAAAATGAACTATAGCAACTAATGTACCTGAAAACAATCTAACTCAGTCAGTACACAACTCAAACAGTCAAACAGACAAGCTAATGGTCAATAGTTAACTGTACAAAGTCAAACAGACAACAAGTGCATCAAGGCAAAGCACAAGCTCAACTCAAAGGAGCTAATCCACCTACAAAACCACTCAATGTTAATCAACATCAATCCAATATCAATCCAAATGAGCAAATGAATCACTCTCCTCAAGGCCATATGCTTCTTGTCCTGAAAACAAAACTCAAACATAAGCACAAACCCCTAGGACAAGGCCTAGGGTCAAAGAGGGAGAAATAATTCAAAACAGAACATGAAAATTGACATAAATCAAGTTCAATCAAATTAGAACATCATACAAGTGGTCCCATATCCATATCATCCACCAATTTCATTTCACAAAGCATCTAAGGCAAAGCATGCAAGTTCAAAGCTCATTGAACCAAACAGAATGAATCAATCCACATTAACTCAAAAATAATTCAATAAATCTCAAGAAAAATCATGGCTAAACATAACTCACCACATGATCATCATACCAAAATTCAAGTCATTTGGACACATGGAAGCATGGCAAATAAATTCCCTAAGGCAAGGCAAGGCAAAACAAGCTCAATTAGGGCACAATTTCATGCATCAAATTCACACAAGCCTAAAACAGAATCCATACATGATAAATGCATCAAACCAAAGCCAAGATAAACTTCAAAGTGTCTCGAATCAATTTGCAAAATTTCAAGTTCATATGATAAACATCAAGCATTTCACAAATCATCTAAGTTCAACACTCATCAAAAGTCCACATATGACCAATCAGAAAAGAAAATCCCAAACAAATCATAAATGCATCCAAAAATTCTGCAAACATTCACAAGCAATCCTAACATCCAGAAGTAGCATCATGCAAAAATTCACATCATTTGGAATTGAATTGGCATGGCAAATAAAATCAACAAGTCAAGCAAGCAATGGTGTGACACACATTGTCACACCTACATTAATCATGTCATAACTCATCAACCAGAAATGAGAAAAATGCAAACTCTAAACCAAAATGACCATCAAGGAGTCTATTTTAAGCATACAAAATTTCACAACCATTGGAGCAAAACTCATCATTTCATGAAGCAAATGGCAAGGCATGTCAAGGAAGCATACACATACACAAACCCTAGGCAAGTTTAAAATTCGTCCAGGCACAAATCATGAAAAAATAGTCATTAAATTCTAGAGATCATGAGGAAAACAACAAAAAAACCACATCTCATTTGGATTAATATTCATGAACTTATGAATTTTTGAAGTGAGTGAAAAAAATAAAAATCATGATGAAGCATGGTATGAACATATGGAAGAACATGGAATAAAATGAAATAAGGCAATTTGGAAATGCACGAGCTGGGATTCGAACCGAGGGAGAATTCAAAACTAGCGCGCGCTTCACTTAAATGGATGTACACGTGGTCCAATGCATGAGCGATAAACACGGAAACGCATGCAGAACAAGGCTATGAAGATCAAACATGAATTCTGGAAAAAAACCCTAAGTTCTTCATGCATTCATACGTGTTCATCATCTCAAGAACATTTTTGCTCAGAAATTCATAAAACCTATACCATTGGAATCATCTTTCAGTGTACAACACGAAACTAAGCTTATTTTGCTCTAATTTCACACGTATCCAAAGATTCGAGCCAAAACATTTTCATGCATCAATCTTAGATCTAACATAACTTGTTCATTTCTTGATGAAATTCGATGATTCAAAGCTCAATGTTATCTACATTCAAAGATCTACCAGAATCATACATCAATTTTATGAATTATGAGCATCGAAAACTGACCTTCTTGGAAGTGCAGAGATGAAATCGATGCTTTCAAGTTCTGGAAGGTCCAAACAGATGTTCTTCAGCTCTTGTACAATGGAATGGAAGAAAGTTTGGATGTTAATTGTGCACGATCTAGCTGGAAAATCAAACTGCCATGGATGGAGGTAGCTTGCAACAATGCTCGAATCTTGAAGAATTCCTTTGGATCTTGCTTCCAATAGCTTCAATTATGCATATGGATGAAGGATTGATCAAGAACTTGGCACGGTTTGTGAAGAATTTTGGAGAAAAGTTGAGAGGAAAAAAATGTGAAGTTTTGGATCTAGATCTAGATTTCAGAATTATGTTATGCTAATGAAGAAAACAGTTATGATTAGGTTTATATATGGTTTGTTAATGATGTTGCTAATCACAATTAGCCAAAATGCAAAAGATTAAGCAAAAACCAAGTTTTATGACCAATTTTGCATTTCACCCTCATGTGCATATACCAATGGAACAGTGTAAGTTTTATGCTTCAATTCACTTCAAAATGCTGTGCAGAAGCCAAGGCAAGTGTTAGGAAGTGAATTCAATGAATAATTTTTGAACTTGACTTTTCCCTCCAAATTTCAAATGAAAAGTCCAAATTTTTTGTGATCAAAATTCATGATATGTGATGCTCGAATTGGATAGAGCATGTCAAAACAAGAATGTGGCAAAAAATCCCACTCCATTTGGCCTTTTGGTTCAAAAGTTATGCACTTTTGAAATTCAAATTTTCTTGACCAAGATTGATCCATAACTTGCCAACCATGCATGAGAAATTCATGTTCTTGGACTTTTTGGAAAGGTGAGAGCAAGATCTTCAACTTTCATGTTGGACAAAATTTCATTTGAATCATTTTTGGACATGTAACCTTAAGGAGAAAACCTTTCCATTTTTGGCAATTTTGAATTACAAGTCACTTTCTATTTTTGGAAAGTTTTCATCTGACTTTATTTTCTTCATTGTTGATGTTTGAAATGTCAAATGAAACTTGTTTAAACATGAATGAAGTTTCTCTAACCCTCTCCCACCTCCAAATCCATCAGTTGACCTGTGGTTGACTTTTTCAGTTGATAGATGAAGTTCAGCTTGACTGTTGAGCTTGAGCCTCAATCTCCTGATGAAATGGTTCCAAAAATGAAACCCTAGCTTCCACAAGCTCAATAAAACCATATGATGATCCCCACCTCCATGAAAACCTCATCTCCTTGACAAAACCCTGATTGGCATAATACAATTGATTAGGGTTAACTAGAGGTCAAAACCCTAATATCAAGGAACATGATCAGGAAATGAATCTCTTGGTGATGATGATGTATCCATGATGATGATGATGTACCATTTCAACCAAGATAATGATCAATCTCCTTGAGGAACCAAAAACCCTAATTGAAGCATAACCCTCAGATGATTAGTGATCAATTCATGAAACCCTCAAGCTTGAATCTTTTAACCTCTTCATCTTCTGATAAAGACCTAGGAGGATGACTTGTTCAATGTTTCCATATGATATGCCAAGATGCAATGACTAATGACCTACAAATGAAATGCAATATGCTAAGCTAGTCCCAAGAGAGGAGGGCAAATTTTGAGGTGTTACAGCTGCCCCTATTCAATCCATTGTGAACCTGTCGATATGAACAGCCTCGGCTTTCAGATGATCAGGGTGAAGAGTGATTGAATACCAAGAACAGACGAACAATTTGCACTCTGATGGGAAAATAATTAACAACGCCTGTCAGAATCGGCAAAGAAGCAATCTCTAAAGAAGAACCCGTCTGGTACGGAGAAAAGTCGGGCTGAATACCGAAACAGAAATATCGACTTGTATACCAAAATAAATGGTAACACAGGAATACACACATGGCCTGAACGCCTCTCGTCAGTCTGCATACTGAACATCGGAATATGAGAGTATTAATGTCAGTCTGAATACCGGGAGAATGGCCTGAACGCCCCTTTGGTCTGAACACCACTTCGGTCTGGATACCATTTCGGTCTGGATACCGGGAGATTGGCCTGAATGCCTAACAACCGGCCTGACAGCCACTTTGGTCTGAACACCACTTTGGTCTGAACACCACTTCGGTCTGGGTACCGGGAAATTGGCCTGAATGCCGCAAGCTGCATCGATCTGAACTTCAGAAGCTTCTTCGATCTGAAAATCGGTAACTGGCCTGAGTGCCACAAGTACTTCAACCTGATTGTTGGAAACTTCTTCGATCTGGAAATCAGAAACTGACCTGAGTGCCACATCGGTCTGAATACCCGCCTCGGTCTGAACACCGGAAAACTGGCCTGACTGCCACAAGTACTTCAACCTGATCGTCGGAAACTTCTTCGATCTGACAATCGGAAACTTGGTCTGAATACCCACCTCAGTCTGATCACCGGAAGACTGGTCTGAATACCATCTCGGTCTGAACACCGGAAAACTGGTCTGAATACCATCTCGGTCTGAACACCGGAAAACTGGTCTGAATACCATCTCGGTCTGAACACCGGAAACTGGTCATGCCGGTCAGCATCAGCAGAGATAAAAACAGTGATAAGTGAGTCGGCACGCGTGCCAACGACCCATGCTGGGGATAACAAGCCACGAACCGGCTATTTTCCGTTCAATCCCTAGCCAACGAACACTTCGCGTTTAGCTGGGGATTATTTCTTTTTTTTTCCGTTTCTCTTTTTGGTCCCCGAAACTTTTCTGATTACCATTTCCATCTCCGCCTGACAGAAACTCTTCCTCCAATATCACACTACTGGGGAATACTGTTGATTCAAAATCATGATGCCAAACTCCTCGGAGTACATCTTCACCTTTGGGCAAAACCACCTCTCAAACAATAACCACAGTTTGAGACTAGCTTATGCTTGCAATAATGCTGCATGATTGATTTTTCAGCGTAATGCTCCATAATCATGGAAATGCTACGCGATTTATTATGCAATATGTTATGCTTATTCTATATGATGAATGCATAAGAGGTATCCCCCTCAAGGGACTCTTCTAGGGAGCTCGAGGCACTCTGCTGAGGAAATCGACAACACTCCAATCTCCACCCTGCTGGGGAATAGCACTGCTGCTGGGAAAAGGCAACCCTTGCTGGGGATAAATTCCGCTGAACCCTTTCCGCTTGGGGACATCACTAGGGAATCAACCACCAACGCACTTTGTGGGGATAACAACAGTCTCGGACTTGTTGGGGATATAACAATCCCGACTCTGCTTGGTAAACCACCACCCACAGATACCTCCGCTGGGAAACAGCAACCTTCGGGCCTGGCCGCCGAGGAACTATCGATCTCCAACCTGCCGAGGAGATAACCATCTCGACCCTGCTAGGGAAACCACATACTTTGAATCTGCTGGGGAATTAGTCATCCCAACTCGGCTTGGGGAGATGAGGAAAGTCAGGTACTGAACACCCGCCGACTCGTCGAACCAGGGCATTCCATATCCAACTCCAATGTCAGCTTTCCAATTTTGAGAACTCCCAGACTCATCCGGACTTTTCTGATTCATCACCTTGTATTCTCGACATCTCCGTACTCTACGGAGAGCGAACTCCTTAGATTCATACAGACTTTCCAATCTTCAGACTTTGAAGAGTCTTCTTGATTAATATCCAGGATCGTCGTACGTCTCGCCGTCTTTTCACCATTCTTCTATTCCTCCGTCCCTGATCGGACTCCGTGGGGATTGTTTATCAAAATCTTCCACATCACAACCTGCAAGCGAGTGAAAAATATCTAACAGTTCCTGCAAAAGAGATCGTTAGATAAAACCGTGCCCCAGGCGTGTCAAGATTTCAACACTTGTCACTCAACCTTCCGAATAAGATTTCAAGCTTTCAATCTTATAAGCATGCATTGGAAGGGACCTGTATGTCTTAAAATGCAAAAATTCTTTATCAAAAACAGTTGGACGTTTTCGCAATCAAAGCGGTAATGAAAACAAAAACAAAATTATTTGACTGAATATGCATTTTATTGATTGAAAAAGTGTGGCTCATGAATGAGCAATACAAAGGAAGCAATTCCTGAAAAGAGGTAATTGCGCACAAAAGGAAAAATCTATCCTAATGGCAATGTGAAACCGTGATCTCATCGAGTTCCAACTCGGTTACACCCCATATGTCCTCAGACTCTCCGTGCTTTCCGCCTTCTGAACAAGACGTTTCCAATCGATCCCTACCGGGGATTATCCATGTCATATCCAAAGTACAAAAGATCATGCCAGACGCAGTTGTTCGTTTCAATCCCTCTTTTGCCTGGACCGCCCTTTCGGGTTTTCAGTCCACCGGGATACCCTTTTTTGCCCAAGTCGCCTTTTCAGGTTTTTGACTTGCCGGGTGTACAATTTTTCTCTTTAATCCCTAAATTTTTGCCCGAACCCTTTCATTTTTTCTGGTTCGCCGGGATGCCCATTTTTGCCTGGACTATTTTATTCTTTTCGTCCAGCGGGTCTCTTTATACGAAGTATTTTTTAACTGCGTCCGCATTCACAGGGGATGGAAAATCCTCGCCATCCATGGTCGTTAACAACAAGGCTCCACCAGAGAAAACCTTCTTGACCACGAATGGACCTTCATAATTGGGTGTCCATTTGCCCCTACGATCGTTTTGAGGAGGAAGGATCCTTTTCAGCACCATATCACCTACGTGATATACCCGAGGTCGCACCTTTCGGTCAAAAGCACGCTTCATCCGCTGCTGGTACAACTGCCCATGACAGATGGCTGCCAGCCTCTTTTCCTCAATCAGGCTCAACTCTTCGTACCGAGTCCTTATCCATTCAGCCTCTTGCAATTTCACGTCCATCAGGACTCTCAAAGAGGGAATTTGAACCTCAACCGGTAGCACAGCTTCCATTCCAAATACCAATGAGAAAGGCGTTGCCCCAGTAGATGTACGCACCGAAGTTCGATACCCATGCAATGCAAACGGCAACATCTCATGCCAGTCTTTATAGGTCACGACCATCTTCTGCACAATCTTCTTTATATTCTTATTGGCTGCCTCAACCGCCCCATTCATCTTCGGACGATAAGGAGAAGAATTGTGGTGCTCGATCTTGAATTCCCGGCACAGTTCTGCCATCATCTTGTTATTCAAATTAGAACCATTATCAGTAATGATTCTCTCGGGAACCCCATATCTGCAAATGATGTCTCTCTTCAAGAACCGGGCAAAGACCTGTTTTATCACATTCGTATAAGAGGCTGCTTCCACCCATTTGGTGAAGTAATCAATAGCCACTAATATGAACCGGTGCCCATTCGAAGCCGTAGGCTCTATCTTCCCAATCATGTCAATGCCCCACATAACGAACGGCCATGGAGACGACATTAAGCTCAACGGATTTGGAGGCACGTGCACCTTGTCAGCATAAATCTGGCATTTATGACACTTCCGCACGAAATTGAAACATTGGGCCTCCATTGTCATCCAGTAATAACCTGCCCTTAGCAGCTTCTTTACCATTGCATTCCCACTGGCATGGGTACCGAACGATCCCTCGTGAACCTCTTTCATCAATTGGCTTGCTTCTTTATCATCAACACATCTGAGCAAGACCCAGTCAAAATTTCTCTTATACAGAACCCCATCCTTATTCAAGTAGAACACCATGGCCAACCTCCGCAGAGTCTTTCGGTCCTTCTTGGATGCTCCCTCAGGATATTCTTGGGTTTCCAGATAGCGCTTGATATCGTAATACCACGGCTTCTCATCATCAAGCGCTGTGTCAACAGCAAACACATAAGCCGGTCTATCCAGACGTCCCACCTCAACACTGGGGAACTGATTCCACCACTGCACCTTAATCAAGGCAGCCAGAGTAGCAAAAGCGTCTGCCAAAGGATTCTCCTCTCTAGGCACATGATGCAAAACCACCTTGGTGAAAAACGTCAACAATCTCCTCGTATAGTCCCGGTATGGAATTAAATGAGACTGATGCGTATACCATTTTCCGTTAACCTGATTCACAACCAAAGCTGAATCTCCATATATAACAAGGTTCTTGATCCGCAAATCAATCGCCTCTTCAATCCCCAAGATACAAGCTTCGTATTCAGCCACGTTGTTGGTGCATTCAAATGTTAGCCGGGCAGCAAAAGGAATGTGGGATCCTTTCGGCGTAACCAAAACAGCACCAACACCGCTACCATTCACGTTAACGGCCCCATCAAACATCAGAATCCATTCGGATTCAGGGTCAGGCCCCTCCTCCGGGATCGGTTCCTCACAATCTTTCGATTTGAGAAACATGATGTCCTCATCAGGGAATTCAAACTTCATCGGTTGATAATCCTCAATAGGTTGCTGGGCGAGGTAATCAGACAATACACTCCCCTTGATTGCCTTCTGAGAGGTATACTGTATGTCATATTCTGTCAAAATCATTTGCCACCTCGCAACCCGTCCGGTCAATGCTGGCTTCTCAAAAATGTACTTGATTGGATCCATCTTGGAAATCAATAAAGTGGTATGAACCAGCATATACTGTCTCAGTCGGCGAGCAGCCCAGACCAAAGCACAACAAGTTTTCTCGAGCAGTGAATATCTTGTTTCACAGTCGGTAAACTTTTTGCTAAGGTAGTATATGGCATGCTCTTTTCGACCAGACTCGTCATGCTGCCCCAATACACACCCCATAGACCCCTCGAGGACTGTCAGGTATAGAATTAACGGTCGTCCCTCCACAGGAGGCATCAGAATCGGAGGCTCCTGCAAATATTCTTTTATCTTTTCAAATGCCGCTTGGCAATCATTATTCCACCTGACCGTTTGATCTTTTCTCAACAATTTGAATATCGGTTCACACGTGGCTGTTAGATGAGATATGAACCGTGAAATGTAGTTCAATCTACCTAAGAAACCACGAACCTCCTTCTCTGTTCTCGGTTCAGGCATTTCCTGTATTGCTTTTACTTTAGCAGGATCAACCTCGATTCCTTTTTCACTTACAATGAACCCCAGCAATTTATCGGACCGCACTCCAAAAGTGCACTTGTTCGGATTCAACCTCAGTCTGAACTGTCTCAGTCGGTCGAACAACTTGGCCAGATCTACCAAATGCCCCTCTTCTGTCTGGGACTTTGCTATCATGTCATCAACATAGCATTCAATTTCATGATGAATCATATCATGAAACAAAGTCACCATGGGTCTCTGATAAGTAGCACCGGCATTCTTGAGACCGAATGGCATCACTTTGTAATAAAAAGTGCCCCATGGTGTGATGAACGTTGTTTTCTCCATATCATCTGGCGACATTTTGATTTGATTATAGCCAGAGAAGCCATCCATGAAGGAAAACACCGAGAATTGAGCTGTATTGTCCACCAACACATCAATGTGAGGTAATGGAAAATCATCCTTCGGACTAGCTCTATTCAGATCCTGGTAGTCCACACACATTCTTACCTTCCCATCTTTCTTCGGCACCGGCACAATGTTTGCGACCCAAGGCGGATAATTAGTGACAGCAAGGAAACCAGCATCCCACTGCTTCTGCACTTCCTCTTTAATTTTCATTGCCATTTCAGGTCGAGTTCTGCGCAACTTCTGCTTTATTGGAGGACAATTTGCTCTCAACGGTAGCTTGTGCACAACAATATCGGTATCCAACCCTGGCATATCTTGATAAGACCAGGCAAAGATGTCGACATACTCTTTTAACAATGCTACCATTCTGCTCTTGACACTTTCCTCCAAAGCAGCCCCGATTTTCACCTCTTTCTTGACCTCGTCGGTACCCAGATTCACAATCTCAATCTGTTCTTCATGCGGCTGAATCACCTTCTCCTCTTGTTTCAACAACCTGGATAATTCCCCTGGCAGTTCACAATCTTCTTCGCCTTCTTCTTCGGCATGATAGATCGGATTGTCGAAGTCATATGAGGGTGTAACAGGATTGTTATCAATGAGATCCGGAGAGAGATCGCATCTGCATGAATGTGGATTCATGCATTGCTTTAGAACCGGAGCGAGACAAATTGAAAAGGAAAATGAAAACATTGCCATTTTTATTTTTTTGTTTTTATTTTTAAACTGCAAAAATAAATGAAAAACAGGGAACACCGCTTTTAATTGAAAAACATCCTTTTATTTATGATGCAAATTTGCAAAATGAAACATGAGGTGGCCCTTACAATGAACCAGTACGTTTCGGGCAAAACGTAAGGCTTCCATGCAAATAAAATTGAAAAACAGGAAAATATTACTCTTCGAGCAGAGTGACAGTGATGATCTTTTCAGCCTTCCAGTTCTGGACTCCCATCCCTGGTGCGCACGGCTTTATCCACCGATCAATTTCACAGTCACTATCAACTTCTCCATCCACCATACAGATGTGATCTGGATCCAGCATTCCAGCACTGGTGAATGTGAACGACGTACGGTGTCCTCTGCCTTGTCCAGACGAGCCTCGGCCCGGCTGATAACCCACTCCAAAGCGGTCTTTCTTGGCGGAGATGTCCATCACCTTTCCCCAACCAGGAGCTTCCCCACTCTTCACCACCTCAGCGGCCTGCTTGTACGAAGATATGGACGGTTTCTCCTCTTCTTTTGCAAAAAGAGCATTCTCCACCTTAACGGTTTCAAATGCTTGACTCGGGGTCTCCCATATCTCACCGTCCATTTCCACGTACTTGAACGATGAAAGGTGGCTGACAAAGATGTCTTCTTCTCCGCAAACGGTGACGACCTGCCCTTCCCAGATATACTTCAGTTTCTGGTGCAAAGTCGAAGTCACTGCCCCTGCAATATGGATCCACGGCCTACCCAACAGGCAACTGTATGCCGGCTGAATATCCATGACATAGAAAACTGACTTGAACACCTCAGGGCCAATCTTCACCGGGAGCTCAACCTCTCCGAACACAGCCCGCTTTGAACCATCAAACGCCCTCACTATCAAGTCCGTGGGCGTCAGGATTAACCCTTCACAGTTCAGCTTTGCCAGAGCTTTCTTTGGCAACACATTCAAAGAGGAGCCAGTATCAACCAGCACATGCGAAAGCACGGCCCCTTTACATTCCATTGCAATGTGTAAAGCCCGGTTATGATTCCTCCCCTCTACAGTCAGATCCATATCGGTGAAACCCAACCCATGGCTGGCATGAACATTAGACACCACCGTCTCCAACTGGTTAACCGTTATCTCTTGGGGGACATAGGCTTTCTTCAAAATCTTCAGCAAAGCCTCTTTATGCCCCTCAGAGCTTAGCAACAATGACAAGATCGAAATCTTGGATGGGGTCTGCTGCAGATGGTCAACAAGTTTGTACTCAGACTTCTTGATGATTCTTAGGAATTCTTCTGCTTCATCATCAAGCTCTTTTTCCGACCCACCAGGCGCCGGTGTCACCACAGGAGTACCTTCATTGATTACTGCTTGTTTTCCTTTTGCCCTGGCTAAAGCCTCGGCCTTTTCTTTCTTTTCTTTTTCTCCTTCTCCACCCCTCAAAGCATCAGGAGCAAACAGTCTTCCACTACGAGTGAAACCACTAGGTCCGGCATTATCCACCTTTGAAATGGTGGTTTCACTAGCAGCTTGGTCCTCTATCTTCTCTCCATTACAGTAAACTTCCCCACCATAATGCCACGGCACGGCATCATCTTTGTCATAAGGAATCGGTCCAGGTACCGTGATAGTAACTGGAGCCGCCTCAGCCAGAGTTGACAAATCAACCGGGTCGAAGTAAATAGTTATGGTGGAGACATCATCCTTCCCCAAACCAGTCTTCTCAACCCTGAGGCTTCCTTCGTCCATCAGCCTCCGGACAACCTCTCTCAAGAGTATACACCCATCAACAGCGATAGTGCACGCAGCACAACCAACACCACAGCCCAGAAAGACCCCATTCAACAACAACTGCCTCTTGACCTCAGCCAAAGGAGTCTTCAATTGATCAACATTCAACAGCCCAATTCTTCTCTCCTCGGAGATAGCATTTACCCCTCTTTGACCATGCGCGGGCATGGGATTAGCATTCACATTAGGAGATGGTGCAAAGTTGATAGCTTTTGAATCCATCAGGTATTGGACTACATGCTTAAAAGCTTTGCAGTCTTCTACATTATGCCCAGGAGCACCTGAATGGAATTCACATTTCGCATTCTCATCGAAATTGGCCGACCTCTGATCAGGTCTCAAAGGTGCCAGAGTTCTCAGTTGTACCAACCCCAGATCCTTCAGCTTCTTCAATAGGAAAGAATAGGTCACGAGTGGCCTATCGAACTTTCGGTCATTCATTCTTCCCCTGACTTGATATCCAGCCCTCTGAGGTTTCTGCTGAAATGGTTGACGTTGTTGTTGCGGTTGTTGTTGCTGTTGTGCAGGCTGATTGTTAGCAGGAATAGTTACTGTAGCAGTGTGCTGAAAGTAACGATCCCTACTTGGTCCTCTTTGGGTGTACACAGCACTGGTATCACCCTCCTTCTTCCTCTGGCCATTTCCGAAGGGCTTCTTCGATCCTGATGACGAAGCATTACCACCTTGAATCTTCCCCAACTTCAGCCAACTCTCTATTCTTTCTCCAGCTACCACAATATCTGCAAAATTGGTCACCGGGCAACCAACCATTCTCTCAGCAAATGCCCCCTGCAGGGTACCCATGAACAAGTCCGACATCTCCCTGTCCACCAATGGAGGTTGCACCCTGGCAGCCAACTCCCTCCATCTTTGAGCATACTCTTTAAACCCCTCACTGGGCTTCTGAGACATACCCTGCAGCTGGGTACGACTAGGAGCCATATCAGCGTTGAACTGGTACTGTTTAAAGAAGGCATCCCCAAGATCCTGCCAGCTCTTGATGTCGGAAGATTTCAGCTTGGTGTACCATTCCAGGGATCCTCCAGACAGACTGTCCTGGAAGAAGTACATCCACAGCTTCTGATCCATCGTGTATGCAGAAATCTTGCGAACAAAAGCTTGAAGGTGAGTTTCTGGGCAGGAACTCCCATTATATTTATCAAATGCGGGCGCCTTGAACTTCTGTGGGATCACAATCCCCTCAACCAGGCCCATATTTGACATGTTCACAACCCCGGGAGTGGCATAGCTTTCCAGAGCCCTGATTTTCTCTGCCAGCAACTGAATTTCTTTGTTGGGTGGCTGGACACCATATTGCCCAAACGACTCATTATGCATAGAGAATTGATCAGCTTCCCTGCCTTCCTCCCAATCATCCTCAACCCCAAAGAACGGAGGAAACAGACTGTCCTTCATATTATGACCCATCGGACCAGGTTGACCCCCTGTGGCAGCACCAAAACCGGCATTGTTCACTATGCTCACAGTCGTCCTTTTTCCGCCTTCCCTAGAACCACCAAGCCCCTGGTTGGAGACACCATCCAGGTTGACACCGCTGTTGGCAGCTGAAGCCCGCTCGAGCTTCTCAACTTTATCAGCCAGTGCTTTCTGGCCCACAGCAAAACCTTGCATGATGTTAATCATCTCATTCATTTTATCCTTCAGCTCAAGAACATCTGTGTTTGGTAGATCCATCAGTCTTAGAGTATTGTGTCGGGTGAAGTATCTGTGAGGACGTGTTGAGTGCAAAGGTACAACTCTACGAGCACGAGCAATGATTCCTGTAACAATCAAGCACGTTAGAACTGATACCTGCAAAATAAAAACAAGTTATTATGATCATGCATGAATGCAACATCTATCCACATGAGGAACATTCTGTCTTTCGACCCTGGCTTCATCGAGACAGATAATAATCCGGCAGCAATATTTCGACATTCACCATTTGATTTCATCATACAGATCAGAGATATATGATTTAGCAAAGATACCACCCAACCATGTGTGTACTGTGTGAGTGCATACGGGAAAGCAAATAAAGCTTGAAGATAAATCATTGAATGAAAACAACCATCGCATATCAAAAAATGCACAATAAGTGCCATAGTCATACATCAAGTTGATACAAATCAAATACAATTCTCCAGAATCAGAAAGGAAATACAAGCAAGTGAATTCCGTCAACAAGCCTGACGGTAATCCACACAAATGAGAAAGGTCTAGCCTGACGAAGGTCCCACAGAAGGCCCTACATCATCAACCATCCTAGCAAACTCTGCGGCGAACCTGAGCTCGGTGTTCTCCTGCTGCAATCTCCCCACCTCCTTCTGGTGAATTTTCATCTGCCTGAAGTAATGATCTCTCTCAGCAATGTAGTGATCTCTCTCAGCCTGATAATGATCTCTCTCAGCAATGATCTTTACCTTCTCTGTTTCCTTAATCTTCAGCTTTGCTTCCCACTCAGCAACGAGGATTCTGACTCTGTCGTCCCTCTGATCCCTCACGAGGATTTGCCTCCTCTTCTCATCTTCAATGACCTTTGAAGCTCTGGCTAGCTTCTCCTTGGTACTGTCGTGCTCCCTTGTAGACGACTCCAATGCTTGCCTGACCTTGCCATAGTAAGCGGTATCCATCTCAAAGCGCTTCACTTCCAGGGCATGTCGCTTGTCCTGATCTTCCATCCTTACTCTGATCTCTTGATTAGCCATCTGAATCCGAGCAACACTCATCTCTAATTCAGTCTTCTCCGCCTGTAGCTGATCTCTAGCTTTCTTCATCTCAAGGAACTCATCCATACTGACAGAAGAACACGGCCCCTCAATCAAAGGACACCAAAGATCACCTCCCGGAAATGGTAGATGCGTAAGCTTGATTCTCTTCCTAAGCCAATCATCAAATGGAGGAAAAGACATGCTGTTGACCTTGCCAAAAGGAACCTTGCCCTTTCTCTGAATATCACGCCATTCATCCAACACTTGCCTTAACTTGGCCTGATTGCCCTCAATTGGGAAGTAGAAAGACTCCTGAATCTCTCGCCCGAGAGGAGGACCCTCCACAGCAAACCCCATCTGTCTCCTAAGAAGAACCGGGTTGTAATTAATGCAACCTTGAACTCCTATGAGAGGCACATTGGGAAGACTCCCACAACTGTAGATGAAATCTCGTCCCGCCATACCATTGTGAGTCCAAGCTATGTCCTTGGCCCGCAAACCCATCAGCCTGAATGACCACTTGACAGTAGGATCAAGAAAGGCAAAGGCACCCCTGGAAGGCAAATACCCCATAAACCACTTGTACAGCAGCTGAGCACAACACCGGATCAGTCCCCCACGCCGCTTCTCGTTCCGATTATGGACCGAGTAATAGACATCTCCAATCAGAGTAGGAATAGGGTTCCTCTGTATGAACAACCTGATGGCATTAATGTCCACAAAGTTCTTCTGATTAGGAAACAAGATGATCCCATAAATGCTCACAGCAATCAAGGCACAGACAGTCTTCCAATTACCCACAACAGCATGTTCCTTGGCTTTAGCCTCCAAGAAACTCAGATGAAATCCAGGTAGTTTTCCCTTCTCCTTCAAACCCCCCTTTGTCACCTCTGGGCTCAAATAAAGAGCACGAGAAATCTCCACAACATCAGGCTCCCCCTTGGTGGCAGAGAAAGGAATCTGATCTCGGATCTGAATACCCAGGATGCTGGCATAGTCTTCCATCAGAGGTCCCAACAAATAATCCGGAAAGACGAAAAATCTCAAACCCGGGTCATAGAACTGGAGAAGGGTATGAATGGCGCTCCTGTCACTGTCTGTAAGCCTGAAGACCAACTTCAGAATACCACCGTATGCCTCTCGGAACATCCCCACATGGTCAGGTGTGATCAATGCTATCATATCTCTCAGCACACCAATCTCTGGGTCGAAGAAACTGTAGACAACATCGGCCTTCAAACCGGTCCTCATGTCTGGAGCAAAGAAGTCTCTCAACCAGGATCTCGATCAAAAATGTCCCTGCATATGGATAAACATGAGTTAGATGCCGATAAATGCAAAATGTGAATGATGCTGATGTATGAATGCAATGCATTATGCCATCCTCCGAGTCATCTGAATATCTGTTGCACTGAGTTACGGCCTCTGAACTGATCACAACCATTTGAAGGAATATGTAACCACAAATCCGACTCAAGATTCTGAAATAAACGGAACTGAAGGATACATCACCATCATCACCAGAGATTCACTTATCTGATAACCACAAAATCATCTGAACCAGCCCAGGGAATCCTGAAATAAACGGATCCCCACTGATAAATACCACGGACGGAACTCCGGCGTCTCGGAAATAAATGTCCATAAATCCGACTTATAAATATGACTCTGATCAACGGAACCATCAGTCACCATCAAAGTCACCATCTGAACATGCATCTGTAAGAATCACCCTCCCCTCACAGGTGAATTCTAATCAGGTCATCCTAAGGCGGATAATGGTGTCGACAATCGGGTAAAGATACTCAACAGGTTTGCCCTTTTGGGTGTGCCGTTGCAGCTCTCTTAAGATCGTCTAAACCAAAGATCCGGGAAAGATCGGTCACCGAAGTCAACAGCTCAAATGAGGTGACTCAACCAGAGTGGAATACCCCACAAAGGAAGAGCACTCTCAAATGAACCTCGTCCGGTTTGTGGTATGTCACGTTGCCCAAAACATGTTGACCTAACATGAAAGGCACATGAGACCATGCTAATCCTAGGTGTATACTCGGGCCTGGGTTTTAGCCCCACTCAGAACACCCACCCCAAATCGGAGAAACCACCTGTACAGAAGACAGCACAATGATAGTATGATGCATGCAAACATTTATGCAAATATACACAACATAATAATCAATGCAATAAATAGAAGCACAAGCAACCTAAACTATCCTAGAACGCTAGGAGAGACTCGCTTAGGGAAGATGGACCAGCAATAGGTCAACTTCTATTATCCCCAGCAGAGTCGCCAGCTGTCGCATCCGCGAAAAACAACCGGCGGGCTAAAACAAAACAACACAGAGCCGCCACCGTGCGTTATTTATCCCAAAGAGGGAAAGGAAACGCTCGAAGTAAACCTGGAAAAGACATGGTCTCGCGACCAAAGAGAGATGGGATCGGGAGTCGGTTATGCGAAGGGAAGGTATTAGCACCCCTACGCATCCGTCGTACTTGACGGGATCCACGCTCAGAAAGATAGAACAAGGTTGCTAAAACTGCTCACAAACATCACACACACACACTGAGAACAACACAGGTGGGATAAGAGGGAAAGGGCTCGCTAGGATATCGCATCATATGCCTACGTATCTGATCTGGAATGAGAATTAGAGCTACCGTAGTTCGGCTCACGCACGCTGAAACAAAACACACGCACACAGGCAAACATGGAAACCGAATGCCAATCGCTGGACTTACATCAGATTCCGAACCAAACAAACCCACACTGGAAACCAAAGGCCAATTGCTGGACTTATATCGGACTCCAAGCACACAACAATAGGATACGGAATGCCAATCGCTGGGCTTACATCCATATCCTAACACACAAGAGGGTAACAAACAACAAGTTACTAAGGAGTCTGGCACTCGAGCCTAGCAACTGTCAAGCAAACACACGCAAAAAAGAAAAAGGGTGCCCGGAGAGATCTCGTACGACCTCCTGCCTACGTACCTCATCTGGTATGAGGATCAGGGCAACGTAGTTCCCCTTAACAGGGGAGAAACTTTCACCTAACCAGAGACTGGGAAATGACCAACTAGAAGGGAGACTGACTCGAGCCTAATAGTTATCATGTATTCCACAATGGTCCTAGGTTGAGTTTGCTATCTAACTTGCACAGGCAGCAAGCTATCCTAAACAGGCAAAGCAAAGCATACAAGCAAAACAAAGCCAACATACACACAATTAGCACACACTATATACAGACAAAGTGGGCTCACACAAGGGTTAGGCTGCAAAAGCAAGCCAACTGTATCAGGGTAATGTTAGCTCTTAACCCTAACATTGAGAGTTAGGGTGAAGCAGATGAAATGGGAAGTGAGGGGTGTGCCTCACAGCTCTTATCCCTGGCCTGGGAGAGCTTCAGACAAAGGAAAGTGTGGGTTCAGAAAGTGGGAACCCTTCTACATTTATGACTGACTCAACATAGATCTTGGGTTAATATCCACAATGCATCAACACCAGTTGTGTGAGCAAAGGGATGACTCAACTGAATAGCAGGAGATGGATTGCATATCTCTTTTATCTGCCAATTGCCTTATTCAAGGTCTTTTCCTGCTTGGCATAAAGATAAACATTCACAAGCATTGCCTCTTAAGGAGGGCTTCAGACAGGTGCCTGACCAAATAACAGGCCAGGTCTTCCAGACTACATGAAGTCAGTGAGTTATACCTCAATTGGTTAAGCAACCAAGCAACAGCAAAAGCAAGTTCAAAATGAACTATAGCAACTAATGTACCTGAAAACAATCTAACTCAGTCAGTACACAACTCAAACAGTCAAACAGACAAGCTAATGGTCAACAGTTAACTGTACAAAGTCAAACAGACAACAAGTGCATCAAGGCAAAGCACAAGCTCAACTCAAAGGAGCTAATCCACCTACAAAACCACTCAATGTTAATCAACATCAATCCAATATCAATCCAAATGAGCAAATGAATCACTCTCCTCAAGGCCATATGCTTCTTGTCCTGAAAACAAAACTCAAACATAAGCACAAACCCCTAGGACAAGGCCTAGGGTCAAAGAGGGAGAAATAATTCAAAACAGAACATGAAAATTGACATAAATCAAGTTCAATCAAATTAGAACATCATACAAGTGTTCCCATATCCATATCATCAACCAATTTCATTTCACAAAGCATCTAAGGCAAAGCATGCAAGTTTAAAGCTCACTGAACCAAACAGAATGAATCAATCCACATTAACTCAAAAATAATTCAATAAATCTCAAGAAAAATCATGGCTAAACAGAACTCATCACATGATCATCATACCAAAATTCAAGTCATTTGGACACATGGAAGCATGTCAAATAAATTCCCTAAGGCAAGGCAAGGCAAAACAAGCTCAATTAGGGCACAATTTCATGCATCAACTTCACACAAGCCTAAAACAGAATCCATACATGATAAATGCATCAAACCAAAGCCAAGATAAACTTCAAAGTGTCTAGAATCAATATGCAAAATTTCAAGTTCATATGATAAACATCAAACATTTCACAAATCATCTAAGTTCAACACTCATCAAAAGTCCACATATGACCAATCAGAAAAGAAAATCCCAAACAAATCATAAATGCATCTAAATATTCTGCAAAACTTCACAAGCAATCCTAACATCCAGAAGTAGCATCATGCAAAAATTCACATCATTTGGAATTGAATTGGCATAGCAAATAAAATCAACAAGTCAAGCAAGCAATGGTGTGACACACATTGTCACACCTACATTAATCATGTCACAACTCATCAACCAGAAATGAGAAAAATGCAAACTCTAAACCAAAATTACCAGCAAGGAGTCTATTTTAAGCATACAAAATTTCACAACCATTGGAGCATAACTCATCATTTCATGAAGCAAATGGCAAGGCATGTCAAGGAAGCATACACATACACAAACCCTAGGCAAGTTTAAAATTCGTCCAGGCACAAATCATGAAAAAATAGTCATTAAATTCTAGAGATCATGAGGAAAACAACAAAAAAACCACATCTCATTTGGATTAATATTCATGAACTTATGAATTTTTGAAGTGAGTGAAAAAAATAAAAATCATGATGAAGCATGGTATGAACATATGGAAGAACATGGAATAAAATGAAATAAGGCAATTTGGAAATGCACGAGCTGGGATTCAAACCGAGGGAGAATTCAAAACTAGCGCGCGCTTCACTTAAGTGGATGTACACGTGGTCCAATGCATGAGCGATAAACACGGAAACGCATGCAGAACAAGGCTATGAAGATCAAACATGAATTCTGGAAAAAAAAACCCTAAGTTCTTCATGCATTCATACGTGTTCATCATCTCAAGAACATTTTTTCTCAGAAATTCATAAAACCTATACCATTGGAATCATCTTTCAGTGTACAACACGAAACTAAGCTTATTTTGCTCTAATTTCACACGTATCCAAAGATTCGAGCCAAAACATTTTCATGCATCAATCTTAGATCTAACATAACTTGTTCATTTCTTGATGAAATTCGATGATTCAAAGCTCAATGTTATCTACATTCAAAGATCTACCAGAATCATACATCAATTTTATGAATTATGAGCATCGAAAACTGACCTTCTTGGAAGTGCAGAGATGAAATCGATGCTTTCAAGTTCTGGAAGGTCCAAACAGATGTTCTTCAGCTCTTGTACAATGGAATGGAAGAAAGTTTGGATGTTAATTGTGCACGATCTAGCTGGAAAATCAAACTGCCATGGATGGAGGTAGCTTGCAACAATGCTCGAATCTTGAAGAATTCCTTTGGATCTTGCTTCCAATAGCTTCAATTATGCATATGGATGAAGGATTGATCAAGAACTTGGCACGGTTTGTGAAGAATTTTGGAGAAAAGTTGAGAGGAAAAAAATGTGAAGTTTTGGATCTAGATCTAGATTTCAGAATTATGTTATGCTAATGAAGAAAACAGTTATGATTAGGTTTATATATGGTTTGTTAATGATGTTGCTAATCACAATTAGCCAAAATGCAAAAGATTAAGCAAAAACCAAGTTTTATGACCAATTTTGCATTTCACCCTCATGTGCATATACCAATGGAACAGTGTAAGTTTTATGCTTCAATTCACTTCAAAATGCTGTGCAGAAGCCAAGGCAAGTGTTAGGAAGTGAATTCAATGAATAATTTTTGAACTTGACTTTTCCCTCCAAATTTCAAATGAAAAGTCCAAATTTTTTATGATCAAAATTCATGATATGTGATGCTCGAATTGGATAGAGCATGTCAAAACAAGAATGTGGCAAAAAATCCCACTCCATTTGGCCTTTTGGTTCAAAAGTTATGCACTTTTGAAATTCAAATTTTCTTGACCAAGATTGATCCATAACTTGCCAACCATGCATGAGAAATTCATGTTCTTGGACTTTTTGGAAAGGTGAGAGCAAGATCTTCAACTTTCATGTTGGACAAAATTTCATTTGAATCATTTTTGGACATGTAACCTTAAGGAGAAAACCTTTCCATTTTTGGCAATTTTGAATTACAAGTCACTTTCTATTTTTGGAAAGTTTTCATCTGACTTTATTTTCTTCATTGTTGATGTTTGAAATGTCAAATGAAACTTGTTTAAACATGAATTAAGTTTCTCTAACCCTCTCCCACCTCCAAATCCATCAGTTGACCTGTGGTTGACTTTTTCAGTTGATAGATGAAGTTCAGCTTGACTGTTGAGCTTGAGCCTCAATCTCCTGATGAAATGGTTCCAAAAATGAAACCCTAGCTTCCACAAGCTCAATAAAACCATATGATGATCCCCACCTCCATGAAAACCTCATCTCCTTGACAAAACCCTGATTGGCATAATGCAATTGATTAGGGTTGACCAGAGGTCAAAACCCTAATATCAAGGAACATGATCAGGAAATGAATCTCTTGGTGATGATGATGTATCCATGATGATGATGATGTACCATTTCAACCAAGATAATGATCAATCTCCTTGAGGAACCAAAATCCCTAATTGAAGCATAACCCTCAGATGATTAGTGATCAATTCATGAAACCCTCAAGCTTGAATCTTTTAACCTCTTCATCTTCTGATAAAGACCTAGGAGGATGACTTGTTCAATGTTTCCATATGATATGCCAAGATGCAATGACTAATGACCTACAAATGAAATGCAATATGCTAAGCTAGTCCCAAGAGAGGGGGGCAAATTTTGAGGTGTTACAGTGTGTGTGTTTGGAGTCTGACGTAAGTCCAGCGATTGGCAGTCGGTTTCCTGTGTCTTGTTTGCTTGTTGGAGTCTGACATAAGTCCAGCGATTGGCAGTTGGTTTCCTGTGTGTGTGTTTGTTGGTTCGGAGTCTGATGTAAGTCCAGCGATTGGCATTCGGTTTCCATGTTTGCCTGTTTGTGTGGAGTCTGACGTAAGTCCAGCGATTGGCAGTTGGTTTCCCGTTTGTGTTGTTTGGCGTGTGTTAGCCGAGCTACGAGTGCTCTGATTCTTCTCTGGTTAGAGAAGATACGTATGCATAGGATGCGACATCCTAGCGAGCACGTTTCCCCTGTTCCCGAACTACGTCGACTCTGATGTCTGTGCTTGACAGACTACGTAGGCCCAGGATGCGATATCCTGCCGAGTCCCGTTTCTTCCGTCTTTCTGTGTTTGTTTCCAGCGTGTGTGCAGTGTTTGAGCAGTCTTTAGCAACCTTCTTTCTATTCCTTTCGAGCGTGGATCCCGTCGAGTACGACAGATGCGTAGGGATGCTAATACCTTCCCTTCGCATAACCGACTCTCGATCCCATCTTTCTCTGGTCGCGAGACCATGTCCTTTCCAGGTTTACTTTGAGCGTTTCCTTTCCCTCCTTTGGGATAAATAACGCACGGTGGCGGCTCTGTTGTTTCGTTTTCCCGCCGGTTTTTCGCGTAATGCAACAGCTGGCGACTCTGCTGGGGAACAAGAGAAGTTGACCTCTTGCTGGTCCATCTTCCCTAAGTGAGTCAGTCCTAGTGCTCTGTAGGATAGGGTTTGGTTGCTTTTACTGCTTTATTTATTGCATTTATGATTATGATGTGATCGTTTATGTTTACATTTATGTTTGCATTTATGTTTGCATGCATCATATTTATATTGTGTTGGCTGTGTGTTTGTCTCTCTGTGGGGTGGGAGTTACAAGAGGTAAAAGGCCCAATACCCAGGCTATGAGTGAACTCTAGGACACCTAGGAATAGAGTGATTCATGGGAAGCGGGTGGTATTGCACCACTTAGCGGAACATGATATCACGAGCAGTTCAGATCCTGATGGGGTATTATCGGTACATACATCTAGTGTGTACAGGATGATATTCTTGAAAGGGTTGTTTATCCTGCGTTTCTCTTGACCTTACCCTGGCCTAGATGACACCCATGAGTGGGGAGGGATTGAATCATTTGCAGGTACAGATGGTGACTATGGTTCAGATGAACTTATGGGTACTTACTTATGACACGTCGGAATTCTGTCCGTGATATCTATCAGCGGGTTCCGTTTATTTCGGATCCCCGGGTTGAATTTGAGGTACTTGTTCAGAGGATCTAGTTGTCATCTGTTCAGTGGATTTCCTCGATGATGGTGATATATTCCCCGGTTCCGTTTATTTCAGAACTCCCCAAGTTGGATTTATGGTTACTCGGGCCCTCAGATGATTGTAATCAGTTCAGAGACCGGTCCAGTACAGTTGATCCTCAGATGACTTGGAAGATGGCACAGTGACCTGCCTGCATGCATTTGCATCATTCCCATTTCGCATTCATCTGCATTTAACCCATGTCTATCCGTACTCAGGGTCCATTTTTTGATTGAGATTCCGGTTGAGAGACATCCAGATGTCAATGTTATTGTTGAAATATTATCCATCTCAATGAAACCAGAATCAAAGGACGGAATTCTCCTCATACGGATAGACATTGCATGTGTGAGTCATATTAACCTGTTTGTTGTTTTGTAGGTGTCAGTATCTAACCGGTGCGCATGGCTCTTCCGTTCAGATATCTCAGACTGATGGACTCACCCAACGCCGACATTCTCGAATTGAAAGAGATGATGAGAGAGGTGTTCAAAGTCGTGCAAGGGCTCGCCTTGGGACAGGAAGCAATTACTGAGAGGTTGGAGAGGATTGAAAGCTGGATGATAAAGGAGAAAGTTCAGGGAAAGGCTCCGTCCTCTGTAGTAAAGAAGCCCGAGTCAAGTGGTGTGCAGGCCAAGAAAGAATGCGGTCAGGATCGTTACCACCCTTATGCTGCCACTGTAACCACTCCTGTTGGTAATCCATCTGTACCACAGCAACAACCACCACCTCAGCAGAAGGCACCGAAAGCTAAGGGCCAAGTAAAGAAGGGGACGACGGATCGTCAGTTTGATAAGCCACCCGTGACTTATACCCTTCTGTTCAAAAGGTTAAGGGATCTTGGGTTAGTTCGGCCGAGGATATTAGTTCCTGTAGAACTGCATTAGAGGCCTGCAAACTACGATGAGAATGCCAAGTGCGAGTTCCATTCTGGGGCACCAGGACATAACATTGAGGGTTGTAGAGCTTTTAAGCATGTCGTCCAAGATATGGTGGATTCTAAGGCCATCAGTTTGGCGCCAACACTGAATGTTAACGCTAACCCCGTGCCAGGTCCCGTGGGGGTGAAGGTGATGTCAAAGGACAAGAGAGGAACAGAGGTGACTGAGGGGGATCAGTTAAAAACTTCAGTGTTTGTGGTCCCAAAACATACGATGAAGAGAGGAGTTTTCCCTAGTGTTGATAACTGTTGTGCGGCCGTCGCCACAAATGGGGGTGTAGTGATGGGGGAAACGATCCAGAGAATGATGGAAGTAGAAATGGACGGTGAAAAATTTGAAACACCAAGTCATGCAGTTGAGACCGTCAAGGTAGAGGATGCCATTCTAGCTGAGAAAGAGAAGAAGTTGTCCATTTCTTCTTACAAACAGGCCATGGAAGTGGTGAAGAACGGAGAAGCCCTAGGCTGGGGGGAAGATCATAGACATTGTGGTGAAAGCGGATATGTTCGGGATCGGCTATCAGCCAGACCAAGGCTCGTCTGGGCAAACCAGAGGACGTCGTCCACCATTCACATTCGTCAGTGCCGGAATGCTGGATCCGGGTCACGCCGGTACAGTGGGTGAAGAGATTGACAGTGACTGCGAGCTTGATTCGTGGATAAAATCGTGCATACCAGGGAACTGGAAAGCCTCAAAGGTCATCACCATCACTCATCATGAAGAGTAGTATTTCTGTTTTTCAATTCTGTTTGCATGAAAGCCATACGTTTTACCCGAAGCGTAATGGTCCATTGTAAGGGCCATCTCATGTGTTTCATTGTGCAACATTTTGCATCATTAATAAATGGATGTTTTTGTGATTAAAAGCGGTGTTCCCTGTTTTTCATTTCTTTTTGCAGTTTAAAAAAATAAAAATGGCAATGTTTATTTTCATTTTTCTTTCCTTTTGATTTGTCTTGTTCCGACCTAAAAAGTGACTATTCTCCTGATCTCATTGACAACAATTCGGTTACACCTCTGTATGACTTCGACAATCCGATCTATCATGCCGAAGAATAAGGCGAAGAAGATTGTGATCTGCTGGAATTAGCCAGGTTGTTGAAATAAGAGGAGAAGGTGATTTAACCGCACGAGGAGCGATTCAAGATTGTTATTCTAGGCACCGCCGAGGTCAGAAAGGAAGTGAAAATTGGGGCCGCTTCAGAGGCGAGTCGAGAGCAGAATGGTAGCCCTGTTGAAAGAGCATGTGGATACCTTCGCCTGGTCGTGTCAGGATATGCCCGGGTCGGATACCGATGTCGTTGTGCACAAGCTACCATTGAGAGAAGACTGTCCTCTAGTGAAGCAGAACGTCGGTGCCACGTATCAGAGTGACTTTGTTTCATGATATGATTCATCGTGGAATCAAATGCTATGTTGATGACATGATAGCAAAGTCCCAAACAGAAAAGGGGCATCTGGTGGATCTGGCCAAGTTGTTTGACCGGATCGAGACAACTCAGACTGAGGTTGAGTCCGAATCAGTGCACTTGTGGAGTGTTGTCCGGTAAACTACTAAGGTTTATTGTGAGCGGATAAGAGGAATCGAGGTCGATCCTGGAAAAAAAAAAGCAATACAAGAAATGCCTGAACCGAGAACGAAAAAAAAAGGTTCGTGGTTTCTTAGATAGATTGAATTGCATTTCACGGTTCATATCTCATCTGATAGCCATGTGGGAACCCATTCAAGGAAAAAAGGGAGCAAACGGTCAGGTGGATAATGATTGCCAAGGGGCATTGAAAGATAAAAGAATAAGTTGCAGGAACCTCTGATTCCGATGCATCCTATGGAGAGGCGATCGTTAATTCTATACTTGATAGACCTCGGGGGGTCTATGAGGTGTGTATTGGGTCAGCATGACGAGTCTGGTCGAAAAGAGCATGCAATTTACCTTAGCAAAAAGTTTATCGACTGTGAAACAATACATTCACTGCTCAAGAAAACTTGTTGTACTTTGGTATAGGTTGCTCGCCGATTGAGACCGTATATGCTGGTTCATATCACTTTGTGGATTTCAAGATGGATCTGATCAAGTATATGTTTGAGAAGTCAAAGTTGAACGGACAGGTTGCGAGATGGTAAAAAAGTGAGTTTGACTGATTTGTGATATTCAGTATACCTCTCAGAAAGCAATCGAGGGGAGTGTATTGTCCAATTACCGCACCCAGTAACCCATTGAGGATTATCAACCAAGGAAGTTTGAGTTCCTGATGAGGACATCTCGAGGTGCTCAAATCAAAAGATTGTGAGGAACCGATCCCGGAGGAGGGGCCTGACCCCGAATTCGAACGGATTCCTATGTCTGATGGGGTTAATATGAATGAGTTAGCGTTGTTTTGGTTACGCCGAAAAGATCCCACATTCTTTTGTTGCCCGGATAACATTTGAATGCACCAACAATGGTGGTTGAGTACGAAGCTTGCATCCTGGGTATCGATCTTCGGTGCGTACGTCTACTGGGCAACGCCGTGCTCGCTCGTGTATGGGATAGAAGTGGTATTACCTACTGAAGTCTAGATCCCATTGTGGAGAGTCCTGATGGATAAGAAATTAGAGAAGGCTGAGTGGATAAGGACTCGATATGACGCGTTGAGCCTGACTGAGGAAAAGATGCTGGCAGTTACTTGTCATAGGGCAGTTGTACCCAGTTAATGAAGCGTGTTGTTGACCGAAAAGTGCGACCTCGTGCATACCACGTGGGAGAGATGGTATTGAAAAGGATCCTTCCTCCTCAACGATCGTAGGGGCAAGTGGACACACAATTATGAAGGTCCATTCGTGGTCAAGAAGGTTTTCTCTGGTGGAGCCTTGTTGTTGACGACCATGGATGACGAGGATTCTCCATCCCTTGTGAATGCGGACGCAGTTAAAAGATACTTCGTAAGAGAGACCCGCTGGACGAAAAGAATAAAAGAGTCCAGGTAAAAATGGGCATCCCGGCGAACCAAAGAAAAAAAAGGAAAAGGTTCGGGAAAAAATTAGGGATAAAAGGAAAAACTGTACACCCGGCAAGTCGAAAACCCCACAAGGGCGGCTTGGGCAAAAAAGGGTATCTCGGTGGACTGAAAACCCGAAAGGGCGGTCCAGGCAAAAGAGGGAATGAAACGAACAACTGCGTCTAGCATGGTCAATTGTGCTTTGGATAAGACATCATGGATAATCCCCGACAGAGATCGATCGGAAGCGTCTTGTTCAGAAGACAGAAAGTGCGGAAAGTCTTGAGGACATATGGGGTGTAACCGAGTTGGAACCCGATGAGATCACGGTTTCACATTGCCATTAGGATAGATTTTTCCTTTTGTGCGCAATCACCTCTTTCTAGGGATTGTTTCCTGTGTTCCTCGGTTATGAGCCACCTTTTTTTTTCAGTCAATAAATGCATGTTCAGTCAAATAATTTTGTTTTTGTCTTCATTACCGCTTTGATTGCGAAAACATCCGTTTATTTTTTATAAGAATATTTGTATTTTGAAACATAGAGGTCCCTTCCGATGCATGCTTATAAGATTGGAATCTGGAAATCTTATTCGGAAGTTTGAGTGACCTAGGTGTTGAAGTGTTGGCACGCCTGGGGCATGCTTTTATCTAACGATCTCTTGTGCAGGTGCTGTTAGATATCTTCATTCACTTGCAGTTGGTGATGGGTAACATTTTGACAGAAGATCCCTGCAGAGTCCAATCAGGGGCAAGGGATAGAGGAACAGTGAAAAGACGGTGAAAGAAGGACGACGATCCTAGAGGGTAATCAAGAAGACTCTTCAAAGTCTGAAGATTAGAGAGTTAGCCCGGATATGAAGAGGTCATTCGTCTCAAAGCAAGGAAGAGACGAGAATATTAGGTGATGAATCAGAAAAGACCGGATGAGTCTGGGAGTCTCTCAAAAGTGGAAAGTTGACACTATGGTTGGATGGTAAATGCCAGTGTTCGTTGAATCGAAGGATGTCCGTGTCAAATAGGCCGTATCTCCCCAGTGGATTTGGGAGTGTTATCTCCACAGCAGATTCGAGATCGGTGTCTCCCCACTGAATCTGAAGTTTGTTGTATCCCCAGTGGAAGTGTCGGTGGGTAGATTGTTCCTAAGGGTTGAGGATGTTTCCCCAAGCAAGTCTGAAAGCTATTAGAACTGTTATTCCCCGGCAGAGGCGTCTGTGGGTAGGGTGTCCCTCAGCAGCGAGTTCAAAGGCTATTCTATCCCCAGCTAGTCTGAAGGCTATTCTATCCCCAGCTAGTCTGAAGGCTGTTAGTCCCCACTGAGTCTGAAGGATGTTGTATCCCCAGTGGAGGTCAGTGAGTAGTTTTTTCCTCAGCAGTCGGGTACGAAGTACTGTAATCCTCAGCATAGTTGTGAGTGTCTTTCCCCGTCAGGGTTGTGAATGTTTTCCCCTAGCAGATCTCCCCAGCAGAGGTTTGTGTTGATGGTTTTCCCCAGCGAGTTCCCCGAGTGGATCAGGGTCGGTGAAGATTATCCCCAGTAGAGTTTATTCTGCTCGTGGGTTGGCAGTTATCCCCAGTAGAGGTGAGCATTGGTTGTTTCCCCTAGCGGGGTCCCTCAGTGGATTGGATTCAGTGGAAGTCGTCCCCGGTGGGATTTATCCTTTCTCCAGCAGCAATGTTATTCGCCAGCACGGTTGAGAAGTTGGCGTGTTCCTCAGACAGAGTCTCCCCGGAGTTGACTTGGTTTCCTCTGCCGTCTCCAGAGTATCAGATCAGCAAAGCACCCCCAACAGTGCATCTCCCCACCGAGTCGGAGAATCTAATCAGATGCGTGCACTCAGAGGAGCAATCTGTTTGCTCCCCAGCAGGAGTTTTCATCATTTTGCATCTTGCATGTAGTAATCATTGCATCCTCAAAACGCGTAGCATTTCCATTCAAAATGGAGCATTACGCCATAGAAAATTCAAACATATGCATTCATGTGTTAAACCTAATCGGACCATTTCCCCAGCAGAGGCGGATCATTGTTCAACATCTGTACGGCACATTTACTACAGTTGCTCTTGACAGACAGCATTCAAGGTTGATTCTCCCCAATGAGATCCCCAGCAAGCGTTTAGCCTTGCCTTGACATATGTAGATGTCATCCTTGTGATACCGGTAGGTGTCATGTCCATACCCGTGTGTGTTCTTTCTTTGGTGTCGGTAAGCACCATTGTTTCGGTGTCTGTAAACATCGAGTCTTCCCATTCATCCGTTGATGTCTGGCCACCTCTCCATTGATATCGATAAACGTTGAGTTTTTCCCATTCGTCCGTTGACGTTTGGTTATATCTCTTTCTCCCATTCATCCGTTGATGTTTGGTCACCTCTCCGTTGGTGTCGATAAACGTTGAGTTTTTCCCATTCGTCCGTTGACGTCTGGTCGAGTCCTTTCCCAGTTCATCCGTTGATGTTTGGTCACCTCTCCGTTGGTGTCGATAAACATCGAGCTTCTCCCGTTCGTCCGTTGACGTCTGGTTGAGTCCTTTCCCAGTTCATCCGTTGATGTCTGGTCACCTCTCCGTTGGTGTCGATAAACATCGAGCTTCTCCCGTTTGTCCGTTGACGTCTGGTCGAGTTTTCCCAGTTCATCCGTTGATGTCTGGTCACCTCTCCGTTGGTGTCGATAAACGTTGAGTTTTTCCCATTCGTCTGTTGACGTATGGTTGTATCTCTTTCCCCAGGTCATCCGTTGATGTCTGGTCACCTCTCCGTTGGTGTCGATAAACGTCGAGCTTCTCTCGTTCGTCCGTTGACGTCTGGTCGAGTCTTCCCATTCATCCGTTGATGTCTGGTCACCTCTTCGTTGGTGTCGATAAACGTCGAGCTTCTCTCGTTCGTCCGTTGACGTCTGGTCGAGTCTTCCCATTCATCCGTTAATGTCTGGTCACCTCTCCGTTGGTGTCGATAAACGTGGAGCTTCTCCCGTTCGTCCGTTGACGTCTGGTCGAGTCTTCCCATTCATCCGTTGATGTCTGGTCACCTCTCCGTTGGTGTCGATAAACGTTGAGTTTTTCCCATTCATCCGTTGACGTCTGGTTGTATTTCTCTCTTCCATTCATCCGTTGATGTCTGGTCACCTCTCCGTTGGTGTCGGTAAACGTCGAGTTTTCCCCATTTGTCCGTTGACGTCTGGTTGTACCTCTTTCTCCTATTCATTACCTGTTGATGTATGGTTGTAGTTCCTTTTTCTGAAAAAATCAAAATCCCCAGTGAAGTCGTTGGTAGACGTCTTGTCTGGTCCCGTGGTAAATATCAGATCCCAGTTGAAGTTGCCCTTGGTGAACTTTCTATTCTTGGATCCCCGCAGAGTGCAAATTTCTACGGTTCTTTGGTATTCAATCCCTGTGTACCTTGAGGGTCTGACAGCCGTCGCTCTCATCCGTTCAGGTTCCCAGTTAGTTGAATAGGGGCAGCTGTAGCACCTCAAATTTGCACCTCCCATTTGTTTATACATTTCATTTTTTAGGTCATTAATATTGCATTCACATTGCATAGTCCATTACATCTCATCAAGCAAGACTGATCAGGAGAATCCATCTGGGCAAGAGAGCAAGAGCATTTTCCATGAGATCAAATCCCTAGGGTGGTTCCAATGAGCTTACATGACCCAAAGATCACTTTGAAGCAACTTGACCAAGTGTTGAAGGCTCAGAACTCATCAGTGCATGACCAAGTCATCTGAGGTCCATAAAAGTCAACTGCAAAGTCAACTGTGGATTTGGAGGTGGGAAGTGGTTAGAGATACTTCATTCATGTTCAAACAAGTCTCATTTGACATTTCAAACACTCACATTGAAGAATTTGAAGTCAAGTCAAGAATTTCCCAAAATAGAAAGTGACCCACAATTTGAAATTTCCAAAAATGGAAAGGTTTTGGACCAACTTCAACTCAATTTTACATCATCAAGAAAGCTTCAAATGAAATTTTGTCCAACATGAAAGTTGAATATCTTTATCTCCCATTTCGAAAAAGTCCAAGATCATGGATTTATGATGTGTGGTTGAGGAGATATGATCCAATCATTGCAAAGTATGTTTAAAAATTCAAATGGGCATAACTTTTGAACCAAGGCTCCAATTTTGGTGGTTCTTTTTGCATTTTGTTCCTCATAACATGTAGTTTCCAAAACATCCATTACATGGCATGAATTTCACTTGCATGATCATGTGCTCATTCATGAAGTTTTTTGAAGGAAATTTCATAAAATCAATTTGGTTGATCATATGCTTAAAAAACCATTTCCAAAGTGTGCATGGGTTATTTTTAAGTGGTTTTAGGCCTTATGTTGGTACTGTTCACGCATACATGAAGGGCATAAGGTGAAAATCCAATTTTGTGCACACACCTTGCAATTTGCTAATCTCAATTGGTTTTGGCTTAAACATGTTTTCAGTATCATTAGCAAGACATATATATTGTTAATCACAACTGCATTTGGCATTAACCACAGTTTTCAGATCTAGATCCCAAAATCAATCAAAATTTTCTCTCATCAAGAACTTGCAATTTTCTCACACAAAAGCATTTTCTCTTGTTGGATTCATGATGAGGAAGTGTTTTTGAGGCAAATTGAACGTAGATTTGGGAGAATTCGTGCCAGTTTTGACCATACATGGAGCTTGAAGGTTCAATGGAGCTTGCAAATTGAGCTAAATTCGTGCGTGCTGGAGCATTCAAGTCTTCATCAATCACCTCAACAAGCATTGTAGAAGAGATTTGAGCCATTACAAGCCTTGGATAGTGTAGTTCAAAGGTTTTGTTCTTCAAAGAGGTCAGGTTTCGAGTTCAATTATTCTTGAATTCATCATGATATTTGTATATATCTTTGATTGGTGATCATTATGGTATAAAGTTTGAGTGAAATGGCGCATTATTCATGAAGATATATGTGTTTGAAGTTTTGATGTCATTTTATATTTTCTTCGATCTGAGCAATGCATGATGCTTTAGCTTAAATTGTTGCTAGATCTTGCATGAGCATGAAATGATGAATCGATTGGTGTTAATTTTTTTAATTTCTGGACATTTTCTGGAAAATCTGGGATTGGCGCATGAAGTTCATGCAATCTTCATCTTCAACCTCATGAAGAGGATGAAGATCATGTGTTTTCCAGAATTGCTATGAATTAGCTACGAAATCTGGAGAGTTTGCTACGAAATTCTGTTTTAGCTACGAAATTCTGGAAATCATTTGCCAGGCTTAGGGTTAGACCAAAACGATGGCGTTTTAGGTTGGGCGCGCAAATTTGAATGTGGACTTGGTTCGATACTGAGCGAGCGCATTCTTTCAATTGCCTTGCAATTTTTCACATATTCTCTCCATTTTGCCATGCTTGGTCCATTTTGACTTCAATTTTTTTCATTAACTTCATAAAATCACAACAAATTGAAAACTCATCAAATTTCATCCCAATTTTTTGCAAAATGCTCCTTATTCTGTCTAGCTTTTTATGATCATAAATTGAAAAATTGTGCACGGCTGGATTTTGTTTGGTGCTAGGTTATGTGAGCATGTATCCATTTGTGACCTTGCCTTGCTTATCTTGTTGTGAAATGCTTGTTGTTAATCCAATGAACTTGAAATTTTGCATGCTGATTCTAGACACATTGATGGACATTTTGGTTTTGGTTTGACATTTTTCCCATGCTCCATTTATGTTTTATGCTTGTGCTAACATGGTGTGACAATTTGTGTCACACATTTGGTTGTCTAACTTGTACAATGTGATTTCCATGCCAAATGATCTCCAATGTTTCTGATTTTTTGTGTGATGGATGTTGTAGATGTCTTGATTGCTCATGAATTCTTCCAGAATTATTTGAATCATTTCTGTTTTGATTGAGAATTTTCATTCATGATGATCATTTGGATGCCTTGAATTAGTCTTTGACTTATCTTGCACATGGAATGGACTTGCTTATTGATTATGATTTGGTCCTTTTGAGGTCTTTTTCTTGAGTGATTAAACATGCTTTATGTTGAGTTTGAAGTTCTGTTTTGACTTTTTGATCCTCTTTTGACCCTAGGCTTTGACCTAGTGGTTTGTTACTTACCATTTGAGTTGTGATTTCAGGTTCAAGTGTGCATCTCCATGATTGATGTTGCTCCTTCATTTGAGCTTGATTATTGGTTGTTGTTGGCTAACATCTACTTGTTTTGTAGGCCTTGATGACATTTCATTTGTGTTTGCTTATGGCTTACTCCTTGTTGTCTGATGATGATTGGGTTGTCTGTTTGAATATTGACTGTTGATCGTTTGTCTGGATTTTGTACTGATTGGTTTAGATGTTTCCACAGGTACCTAAGTTGCTTTAAGTTCTTTTGAACTTTGCTTGGCTAGCTTGTGGTTTGCTTACCACTGAGGTATAATCTCTTGATCTTCATGTAGTCTGGAAGACCTACTGTTATTGGTAGGCACCTGTTTGAAGCCCTCCTTAAGAGGCAATGCTTGTGGATGTTTAATTTTGTGCCAAGCAGGTAAAGTCCTCTTGAGAGGCAATTGGCAGATAAAAGGGATGTGCAATCCAGCCCCTGCTATTCAGTTGTGTCATTCACTTTGCTCACACACCATGTGTTGATGCATCTTGAATAAGAACCCAAGATCCTGTTGTGTCAGTCATCTGTGGAGAAGAGTTCCTTCATTCTGAACTCCCACCCTTTCTATTTTGAGTCAAGCTCTCCCAGGCCAGGGATAAGAGCTGTGAGGTCTTACCCTCACTTTCCATTTCATCTGCTTCACCCTAACTCTCAATGTTAGGGTTAAGAGCTAAAAACACCCCATTCCAGTTGGCTTGTTTCTACAACCTAGCCTTGTATGAGCCACTTGTTTGCATATAGTGTGTGTGCTTGCTTGTGTTTGCTATTGTGCTGTTTAGGCTAGCTTGCTTCCTGTGCAAGTTAGGATAGAAACCTCAACATAGGGATCCTATGCATGACAACTTCTAGGCTCGAGTCGTAGTCTCCCTAGTAGCTTGTTATCTCCCTTTGTCGCTGGTTAGGCTAGAAGTTCTTTCCCTGTTTAGGGGAACTACGTCGCCCTGATCCTCATACCAGATGAGGTACGTAGGCAGGAGATGAGCTGATCTCTCCGGGCGCCCTTTGTCTTTTTCAACCCTTTGTGTGTGTTTGGAGTCTGACGTAAGTCTAGCGATTGACAGTCGGTTTCCTGTGTCTTGTTTGCTTGTTGGAGTCTGACATAAGTCCAACGATTGGCAGTTGGTTTCCTGTGTGTGTGTTTGGAGTCTGACGTAAGTCCAGCGATTGGCAGTCGGTTTCCTGTGTCTTGTTTGCTTGTTGGAGTCTGACATAAGTCCAGGGATTGGCAGTTGGTTTCCTGTGTGTGTCTGTTGGTTCGGAGTCTGATGTAAGTCCAGCGATAGGCATTCGGTTTCCATGTTTGCCTGTTTGTGTGGAGTCTGACGTAAGTCCAGCGATTGGCAGTTGGTTTCCCGTTTGTGTTGTTTGGCGTGTGTTAGCCGAGCTACGAGTGCTCTGATTCTTCTCTGGTTAGAGAAGATACGTATGCATAGGATGCGACATCCTAGCGAGCATATTTCCCCTGTTCCCGAACTACGTCGACTCTGATGTCTGTGCTTGACAGACTACGTAGGCCCAGGATGCGATATCCTGCCGAGTCCCGTTTCTTCCGTCTTTCTGTGTTTGTTTCCAGCGTGTGTGCAGTGTTTGAGCAGTCTTTAGCAACCTTCTTTCTATTCCTTTCGAGCGTGGATCCCGTCGAGTACGACGGATACGTAGGGGTGCTAATACCTTCCCTTTGCATAACCGACTCTCAATCCCATCTTTCTCTGGTCGCGAGACCATGTCCTTTCCAGGTTTACTTCGAGCGTTTCCTTTCCCTCCTTTGGGATAAATAACGCACGGTGGCGGCTCTGTTGTTTCGTTTTCCCGCCGGTTTTTCGCGTAATGCGACAACTACATTCATGGTATTTTAAACAAAAATGGATATAGGCTCAAAGGGGGTTAACGAGGGATATAATAATTCGGGATGGCTAGAAAGGCTCGGGGTTAATTACAAACAACGTGCCTCAGTGTGTGTATCATGCAGTGACAGTCCCAGAGAGTCTATGCAAATTTAGAGTGATAAAGACAAACCTGAATGACGCTCATGATGATTAATGTGTTTGGCCTTTCCTGACTCACTTGGTTTGGTTCAGCTTTGACAGGATCCACATTGCTCCTTAATTTGGTGCAATTGTTGTCTTACTTCGGAGTGTGCATGATACTCGTGTCGGTTAAGTTGTATATGTTGCGTCCGATCTTTACTTTCAGTAGTGTCACTTTCTGGGGAGATCCTTCACAACAAGCCATGGTGAGTGGTGTGATCTTTCATCTAGTTTCAATTGTGATCATTACTTTACCAACCTGTCAACACAGACTTGACACACACACTTGCAGCATAATGTACATTCAACAGACAAATTCAATCTAGAATACAAAATTAAAAAGTAAAAATAACACAAAATAACTTACAAATAAAAGACATAAAATCTCCCCCACACCTGAACTCAACATTGTCCACAATGTTTTTGAACAAGCGCGGAGGAGGGAACTCACAGGGTCCTACTGAGGAGGTGGATGCGGGAAATGCAACATCAACTGTCGCATCATGCTGCTCATCTCATCCAACATCGCTTCCTGACGGGCTTGCTTGATGCCTTGCCTTTGATGTTCAGTCCTCAAGTCACCTATCTCGGTTTGTACCCAACTCCATTGGTCAGTTGACCAAGATGATGAACCCGCCGCCTGCTGAGTGGGTTCCTGATGTTGTGGAACAAACTGCTCAGGAGGTGCTTGAGGATATTCTTCTTCTCTTTCCGTTCCTTCTTCCTGGTCATCTACAAAGTGCTCACCTGCATTAAAATGGTCAGTTTCATGGCCTTCATCCGCATCGGGATCGACACTCACATATAACCAATTCACACAGTCAGTGATAACAACTCTGTCTGAATCCGGCAGAGCGATGATAAATCTTTTATGAATGAGGACGGAATAATAGGTAGGGGCAACTGCAATCATACCTTGGGAAATCAGAGCAGACATGACAATTTTTGTATTACCTGCAATTGGCGTGTCCTCGAGTAAAACAACCTGATACCCGAAATGCAATGCAATTTGGGTGATCATACCTCCCATGGAAATGCCTCCGGAGTTCGCTCGGCCGACTCTCCCCAGGTAGTCTGCTGCAAAGGCAGCTACATTGATGGTCTTGGTTTGAGCCATCGAGTACATGAAGAATAGCTCTCTCTGAGTAGCTACTACAGTGTTGTCGCCTCTACCGAACAATGTGTAGGCTAAACCTTTTTGGGCGTACCTGAAACAGGGATTCTGGATGCCCGAGGCTTTCGCATCTTTGGAGGAGTAATTCGTCCTCCCAGTTATGGCGATCCAGAAATCCTTAGGAGAAAACCCGTCTGGGACCGCTCCGGGTCCGTTCAGCGGGAGTCGGAGTATTGCAGCTAACTTCTCAACAGATAGTTCATGATAATTGTTAAACAATTGAAAGCGTAAGGTACCGAAATAATACCTGGTTGTGTTAATCCACCGCTTTTCCAGCTGGAACTCCAAGGTGCTGAGGAACTCGAGAGTAATGCGCTCGTAGGTCGGCGCCTCCAAACTCATAAACTCGAGCATGCCCAAAACATGGAACATTCGGTCGACCTCAATTTTCAGCCTTAGAGCGTTCAAAGTATGCTCACACATATACCTGGTTGGCGTGAGCTTTCGCTTCCGATGAATTTGGTAACGTCGCTCTTGCTCCGTGTTGTCAAACATAATATTGTGGGGATTAGGATTCCGGCTTGGGCGCTTCCGGGACTTCGCCATCTCTGCAAGTTGTTGCTTTCCGGCAAGGATTCTTCTCGGGGGCATTTTGGACCTGCAAAAAATAGCAATATTTCGAACTTTTGAGTTAGAAAAATCTAAAACCGTGGTTGCGACCGGGACGGCGAGGTGAGAAATATTTGTGAAGGGTGTTTGAGCTATAGGTGAGTGGAACTTGGTTGCATGTGGGGTTTTGTGTAGTGAGGTGAGTGAGTTTTAATGGATTTTATGAGAGAGTGAGAGAAGAAGATAAAAAAGTATGAGAGAGAGTGATGATAAGTTTTGTAAAAATCTAATAATGATGAGTGATAAGGGAAAAAAGTAAGGTTAAAAGTGGTTTAAGTGGGTGGGTGTCGCAACCTGAAAAATACAGTGTGCGAAAAAACAACCGGCGAAAGAAAATGACAGGAGAGTCGCCACCGTGCGTTATTTATCCCAAAGGAGGGAAAGGAAACGCTCGAAGTAAACCTGGAAAAAGGAAAGGACAAGACAGGGTCTCGCAACCAAATCTTGGGTTCGGGAGTCGATTATGCAAAGGGAAGGTATTAGCACCCCTACGCATCCGTAGTACTCTACGGGATCCACTTTTGTAGTTCTTGTCTAAAAGGGTGTGAGTTTATCTTATGTTGTTTACTAAAAAAAAGGGGTTAAATGAAAATGACTCGCGCGGATGTCGCATCCACTACATACGTATCTCATCTGAATATGAGAATCAGAGTCTTCGTAGCTCGGCTGACCTATGGGTTGGGGGGATGTGTGCTCGCTAAGACATCGCGTCTTATGCCTACGTATCTCATCTGGAATGAGAATCAGAGCAAGCCGTAGTTCGGCTAACTACGGGGTTATAGATTGGGTTTTGGACGAACGACGTTACTACGCAATCTACCGGATGCTCGACCTTTGGAGACTTACTCACCTGTAGTAGAAGGAGTAAACGTGTGTTTAGGAGAAGAAAAATCAATAAAGGGTTAGGGTTTGGGATGCTCATGCAAAAAGGCAGTCCTTGACGAAGGAACCTGTAAAAAAAAATAAACACACAAAAACATTGCCTCCTATCGAGGTCTTCCAGCTAGGAAAGCAGTAAAATGCGGGAAAAATGTAAAAGTACCACGCGGATAAAGATCCGAAGTAACAGCAATTAGAGGAATGGGAAACCCAGAGATCCTTCCAAGCTAAACACCATCAAAGAAAGTGAGTCAGTACAGGTAATCGGAATGAAACCTCCAGGCGGTATCCCACAAATAAAGTGGAACACCAGGCAAACCATCCCTGCAAGAGTATGTGAGCCCTCACAAAAACTCAACAAAAGGGTTAGTGAAACATGATAAGCATTTTTTTCATGGATAACAGTATGGTTTCAGAAACCTCAAACCCTGTGGCATACACTTCAGAAATTAAACGATTAAGCATTCAAGGCATAGGTTTCACCCATTCATGCATGTGCGAAACCTAACGATATCCACACTTCCAAATTCAAACATAATACATCACACATTTAGAACATTCAAATTGAAGGCGTAAAATAATGGGAATAGGGCAAACCTGATTGGAGAGCTTGATTGAAATTGAGTTGCACCCGTGAGGTTTACAAAACAATCTTTAGGGTTTATGTGAGGCAGAGGTGATTCTGTGCAGTTGAGTTCCCTTCAGGGTTTGGAGGCTGCTCTGAACTCTGTTAGCTCTTCTCTCACTATCTTTTTCCCAGACAAGGTAATAGGAATAGAATGAATTTTGTTTCACTGAAACTCTGAATTTATAACCTGATTTTTGTGGACCTGTGGGCTCAAATGAGAGAGGTCCAAGTCCAAGATTTTTCTATTATATTTTGTTTATTTAATTAATTAATTAATTAATTAATTTTTTTTTAATTTCGTTTTTTTTTTTCGTTTTTTTTTTTAAATATTCTGATTGCCATGATGAAATGAAAATGCTAAATGACCTAAAAATGAATGCATGCATGAGGTGTAAAGCGTATGTTTCCAGGAAAAATGAAGGGTAAATTTTGGGGTATTACAGTTGCCCCTATTCAATCAACTGGAGACCTGGAAAGAAGATAGCAGCGACTTTCGTGCTTTCGATGTATCAAGGGATTGAATACAATAAAAGCCCGAAAATTTTCACTGAAGTGAAGTGAAGTAACAATGCCTGTCAGAATCGGCAAAGAGGTGGTCTTGAAAGAAGAATTTGTTTGGTACGGTGAGAGTCAGTCTGAATATCAAAAAAGAATGTTAACCTGGATACTAAAATAAATGGTAACACAGAAATAACCATGGCCTGAATGCCGCTCATCAGTCTGAATACCGAAAAAGAATGTTAACCTGGATACCAAAATAAATGGTAATACAGAAATAACAATGGCCTGAATGCCGCTCATCAGTCTGAATACTGGAAATGACTTCGATCTGAACATCGGAAGATATGAGATTATTAATATTGGTCTGAACACCGAGAGGCTGGCCTGAATGCCACAAGTTGCGTCGACCTGAACGTCGGAAACTTCTTCGATCTGAACATCGGAAAATTGGCCTGAATGCCACAAGTTGCATCGACCTGAACGTCGAAAACTTCTTCGATCTGAACATCGAAAAACTGGCCTGAACGCCACAAGTTGCGTCGACCTGAACGTCGGAAACTTCTTCGATCTGAACATCGGAAAACTGGCCTGAATGCCACAAGTTGCATCGACCTGAACGTCGGAAACTTCTTCGATCTGAACATCGGAAAACTGGCCTGAACGCCACAAGTTGCATCGACGTGAACGTCGGAAACTTCTTCGATCTGAACATTGAAAAACTGGCATGAACGCCATTTCGGTCTGAATACCGGAAACTTCATGCCTGTCAGCATCGGCAGAAATAGGGAACGATAATAGAGGCGGCGCATGGGCCAATGACACTTGCTGGGGATAACAAAGGTAAGTCATGAACAATCTTCAGTCTGAGTACTGGAAACAACTTCTGGCTTATCACTTGGGATACCAAGAATGTTTTATGCTTACATGCGTATGTTTGAATTTTTCAATGGCGTAATGCTCCATGAAAATGGAAATGCTACGCGATTTGGGAGGACGCAATGCAATATGATTCTACATGCAAGGATGCAAAATGCTGGGTAGAATGCCAAGCTGAGACAAGGGGATCTGCTGGGGAAATGATCACCATCTTCTGGACCCTGGCAAGGCTGCTGGAGATGCACAGCACAAAGAATTCTGTGGGGAAATGACCCGCCACACGGTGTTCTAGCAATGACGAAATACCGAGATTCTGACTGGGGAGAGAACGACACTGAAAACCTGTTGTTGGGGAAAGCGATAGTGGTTCTGGCAACCACGATCTGCGAGAGATGACTCAGTAGGGGAAGAAAACACCGATACGGTACCGAGGTTCTACTTCAAAGAAAGAAACCATGGATCTGGCATTGGGATTATCGATCTGGCCTCGAACTCTGAGGAGCACCCGCTTCTACTGGGAAGATACAGTCTGGCACTGTCAACTCCACTAGGGGTATATAGTCTGACACTGTCAACTCTACTGGGGAGTGTATAATCTGAAACCACCGCTTGGGGGGAGGTACGGTGGTGAGAACCTGCTGGGGATTGAAGAATCCAACGCTCTGATCAGCTCTGTAGGGATAAGATGCCGAATTCTTCTGTTGGCGGGAAACATTCACGATCATCTGTAGGGGATTTTAAGGAAATGCCCCGAGGGTACCTGTTCTGAATAGACGATCCAAAACACTTAAAATTTACAACAATTTTAAATGTTTATTAAGCATGTACCTGTAAAGCTCTTATGTGTCATGATGCAATGTTTATCAAAAATTCGGACGTCATTTTTGCAAACAAAACAGAAAAATGAAAATGAAAACAGAGATATACTGAATAACATGATTTTATTGATTGAACGGCCTCTGAATAGGCATTTACATCAGGAAGCAATCCCTAGAAAGAGGTAATCGCACAACAGATAAAAACAGACATTAATCTAATGGCAATGTGAAATGGATTTCTATTGGGTTCCAATTCTGCTATGACTTGCTCGTCTTCAAGATCCTCCAGATGATCATCTTTCTAAAAGAGTGATTGGACTGTTTCCTATCCTTCAAAAGTTTCCAGTCATTGACACGAGATGAGATTCAGAACTACTCAGATCGCAGTCATTCGTTTAATCCCTAACTTTTGCCTGGATCGCCCTTTTCGGGTTTTCAATCCACCGGGATACCCATTTTTGCCTAAGTTGACTTTTCAGGTTTTCAACTTACCGGGTGTACAATCTTTTCACTTTTAATCCCTAATTTTTGCCCGAACCTTTTTCATTTTCTTGGTTCGTCGGGATGCCCATTTTTGCCTGGACTACTCTTTTTATGGTCCAGCGGGTCTATTTCATGCGAAGTATTTTTTAACTGCGTCTGAGTTCACCGGGGAAGTGAAGTTTTCACCATCCATCGTTGCAAGCATTAAGGCCCCACCATCAAAAACCTTGGTGACAATATACGGTCCATCATAGTTAGGAGTCCACTTGCCCCTGTGATCTGTCTGAGGAGGAAGGATCCTTTTCAACACCAAATCTCCGACCTGGAAGCATCGAGGACGTACTTTCTGATCAAAGGCTCTCTTCATCCGACTTTGATACAACTGCCCATAACAAATGGCTGCCATTCGCTTCTCTTCGATAAGACTCAACTCATTGAACCTTGTCCGAATCCATTCAGCTTCGTCTAACTTGACATCCAACAGGACTCTTAGAGAAGGAATCTCCACTTCAACAGGTAGGACTGCTTCCATACCATACACAAGGGAGTAAGGGGTTGCCCCGGTCGATGTACGTACTGAAGTACGGTACCCATGCAAGGCGAAGGGTAGCATCTCATGCCAATCTCTGTACGTAACAACCATCTTCTGCACAATCTTCTTTACGTTCTTATTTGCCGCTTCAACAGCACCGTTCATCTTAGGGCGGTAAGGGGAAGAATTGTGATGCTGAATGTTGAAGTTCTGGCACAACTCCTTCATCATTTTTTTGTTGAGATTAGAACCATTATCAATAATGATTCTTTCGGGAATTCCATAGCGACAAATGATTTCTTTCTTGATGAAACGGACAACCACATGTCTGGTGACCTTCGCAAATGACGCTGCTTCGACCCACTTGGTGAAATAGTCGATGGCAACAAGGATGAAGCGATGCCCATTGGACGCGGTCGGCTTAATCTTTCCAATCATATCGATGCCCCACATAGCGAAAGGTCACGGCGAAGACATCACATTCAAAGGATTCGGCGGCACATGCACCTTATCAGCATAAATCTGGCATTTATGGCACTTCCGAGAATATTTGAAACAATTAGATTCCATGGTCATCCAGTAATAACCTGCTCTCAACAATTTCTTAGCCATTGCATGTCTGGCATGAGTATCGAAGGAGCCTTCATGAACTTCCTGCATTAACATGTCTGCTTCGTGTCTGTCCACGCATCTGAGCAAAACCATGTTGAAGTTCCTCTTATATAGAACATCATCTTTGTTCAAGAAGAAACTGCCTGCCAATCTTCTCAAAGTCTTTCTATCATTGTTGGATGCCCCTGCAGGGTACTCTTGATTCTTCAGAAAGCACTTGATGTCGTGATACCGGGGCTTGTCATCAACTACCAGTTCAGCAGCAAACACATACGCGGCCCTATCAAGGCGCATCACGTCGATCATGAAGGATAGAGTAGCAAGAGCATCTGCCATCTGGTTCTCATCACGAGGTATATGGTATAACTTTACTGTTGTGAAGAAAGTCAACAGTCTTCTCGTGTAATCTCTGTAGGGGACCAGAGTAGGCTGGAGAGTGTTCCAATCACCATTCACTTGATTGATTACCAGAGTTGAATCTCCGAAGATGTCCAAAGTCTTGATTCTCAAATCAATGGCTTGCTCAATACCCAAGATACAAGCTTCATACTCAGCTTCATTATTGGTGCACTCGAAAGTCAGACGAGCGGTGAAAGGCATGTGGGCACCTTTCGGAGTTGTAATGACAGCACCAATTCCACTTCCTCTGGCGTTGACGGCCCCATCAAACATTAAAGTCCACTTTTCGTCTGGATCAGGTCCCTCTTCAACAACTGGCTCTTCACAGTCTTTCATCTTGAGGAACATGATGTCTTCATCTGGAAAATCAAACTTCATCGGCTCATAATCTTCAACCGGCTGTTAAGCAAGATAGTCTGACAGAATACTCCCCTTGATGGCTTTCTGGGAAGTATACTGGATGTCGTACTCTGTCAGTACCATTTGCCAACGAGCAACTCTTCCGGTGAGAGCTGGCTTCTCAAATATATATTTGACTGGATCCATTTTGGAGATCAGTAAGGTTGTGTGAGACAGCATGTATTGTCTCAATCGCTTCGCAGCCCATGCAAGTGCACAACATGTTTTTTCAAGCATTGAGTATCTCGACTCGCAATCTGTGAATTTCTTACTCAGGTAGTAGATGGCATGATCTTTCCTACCTGTCTCGTCGTGTTGACCGAGAACACAACCCATGGAATTGTCTAGTACTGTCAAATACATAATCAGCGGTCACCCTGGGACCGGAGGCACAAGGATATGAGGATTCTGCAAATACTCTTTTATCTTCTCGAACGCCCTTTGACAATCATCATTCCACCTGATAGCCTGATCTTTTCTCAACAATTTGAATATTGGCTCACACGTGGTTGTTAGGTGAGAGATGAACCTTGCAATGTAGTTCAACCTCCCTAAGAAACCACAGACTTGTTTCTCTATTCTTGGCTCAGGCATTTCCTGTATCGCTTTCACTTTGGCTGGATCCACCTCAATCCCTTTTCCGCTAACCACAAAACCCAGTAGTTTTCCAGATCTCACCCCAAAAGTACACTTGTTCGGATTAAGCCTCAGCTTGAATTTCCTCAAACGCTCAAATAGTTTCTGCAAATTCACCAAATGTTCTTCTTCTGTCTGAGATTTGGCAATCATATCATCAACATAAACCTCGATTTCATGATGAATCATATCATGGAACAGAGTCACCATCGCTCGCTGATATGTTGCTCCGGCATTTTTCAGACCAAACGGCATCACCTTGTAGCAGAAGGTGCCCCATGGGGTTATGAAGGTTGTCCTCTCCATGTCTTCTGGTGCCATCTTAATTTGATTATAGCCAGAAAAGCCATCCATGAAGGAGAATACCGAGAACTGAGTCGTGTTATCCACCAAAACGTCAATGTGCAGTAAGGGGAAATCATCTTTAGGACTAGCCCTGTTCAGATCCCGGTAGTCAACACACATCCGTACCTTTCCATCCTTCTTAGGTACCGGAACGATATTTGCAACCCATGGCGGATAATTTGTGACTGCTAGAAACCCTGCATCCAACTGTTTTTGCACTTCTTCCTTTATCTTGACAGCCATCTCTGGTCTTGTTCTTCTGAGCTTCTACTTGACCGGAGGACAACCTTCTTTGAGCGGCAAGCGACGTACCACAATGTCTATGTCAAGCCCTGGCATGTCCTGATAAGACCAAGTGAAGATGTCAACATACTCTTGCAGCAATTCAATCAACCCCTTCTTCACATTGTCTTCCAAAGCAGCCCCTATCTTGATTTCTCTCTTGGCGTCCTCGGTGCCGAGATTAATCACTTCAACAGACTCTTGATGCGGTTGAATGACCCTTTCCTCTTGTTTTAATAACCTGGTAAGTTCTTCAGGGAGTTCACAGTCTTCATCACCCTCTTCTTCAGCTTGAAAGATTGGATTTTCAAAGTCGAAGCGAGCCATAGCAGAACCGTTATCAATAGGATCCGGTGATGTGCATCTGCATGAGTGATGGTATGTGCTTATGAGTGTGAAAAAAAAGTGGAAACTAAACAAAACATTGCCATTTTTTTGAAAAACTACAAAAATAGAAAGACAGGGAACGAAATATTTGAATGCAAAAAGACGTCCTTTATTTATGATAAAAAATGCAAGTGTCACATAGATGAGCCCTACAATGAGTCATTACGCCCTGGCGGAACGTAAGACTTGGATATACATGAATAAACAAAGAAAATTACTCCTCCAGACAAGTGGCTTGGACAATCTCCTCAGAAGACCAATTGTTGAGAACTTCACCCGGGATCCTTGGACGCACCCAGTTATCGATGTTGCAATCACTATCCCCATCTTCATTGTTGACCGTAGAGACTAATGGCCTTTGAATCAATGAGGTCCTGAACTACGTGCTTAAAAGCTTTGCAGTTCTCAATATTGTGGCCAGGTGCCCCAGAGTGGAAGCTACACCTAGCGTTGGCGTCATAAGCCACCGGAAGCCTACCAACGGGAGGAGCCAGAGTGCGCAACTACACAAGTTATAGTTGTTGAAGACTAGAAAGCAACTGAGCGTACGACATTGGAAGAGTGTCGAAACGCCGGTCCATCGTCCTTGGCCTCGGTTGATAGGCGGGTCTGTTACCCGGTTGTTGTGGTTGGTACTGAGTTGGTTGACGTTGTGGTTGTTGTTGTTGTAGTGGTGCTGCAGCTGGAATGGTCACAGCCGCAACATACAGTTGCTGATGATAGTTCTGAAAGTTATTCCTCCGGTTATCCCTGTTTTGATAAGAAGATATGGCACTTGCATCCCCTTCTCTCCTCTTCTGTCCTTGAATGAACGGCTTCTTCACCCCTGATGAGGATCCATCTCCACTCTGGGTCTTGTATGTCTTCAGGTAATTCTCCACCCTCTCTCCGGTAGAGACTACATCAGCAAAATTGGAAGCATTGCAACCCACCAGGCGCTCCAAATAAGGTCCTGGCAGAGTATTCATGAACATGTTAGCCATTTCCTTCTCCAACATAGAAGGTTGAACACGGGAAGCTGTTTCTCTCCAGTGTTGAGCGTATTCTCTGAAGCACTCATTGCTTTTAAGAGACAGATTTTGAAGTTGAGTTCTGTCCGGAGCCATGTCTGTATTATATTGATACTGCTTCACGAAAGCCTCAGCCAAATCCCTCCAGCAACGGATGTGGGCTCTATCCAGCCTCATATACCATTCCAGGGATGCCCCAGCTAGGCTGTCCTGGAAAAAGTACATAAGCAACTTTTCGTCATCGGAGTATGCAACCATTTTACGGAAATAGGCTTGCACATGGGTCTTCGGGCAAGAGTTTCCATTGTATTTGTCAAATATCGGGACCTTGAATTTCGGTGGCACTCTCACACCTGGGACCAGCCCCAAGTCAGCAACATCTACTCCCAGAGGATTCTGTCCTTCCACTGCCTTCAACCTCTCTTCCAATCTTCTAAACATGGGGTCCACACCATGACCCATACCAAAGTCTTCCTGCAGCAGGGGGAACTGATCGTCCTGATCATCATGAACGGGCTGTTGACCGGAGGTGACATGTAGGATTGGGGTAGGCCCCGGTCCATTGGGTCCATTAGCCTCTCCAGCTGGAGGATCAGTCACCGTCTCTGGTTGAGCAGGGGGATTCCTCTGTATCATCTGCCTGAGCTCTTGTTGTCCCTGAGCCACCCCTTGAACCACATCCATGAATTGATTCATGCGGATTTTCATCTCGGCGAACTCTGCCTGTAGGCCTTCCATTACTCTCTGTTGGTTTCTGCGGGTACCGTACCGGTGAATGCCTGAGTCAGCTATCCTGATGATTGAACACCAAACAAACGGAGAACACTATGGCGGTACCTGTTATGCAAGACATGCTAATGAATATGTAAATGCAATGACATGTTTATCAATTCCAAAGGTATTCACCCCTTGATTCTAGTCTCTCAATAGATAAACGATGTAAAAAAAAAGACTAAGTCGTTGATGAGAACCAAGAAAATTCCGACTAGAATCAAGTAGAAGATATAAACCCCACAGAAATGGATAAACATGTGTGAATGATTATGAATGCAAAATGATGTGATGCAAAATGATGTGAATGCAGTGCAGTGGCATGGGAATCAGGATCGCTGTATTTGCTTGAACATCTGTCAGGTTGCACTGTCTGGAGAGAAATTAAGAGCACACCAAACAAAGGTCATGGGATGGATCGTGTTATCCTTAATATCAACCACCCATTTTGGTGGATTATGGTTTACACCTTATCAACACCCAAGTTTCATTGATATTAAGGATACCTGATCGGATCAACCATGAATCAAGGGTTTGTTGCAAGTCACGAGCATGGAGTTTAGGTTAAGAACCACCCAAAAGGAGTGTACTAAGGTTTAAACCTGCCAAACATGTTCTACAAAAGGTTCCCATAGTCATAATCCCATCTTTCGGATATTATCGGAGGAACGACTACTCGTATTCCAAAAATATTCTCAAGAGAGACTCTTATGAGTGTAGTATCGTGTAACAATCGTATCAAATCTTACACTTGAACGACTTTCGCACTACGTCCTACGAATAGGCCAAGATGGGTTTGGTAAACTAAGGTCCCCGACTTCTAAGGTCTATATTGGAAAAAGTAATGTCTAACCACAACTTACTTGTGTGACATTATTGATCTCAACATGACCTCCACCAAGTGAATGGGCTTGCAAGTCAACTTGCTAAAGAATAACTCCACACAAGTCGACAAGACTATGCCATTCTCCTATCCTAAGTGCACTCAAGTTCGGGTATAGAACTCATCTCTCACAAAGATCACCAAGCAGCCATAGCCAGCCAACAGATACAGCAATGATATGTACACAATGCAATAAGGTAAAGCAGGTAAATAAATAACTGTACAAAAGCATGAACACCCAACAAACAAACAAACTACAAAAGCTATGAGGGACACGCTTAGGGAAACCGGGTCCACAGCAGAGTCGCCAGCTGTCGCAACCTGAAAAATACAGTGTGCGAAAAAACAATCGGCGAAAGAAAATGACAGGAGAGTCGCCACCGTGCGTTATTTATCCCAAAGGAGGGAAAGGAAACGCTCGAAGTAAACCTGGAAAAAGGAAAGGACAAGACAGGGTCTCGCAACCAAATCTTGGGTTCGGGAGTCGATTATGCGAAGGGAAGGTATTAGCACCCCTACGCATCCGTAGTACTCTACGGGATCCACTTTTGTAGTTCTTGTCTAAAGGGTGTGAGTTTATCTTGTGTTGTTTACTAAAAAAAATGGGTTAAATGAAAATGACTCGCGCGGATGTCGCATCTACTGCATACGTATCTCATATGAATATGAGAATCAGAGTCTTCGTAGCTCGGCTGACCTATGGGTTAGGGGGATGTGTGCTCGCTAAGACATCGCGTCTTATGCCTACGTATCTCATCTGGAATGAGAATCAGAGCAAGCCGTAGTTCGGCTAACTACAGGGTTATGGATTGGGTTTTGGACGAACGACGTTACTACGCAATCTACCGGATGCTCGACCTTTGGAGACTTACTCACCTGTAGTAGAAGGAGTAAACGTGTGTTTAGGAGAAGAAAAATCAATGAAGGGTTAGGGTTTGGGATGCTCATGCAAAAAGGCAGTCCTTGACGCAGGAACCTGTAAAAAAAAAATAAACACACAAAAACATTGCCTCCTATCGAGGTCTTCCAGCTAGGAAAGCAGTAAAATGCGGGAAAAATGTAAAAGTACCACGCGGATAAAGATCTGAAGTAACAGCAATTAGAGGAATGGGAAACCCAGGGATCCTTCCAAGCTAAACACCATCAAAGAAAGTGAATCAGTACAGGTAATCGGAATGAAACCTCCAGGCGGTATCCCACAAATAAAGTGGAACACCAGGCAAACCATCCCTGCAAGAGTATGTGAGCCCTCACAAAAACTCAACAAAAGGGTTAGTGAAACACGATAAGCAATTTTTTCATGGATAATAGTATGGTTTCAGAAACCTCAAACCCTGTGGCATACACTTCAGAAATTAAACGATTAAGCATTCAAGGCATAGGTTTCACCCATTCATGCATGTGCGAAACCTAACGATATCCACACTTCCAAATTCAAACATAATACTTCACACATTTAGAATATTCAAATTGAAGGCATAAAATAATGGGAATATGGCAAACCTGATTGGAGAGCTTGATTGAAATTGAGTTGCACCCGTGAGGTTTACAAAACAATCTTTAGGGTTTATGTGAGGCAGAGGTGATTTTGTACAGTTGAGTTCCCTTCAGGGTTTGGAGGCTGCTCTGAACTCTGTTAGCTCTTCTCTCACTATCTTTTTCCCAGACAGGGTAATAGGAATAGAATGAATTTTGTTTCACTGAAACTCTGAATTTATAACCTGATTTTTGTGGACCTGTGGACTCAAATGAGAGAGGTTCAAGTCCAAGATTTTTCTATTATATTTTATTTATTTATTTATTTAATTAATTTTTTTTTTTTAATTTCGTTTTCCGTTTTTTTTTTCTCGTTTTTTTTTGCTTTTTTTTGTTTTTTGTTTTTTTAAATATTCCGATTGCCATGATGAAATGCAAATGCTAAATGACCTAAAAATGAATGCATGCATGAGGTGTAAAGCGTATGTTTCCAGGAAAAATGAAGGGTAAATTTTGGGGTATTAGAGTGGGCCCCAGGAAAATTTAAAGTTTTCAAAAAAAATTCAAAAAATTCGCACGCCTGACACGGGTGGCCGTGTCAGGTTATTGTTTAGCCTCTTTCCACAAAATGTTTTACAGTGATCCTCACACGGGTCGCGTCAGGCCACTGTTTTACCAAACCTCAAACCAATTTTCCTTCAGTGCTCCTGACACGGCCCGTGTCAGCTGACATGGGTGGCCATGTTAGGCCACTGTTTTCCAACATCCTTCATGCATTTTCCTCCTCTGACACGGCCCGTGTCAGCTGACACGGGTGGCCGTGTCAGGCTGTCCTTTTGGTTGTTTTTTGGTTTTCTTGTCAGGTCAACCGCTGGTTCCTCTGGCTCCTCCTTGTAGGACTCCTGTATACCTACAGACACACACAAATGCTTAGAAATAAAAAATTGTGGGTTGCCTCCCACGAAGCGCTTCATTTAACGTCGCATGGCTCGACGGTTCATCCCACTTATTATGGGGGGGTATTTCAGGTTCAAAACCTTGTTGTACCTCTTGTCTACAACTAGGACGGTTGTCTATTTTCTCAGTGTGGACTCCTTTGTGCCATGATTCCTTTTTAACCTTCCTCTTAGTGTTGGGAATCTTTCCGTTTAGGGTGGCTACTGGCAGTGGTGAGATTTTAATGGCATTCAATGTCCTGATTAAGCCTACTTGATACTGAGATTCTGTATCTTCCTCCAGCTCCTGGTCTTCAATAGCGTTCAATGTTATTTCCTTGTCGTGAACTTTCAAGGTTAACATGCACTGATCCATGTCGAGCTTGCATCGACTCGTCTTCATGAAAGGTCGACCCAGAATGATGGGTGCCTCATTATCTTCAGGTATGTCTAGGATTACAAAATCAACTGGAAAATTCAAGTCCGCTATTGTTACCAGCACATCTTCAGCTATACCATATGCATCTTTTCTTGAGTGATCCGCAAACTTCAGATTGTTCTTTATATCACTGATATTTTTTAATACCCAGCCTGTGATAGATCGATAATGGCATCAGATTCACACTAGCTCCAGAATCTATTAGTACCTTTTTGAAGGTTCTTTCTTTGATTGTGCATGGTACTATGACAGTTCCTGGATCCTTTTGTTTGTTAGGAATGGTCTGCTCCAGTGAGTTTACATCATATTGTTTCTTCCCGGATACCTGTTCTTTAGTGGTTTGTTTCCTTTCAACCATTACCTATTCCACGAATTTCTTATACATGGGCATCCTTTCAAGTGCTTCAAACAAGGCCATATGACCCTCAACCCTTTTAAACATTGTCATGAATTTCTCCAAGTCTGACTCACTAGGTTCCTTCTTTGTCATTCTCTGAGGGTAGGGCAGCTTAATCATCGGTTTAGTTCCTTTTGTAGTTTCTTCTTTAGTCGGCTCGCTCGGTGATACAATTTTTTTCTTTTTAGCAGCCTTTTTCTCTGTCGTCGTGACAATATTAACATTCTCCTGACCTCTCGGATTTTGAACTATTTCACTTGGTAGGAAACTTGGTGTTCGAGAACTTGTCAGTTGTTGTGCTATCTGCCCCAACTGAACTTCGAGATTCTTTAGGGAGGCGGTGGTGTTTTTCTGATTGTTTCTAGTCTCTTCTTCAAATTGCCTCTTTTGAGCTGCTAGGTTTTCAATGGCAATCTCCCAGTCTGCCTTTTTAGGTGCATGTTGTTATTAATGCTGATACTGAGTCTGATATTGCCATGTACCCTGTTGCGGAACATTCCCTCTCTGATGTTTCCAGGAGAAGTTTGGATGATTCTTCCAACCTGGGTTGTAAGGGGTTAGAGTAGGGATTATTCTGCTTCAAGAATTTGATCTCTTCAATTTGATGGGGAGTCGTAAAGCAATAGAAAGTGTGATGAGGTCCATTACAAATTTCACAAGTGCTCTCCTGAGCTGGTTGAACCTGCGCTATCTGTTGCATACCTATATTCATAGCTTTTAGCTTTTTGTCTACTTCGGCAGCAACAATGCCTTCCAGACGGATTTTATTTGTCTCTAATTTTAGATCAATCACCCCATCTGGCTGCCTGGTACACCTGTCATATAGCTTTAGATGCTCATTAGCAGCTATTGCTATAATAATCCTCTTGATACCAGTGGCTATTGAGAAATTTATTGAGCCACCGGCTACTGTATCAATCAACTGTTTTGTCTTTGTTTTCAGCCCATTAACGAACATCTGCATTTGTTCTGTCTGATCCATATTATGAGTGGGACACGCGACTAAGATCCCTTTGAATCTTTTGTAAGTGTCTCCCAATGATTCACCATCCTTCTGTTTGAAATTCAGAATTTCATACCTTTTTCTCAAGAATACTGATGTTGGAAAATACTCATTTAAGAATGCAGTTTCCATCTCCTCCCAAGAAGTGATACTACCGGCAGGGAGAGAATAGAACCATTCTTCCGCGTCTTCAGCTAAAGTGAACGGGAACATTCTTAATTTTTTTGCTTCATCAGTGTGACCATCAATTTTCAAGGTGGTGCTCATGGTCTGAAATCTCTGCAGGTGTTTGTTGGCATCTTCATTAACCTTTCCGGTGAAAGGTTTTCTTTCCAATTGATTGATCGTGCTAGGATGCAGTTGAAAATTTGTCACATTCACCGGTTGGTTAACAATGGTCAGTCGACCACCCGGTGCGTTTGCACCTCCATAGTCACCTAGGAGTCTTTCCGGAGGTGGAGGAGGTGGAATTGGAGGAACTTCAGCCATTGGTTCCTTGACTTCTGGTTGATCCGAGGTACTTTCTTCTGTAGAATCCACTCTTTGTTCTCTGCGTCTTTTGTGAAGGGTTCTCTCGATCTCTGCGTCAAAAATAATTTCAGCTGAGGGTTTTCCTCGCATACACTGGTTAGTAAAATATAAATGACAGAAAAATAATTTTATTGCAGAGCAACAAAATTTTAATTGAAATTAAATTAAACTCTATATTTTTGGCAGTCCCCGGCAACGGCGCCAAAAACTTGATAGGGAAAATAACAAGTGTACTATTTTGCCTTTTATAGTAATAACGGGGAAATTCCCCGAATGTCGATCTCAAGGACTGCACGTTAGTATTGAGTTTAAATTATCATTCAATTAAATAAAAAGTATTAATTTAGTTTTTGAGTGTAAAAAGAAAATAATAAAGAAATATGAAAAGAAGGGTTTATAGAGAAAAAGGAACAATGTCAGGGAAGGTGTATGATTTATCCCTGTAACAACTCTGAGTTACTATTGCATCAACAAATATCAATTACTACCAGTTCTCAAGGGTCTTTTGTCCAAAGTCCTTGGTGAGAAAACATTTAATCAATCTACCCTAATTCCTATGTCCATAGCCAATTAGGGTGAAGTTAAGCTGTATAATATCAAGAATGCTCTGGTTCATACAGGGTATCCCTAGTCCTAGGTGATATCTACTGCAGAGTAACCTGATGAAAACCTTATCACTGGCGGTCCAGCCTAAGTGATAACCATAAATCAATCTCAATTGGTCCGAAAGAGAAAGCAATAAACACATCAAAAGGTCACCGTAAACAAAATATTATAAATGCAAATGTAAACTCAAATTCATTACAATTCTAAATCAGGGACAACCCCTAGCATTGGGGGGTTTAGCTACTCATATTGTTTAAAACAAATTCAAGATAAAAATTACACATTACAAGTAATTGGATGACTTTGATCTTCAATCGCTCCCGCTCATGAATCTCTTAAGCTCTCCAAATGCCTTGATCTCTGTAATACTTGATTGCTTCATAATACTGTGGTTTGTTGTATTCCAAGATGATTTTTCCTTTGGCAGAAGACCTCTTTTTATAGTGAAAGTTCCCAGCAGTAGTTGGACAAGTCCAAAGATGTCTCCACAAAGCCCGAAGAATGAAAAGCCCAAGAAAATTGGAAATATTAGGCTTGGGCTGACATGGCCCGTGTCAGCTGACACGGGTGGCCGTGTCAGCCTACTGTTTCTCCTGACACGCCCATGGCAAGCCTAACACGGGGGGTTTCTGTAACACCCCAATTAAAATAAGCTAATCATTTAATTTAAATTAATATTTTATTTATTAATTTAATTGAATAATTGGAAGTTTGGATTAATATTATTATTTTGGAATAATAATTATTGGGATTATTATTATTGGATTATTATTTTATAATTGGAATAAAAGTGGAAAATCAGTAAAAAGGTCCCATTTGGTAAAAAGGTTATTGTTTTCACGTGAAAAGGAAAAAAAAAGAGACAGAACGGGGAAAAGGGCAAAAAGAGAACCAGAGAACGAAGGTTGAAGGAAGGAGAAGCTTGGAGCTCAGAGGCTGCCGGATTAACTCAGGTAAGGGGGGTTTATCGTTGATTGACGGGTATTATATGATAATATGTCATGGGTAGTGATAGACCTTTAATTTACCTTTGAATTGGATGATTATGATGAATTGTGGAAATAATTGATGAACGAAATTGAGCGATAATCGAAAGAAATTCGTAGGAATTGTATGTGATAATGTCAGGAGTTGTGAAATCAAATAGGGAATGATTCGGGTTAGATGATATGAGTGATTTCTGTGTAAATTTGGACTGTGGAAGGTGAGATCGAATAGAACTCGTAGCAGGAAAAACCATAGCAGATCTGGAAATCTGGTTTCTGGTCATACGCGTATGGCACTAGGCAATACGCGTATGGGATGGCTGGTACGCGTATGGCGCTAGGCAATACGCGTATGGATGAGGAAGATGAAATTTTGAACGTAAAATGGTCTCTGGTGGTACGCGTATGGGGAAGTGATACGCGTAGCATACGCGTATGGAATTGGGCAATACGCGTATGGTTTGGTCAGGATTTAGGCAATACGCGTATGAGCATAGGCAATACGCGTATGGGCAGGATTGTGATTTCCTGTGCTGTTGTCGTACAGTTTTTGACTGTTTAGGCTGAGTAGTGAGACTTAGCTGAGGTATGATGAAATAGGGATCAATTCCCGTTGTTTTGAGTAGTATAGTTATTAGTAGAGTGTGCTAATACTGTATTTGATTTATAGCATGTTGTGATATGCTTTTGTGATAAATGTATTGACAATGTGTGTTGGTTGGTATGCATTATACTGTAAATGTATCAGTGATGTATGCATCTGTGAATAGACTGTCATATGTTTATTCTTGAGTTGTTGTTGTTGTTGCATTGCTAGGTGATTAGCATGCATAGTCTAGCCTTTGGGGCTGTAGCTAATTCCCATTGTGAGGAATTAGTGAGTGGTGGATTGTTGTTGATGCTTGCATACTAAATGAGTAGCGTGCATAGTCTAGCCTTTGGGGCTGTAGCTAATTCTCATTGTGAGGAATTAGTGAGTGAGTCATTAGATCTCAATGAGTGGGACTAGTGAGCTCAGTAGCCGTATCCAGAGGGATCGGTGAGCTTGGACTATATGTTCAAGAAAAGTCGGTACCGCATGTGTAGAGTCTCATTGCATAATGAATGCATGGCATAGCCTGTGGGGCTGTAGCTAATTCCCATTGTGAGGAATTAGTGAGTAAATCGTTGTGTTGTGTTGTTGGTGTTGAGCATGTTTTGATATATACATATGCTAATTGTTATTGTTGAGTATGAGGTTGCGTTGATACTGCCGTTATGGAGTGGGTAGTCTGGTTAGGGTGATTGGAGGCGTTATTTACTTAACATTACATGTTGTTGTATAATGCTTGTTATATTGATTGAGAAACTCACCCTTACACTATTTTTTCAGGCAACCAGCTATGAGTGAATAGAAGTAAATGCTTGGAGTCCAGAGTAGTCTCCTAAGGGGTCATGCTCTGATAGATGTAACATCGGGATGGGATGTTTGAATATGTTTGATTTTGTTGTTGATCAACTTTACATGTAAAGTGGTACATGATTTAAATGTTGATTTTTGGTATCCGCTGCGAATTATGCAAAGAACCTTATTTGGATTAAATAAATGAGCATGACAGGTTATTTTGAGGAATGTTGTGAAATAATTGTGTGACACCCTTCGGGGCATAATTACTCTGATTAATGTGTTATTATTTTTAATTAAATATTTTGGGGTATTTAGAAGGGTGTTACATTAGTGGTATCAGAGCATAGTCGGTCGAGTCGAGTCGTAATTATTCTGTTTCCCCTGTACGGGATAGGTGTTGTGTAACCCTATCAGTACTTATTTGTTTTAGTTGTTTGGGTTTTCAGAATAGAGATGGCTGGAAGAGGTAGAGATGATGCTGCAATTGCTGAGGCTCTGGGTATGCTAGCTGGAGTACTTGGAGGAAATCAGAATGTTATGGGAATGGGAGCTGCTCGTCAGTTGAGTGAGTTCCAGAAGAACAATCCTCCAATGTTCAAAGGAGCATACGATCCAGATGGTGCTCAGAAGTGGTTGAAGGAGATAGAGAGGATCTTTAGAGTAACTGAGTGTGCTGAGAATCAGAAGGTCAGGTTCGGTACACATATGCTGTCAGAAGAAGCTGATGATTGGTGGGTTGCTACCCGCACTGAGTTGGAAACTGCTGGAAATGCTGATATTTCTTGGGCTGTGTTCAGAGAGAGATTTCTGAGGAAGTATTTTCCCGAGGATGTCAGAGGAAAGAAAGAGATAGAATTCTTGGAATTGAAGCAGGGTAACAGGTCTGTTACGGAGTATGCTGCGAAGTTCACAGAGCTGTCAAAGTACTATACTCCTTATAGTGAGGCTGCTGGAGAATTTTCGAAGTGTGTGAAGTTTGAGAACGGGTTGCGTCCCGAGATCAAGCAGGCAATTGGATATCAGCGAATCAGGGTGTTTTCTGATTTGGTTGACTGTTGCAGGATTTTTGAACAGGATTCCAAAGCCAGAGCAGAGAGCTATCAGCAGAGGGTTGATAGGAAGGGTAAGAATCAGGTTGATCGTGGGAAACCGTATGCAGCTGGCAAAGGTTTTCAGAGGCAGAGTGGGATGAAGAGGCCTAGTGGGGGAGACTCCAGTGCTCCTGTTAAGTGTTACAGATGTGGTCGGGCTGGACATCGTGTTCATGAGTGTACCAGTGCTGAGATGAAATGTTTCAAGTGTGGAAAAGGTGGTCATTTGGCTGCAGAGTGCCGGTTGAAGACTGTGACTTGTTTCAACTGTGGAGAGTTGGGTCATATCAGTCCACAGTGTCCAAAGCCAAAGAAAGAGAATCAGTCGGGAGGCAAGGTTTTTGCTTTATCGGGTTCTGAGACTTCTGCAGATGATCGTTTGATCCGAGGTACGTGTTATATTAATGGCTTTCCTCTTGTAGCTATTATTGACACAGGAGCTACTCATTCTTTTATATCCTTGGATTGTGCTGTGAAACTTAAGTTAGAGATATCTGAGATGTTGGGTAGTATGGTGATTGATACTCCTGCGAAGGGTTCAGTGACTACTACTTCTGTTTGTTTAAGTTGTCCTTTGAGTATTTTTGGTAGAGACTTTGGGATAGACCTTGTGTGTCTTCCACTAGTACAGGTTGATGTTATTCTGGGTATGAACTGGTTGGTGTTTAACCGGTTTCTATCAACTGTTTTGATAAGACGGTGATTTTCCTGAGATTGAGGAAGGAAAGAGTTTGTTTTTATCAGCCAGGCAGGTGGATGAGGAAGTGGCAGAGGGTGCAGAGTTGTTTATGCTGTTAGCGACTTTGGAGGCTAAAGATAAACTGGTGATTGGCGATCTAGCTGTAGTGTGTGATTTTCCTGATGTGTTTCCGGAAGAAGTGAATGAATTGCCACCAGAACGTGAAGTTGAGTTCTCGATTGATTTGGTGCCTGGTACTAGACCGATATCGATGGCTCCGTACCGTATGTCTGCTGTTGAGCTAGCTGAATTGAAGAGTCAGTTGGAAGATTTGCTGGATAAGAAATTTATTCGTCCGAGTGTGTCACCGTGGGGTGCACCAGTGTTGTTGGTTAAGAAGAAAGAAGGTACTATGAGGTTGTGTGTGGATTACAGACAACTGAATAAAGTGACGATCAAGAATCGGTATCCTTTACCGAGGATTGATGATTTGATGGACCAATTGGTTGGTGCTAGTGTGTTCAGCAAGATAGATTTGAGATCTGGGTATCATCAGATACGTGTGAAGACTGAAGATATTCAGAAGACTGCTTTCAGAACAAGGTATGGACATTATGAGTATTCTGTGATGCCTTTTGGAGTGACTAATGCGCCTGGAGTATTTATGGAGTATATGAATAGGATTTTTCATCCGTATCTAGATCAGTTTGTTGTAGTGTTTATTGATGACATTTTGGTGTATTCGAAATCTGAAGAAGAGCATGCTGAACATTTGAGAGTGGTTTTGGGAGTTCTACGAGAAAAGAAGTTATTTGCTAAACTGTCGAAGTGTGAATTTTGGTTAGAAGAAGTTAGTTTTCTTGGCCATGTGATTTCCAGAGGTGGTGTTGCCGTTGATCCTTCTAAGATAGAAGCGGTATCTAAGTGGGAAGCTCCGAAGTCAGTTTCTGAGATAAGGAGTTTTCTTGGTTTGGCTGGTTATTATAGGAAGTTTATCGAAGGATTTTCCAAGTTGGCGTTACCGTTGACAATGTTGACTAGAAAGGGGCAAGCGTTTGTTTGGGATTCAAAATGTGAAGAAGGTTTCCAAGAGTTAAAGAGGAGGTTAACTACTGCTCCTATTCTGATATTACCGAGTTCGTCGGAATTATTTGAAGTTTACTGTGATGCTTCATTGTTGGGTTTAGGTGGTGTGTTGATGCAGAATAAGCAGGTTATAGCTTATGCTTCGAGACAACTAAGGGTTCATGAGAGGAACTATCCGACACATGATTTAGAGTTGGCAGCTGTGGTATTTGTTCTGAAGTTGTGGAGACATTATTTGTATGGGTCAAGATTTGAAGTTTTCAGTGACCATAAGAGTTTGAAGTATTTGTTTGATCAGAAAGAGCTGAATATGAGACAGAGGAGGTGGTTAGAATTTTTGAAGGATTATGATTTTGGTTTGAATTACCATCCGGGTAAAGCAAATGTGGTGGCTGATGCATTGAGTCGAAAATCATTGCATATGTCTATGTTGATGGTTAAGGAATTGGACTTAATTGAACAGTTTAGAGACTTGAGTTTGGTGTGTGAGAGTACTCACAATAGTGTTAAACTGGGAATGTTGAGATTAACAAGTGGTATTCTGGATGAGATCAGAGAGGGTCAGAAATCCGATATGCTTTTGGTGGATAAGATGACTGTAGTGAATCGAGGTCAAGGTGGTGAATTCAGAGTTGATGAGAATGGTGTTTTGAGATTTGGTGATCGGGTGTGTATTCCGGATGTTACTGAGCTTAAGAAGAGTATTCTTGAAGAAGGACATCGTAGTGGTTTGAGTATTCATCCTGGAGCTACGAAGATGTATCATGATTTGAAAAGGTTATTTTGGTGGCCGGGAATGAAAAGAGAAATTGCAAGTTTTGTGTATTCCTGTTTGACTTGCCAAAAGTCGAAGATTGAGCATCAGAAGCCGTCTGGGCTAATGCAACCGTTGGCTATTCCAGAGTGGAAGTGGGACAGTATCAGTATGGATTTTGTTTCTGGTTTGCCGAGGACAAGTAAGAATTTTGAGGCTATTTGGGTGATTGTTGATAGATTGACGAAGTCGGCTCATTTCATTCCGATCAGAATGGATTATCCGTTGGAGAGACTAGCCGAGTTGTATATTGAGAAGATTGTGAGTTTGCATGGTATTCCGTCTAGTATTGTTTCGGACAGAGATCCTAGATTTACATCGAAGTTCTGGGAAGGTTTGCAGAGGGCTTTGGGAACTAAGCTGAGATTGAGTTCTGCATATCATCCGCAGACTGATGGTCAGACTGAGAGGACGATTCAGTCGTTAGAGGATCTTTTGAGAGCTTGTGTTTTAGAAAAAGGAGGTGCTTGGGATTGTTATTTGCCGTTGATTGAGTTTACCTACAACAATAGTTTTCATTCGAGCATCGGTATGGCACCGTTTGAAGCTTTGTATGGTAGGAGATGTCGGACGCCTTTATGTTGGTATGAGTCCGGTGAGAGTGCTGTGGTTGGACCGGAGATTGTTCAGCAAACTACAGAAAAGATTAAGATGATTCAGGATAAGATGAGAATTGCTCAAAGTCGTCAGAAGAGTTATCATGATAGGAGGAGGAAGTCACTTGAGTTCCAAGAGGGAGATCATGTGTTTCTTCGTGTTACTCCGATAACTGGTGTTGGTCGAGCTTTGAAATCGAAGAAGTTGACACCTCGATTTATTGGTCCTTATCAGATTTTGGAGAGGATAGGAGAGGTAGCCTATCGTATCGCTTTACCGCCGTCGCTTGCGAATTTGCATGAGGTTTTTCATGTGTCTCAGTTGAGGAGATACATTCATGATCCATCGCATGTTGTCCAAATAGATGATGTACAGGTGAGAGATAACCTGACTGTTGAGACATCACCTATGAGGATTGAGGATCGAGAGCTGAAGCAGCTGCGGGGTAAAGAGATTGCCTTGGTGAAGGTAGCTTGGGGAGGACCAGCAGGTGGCAATGTGACTTGGGAACTTGAGAGTCAGATGAAGGAGTCTTATCCGGAGTTGTTCGCTTGAGGTATGTTTTCGAGGACGAAAACTCTTTTAGTGGGGGAGAGTTGTAACACCCCAATTAAAATAAGCTAATCATTTAATTTAAATTAATATTTTATTTATTAATTTAATTGAATAATTGGAAGTTTGGATTAATATTATTATTTTGGAATAATAATTATTGGGATTATTATTATTGGATTATTATTTTATAATTGGAATAAAAGTGGAAAATCAGTAAAAGGTCCCATTTGGTAAAAAGGTTATTGTTTTCACGTGAAAAGGAAAAAAAAAGAGACAGAACGGGGAAAAGGGCAAAAAGAGAACCAGAGAACGAAGGTTGAAGGAAGGAGAAGCTTGGAGCTCAGAGGCTGCCGGATTAACTCAGGTAAGGGGGGTTTATCGTTGATTGACGGGTATTATATGATAATATGTCATGGGTAGTGATAGACCTTTAATTTACCTTTGAATTGGATGATTATGATGAATTGTGGAAATAATTGATGAACGAAATTGAGCGATAATCGAAAGAAATTCGTAGGAATTGTATGTGATAATGTCAGGAGTTGTGAAATCAAATAGGGAATGATTCGGGTTAGATGATATGAGTGATTTCTGTGTAAATTTGGACTGTGGAAGGTGAGATCGAATAGAACTCGTAGCAGGAAAAACCATAGCAGATCTGGAAATCTGGTTTCTGGTCATACGCGTATGGCACTAGGCAATACGCGTATGGGATGGCTGGTACGCGTATGGCGCTAGGCAATACGCGTATGGATGAGGAAGATGAAATTTTGAACGTAAAATGGTCTCTGGTGGTACGCGTATGGGGAAGTGATACGCGTAGCATACGCGTATGGAATTGGGCAATACGCGTATGGTTTGGTCAGGATTTAGGCAATACGCGTATGAGCATAGGCAATACGCGTATGGGCAGGATTGTGATTTCCTGTGCTGTTGTCGTACAGTTTTTGACTGTTTAGGCTGAGTAGTGAGACTTAGCTGAGGTATGATGAAATAGGGATCAATTCCCGTTGTTTTGAGTAGTATAGTTATTAGTAGAGTGTGCTAATACTGTATTTGATTTATAGCATGTTGTGATATGCTTTTGTGATAAATGTATTGACAATGTGTGTTGGTTGGTATGCATTATACTGTAAATGTATCAGTGATGTATGCATCTGTGAATAGACTGTCATATGTTTATTCTTGAGTTGTTGTTGTTGTTGCATTGCTAGGTGATTAGCATGCATAGTCTAGCCTTTGGGGCTGTAGCTAATTCCCATTGTGAGGAATTAGTGAGTGGTGGATTGTTGTTGATGCTTGCATACTAAATGAGTAGCGTGCATAGTCTAGCCTTTGGGGCTGTAGCTAATTCTCATTGTGAGGAATTAGTGAGTGAGTCATTAGATCTCAATGAGTGGGACTAGTGAGCTCAGTAGCCGTATCCAGAGGGATCGGTGAGCTTGGACTATATGTTCAAGAAAAGTCGGTACCGCATGTGTAGAGTCTCATTGCATAATGAATGCATGGCATAGCCTGTGGGGCTGTAGCTAATTCCCATTGTGAGGAATTAGTGAGTAAATCGTTGTGTTGTGTTGTTGGTGTTGAGCATGTTTTGATATATACATATGCTAATTGTTATTGTTGAGTATGAGGTTGCGTTGATACTGCCGTTATGGAGTGGGTAGTCTGGTTAGGGTGATTGGAGGCGTTATTTACTTAACATTACATGTTGTTGTATAATGCTTGTTATATTGATTGAGAAACTCACCCTTACACTATTTTTTCAGGCAACCAGCTATGAGTGAATAGAAGTAAATGCTTGGAGTCCAGAGTAGTCTCCTAAGGGGTCATGCTCTGATAGATGTAACATCGGGATGGGATGTTTGAATATGTTTGATTTTGTTGTTGATCAACTTTACATGTAAAGTGGTACATGATTTAAATGTTGATTTTTGGTATCCGCTGCGAATTATGCAAAGAACCTTATTTGGATTAAATAAATGAGCATGACAGGTTATTTTGAGGAATGTTGTGAAATAATTGTGTGACACCCTTCGGGGCATAATTACTCTGATTAATGTGTTATTATTTTTAATTAAATATTTTGGGGTATTTAGAAGGGTGTTACAGTTTCTGCCTGACGCGGCCTGTGTCAGCTGACATGGGTGGCCGTGTCAGGCTACTGCTTTCTTTCTTCTGCTTCCCTTGCCCTGACACGGGTGGCCGTGTCAGGCCTCCTATACCGGGGTTTTCTGCTCTTTTGCGTGCCGAACTCTCGCACTGTCGTATTCTGAGTTCTCCGGTTCTTCTACCTAGATTTGTCGGACAAAAACACAGATATCCTACGCATAAAATCAAGATAAACAAAGTAAAACATAACAAAGATTAAAAATGCGTAAATAAAATAACGGAAGTAAAACTACTCGAATTGTACCTTAAATGCTTGCACAGTGTATCAAATGTCTCTGTTTTGCGTCGGATCAGTAATGAAAACTTACTATAAATGGTGACTGATCACCTCTCATGAATGGCTTAAGACTTGAACAAAATTCAAAATCTTCTTGTGGAATGTCTAGTTGTTGTCTACAAAATATGTTATTATGCACATGTAACTTATGTTTTGACATGAAGTCCAACCATATGTGGTCAGACACACACTTCGATAATGTCAGAAAAGAAAGCTCTTTGATTTTTCCCTTTCAAAATCCCACAAAGAAAAAACATCACGTGCTATAGTGCTTCGGGAGATTGGAATATATCTTGGCTGAAATACATTTATACAACGACGAAAAACTTTACGATCCACATGTATATACGAAAGCTCCATTTCCAAAATCATGTCAACCACTGCCTTCTGATATTTCTATTGATTAAATTTGACTAACACCATTATTTAAGAGGAAACCACATTTGTTGTTGATGAAGGAGTTGTTTCTAATCTCTTATTCGCTTCGCTATTTGGGTTACTCTTGTAAATATTTGATTGAGCAGTCATGGAAGATGTTCCATATTGGACTTTAGCTTGGAGCCACCGTAGTTGGATCTAACTATACCAATAAAGTCTAAATCGTGAGTGAAGTAAGTCTAGACATAAGATTTGTTTTTGTTAGACGAGGGCAACTGATCTAGAGGAGGGATGAATAGATCTCCAGTTAAAAATTCAGAGTTTAAAAATATTTTCTATGGATTTACGAAAGCGATTCCGGATCAAAACTTGTCTATCCGAACTGGTTATCGAAAGGACCGGATACGGGTCTAAACTGTAATGTGATAAGTTTAATACAATGCCAATATGAAAATTAGAATCAATATGATTTTCTAAAAATACGTTTGAACTTCATAACACTTTGTTAAGCTATTTCCAATGAAACAAGTTGACAAAATTGACTTGAGGAATTTGTCAAACACTTGGTGTGCAATGATCACCAAGCAGAATTTCTCTATGTGTTGATAATGGTGGAATCCAATTGCAATTGTTAGATTGTAATTCTCTTTACAAAAGTAGTTTGAAAAATCATATAACACTTATAAATTTTCTGCAATTAACTATTGCGCACTTAATTCAAAACAATAACAAATGAAAAGTACAGGGAAAGGGAGAGAGAGAGAGAGAGAGAGAGAGAGAGAGAGAGAGAGAGATGAATTTTTTAGGCAATTCTCTAATCGACCTTACTATGGGTACGTCTGCCCCCAATTCCAAACGAGAATTTAGATAGTTTCTACAACATTTTTCAAAATGTTATACAAGAGAAGAAATAAATATAGAAACCCTCAAATTTAGTATTTGATGTTGATCATATCTTCTTCTCTCCCCTTGATCTTAAGCAAGATCAAGTAACCCAAGAATTCTAATTGTTATCGCTACTCCCTTGATAGACACCACTGTTCTTCAAGGCTTTCACTCGACTGAATTCAATCGTGAAACTCTTATAAAAAGCCCTCAGATCTATCCTGATCTTGGATGGAAAACTCCAATTGGTTTTATCAATGAAACTCTCAAAGATTCTCAACCCAATTAAGATATATAAACCCTAACTTGGATGTTATCACTCTCAATCTAGATCATTCAACAAGAATTATTGTGTGTAAATGTTGAATGAATGTTATGAAGAAGAATGAAGATGAAGAGGAATCTTTGTATCTTTCAGGTTTCAATATTTTGAAATGAGATGCATGAATGTATTTATATGTGTGTAAGAAAGAGGAAATGTAACAGAAAATTTGTGCAAAGAATAACAAACTTATTTCATAAAAAAAGGAGCTATGAGTTGACTCATAAAATCCATGTGTTGAAGCATGAAGTATAGAGAGAAAATGATTTGTGAAACCATGACTTATGCATCGACCCATACAGCTATGTGTCAACTCATAGAAGAAAAAATTCTTCTATGCATCAACTTGTAACATGGGAGAGTCGACTCGTACTGTCCAGGGAGTTTCCTCTTAAAAATAGAGCCTTCATGCATCGATATTTAGCAGCTATGAGTCGATGCATGTTGAGTGAGAATAATTTACCATATTATTTGTGCAGTATGAGTTTACGTGTAGCATCTAAAAGTTGATGCATAAAATTCATTTTGACACAAAACCTTGTTTTTGACTTAGTAAATGACTCTAAACTGATAAGAATGATTCTAGGATGACTATGCACTTCTAGTCATGAGAATGCACACCTAGATTAAGAGGATACCGTCTAATGTACATAAATCACTCAAATACTAAGTGACCTAGTTTTGACATCAATTGAAATATACTACTAGAAGAGAAATACACTCACATACTCCCCTTTTTTTATGATGGAAAAACTTAACGAAGTATTTGATTTGATGTCTTGAAAGCTCCCCCTGAATATGTGCACCACAACTAGATGACTTTGTCTTCGTTTACTTCTCCCCCTTTGACAACATCAAAAAGAGAAAAAGCACTCAAACGTGAGAAGCATCAAATAATCTTTAAAACATATAAAACACTCAGAGGCGTTTGCAACAAAAAATAGAACACCAACATACATTCACATATAATGACGTTAATAATAAAAATGCCAAAACATAAATAAACAGAACAACCCAACCACAATTATAACAAAATCAGAAGATTCATATAATAGTTATAGGAGTGAAAACCCCAATTGGTTTTATCAATGAAACCTCCAAATATTCTCAACCCAATTAAGATATACAAACCCTAACTTGGACATTATCACTCTCAATCTAGATCACTCAACATGAATTATTATGTGTAAATGTTGAATGAATGCTATGAAGAATCATGAAGATGAAAGAATTGAGTGAAGAATCATCGATAATTTTAAATGAGATGCATGAATGTATTTATATGTGTGTGAGAAAGAGGAAATGTAACCAAAAATTCGTGCAAAGAATAACAAACTTATTTCAGAAGAAAAAAATGAGCTATGAGTTGACTCATAAAATCAATGTGTCGATGCATGAAAGACATAGAGAAAATGATTTGTGAAAGCACGACTTATGCATCGACCTATAGTGTTATGCGTCGACTCTTAGAAGAAAATTTTATTTTATGCATCGACCTATAGTGTTATGCGTCGACTCTTAAAAGAAAATTTTATTTTATGCATCGATTTGTAACATGGGAGAGTCGACTCATACTGTCTAGGGAGTTTTCTTTTAAAAATAGAGTCTTCATGCATCGACCTGTAGCAGCTATGAGTCGATGCATGCTGAGTGAAAATAATTTTCCACATTATTTGTGCAATATGATTTGACTCGTAGCATCTATGAGTTGATGCATAAAATTCATTTTGACACAAAACTTTGTTTTTGACTTAGTAAATGACTAACCGTATAAGAATGATTCTAGGATGATTATGCACACCTAGATTAAGAGGATACCATTAAATATACACAAATCACTCAAATACAAAGTGATCTAGTTTTCACATCAATCAAAACATACTACTAGAAAAGAAATACGCTCACAACTTCTTCGATAAGATGGTGCCCGAGTAAAAGTAATTCTCAAGTTTTGTGTTGTCTCATCCATGATAAGATTCGATTCAGACATTTTCTACTTTGGAAAGACCAACCAAATGTCAAATCAATTCAAAGAATGATTACCATGATTTTCTTACGTAATTACAAGAATGTATGATTTTAAAGACTACTAGTTATTAGCAAAAGAAACACATGATACACATCAAGAAAATGCAAAGCAACTAAAGGAAAATGATCTTAAGAAAACAATAATACAAGAATATGTTTATCATCTTGTCATATGTACCATACACATCCCAAATAGAGTATGAGATGCATAATGAACAAGACTGAGCACATAGACACATACATGATCCATGTCAAGTAGAAATTGTTTTCTAATGCCCAATTACTATTATTTATTTACAGGTTAAAAGGCTTCAAGTTTACTTGTGCTAAATCCATGATCCATGTGCATTAGTTCATATGGATGATGTCATAAACAATAAAAAAAAGTAAACTTATTTGTTATAAACTTCAAAACAAGCAATTATGTAGAAAATATAATGTTCCTTACAAAGCATTCATGTTCTAAACTCTGAGCTTTGTTTCCAGTGACTAAACAATTTGATGACCATTCCAAATCTCGATACTTTTGTTTTTAACATGTATTTGAGTAGACTGCGCACTTAGCAACTCATTACATAGTAGCTTACTTTAGCCACAAGAAAGAACACATTAAGTCATTCTTAGCTTACTTCACTTAAGTGTCTAGCTTATACCCATTGTGTGCAATTAAGATCTTATAAATTCATCCTTAAGTTTAACTAACATTAAGAAATAGTTAAGCTTCACAAGATCGAGTTACTATGAAGAACAGGTATAACTTTGATAAAATAAATGAAGTATACTACTTTGTATGTTAATGTATCCACATCTTGCTTAAGTATGCTATAATATATCATTATTGTTTTACCTGAATCTTGTCTTCCGTATTAGAATGATTATTCTATTCACTGATTCTTTGACTCAGTTTGGTTTAACATCTAGCTAATATAAGCTCTTCCTTTGGGGGATTAGGTCACTCAGTTGATTTTAGTTAAACAATAATGGGGTTGAAGGTACTAAAGAATCATGATTTTTATCACAAAAACTAGGTGTTCTGCACATATAATTAATTTTAAGTTTACGGTTCTTCAATTACCAAAGAAGATAATCACAAGTTTGGTTTGTGAAAACATTTTTTTTTCTTTTTTTGGTATACATATTTGAAAACAATAAATAAAGTAAAATCTTTGAAAACAATAAACAAGTGCAAAGAAAGTAGTAGTTTTGTGATTACTTTTATTTTACCGTGATATATTATGAATGGTTGATGTCATTAGAGTTGTCTATAATAGAATTTAGTGGATAAGTCTAATCCAAGAGGACCTTCAAAGGTCAGAATTATCGGTTTTGATGAATCAAATTCAGCTCATGCTAGATGAGGAGGACTTGAAATTGTTGAAGAAAAGTTATCAAAATTTGCAAAATAACGTTGTGTTATAAGGTGATGTTATTTCTTTGTGAATTGAAACATATGAAACTCAATTTCTTCTTCTATAAAACAACAACATTTAGGTAAAGTTCCAAACAATAGAGTTTTATCTTGCATTGACATTCAGAAGATATAATCATCTCGGAACAACTAGAACTTTTTTTGGGAAATTATGCAGAAGATACAAGATGAAAGATGAAAGGAAAAACATCCATGGATATGCATGAAAGGAAAACACGCATATTAGCATAAGTAACTTAAGGTTTGAGATTACAAACCTGTTAAGATTTGTGGTGGTGGTGGTTGCTTCGACGGCAGCATGAACAGCTGAGAGAGATACCCCGAAGCAATATGTGAAGTCCTATATGTTTCCCACTTTCTCCGATTCTATTTGGAAAGATCTTACTTCCAATATTATCTATTCCTCCATTTGAGTTATATTCTTATTTGATTATAATGTTTCTTAGACAAAAGCAATCAACACCATCTGAATTATATTTCTATTTATCGCATTAAATATAAAAGTTAAAGATTAAGTGAAATTAACGAATAAATAAAGTTAACACGTGATAATATTAAGGAACACGCATCGATCAAATTTAATCAATCATATTCTACGAAGCTCGAATTAAGCAAACAAGACACAAAAACAAAATTGAAAAGGAAGTGAACAAAAATTAGACAAAATAATAACCTCAAAGTATTGATGGAATCTTGAAACAGTATATCGACCTTAGGGTTTAAGAGGCCATGAAATCCTAATGCCATTAAATATTTATAAACTATTTTAATCACTAATTTATTAAATACTATTAAATTCAATCAACCAACTTTTCACTATCATTTATAAGTTAGCTTATAAACATCAATCATAAGTTTATCCTCAATAAGTTATCTCATTAATTATCTCTTATATTTTTACGGAAAAAGACTAAGTGTACTTTAAGATTATATATATATATTATATATATATATATATATATATATATAATATATATATATATATATATATATATATTATATATAATATATAATATATATATATATATATATATTATATAATATTATATATATATATATAATATATATTCTTATGTAGTTAACTAATTAATATTTGAAACAATAAAAATTTAGTAAGAGAACTATTAAAATCTAGAGCATTAGTTAACAAGTGTCTCAAAATTCCTTAGACACAATTGTCTGGTGAGTATGAGGTTAGGAAGAACAAAAATAGATTATCGATGGATTAATTCTGCATTCTCTTGATGGTGATCTTCAATGTCCTATATGGCTTATGAACGATAACATCGTTGTGTCTTGGCTCCTCAATTGTGTTTCCAAGGATCTTACTGCCAACATCATCTATTACTCCACCTCGGCGGCGATCTGGACATATTTTCATAAACATTTTTCCCCAAACAACGGTCCTCATTTGTGTTAACTACACAAAGACTTTATCACATATACTTAAGGAAATTTTTTTGTTGGAGCTTATTACACTAAGATCAAGGATATGTAGGAAGAATTAGTTGAATTTTGCACAACTCACCAATGTGTCTATGGCAGTGTTGCTCCCATGGTCGATCACATTAATCGTGAGCACGTCTTAACCTTCTTGTTAGGTTTAAATGAAAGTTTAAATCAAATTCGTAGTCAAATTCTTCTCATGGATCCACTGCCTTCCATTAATCGCATTTTCTCTTTCGTCATTCAAGAAGAGAAACAAAGAGTGATAAATATTGTTGTTATTGATAGTTCTAAAAAACCCAAGATTGGGAATAATGATATGCCTCTCTACTCTCACTGTGGTGTCATTTAGCATATTAAATGCAAATGCTTCAAACTACATCACTATCTACCAGGTTATAGAAAGGGAAAACCTATTATCAACAAACAATCTATTAATGCAGTTCACATGGACACCAATGTCGATGACACTCCATAAAATACCAAACAATATGAATAACTCATTTCTTACATTTAGGGTTAGATGGCTCGTCAATCTACTATTGGATCCTCTACTACTGAAGGTGGTTATTTGTATTATAGTGTTATATTTATAAAAGTTCGAAGGCCCTCGCCCAGGAGTCGTGTCGCCCAGACGATGACCCGAAGACTTGCCTAGAGGTAACTCTAAAGTGTGAGTCAAGGAAGAAAAAATATTCACTAACTCCTTAAATATAGGTGGTAAATATTCCCCCACTAAGAGGAAGGGAGTGATTGGTGCCACTAGGGGTGACTCAAACCCTAGGTCCTAAAAACATCTTTAAATACATCTCCCCTCAAAGGGAGAGGGAACAAACTATGAGTATTACATATTCCCTACACCCTAAAAAGCACAACGCTCATCACAATATTTAACATACGAGTAAAAAAACTAAAAAAATACAGGTAGTAAAAGGCAACTTTTTTACTAAGTTAGATAACCTCACCATGTTATTCAACACAAAAGCGAGTTGATCCCTAATGCCTAGAAAATGAAAAAAAATGCAAATAAAGGATCGTTTAATCAGTGTGAGTTGGATAAAACTTAATAGGTTGTCTTTCTAAAAGTTATAAGAATCTAAAGTAAAAGTAAAAATCTTGCTCAGCTATAGAAATCACAAAGTATGAATTATGAAACAAAATGTGTAAAAATGCCTTACATTTGTGTTTTGAAGGAAATATGGTGGGTGTCATATCCCAAATTTGTCCAGATATTTTAAATTCATCTGATAGATGTTCATTTGTCAAGTTTTGTCATATGCATTTTTATCATTAAATAAAGTCACCATAATCATGCATATATGCATTATAGTAAAAAAATCAACATAAAATCAATGTTTTACATGTCGAAGAATTTACTAAGATTGCATTTTTCCATTATGCATTTTGAAAAATAAATTCATGATCATTTGATTTATCATCAAAATATTAATTTGAATTTTATTAATTATTTTCATGCATCATAAAACAAAAATCAATGGAAGATCCAAAATATCTCTCATTTATTACGTAATTATTCTATACATATATTACATCATTATTCCATGCATATATTATATCATTATTCACTTTTTAATTATATAAGTTTCTAGAACACACTCACACTCTTTGCATAATTCCTAAACCATCATTTCTATAGGCTATAAATAAACCTAATTTCATTCACAAATGACCACCAATCATTCACAAAAACTAAGCCAAAACCCTATTCATTTTTCTTCAAGTCATTTCTTTTTTTCTTTATTGAATTTTATTTTAGGTAGGCTCTTATGCTTGTGATTTATTTAATTCTATTGCATTTTTTATTCTTGCTTCTTTTATTACCTTAATCATCACCATTTTGCATGAAAACTCAATTGATTTTAAATCAAGAGTTGAAAAGTATTCTTGAACCTCCATAAGCAAAAGTGATTAAATGTAAATTAATTTTTGTTTATTTAATTTTATTTGCATTATTATTCTTGTTGCACTTAATTAGTATATTAATCTCCACTATTATATATGGAAACTCCATTGATTCAAAATAAAGAGTTTAAACTATTCTTGAACCTCCATGAACAAAAATAGTAAAAAGTGACTAAATGTTGATTTTTCGTTCTTTTTAGTTGCTTAATTTTTAATTCTGAGCATTCCATGTTGTTCATGAGATCGAATAGATGAATTTTCATTATTCATTTACTTAATTCATGAAAACTTGAGCAAGTTATGATCAATTTAAGATGAGCATATGCTTGAACATTCATACTCATCCAAATTTAATCTTGGCCATGCATCAGATCTGCTCTTCCTGCAAAGTGCCACGTGACATAACCCCTCCCACATGGATCCCATGCGCTCCAGCCTGCGTGAGCTCGCCTAGGCTTGCCTGTTTCTGACTGCTTGATCTGATTCATCTTGATCCAACGACCCAACTTATTTTTCCTTTATTCTTTTATTCTTCATGATTCTAATTCATTTTTTACACGATTTTAATTCTAATTTCGATTTTATTTTTTGTGCACCAATTAGAATTTAATCTTCTAACATACTAAAAAAAATCCCAAAATATTATTTATTTATTTTTTATTTCAAGTAATTAATTATTTAGTATTTCCCTTGTTTTTACTATTTGTTCTATTTTGGCCTCACTCTTATTTTATTATTTATTTCATATCATTTGCCCTATCATATCTCTAATGCTTCATGCGCTTTCACATATCATTTTTGTATCACTTAGACTTATATTTCTATTATTATTATTTGTTAATTTATTTAATTAAATAATTAAATTGAATGAATGTTTATAATAATGATAAATATATCTTCTAATTTAAAATCCTTTGGTCCAACACCAAACGAATTTTTAAAACCCCTTAATTTTATTTATTTTATTATTATTGGTTTTTATTTGTTTATTTATTTAATTGTTAAAATTAATTAATTAATTAATAATAATAATAATAAATATAGATAAATAGTTAAGAGAGTATTTTCAAACATTTTCAAATCCTATTCTGTTTCAAGTGCAAATTAAAACCTAGATCAATATCGAGCATTTTATCCAAATTAAATTAAGATACTTAATTATACTTAAACACCATTTCATTTAGAGATGAAATGAGAGATGATCTTGAGCCATCGATTCCTCTCCTCAATTGCTTGGGCACGTGTTCCCTTACTCGATTAGTCAAACAATTGTCATCTCTTTTAAAAACTTATAATATGATCAAATCAAAATCATTTTCACAATAACTTAGATGAAAAAGGAAGTGGTTTGGAGCCTTATAGTCCCTTCCTCGAATACTTGGATACGAGTTGTTTTACTCTATCATTCGAGTGTTCGTCGTTTATCTAAAATATTAAGAACTATCTAAACCCTTTTGCAGTTAATGATGAAAAGGAAGATGATCTAGAGCCTTCGATTTCTCTCATCGATGGTTTGAATACAAGTTCTCTTACTCGACTATTCAAACAATCGTCATTCAACAAAACACTTAACCAATCAAACCCACTTTTTTCTCGCCCATGTACGATCGAAAACCTTTTCAAAAAGAGCATTATTCAGTTCATTCTAATGCACATACAAACTAGTGCTCAAGCCTCTATCAAGAGTAAACAAACCAATATTTAGCCCTTAGAATGCGACCTAAACGCTCGTTCATTAAAAAATACACCAACAAAATTGTAGCCTTGACTCCGAACTACGAAGCTTTGAGTTCCTCATTATACCCGAGGATACGTAGGAGCGAGACCCACAATCTTGTCAAACACCCTAATAAAACTATTTTTGCGACCCCTTTTCTTTTCTTTTTACACTTTTACTAATTCGAAGAAAACAATTAACATAAGCTAACATTCAACCGCAAGTTTAACTAAAAGGTTCCTGTTCCCGTTGAGTACATCATACGCGAGGAATGATAATACCTTCCCTTTACGTAATCGATTCCCGAACTCGAATTTGGTTGCGACGACCATCTTCCTTTTCTTTTAAGGTTTTATCGATATTTTCTCTTTTCTTTTTTCGAATAAATAAAGTTGGATGGCGGCTCTGTTTGAATTAGTTTTTCCGTGACCATCGCGAAAGATCGTATTTTTTGAGATGCGATAGTGGGTACGTAGACTTATAGTCAAAACTGTGACAAAATTTTATCTTTGAGGGATACTTTAATCAATGTTTTAATAAGAACTTTGAAGTGCGTCAAGTATCGAATGATCTAAATCAATACTAAGGCAGAACACGAATTGAAAACAAGTATCATACATGTATCTCTTAAATTTTTCTTGAGGACAAACAAACAATTATTTAGGTATGGAGATTTGATCAATGACATTATTTATCTTATTTTGATGTGTTTTAGTCTAAGTTTTTAAGTAGTTAAAACTTGTTTTTTTTTACATTTGTACTTCCGTATTTGTGAAAATTAAAAAGAAAAAAAAGTCAAATGCAGAAAGACTACTTAAGAGAAGAGTTTATGATACAAAAACTAAAATCTATTACGGCCATGCTCTAATGGTCATTATTGATTGTAAGCCAGACTGTAATGGTCATTATTGATCGTAATAGGAACCCCTACCTAAAAATAGAGGAAATTATTGTTTTCTCTTGTCGCAACATCACATTCTCCCTCCCAACATATTTAATTAAATAATTAAAAATGAAATAAAATATATAATATATATTTTTAAAATACAAATAACATTTGCTTGTCACTCTCATTACAATAAACATTTCACGTTTATTTCTTAGAAAGCATTTTCATTAACTATTTACCCAAAGTTCATTATATGAATATAGTACTATAATACAATGTCAATATAACACCGTTTTTTTCAAAATATTTCAAACGCACTCTTCCTTAGAAATATTCTATCATACAAATGAAAAAGTTAATGTAAAAATATTGCAAAAAAAATAGCGAGTAACAAATCCGTGCTATCACATGAATTTTCTTCTGAATTCATATTATATTTTATCAATTTTGAATTCATATTTTTGGATCGTTAATATTTAAGAATTCTAAGCATAAGCTAATATAATTCATTAATATGATTGATCTATCCAAACAATACATTAAAAAACAAAGATAATATAAATAAAATATTTAATAATACGTAGTTATTATAAACATCAAAGACAACATCTCAAAAAATATCTCTCAACTAAATCATAAAATCTTGAACTTTATCTTTACGGCAATACCAAAATTTGTAATTTCTTTTTCCATCTTACAATAATATGAAAAATTATATGAAATTTTATATTACTCTTTTTAATATACAAAGTACACTATCAAATTATGTTTCAATGATTTATAAATTTATCGAGTTTCATAACTAAGTATAAACTAAACTTTTTAAATGATTATAATAAGTTGATAAAAAAGGATATGCTTCCTTTTATTTAAATTGTTTAAAAAAAAGTGTGTTGAGAAAATCATTAAGAGCAATCTTACAGAGCACACCTCACCTAGATGAAACGGCATCGTATAAAAGAGAATAACACGGTTGAGCCTTTTTCAAAATTGAAAATCCATAGTGGAGCAACACTACACTACAACCGTTTTCGTTTCCCTCTTAAAATCAAATGGCGACAAGCAAAATGACGGTGGAGGAGCTACGGTCGGAGCTCAATCACCGGGGACTCACCACCACCGGAATCAAGCCTACTCTGGTTCGAACAAATCTCTGCTCTCTCCTATTTCATTCACTGTCTTTTCCTTTACTCACGTTTCCCTTCAGGTACGTAGGCTTGAAGCAGCGATTCGCAAAGAAACTAAGCTCTCGAAACCTAACGCCGATGCTTCTTCCTCTCTTGGAAAGAGACCTAGGGATTCTCTCGACGGCCATTCCGGTAAAATCATTTCTACTCGCTCTCGCCGTGGAGTTTCCAATAAACAAACACTAGAAACGATTCCAGAAGATTCACACATCGTTAAACAAGGTAACTTAAATGCTCCTTATTGAATTTTTTTATATAAAATTTATTGCTGTTCAAATGAAGTAGGTATACTCTTAATTCAATTTCATTTCTGGCTTTTTATCAGAGAAAAAGATAATAAAAGGACTGTAGGACACATATTATTCTACTAAATATAGAAACTTTCGATTTCTTACAAGTTGAAAAAAGTGTTATTCTCAACACAAAGTTTATACTTTTACCTATGTTAGCAAGACCCAGGTTTTATAAGTTTATCCTTCCCGAAAGAAAACTTATGGTTTCTTCACAATATTTATTTTAGCCAACAGAAAAAATGTAACATAATCACGTGTAATCATGTGTATGTTGGTAAAGAACTAATTAACACAATTGAAAATTTGGTAGAGGTAATATTGAGAGTCCCATATATATATGGGGAAAGTTGTAGTGTTTTGTATTGACATTGCAAAATAGAAGCAGGGAATCGTAGTGCTACTTGTTTTGTTATGGAGTATAGACATTTTATATTGTGTCTTCCCATTTTTCTCATTTGAAGTGTCACTTATGGATGCAGAGGAGGAGGCAGTAGAGGTGGAAAAGATAGTGACTGCAACCAAAAAGGGTGCGGCTGTTCTTGATCAGTGGCTTCCGGATCACATAAAAATGCAGTATCATGTTCTTGAACTGGCAAGTCTACTTGCATTGGAAATATTAACCTTGTCGAGTAGTCTTTTGTGTTGTTGTCAGTGATATATTGCTGAATTGATACCTTTTGTTCGGAGGGTGGCTACTCAGTGGGCCTTGGACTTGCATGGTGGTAACTTTTTGGTTACTATGCAGGGTGGTGAAATCTATGATGCTGTGTTGAACCAGACAAATGTTAGGGACAATAATAACAAGTTTTATGTCATTCAAGTTCTTGGTTAGCTCTCTCAATTCCTTCTCTCTGTATTGGTGATGTTATGATAAGATTTTAGAAGACTTTGATTTGTTGTTGCAGTTAACTAGTTATGGAACTGGTTTAGTGCTTCTTTTTGCATTTCTTATGTTATTACCCCTTATTTTTCGTTTTTGGAATATCAAATGACGGTTGGCAAATATGTTAGTTTATTAGTCATCCCTTAAGAAAGTTTGATCAGCCTCTTGTTACTCTAGTAGTTTTTCCATTCGAATTCGAATACTTTTTCTTACTTCCTAGGTCAAAATTTCTTGCAGAATCTGATGATGGTGGCAAGTTCCTTGTTTACAATAGATGGGGAAGAGTAGGTATAAAGGGCCAAGACAAGATACACGGCCCTTACACTTCACGTGAAAGTGCCATCCAGGAGTTTGAACAAAAGTTCTTAGCCAAAACGAAGAATGATTGGTGTGATAGGAATGATTTTGTTTCCCATCCAAAAAGTTATGTATGGCTGGAAATGGATTACAGCGGCAAGGAAAAAGAATCTACAGTGAGTTGTACTGACTCTGTTACCCTTGTAGCATTTTCCCTCTCTCTTTGTAATAAACTTGGTGTGCTCTTTACGACCAACTCTAGTCATTATCCCCTGACCATTGAGTTAGTTCAGTGTTTTCTTTTATCAAAAGGCACTTGTTCTTTTTTTAATAGGGTAGTAGACTTCTCTCATTTATTGTCAGTGGTAATTAATGTTATCTGCTCTTGTGGCTCTTCGTGGAAGGGAAGCAAAAGGAATGAACTATTTCAATCAGTCATTCTAATCACTTGCCAACTGCTTTTAGGTTACAGAAAGTCCTGGTCATGCTTTGAGAAAGCAGCCTCTGGAATCAAAACTTGAGCCACGTATTGCAAAATTTATATCCCTTGTTTGCAATTTGAGCATGATGAATCAGCAAATGATGGAAATAGGTTGGTTTTTACTTCTTTTATTTATTTGTTTATACATGATGAATCCCAGATCATATGTTCCCAAAGCATACGAGATATTCGCTTGAGTGCATTTGACTCCTTTGTGCATTATTTGGTTTGCAAAAGAAATAAAAAAGAAAGAAACAAGAGTGAAAAAATCAGAAAGAGAAAATGATGAGACGCTAAATGGATAAAATGTGTTGTTTGGATGGATATAATTAAGAAAGAACTTAAAGGGAAATTTTGTCTCCGCTTATTTACACGAATGGAAGAAAATAAGCAGTAAAATATAGAGAATTTATCAATAATACAATGCTCTCTTGTATTTTTTTACTACTAACCTTATAAACCATTATTTACTTACTTTGACTGGGGATATTTCTTTCAGGGTACAATGCAAACAAGTTGCCCCTAGGAAAACTTAGCAAATCAACAATTTTGAAGGTAAGCCAATAGGCATGTCAATTTTTTCTCTTTTGGCACATACTAAAATCCATCTTGTGCCTCTATCATGTTGTTGATGGAATCAGCACTCTTTACTAGCACTGGGCTTCTAAAGTAAATTATAGTTAAAGGAAATTCCATCATGTACCATCTTTGTAGGAGTCTGTTTGGATGTCTGGTGGGTTGTTATTGAGGCCTCACAGTGGCCAGATGGTATATTGTCCATCACCTATAAAAGTGGTGCATGGCAGAAGCCACCTAGGATTTGAACTATCTCTCATTCATGAAGTGCACTGAAACTGGACAATCATCGGGTTCTAAATGCATCAATAGCCCAAAGATTTAGTAAACTGAGAAGAAAATGGCTGCAAGAAATCGAAACACAATGAGGTAGGAATGATGAGTGGTGTGTTGTTGGAATTGCTTATCGACGATGGGAAGAGCTTGTGGTTTTTGAGAGAGAAAAGAAATAGGAGTGTTTGGTTGCTCTGATTGGTGATGCCCTTATGTGTGAGGAAGAACACAGTGGCAGCATGAAATATAGAAGCATAACATTTGAGTATATTAAGCTCGACGGATACTGAGATGAGTCTGATTGGAAGGTCCGGTGGGTTGTTGTTAATGCCTCAGAGTTAGTGACACAATGGTGTACCATGCACCACCTATAAAAGTGGTGCATGGTAGAAGCCACCTAGGATATGTGAATAATTTCTATTGTTAAAACCTGAAATGTTTATGTCTAGATCATGTTGCAAAAGTTTCTATGTGTGGTGACTTTTGTTTCAGTTCTTTGGGCACTCTGACAGCTTTTCAACTTGCCAGTTTTGCTTATCTTGTCCATTAAATAACCAATTTTGTTTCTCGGAATATATAGGGATACAATGTTCTTAAAAGACTTGCTGATGTGGTTGACAAATATGATAGGAAAGCTCTAGAGCAATTAAGCGGGTAAGAAATTTAGCTTGTTTTTCATTTTCCTCCATGTATTGTCCTCTTTCCCGTGGAAGTACCTGGCTTTTTTTCGCTTGCTTCAAAGAGCCATGTGCTCTACCCAGATTAGAATTCATTGGCTGTGAGTGTCATTTGTAGTTAATTTTTGCTTTGAAAAAATTGGATTGCCATATTTAATATTTGGTTATGAACTTGTTGCAGAGAGTTCTACAGTGTAATTCCTCATGACTTTGGATTTAAAAAAATGCGTAAGCTGTCTCTCTGTTTAATTTATCTTGTACACATGCTTAATAATACTTCTAAATCATGAATATATGTTCTAACTGTGATTATTATGCATTCTTTTTAAGAAGTGTACTCAATAACATGGAATATTAATAATGGCAGGTGAGTTTGTAATTGATACCCCTCAGAAGTTAAAACGCAAATTGGAAATGGTAATCCTTTTCTTTCCAGTTATATGTATTGACCAGGTTATTCTGGTTGCTCATAGAGTATAATTGTTTTCTTATTCTTTCATTTGTGACTCTGCTTAAATTTTAGCACTGGCAGCTTCCTCTTGCCACCCATATACCTCCAAAAATTTGCAAATTTTCCTAGAAATAGAACATGATTTTTAACCGTGTTTGTTTAACCATTGACACTATTTTGACTCCTACTCAATTATAGGTTGAAGCTCTTGCTGAAATTGAGGTTGCCACCAAGCTATTGAAAGATGATGCTGAAATGGAGGTACCCTTGTTTGAATTTTTTTTATATTAGATCTCAATATCTCTAAACTTTTTCCAGTCTTGTTCTATTTTGTATTATAGATGATTTCCTTTTGTCTTACAATATAGATGATTTCCTCATTAATAGAGCAGTAGAAAAGATACCCTTTATTATGATATCCATTTCCAATTCATTGTGGGTTTTATCCACGAGTATATGAGGAAGTTATGATACATTTCAGTTGTCACTAGCATCCCACCCAACTGTTGAATGAATAAACATTTTAGGGTGTTAGTTTAGTTTTTTTTTGTGTGTGTGAAATGAATGGACAGGTACACAATTAAACTCCCTAAATTAATTTATTTCTTTGCAAAGTATTTGTTTTACTTTTTCACCAATTTCCAATTTAGTATTGGAATTTATTCTCATGATAAATTATATAACAATTCGGTATATACAAGAAGTGCCCATTTGCTAATGACATTCGCTTGTCTACTAGTAAATGGATGGAGTGCGGTACTATTGTATTTGCACTAGTTATTTTCTTCAATTTTAAAAATTCACTGGCTTATTGATTAATATTTACATGAGTTATTTTTAAAATAAAATGCCACCCATTTTGGCAATTTTGGTTTCTGTACATTTTTTAGTCAGGAATTCTGCATTGCATGCACCCTCTAAGTTATTATTGTTGTTTTGGAATTGCTGTAGGGAGATCCCCTGTATGCTCATTATCAACGCCTTCACTGTGAACTAGTACCAGTTGATTTCAGTACTGACGAATTCTCCATGGTAAACAATTGTGCTGTTGTTTTAGTTTAATGTACATATTAATATTAAAGGCAGTTAAATATCATGTTTTTTTTTTAATGAAAAAAGTGATTTTTCTCATTTGATTGAAATATCATATAATTCTGTAAGCACGAAAAAGATAATGCAATTGCAAATTGTGGTAATTTAATCTGACCTGTTGCTGGCGTCTCAGTTATTAATCCTGACACCTGTTGCCCTCTTTTGATGTAAATTGTAATCAGATTGAAAATTATATGAAGAACACTCATGCAGAAACACATTCAAACTATACTGTAGAAATTGTCCAAATATTCAGAACATCGAAAGAAGGCGAGGCTGATCGCTTCAGGAAGGTTTGACTAACACATTACTGTCTCATGATCTATCTTGTTCAAATATATGATTTTGTGATTCAATTGTTGACATTTTGTATTTGAATGAATTGAGTTGCTCACTATTTGACATTGTTCAAACAGTTTTCTAATACAAAGAATAGGATGCTTTTGTGGCATGGTTCTCGGCTCACAAACTGGACTGGGATTTTATCTCAAGGTCATTCGTCCTCTCACTTTTTTGGCAATTTTCTTGTTTGCATGAGTAACGATGTGATAAAGCTTTGTGCGATAATATGAGTCTAAGATATATATGTACAACCATCAGGTTTGCGCATAGCTCCTCCAGAGGCACCTGTAACTGGCTACATGTTTGGCAAGGGGGTGTACTTTGCTGACATGTTCTCAAAAAGCGCAAATTATTGTTATCCTACTCCTACTTCTGCAGATGGGGTGCTCCTTTTATGTGAGGTTGTTTCTTATCTATTGTCTACTATTAAACATTGTCGTGTTGATGGTAATAGTTTTGCTTTAGGAATGAGGGTTGAAACTCCAAGCATGAATTTCTCGAATTGGTCTGTTATGTCAAACATTATTAAATAATTATAACTTCCCAATTTGTGGAATATTGCATTGGTTGTCATCCTATCTGGAATTTAATGTCAATATTATCTACAAGAAATCCTTTAGATTATGCTTGCAATATGTTAATTATTGATTGACATCTTCAGTAAGTTTTATTTATAAAAACTTGTTTGTTGTAACATATGTTAATATTGATTCACATCTTTAAGAATTATCATTTATATTTTCTATACTTTTAGGTTGCACTGGGTGAGATGGCTGAGCTTCTAACCGCAAAATATGATGCTGATAAATTGCCTAAAGGAAAACTAAGGTATGTAATCCAATTTCATAATTGTATACAATTTTATTTTTTCAGCAGGTGAATTTGTCTTGTAGGAATACTAAATATATTTTGATAAATTGATTCATGTCTTTCTGTAATCAAGTTCTTGTTCATAACTTTAAGCTGCACCAGTCAAGGTGTCATATAACATCAAACTGTGTGCATTATATGTTGGACTAGTTGAATTTATTTTTCTATGCAATCTGCAGCACAAAAGGAGTAGGAGCTACAGCTCCCGATTTTTCAAAAGCGCGGGAGCTTGATGACGGGCTCACTGTTCCCCTTGGGAAGCCCAAAAAGAATTCAGGCATTAAGGTATTTTTATTTCAACAAAAAAGTTCAGGCTTTTAAGTTTGTTGACGATGACGATGATTTATTACATGATAGCATAACTATTATCTATCGCTTTGTGTTGCAGGGTGATCTATTGTACAATGAATACATTGTTTATAACGTGGAGCAGATTAGGATGCGTTATGTGGTTAACGTTAAATTCAATTTTAGGAAAAGAAGTTAGCAGTGGGGCGTGGATTAAAATTTATGTATTATCAATTTATCTATGTATTATCAATTATCTAGTCCACCAAGCCAGATACGATGATGTTCTATGTAAATTATTTTGGCTGAAAAAAATGAAATAGTTTTGCACTGATAAAAAATATTGAAGCAAGAGTTAGTAATAGAAACTAGGATCAGGAATAATTAGAATATGGGATTAATATCAATAATGTTTTTTCTAATTAAGGTTCTTACTATAATAGGTGGTTATTCCCGTCTTTGTTGAGTGAGGGCACGCATGAATCTCAATTCTTAAGGTTCTAGAATATATTTTTCTAGAATTCTATGATATTCTTCTTGCAAATCCTCCTGAAATGAAATTGATGTTTTTAGGATGAGGCGTAGTTACTTTTCTCATTTTTCATCTCGCTCACACCTCTTGTTAGGACTCTAGGTCTTCCTCTAAAATTGTTGGAGATTTCAAACTTCATTTTGGGTGTGGACTCTCCTTAAAATCTCCTTAAGATTTTATATGTTCTTTGTCTCAAAATCTGATATTAATCCGGGTGAAGTCAATTCGTTATGAAATAAATTAAATACTCTAATGAATTAAAATTTTAAATTAAATAAATAAAAGGTCAAGCTAACAATCTTGACAACAACGTCAAAATCTTGTGTTGAATCATGTGCAAATATGCATAGGCAATTGTTACAATAGTAAAAAGTAATTGTGGTAAAAATGAGTTAAAATCTCGACTTGTGACATGCCATCTCTGATCAGGAGTAAATCTTGTGGTGATTGTATACAAAATGAGAATATGCAATGGTTCATTAAGATTATCATATATTTAATTTGTCATTAACATCATTACACTTCAATTAAAAATTGTTATATTTAGTCTTATTAAGATAGTTCAGTTGATAGTTATGTAGGAACATCAGATGTAAGGTATGAGTTCAAATCCGTGACACCTCACTTGTTCATCTCCCTATGTTGAAATATTGACATAAAAGTGCAACCTATTTACATAATTGTGAATTAGTTTTTATTTTCAGTTTTTTCAATATTTGTCCTAACAAATAAAAAGTGTAGCTACTTGTGTTTTTTCTTCTCTTTAGACTTTAGACGAAATGGACTTTCTCAACGACCATTCCACCAAAATCACAACTACTCGCACTCTCTACGGAATTTCCAACAAATAATTACTCGAAACGATTGCTCAAGGTAGGCTGAATGCTCTTAATCTCTTTTGTTGCACTTCAAATATAGTCAGTATAATATTCTTAGTTCAATCTCATTCCTGGCTCTTTCTCAGGAAAAATGGGGAATATGATAGTTGAGTTAGGTCCAACTACATACATTTCTTAACAGAAATCTACAACACTTGAAGACATAGTGCTATCCACAAATTTGAACAAAAGTTGAAGAATGCTGGTACCAGTTGAATTCAGTACTGCTGTTGTTTTAGTTTTCGTATAAGATAAAAGGCAGTTAAATACCATGCTGATTTTTGTATGGAAAAGTGAAATCTAAGTGGCGAAGAATACCATGATTTTGTACGACAGTTTTGTATTACAAAGAATACCATGATTTTGTGGCATGGTTCTTGGCGCACAAACTGGACTAGAGTTTTATCTCAAGGCCATTCTTATTATGTAGTTTCTTGTTTGATTGAGTGTACGTTGTTTATATCAAAGTAGTAAAATTATCATTCCACCGCAACTAGTATGGTTAGTGACGGATTCTTTTCTATCTGATTGATTAGTTAAAAAAGAGTGAATTTCCTTTGGTATAGTTATTTTGAATGTTTACGATTTTAATATTGTCTCTAATACTCCGGTAAACATTATTGCATTGCTAATAGATTTTAGACCCGCTTAAGAAATGGAGATTGAAACTCCAATCATGAATTTCTCCAATTGGTTAGTAATGTCAAACATTATTAGATAAATTTAACTACTCAAGTTGTGGAATTTTGCATTGTTTATCGTCTTATATCTATCTATCATCATTATCTAGCTCGCAAGTCAAAAAAACATCGACGATCTGTGTACATTATTTTTACTGAGAGAAAAATGAAATGGTTTCAAATGAAGCGATGGCACGGGCATCACGATGCCCTCAAATTATAGTTTCGCTAACCAGTCTATGTTGTAATTTGTTCCATATCCATATCCGTAACCTTTGGTTTTGTTTGAAGTTCCAAATTGGATCTCAAATACAAACATAGCAAATGGCGTGCGTTTAATATTCAGTTTGATGCAAAAACCTTAAACAACTGTCATTTTAAAACGGAGATAGTCCTGAACAAACTCAGGATCTGGGATTGATGAAATGTTAAAAAGAGAATAGATAGTTTCCCAAATTTAAGTAGCAATGAATTGGCTTTATGTTGTGTAGTATTGCTGTTCCTTTCTGTGAAGCATAGTCAAAGAGATCCATCAAGTGCTGTAGAAATTTAGCTAGCAGGGAGCATGATTGAGTTTCAAAAGCCTTTTGAATAGTAAGCTGTGTCTGACCAAATAAAGCATTTACCACATACACTCACACGCCAATATTAATGTCTTCATACATTAGATTTCATAATGACCTCATCCAGAATCTATGTTCTAAGAGTAACACCATACCCATTTTTACATTTTCACTCCATCTTTAATACTACTACATGATGACACTAAAAAAAAATCAAACTTTTCAACATGGGCTTTTCTTTTATCAACCCTTGAATGCATGTGACATTAATGTTTGTCAAAATTTAGGAAGTTACTGTGATAAATTTGAGTTTGAAACCATGGTGCATAATTCAAATGGACATGGAGTGAAGAATAGGGTAAGGAGTAATGATGGGGTGGTGCATAAGTATGACCTATGTTGAAACTCAACTAGGGGATTTGAACCATTGCTGCACGTTACATTACACCTTCTCTCTCACATGCTATTCACTACACTTTCTAATGTTTCATTATACTCATTCTCATTATGGCCAAAACAACATTGTTTGTACGAATACCCTCTTCTTCATTTTAGATGGTTTTTCTCTTACCTTAATACTATATCCTTTACCATGTGGTCAAGGTTATGATTACAAGGTTACAACTTTTATGAGTCACACTACTTATAAGTCGTGTATTATCTAAAACCTTATAAACAAGTTTTGTAAATGTTTAATTAGCCCCGGTTTTAATTTTAAGGGCTTCGATAAAGATTTGATATTTAAAAGCATGAATATTTGAGCTTAAAATTTTGATTAGACCGTCTAGATATGTTGATTACGTGTATTTAATAAGATAATTGATATTATGAGATTGAGATTTAATGAGGTTAAATTTTTTTAAAATTCATATGATAATATAGTTAGGGGTGGCCAACGGGTATGCCCATCCGGTTTAGACCCGTCTCGCAAAAGTCCGCAAAAAAAATAGGACGGGGCGGATATAGTTGAGGATGTGAGTTAAAATCTAGGCTCGTCCCATAAAAAAGTGAGGCGGGACGGGGAAAGTCTACGGACACTGTATTTTTTAAAGCCTAAAAACACAATTTTTTTTTGTAAATATCCGTAAAAATCCACGGAAAAAACGGGATGGAGTGGGACAGACACATTAGAGGGTGATGACCTAAACTCTTGACCCTCTCCGCACTAAAGTGAGAGCAAAACGGGCATGTCCAACGGATCAGACTCGTTTTGCCACCCCTAAATATAGCTAATGCATCGATGATTATTCAAACACTTTTCAAACATGTAATTTTAATGAATCGGTCACCAATATTCCAAATATGTGAATATAGATTCTTCAAGATGCATATCATCCATACATGCATGCAACATTTGAATGTATTAGTTGATATTATACAAAATGCTCTCAGTCTCATAAAAAAATTCATAAAATTTTATGTCTTCTAAAATAAATGATTCATTTGATTATTTTATATAGATCGTAAAATATAAAGTAAAGTAAAGGAGTATTTATCTAAATTATTTTGATCAAATATTAATCTATTCACTATTACCATAAGTGTAAATTAGAAGATTTTGATTTGAGAGTAATAAAATTAATATTAATTAAAAGATATAATTGAAATAAAATATTACAATTAAAAATTAATTACAAATAAACAGGAGGGAGCAATTCATTTCACTCAAAAAATAAAAATAAACATATAAACAATTTTACCAAATTATATATATTTTTTAAAGTTATTGATTTATAAATATTAACAATTTATTTATATTCATTTAACTTAATTAATATATACCAATTGAACTAAGTCGCATATCTAATTTTTTTAATTATTGATTGAGTCTTTTTATAAATATAAAGTCGAAAGTAATACTTTAAAAGTAATGCACACGTTATTATTATATGATAATTAAAAATAAATAATTAACATTATATTTAAAATAAAATAAATTATTATATTTAAAAAATTGTGCAAATATTAAAAGACAAAATATTTATTATGAAATGAAACATGTATGCAAGTGGTGGGTTGGCATTAAATTGGTAGTAGCTGAAATTCATGTTTTCTTAACTGAGAGACATTTTCTTACAAGGAGACAATACCCATAACTTCTAAGACAGTGTTTAGGTAATTAATTAATGTAAGTTTGAAAAAATTGTAATCTACTAGCTTGTGGTAAAAGTAAAACATTAAAAACTTTAGGAAGATAGTAGTAAAAGGTAAGAAGCTATAAGTTATAGGGAATCATATCACTTCCAAAGTTTTCTCTAAAATTCACACACATGCCATACTCAAAAACTTGCACACAACACGCAAACCCTATGTCCACTCATACACATTATTATTCTTTCTTCTTTTTCTCTCAATTGTTTCAATCTTATATGTGGGACCCAAAATTATTCATCCAATGGTTGGGATTCAAACATAGGCTCCACTGAACCTCAAATGAACAAAGGGGTTGGTCACTTTTTTTATGAAATTAAGGCAGACAACACTCAAATTGGGTTCTCTTAGATTAGTATTTCTTATTTGAATTTTTGTGTATACTAGTACTTGCACCATGGCATGACATGAATTACTAGAATTAAGGTTGTACTAGTACAATAATATATCACATATTTCATCATTTTATATAAATTTAAAAAATAATTAATTTAAGAGAAATAGAATACTAAAGAGTTTCACTTAACGTGGTAAAACGGACCGTCAGCCCCGTCCAGTATTGTCAGGTTGATCAAGTTTACCAACATCTTTTATGAGACGGATGAAGATTTTAGACCTTCACTATCTAATTTTTTCCGGTATATTATTTTTTAAACTTTTACGGATTTAAACATTAACATGAACTTTTGTGTTTTTTAACGTTAAAGATGTTGTGTTTATTGGTCCTTCCAATTCCATCCTATTTTTTCGTGACAAACCAAAATTTTAGATTTGTACCTTTGACAATGTTCATTCCATTTTCTTAGAGCTTTGGGAGACAATTCTAAGTGGGACGGGCATGCATATTTACCACTCTTATTAGTGCCCATCACAATTAAATATGTGTAATAACAATTGGACTCATTCATAAATGATACTAGCAAAAATATTCACAACGATATAGAATAAAAACCTACAAAATATATATGATCACATACACAATTAATTACACGTTAAAATAAACAAATATGAATGTGAGTATTTATACTTTAGTATTCATCCTATCCCATGACGCATAATATAAATTTATCTATTATAATTTATATTATTATATAAAAGTGTATATGCATGTTAAAAATCCCTATCGAATAATATATGACATGAACATATCTTTATAAGTGGGGTAATCATCATCCTATAAGTCGGTTTTGAATGATTGAGTTAGACCCAACCATATTTCTTAACAAATTCTATTAATTTTTAAAAATATATTAATATTAATATAAATGGACATTATTTCATAATTCAACAATTTTTTTCTTAAAATTTCTTTAATATTGTTAAAAGTTAAAAGTGATTGATATTTTATAATTAAATGATATATTTATTTTTAATAGAAGTGAGGGCCTAAGCCTAGAAAAACTATAACGAAATTAATGGGGGATAGAATTTCCAAACAAATAAACACTCTTAAAAAATGCACATAAAACTCGACTACAAACTTTCATCACTAACTAAAACATCAACATATATATGTTTGGCTTCCCAATAAATATGTGGAATCCTAACATCAATATTTAGATGTAATAACGTTTTGATTTTAGTGATCAAATATCTTGTTATACTATTACTCTTAATAATTTTTAAAAGACTATTCCAAGTCCAAACTTAATATCTGTTTATTTATTTAGTTTTTATTATTCACGACACTCATTGCTTCTGCCCACACTCATTGCTTCTGCCACAATACTATATCTTATGTCATTGTCTCTCTTAAGTTGCTACCTATAAATACTGAGCCTTTCCCTTGCTTTCTTCAACTCAACTTCATCAAACACAAACCTCACTCTCAACTTCTACAACACTTTCATCAAACACAAACCTCACTCTCAACTTCTACAACACTTTCATCAAACACAAACCTCACTCTCAACTTCATCACTTCATTGGATGAGAAGCTCTTGATGGAGAAGCAGGGCACGTGCAAATCTTCATCTCATTCATTCCGTCAATGCATAAGAATATTTTGCACGTGCTGTCCTTCTCCAACACGACTTCCTCACCCTTACTTCTCTCTTACTCACTCACTTAATTACTTGGTATTTTAAGCCTTATAATTCTCTACTATAATGTTTCTAATTTGCATCATGAACTCTTCTTAAGCTATTTATAATGTAATATCAACACATAAGTCTCTTTTTTTTGTTACTGCTGAATTTGTTTTTCTAGGTTGAAATTGAAACAAAGGAAAGGACATTATTGTACCTGACAGTGTAAAAGCACTCACTTTCAGAATCTGAGGACAATTGGGTTGTTGTTTTGGAGGGTTAGACTGAAGTGAAGTTAAGTGAGACACGCAAGAAAAAGAAAAACAGACAAGATCCTTAGGATGTAAAACAGAAATGTTGTAATGTAATCCAAAAGGATCAAACATGTCACAAACTTAGTACCACGGCTTTCTTGTCCGAATGCTCACTATATTTTACTCCTCACGTCAAAATCTATCTTATGTTAACAAATAAAGTACTAGTGTCTAGTAGTATTATCTTTTCTTTTTTACTTAAACTATCCATTATACAAAACTACTGTGCAAATTGAGTTCAAGTTATTATTACAGAAATTTTTGAGAAACTGAGGTGGGGTTACGTGAGTTTATATATATATATTTTGTTATTTTACATAAATGTTTGACAAAATATATATTGATAGTAGAACTTTAAACCGAGAAAGAAACCATCTTAAAGTAAGTTTGATTTATTTTTAAGAATATGAAAAAGTAATTTCAGAGATGTATAATTGATTCTGAAATAATTTTGAAATTTATGATTTTTTTAAAAATAAAATTGATTATACTTGAAATTATAATTTATAATTTTTGAGTTTAAAAATAATTTAAAATTTGTTATTCAATTTCGTTTTACATAAAAATTCAAATCACTTACATTTAGAATATGTTTGAAAATAGTATCAATATGTAAGTACAACCAAAAGTTAAAACCAGTGCTTCACATTCGCTTCATGTTGAATTTCTTTCATGGATTTAGCAAGTATATTCTTAGATACATTTTTGAGGGTTTCTAAGGAAGAAGAGAAGAAGGGAAGACTTTGAGGGATGAGACTAAGGGTGCGATGGATCTCCTAAAAAATAAGGGATTGAACATCAGAATTCTAATTATCTTGTGTTTGATTTAAAAAATATTTATGGAATAAGACAAAAATCAGGATTAAAGATTAAAAAAATTGAAATTTTTGTCCTAGTTAAATTAGTGGACAATTTTTTATTTATAGTACAAGTTAATTAAAGTACAAAAATACCTTTTCATTTTCCATTAAAACTATATTTTCTTTTCCTCTCAGTATCCTCTATTAATATTTAAATATAAAAATATGCAAAAATATCTTCTAGTATAAATTATTTAAAATACAAAATTTCTTTTTTATTTCTTATAAAAAATATATTCTCTCTCATCCTCCTCTATTAATATTTTAAATAAGAAATTTTTTTTCGCTAATACAAGTTATTTAAAATACAAAAATATTATTTTGTTTTGTATTAAAAAATACTGTCTTGTTTATTAATATTTATGAAATTTTTTAATTTATATATATAATATATATATATATATATATATATATATATATATATATCGTATATATATATATATATATATATATATATATATATATATATATACCTTCGGTTACACAATATTATAACTTCCATATTTCCACTATAGTCATATCATACTTTTACGTGCATGTTCCAGCATCAATATTTTTCAATAAAAATAAACGTGTGTCTCTTCACATTTATTGCTATTTAAAAATTGAACGTATAATAATACAGTTGTCTCATTCAACAATGGTTATATGTTCCACATTTCACTACGGCTAAAGTTTGCAACCGTTGTGAAACTATTTCCCACAAAATTAAAACATAACAGGTCATTCATTTCATTCATAACACACAAGGGTGCCCTAGCGAACGAGACGACATCAATAGCGAAATCTTCACCATTTTTATTCATTTCTAGAAACGAATATCATTTCTGGAAACGAAATCGTCATCCTCTCAGATTCATTGTACGTTACCATTCTCTCTCTCTCTCTGACGCTTCTGAATGTTTATGTTATTTGCTAAGGTTATTTATCATTCTCTCTCTGATGCTTCTGGATATTTATGTTCTTCGCTAGGGTTACTGGTTTATTTTTTTTAACAGATAAATGATATTAGGATATTGTGTGTATTGACATTGTCATGTGTATTGTTCATGTTTTATTCAGAATTTGTGAATATGCTTTAGGTTTTAGTGTTTGATATGCATATGCATATAATTATATTAGGATGTTGTGTGTGTAGCATTAGCGTGCCATCCACATTCGTCTTTTGATATAAATTTTAGAATTTGGTATGGATCGTAAATGGATGAAAGTTGGTAGATTATGTCTGGTGTATGAGAAATGAGTTCTTGAATTCCTTGAATTCGCCAAATAAAATGTTCCCGAAAAATAATGGTATCTTTTATTGTCCTTGTGTTGTTTATGAGAATATCAAAAAAATGGTCAAAGAAAGAAATATTACATCACCTATTGTAATGGAATATATCAAAATTATACAACATGGAAGTGACATGGAGAAGTGGATAATAATCGAAATGTGACGTTGCGAGTGGATGAAGATGATGAAGATATGCATGATCGACTAGAAGATATGATTCATGATATTGGAGAATCGTCTTATATGAAAGCTCATATTTATGATACTTTATGTAGTGACAAAGATGTGCTTTTATATAAGGGGTGCACCAGTTTTATACGATTGTCTGCGTTGTAAGAATTGTTTAATCTGAAGGCAAAATGTGGGTGGTCAAATACAAGTTTCACAAAATTGCTTGATTTGTTGAAACAAATGCTACCAGAAGATAACAATTTATCTGATCGTTGTTATTAGGCCAAGAAGATATTGTGTCCAATGGGTTTGGAGTATGTCAAAATACATGCATTCCCTAATGATTGCGTATTATACTGGAAAGAATATAAAAATTTGGATCGATATCCAGAATGTGGTGAGTCACGCTACAAGTTAAACAACAACAATGGTGATGACAATGATAGTGTTAGTAAGAAGTGTCCTCTTGATAAAATGTTATGGTACTTGCAAATAATTTCAAGGTTAAAGAGACTTTTTACTAATGCAAATGATGCAAAGAAGATTAGATGACATGCAGATGAAAGAAAATATGATGGAAACATTCACCATGTAGCTGATTGTTTACAATGGAAGAAAATTGATTAATTGTTTCTGGATTTTGGCCTTAAGCCAATAAACCTTAGGCTTGGGCTTCCCATAGATGGAATGATCCCCTTTGATAATCTGAGTACTAACCATTCTTCGTGGCATGTTCTTATCACGATTTACCGCATATCTCCTTGGTTGTGCATGAAGCGCAAGTATATGATGTTAAGTATGATGATTTATGGATCAAGACAACCTGGAAACTGAAGGAGAATTGCCATCCAAGGCGCAGCGGAATTTAAAAATTTCTCCATTTAGTGATCCTTACAAATGGGCATGATCAATGATAGAATCGTTACCTCTTGTGGCGATCACGAACGTTGAACGATGACAACGTCTCTACTCAGTCCACACGAATAGATTCCTTCAATCTCAGTGCTAGCTGCTACGAATGAAGGCTTTGAGTGAGAGAGAGAGAGAGAGAGAGGGAAACAAAATTCCAATTAGAGTTCACTTGAGTTGAGTCTGACTGACAATGCTTCTACCCAAGGGTTCTATTTATTGAACCACTTGTGTGGGCTTCAAGCTAAAAAGCCCACTTAAGTGTATTTTGGCCAATATCTTATAATATGTGATCGCTCGACTGTGTGAGTCGAGAATGGGGTACAAACTGCAAGTGCACAGTTCTATCGCGTAGTTTTAAAAGATATCGATCCCACAGGGACTTATGAATCGATATACCGTTATCTAAGGTTACTTCGTAAAGCTAAGGTGAATAATGGTTGATTGTTTGGGGGCAAAGCTAAAAACTAAACTAAGATCTAGATTAAATATTAATAAAGCGGATATCGGTATGTAGTTCGTCGTAATTAGGGAATCAATTCTTTGTCGGTTTCTCGGTTTTAAAATAAATCGTTTCAGTTAACTTTATTGATTAAAGGTTTTATCTCAAACTCTCGCTCTGTTGAATAAACCATGATTTTATGTTAATGTAGCTGTCACTTATAATTAAGTCAAAAACCATTTTTTGAAAGCAATAAAGTTGCAGAAACTCTTTTTAAGAAAACACTGACCGTTTTAAACACCCTTATCTCAAACTCTCGCTCTGTTGACTTAGGTTATACAATTAAACCCGAATGCTTAACTCTCGTCCTCACATTCAATCTTTAAAAATACTTTTTGGAAAAGGTCAGAATTTAATTAACTCTAAAACTTGCTCTCGCCCTGATCTAAAATTAATGCCTAATTTACACTGTCCAGTTAAAACCTCAAACTCTCGCTCTATTGATTTTAACTTCTTTATGTCTTTTACTTTTGTAAAAAATCTTGTTATTAAACCTGTAAATTGAGACCGTAAAAAGATTGATTTTAATTTTAAATTTAATTAGACCGACTTAGTCTTGATCCCTTATTCCGCTTACTTTACATACCGATATCTAGGCGAATTAGCTAGACATGCTAAACAAACAAAAATACATATCATGCATAAACAGACTCATCCCAGGCAGATAATATAAATAAATAATAAAACAAAGTATTAAATAATGATTAAAGAACCTGAATGCGTTAAACAATAGTCTTGAACACTCCACCACAAGCCGGTAGAATTTGTTCTTGGATTCTTCAATTAAACAACAAATTAAAACGAAGGAAATAAAAACTAGATTCTAACGTAAGGTTAGATCCGGTAAAAGTTGCACAATAGTTTCCGGTGTAGAAACTATTGTGCGAAAAGAATTAATTAAATGCTAAAAAGGAAAGTATAAATTGCAAGGGAAATAGTGTAGAACTTGTAAAAAATAAATAAAGAAACAATACTGAAATTGCTGGAAAAGAAAATAAGCAAAAGCGAAAAGCGGCAAAGGAAAAAATTGGAAAAGCTTCGGAACCACTTTTGGTTTTAAAAGTGGCTATTTATATTGGTGCCATTAAGTAACTGCCTGCTGCCAAAAGGTCTTCAACGTGGCTAATTGCGTGGCGTGGATATAGGGCCCAACACTCCTCAACGTCTCTTCAAGTCTCTGAGGCGTTACTTGCGCCCAAAAAGTAGGGGAATTGTGTGACGTTCGTCACACCATGTGTGACGTTCGTCACAAGGCTGTTTTGCGTGACGCTCGTCACGCACTCTGTGACGTCCGTCACAGGCACAACATTTGTGTCTTGCGCTTTGGGCTGGGCTTTGGCATTTGGTTCTTTTTCTCTCCTTTTTGCACCTCCTTTTCTTTCATTTTTACTTGTGCTTCAAAATAAACCACCTGAGACAAATAGGAAGAAAATACCACGTAATATCTTATAAAATGAAGTGAACTGAAATAAATAGTCATAGAATTTAATGGAATTAAGTCCTAAAATATGATATAATTTCGTGTTATCAAATTCCCCCATACTTAGATCTTTGCTTGTCCTCAAGCAAAATTCAGTATAGAACTCGTTTTAAAAATTTAGCCAGATGAAATTTCAAAACACACATCAATTCGTAATAGGTTGCAAGTGGATTTTGTTTAGAAGCAACTTGAGTTAAATCTTGATATCAACAACCACCGTCACAACCTAGACAACCCCACCTTATGCAGATCAGTTCAAGTACACTATGATAGCTATCCTAGTTCCTTTACTCTTATTTCACCCGTTTTCATTCTAGCGAAATCACATTAAGCCCTTTATCTTTTCGCGCACATAGTGGAGTAACCGGTTAGTGATTATGATTCCCTTTTAGCTGGAAGTTCTGGTACATAAGTCGGATAACTTCGTTATTCAGTCCATTGCAAATTGCGGGGGATCGAACCGTAGTCCGCCCTACCAAGTTCAGTACCAGATACCTACTGAACCAACTCATAATGGATCTTTCATATTGTGTTTTTATATGATCTGCAACCTTTAGATTAAATGATCTGGTAAGGATCACCTAATTTAATTAGTGCATTTCCTGATATATTTATATATATATATATTATATATATATATATATATATATATATATATATATATATATATATATATTATATATATATATATATATATATATATATATTTTTTTTTTCGTTACTTTGGGAATCATCCACTTATATTCATCGGCTCTCCACGTAGTTTGCTATTAAGATGGTGCTGACTTCTCGTATAAACTACTTGGGGTTACTATAAAACTAAAAGTTCAAGGAATTGGTATAATAGGTGCTTATCCTGATCTAACGTGTTGGGTTCGTTTAGAGTGTTTGGCGGTAGTAGTCTTTGTCCTGATTCGACTCAAGATCGATAAGATGAGCAACCTTTATACTTACTGGGTGTTGAGTTTTTGTTGTGTGGCTCATGAAAGTTTGAGGGAATAGATAATAGAAATTTATTCACACTCGGGACTTAACTTAAAATAATAGATTTTTTTTTTTTTTAATAGATAATAATAAAATAATGGAGGGAAAGGTACATACTTGAAAAATGAAAATAGAAAGAACATGGTTTCCCCCCCATACTTAAACTAAACATTGTCCCCAATGTTTTAAGGGAATGAAATACAATATGGAAAGGAAAAAAAAACTACAACTAAGGTTGTCTTCCGCCTCTGGTTCTTGGACCTGGTGATCTCTGATGTAAGTCTAAGTTGTCGAACCTGCTGAACAACTCAGTAAACCGCTGGTCGGTTATGGCATTCCTAGCATCCTGTTGTTGTTGCATTTGATGCATTATCTGCATCATCTCGACATTCTGTGCCTGCATACCATCAATAGCATCCATGATGTCGTCGTTGGTTGCAGGCCTTCTTCGTCGACGACGTTGGGAGGATGGGCCAGTTGCATTGCCGGAAGGGTTGAGCGGGACTGACTGTTGTGTAGGCGGATGATCACCTTGCTCCATTGCTTCAAACTCGTCTGTGTGCGGGTTTGTTTGTGAAGGCTCGGTGGCTTCGGGAGCGTTTAGATCATAGAGGTGGCGGTCGGGGTTTGTGACATCAGTTAGGGCGATATTTGGTAGAACAACGCTTGGGACTGCCTGGTTGTTCACCATAAGGTAATATCCTCCGCCTACTCTGTTCTTAATCAGGCGGCTGGATCGACAGTAGCTGATATCCATAGATAGGGGAGGTAGAGATTCTAAAGTTTGGAGTTTATCCCCTAGGTTTAGGCCAAGTGCTATGGTGGTGATTAATCCGCCAATTATAAAAGGTTGCCGGCCTCTAGCACATAAGGTGCGGATATGATGAAATAGAAAGGAGGCGGCGTTTACCTGAGTATCTGGTTCGAAGACGCACTGGAGGAAGAATAGCTCCTTTGAGTTGACCTTGCTGTTGTTTGGTCTTCCAAAAACTGTGTTTTGCAAGATGCGGATAAAGTACCGGATAGTGGGGTTATGTATATGGGAAAGAAGGAGCTCTTCCCAGTTGTAGGTATTTATACCGGAAATTTTCTTGAAAAGGCCGAAAACGTCAACTGTGTTCCAGTTTGAGTTTGGAGGGATTCTGGGGTGTAGCAGACCTTCTATGGGAAATTGTAGCATGGTACTCAATTGGTTTTGGGTTAAGGAGTACTCGGTGTTAAACATACGGAAGGTTGCAGTACCGGTTAAAAATTCGTCTTCACCGGCGGGAGTGGTGTAGTCGTATGAACTTAAGAATTCTAAGGTTAGGGATGGGTAGATGGGTTGATTATGAGTGCAAAGGAAGGTTAAGTTGGCTTGACGGAGCATCCATTCGATACCTTGGAGTAATCCTAATTGTTGTAAACAAGTTAAATCGGGGTACCTGGTGGAAACGACGCCTCGCTGTTGGAAACGCTCGAATTGCTCTCTTTGATAATTTTCATCTTCGGATCGGAAGATGATATTTCCGAAATTCCGATTTCCCGCCATTGTGATGAATGAATTTTGAAGGGGTGATTTGGAAAGAAAATAAATGTATTTGGTAGGAGAGAATGGTTTGTGGTGAATGAAGGAAGGTTTTGAGGGGTATTTATAGGAGAAGAATTTGGAAGTTGGAAAGAAAAAGTGGTTGAAAAGTAATTAAGTGTGGTTGAATGGAAATTAATGGGGAAGGTAGAAAGTAAAAAGGTGTAACGTTCGTCTCCAACGGCTCCTTAACGTTCACTAGTCTGAAGGGTGTTACGCTCGTCACAGGTGCATGACGGTCGTAACAGGCGCTTAGCGTGCCGTTCGTTATGGATTGTGTGACGCTCGTCACACATTCCTTTTTGGCAAGGCTTCAGTAGCGTTTCACAGAATCACTTTGGTAATGGATTTATAAATTTTTTTTTGTTTTTTTGTTTTGCTTATGATTGATTTATTCTGCAATTTAATTTATCGTGCACGCTTATTCTACTTTGTATAATAATAAGTCATAGGTAGCAACAGTAGAGCATAATAGCTATTGCATAATAAAATTAAATAAACAGCTTCAATAAAATGATCATAATGTAATACAGGAAAGGAAAACAATGAAATGAAAGAGAAATAAATGTGAACATGAATTCAAATAACATTAATGAATAATCTAACTTAAAACTAAATAACTTAGAAAAATAACTAAATTCTATCCATCTGCACGATGTAGCAACTCGTGAAACTGATCTGTCATACTGCTCATGTATCCTAGAACTTCGTGTCTCATGTCAGTAAATTCTCCTCTGAGGGCGTCTTGTTCTGACATCAAAGCTTCAATGGCGGTGTTATAATCAGTTCCGGGCATATGATGCCGGAGGTCGGATATGGCTGATTCTTCGGTCTGAACAGGCTGAGGAGGAGGGTCAATATCATAATAGCCGGATGGTGTCTGAGGGTCAGATTCAGCATGAGGGATCTGGTCATCATAAGTCTCATAGTCATCACAAATCTCATAGTCCTGGATGGATTCAGTGGATCTAGCAGGAGTAGGGGTTTCGTTCAGGTTGTAGAGCCAGTTACTGCGGTTATGAATGCTAGTCCTAGGATCGGGCATGGTGAATAGGCAAAGAACCTGGTTATCAATAATAAGCTCAAACTCGTCAGACCCTAGGTTTGCTATAAACATAGTGTTGAAGAGGAAGGGTATACTCATAGTAGTAATGCCACAAAAAGGGCTTAGGTTAAGCATAGGCTGACGTAATCCAATAGCATTACCTATCATAGTTATCAAACCGCCTATTCGGATTGGTGCTCGCTCATCCTGGATAAGGTGGTCCAAATTAGCTAACATAAAAGTAGCACCGTTTACTGGACGGTTCTGGGAAGCACAAAAATGATGAAGAGTTCATCACGTGAAACTGAAGTACTGTTTGGCTTCTTCCCAAATAAAGTGTGGGTCAGGATCTTATGGAAATAGCGAAAGGCCGGGTTGTGTATGTTTCCAGAGAGAAACTCATGTTCTTCGGGCTCATCATTTCCAGTCAGCTTACCCCAAAAGTGTTCAAGTTCTCTATGTTCAAAAAGTTCTTCCTGGCTTACTGTGAATGTGTCAAAGGAGGTAGGAAAACCCAAAAGGTTGGTAAAGTCTCTAATATTAAATTGGTACTCCATGTTGAACATTCTGAACTGGATAAAACCTCTGCTAATTCCTTTTCCATGGCTGGGTAGATAGATTAATGAGCTAAGGAATTCTAGTGTGAGTCTCCGGTAGGTGGTGAAATGTCTCAGGATAGGGGATGTCTCCCATCCTATCTGGTTCAGCAAATACAGGACACTTTGTCTCAGTCCAAGGGCAGTCATAGCCCAATCATCAGCATATAAACTAGGTAGCATCTCTCTAGTGGCTAGTTCTTCAAACTTTTGTTTCTGAGCCATTCCTCTGAATTTGATACCCATACGATCAAAATGTCCCATCTGGTTAGTGTTAGCTAGAGAAAAGAAAATATGAGTTTTAGTCAGGATTTGGCCAAATGCCGAAAGAAGAAAAAATTATTATTATATATTTTTTTTCTTTTGAATTAAAATAAATCAGGAATGAATACTAAACAGAAATTAAAAGAATAATTGAGGGAAAAAAAAAGAAAATAGGAAAATGATAATAATAGAATAAGAAAATAATAAAATAATTGTGGGTTGTCTCCCACTAAGCGCTTTGTTTAAATGTCGCAAGCTCGACAAAGAAACTGTTAAGTATAATCTATAGGTCCTGAGGGCATTTCGTCTAAGTGTAGGATTTGCGAATCTCCATTGGTTTCCGCATAATGATAGTGTTTTAGATGTTGCCCGTTTACGGTAAACGGTTCTGTGGATTTGCCTTTAATTTCTATTGCTCCACTGGGAAAGATGTTAGTGATATGAAAAGGTCCTGACCATCTGGATCGTAGTTTTCCCGGGAATAACTTTAGTCTAGAGTTAAATAAAAGGACTGCGTCGCCTTGCTTGAAGATTTTCCTTGATATACGCTTGTCATGCCATTGTTTTGTTCTTTCTTTGTAGATTCTGGCATTTTCATAGGCGTCTCTTCTGAGTTCTTCTAATTCGTTTATGTCAAGGATTCTCTTTTCACCGGCGGCTTTATAGTTTAGATTCAGATTTCTAATAGCCCAATAGGCTTTATGTTCTAATTCTACCGGGAGGTGACAGGATTTTCCATAAATGAGCTTAAATGGGGTCGTCCCTATGGGGGTTTTATAAGCAGTTCGGTATGCCCACAAAGCTTCTGGTAATTTCAATGACCAATCTTTCCTTGAAGTGGCGACCGTTTTTTCTAGTATTTGCTTGATTTCTCTGTTAGATACTTCCACTTGTCCACTGGTCTGAGGGTGGTAAGGTGTCGCTATCCTATGTCTCACTCCATATTTAAATAATAATTTTTCGAGTACCTTGGATATAAAGTGCGATCCACCATCACTGACTACTATTCTTGGGATGCCAAATCTCGGAAATATTATATTCTTAAAGAGTCTAGTTACTACTCGGGTGTCGTTTGTTGGGGAGGCTACAACTTCGATCCATTTTGATACGTAGTCAACTGCCACGAGTATGTATTTGTTACCGAAAGAGGATGGAAAAGGTCCCATGAAGTCTATTCCCCACACGTCGAAGATCTCTACTTCCAAAATACCTTTTTGTGGCATCTCGTCACGTCTAGATATGTTTCCCGTGCGTTGACATCTGTCACATTCCTTAATAGCCGCATGTACGTCCTTCCATATAGTTGGCCAATAAAAGCCGGCTTGTAGGATTTTAGAGCAGGTCTTGGATGTACTTGTGTGTCCACCATAAGGAGCGGAGTGGCAGTGTTGGATTATATTTTCTACCTCTTCTTCGGGTATACATCGACGGAAAATACCATCGGGGCCTCTTTTGAAAAGTAAGGGATCATCCCAGTAATAGTGTTTTATGTCGTAGAAGAATCGTTTCTTCTGCTGGTAAGATAAAGTAGGTGGAACTATTCCGGCAGCTAAATAATTGACGAGATCAGCGTACCATGGTGTGACAGATATAGCTAAGGTGGTTTCTACTTGCATGTCGGAGTTGTTCTCTTCCAAAGTAGCTATAAGTTTGTCATACGAGAAATCATCATTAATTGATGTTCTTTCCGGTTCAAGGTTCTCAAGTCTAGAGAGGTGGTCTGCTACTACGTTTTCAGTTCCTTTCTTGTCCTTGATTTCTAAGTCGAATTCTTGTAGCAACAAGATCCATCTTAGGAGTCTAGGTTTAGCATCCTTTTTTGTTAAAAGGTACTTGATAGCAGCGTGATCAGTGTAAACTATTATTTTAGCTCCAACCAAGTAAGAACGAAATTTATCTAGCGCAAATACCACTGCTAGGAGTTCTTTCTCGGTAGTGGCGTAATTCATTTGCGCTTCATCCAGGGTTCTGCTTGCGTAATATATAACTTGAAGCTTTTTATCTTTTCGTTGTCCTAAAACAGCACCTACAACATAATCGCTGGCATCGCACATTATTTCAAATGGTTCATTCCAGTCTGGTGTCTGCATTATGGGTGCGGAGATCAATGCTTGCTTAAGCGTTTGGAATGCTTTTAAACAGTTATCGTCGAATATGAATTCAGCATCTTTCATCAATAGTCCGGTTAAAGGTTTAGTTATCTTAGAGAAGTCTTTGATGAATCGTCGGTAAAAACCGGCGTGTCCTAAAAAGCTTCGTACTTCTCTCACGGTTCTTGGGGGTTGAAGATTTTCGATTACCTCTATTTTGGCTTTGTCTACTTCAATTCCTCTGTTCGAGATGATGTGTCCTAAAACAATTCCTTCTTGTACCATAAAGTGGCACTTTTCCCAGTTAAGTACTAAGTTTACTTTTACACATCGCTCAAGAACTCTTTCCAGGTTTTCAAGGCATTCTTCGAAACTTTGTCCGTATACGGAAAAGTCATCCATAAATACTTCCATGATGTTTTCGAGAAAGTCGGCGAAAATTGCCATCATGCATCTTTGAAAGGTTGCAGGAGCATTACACAGACCAAACGGCATTCGTCTATAAGCGAAGGTACCAAAAGGGCACGTGAACGTTGTCTTTTCTTGGTCATCAGGGTGAATTGGTATTTGAAAGAAGCCTGAATAACCGTCTAGATAACAGAAATGTGAATGTTTTGCTAATCGTTCTAACATTTGGTCAATGAATGGTAAAGGGAAATGATCTTTTCGGGTTGCTTTGTTTAGTTTCCTATAGTCAATGCACATTCTCCATCCCGATTCGATTCGTTTAGTTATAGTTTCCCCTTTTTCGTTTTCAATAACGGTTATGCCTCCTTTCTTTGGTACAACGTGTACAGGACTAACCCATTTGCTATCAGATATATGATATATAATACCCGCTTCCAATAACTTGGTTATTTCCTTCTTTACTACCTCACTCAGGATCGGATTTAGTCTCCTCTGGTGTTCTCTAGAGGTTTTACAGTCTTCTTCTAACATGATGCGGTGCATACAAATAGAAGGACTTATTCCTTTAAGATCGGTGATGTGGTACCCTAGTGCGGTTGGATACTTCCTTAAGATATGTAGGAGTTTTTCTGTTTCGAGTCTTCCTAGGTCTGCATTAACTATCACAGGTCGTTCAAGTTCTAAGTCTAGGAATTCATATCTCAGTTTTTGGGAAGTGTTTTCAGGTCAGGGGTTGGTTTGTTAAGACATTGCGTGGGGTCCGGTGTTATTGCTAAACATTGGTTAGATCTGTCTTCTACAAGGCAGTCAGATGATTTGTCTTCTTCTAACTCTGCTTCTTTTATGCATTCATCGATGATATCCATGAAGTAACATGTATCTTCTATTGCAGGTGCTTTCAAGAATTGGGAAAGAATGAACTCAATTTTCTCTTCACCTACTTCGAAGGTGAGTCGTCCTCGTTTTACGTCTATGATTGCACCGGCAGTTGCTAAGAATGGTCTTCCCAGTATAATGGGTGTAATATCATCTTCTCTAATGTCCATAATTGTAAAATCAGTGGGAATGTAGAATTGACCTATGCGTACGGGAACGTTTTCAAGGATTCCTACAGGATATTTGATGGAACGATCTGCTAGTTGCACAGACATTTTGGTTGGTCTTAATTCTCCCATTTCCAGTTTCTTACATATGGATAAAGGCATAACGCTAATTCCGGCTCCTAAATCGCATAAGGCTTTGTCGATGACAAATTTTCCTATGTGACAGGGTATAGAGAAACTACCCGGATCCTTGAGTTTAGGGGGCATGTTTTGGATTATAGCTACATTCGGCAGGGAGTGTAACGGTTTCGCTATCTTCAAGTTTCCTCTTATTAGAAAGAATTTCTTTTAAGAATTTAGCATATGAGGGCATCTGCGTAATAGCTTCGGTGAACGGAATTGTAACGTTTAATTGTTTAAGGAGATCAACAAATTTTCTAAATTGGCCCGCATCTTTGGTTTTAACAAGCCTTTGAGGGTAAGGTATAGGTGGTTTGTAAGGTGGTGGAGGTACATAAGGTTCCTTCTTTTCTAGGGTTTCCTTATTACTCTCTTCCTTTTCCTTAGGTTCACTTTCCTCAGTTGATTTCTTAGGGTTTTGGTTTTCTATCCTTGGATCAGACGGTCCTTCCACTTCCGTTCCACTTCTTAATATAATTGCATGAGCGTGGCTTCTCGGGTTAGGTTGGGGCTGTCCAGGGAATGTACCAGTTGGGGCAGCAGTAGGTGCTTGTTGTTGGGCTACTTGTGATATTTGTGTTTCCAGCATTTTGTTATGGGTAGCCAAGGCATCTACTTTGCTTGCTAGTTGTTTAAGTTGTTCGCCAGTGTGTACATTCTGGTTTAAGAAATCTTTATTGGTTTGTTGTTGGGAAGCTATAAAGTTTTCCATCATGATTTCCAAGTTGGATTTCCTAGGGGCGTTATTGTTAGGCATGGATGGGTTCGGTTTCTGATATCCCGGAGGTATAGCTGGGGCTTGATTAGGAGACTGTCCAGGTGCGTACAAAGCGTTATTACTCTTATATGAAAAGTTTAGATGGTTCTTCCAATTTGAGTTATAGGTGTTCGAATAGGGGCTTCCTTGAGCATAGTTTACTTGCTCTGCTTGGATTCCTGTCAAGAGTTGACAGTCCGTAGGAGTGTGGCCTTGGATTCCACAGACCTCGCAATTCTGAGTTATAGCAACCACGGCGGCTGGAGGTGATACGTTTAAACTTTCAATTTTCTGGACCAAAGCATCCACTTTTGCGTTAACGTGATCAAGGTTACTTATCTCGTACATGCCAGTTTTCGTTTGAGGTTTTTCCACCGTTGTTCGTTCGGTTCCCCACTGATAGTGGTTTTGGGCCATGCTCTCGATAAGCTGGTAAGCATCAGCATAAGGTTTGTTCATTAATGCACCACCTGCAGCGGCGTCTATTGTTAACCTTGTGTTGTATAAGAGACCATTATAAAATGTGTGAATTACTAACCAGTCTTCCAAACCATGGTGTGGGCAAAGTCTCATCATGTCTTTGTATCTTTCCCATGCTTCGAAAAGAGACTCGTTGTCTTTCTGTTTAAATCCGTTTATCTGGGCTCTTAACATAGCTGTTTTGCTTGGCGGAAAGTATCGGGCAAGAAAAACTTTCTTCAACTCGTTCCATGTGGTGACTGAGTTGGAAGGGAGAGATTGAAGCCATCTTCTAGCGCTATCTCTTAATGAGAAAGGAAAAAGACGAAGTCGAATTGCCTCTGAAGTGACACCATTAGCTTTAACAGTATCAGCGTATTGGACAAATACGGATAAATGAAGGTTTGGATCCTCGGTAGGATTTCCAGAGAATTGGTTCTGTTGCACCGCCTGCAACAGCGAAGGTTTAAGTTCGAAGTTGTTTGCTTCGATTGCGGGCGGAGCAATACTTGAATGCGGCTCATCTTGCGATGGAGCGGCGTAATCTCTAAGAGCACGAGCTGGTTCTGCCATCTCGGTTATCGAAGGAAAAAGGTTTTTGAAATCAGGAAGTTCTACAGGAGGGAGATTGTTTGCAGCACGATATTCCCGAATTCGTCGTAAGACTCGGAGATATAGTTCGATATCGTTGATTCGTAAATAGAGCGGTTCGCCTTGTGAGCGAGTGCGTGGCATACAAATCAACGAAAGAAAGAATAGAAGAAAAAGAAACCTTAGTCTCTACAGCGTAACGGAAGAGTTACGATATCGATTAAATAAAAGTCCCCGGCAACGGCGCCAAAAACTTGATCGCTCGACTGTGTGAGTCGAGAATGGGGTACAAACTGCAAGTGCACAGTTCTATCGCGTAGTTTTAAAAGATATCGATCCCACAGGGACTTATGAATCGATATACCGTTATCTAAGGTTACTTCGTAAAGCTAAGGTGAATAATGGTTGATTGTTTGGGGGCAAAGCTAAAAACTAAACTAAGATCTAGATTAAATATTAATAAAGCGGATATCGGTATGTAGTTCGTCGTAATTAGGGAATCAATTCTTTGTCGGTTTCTCGGTTTAAAATAAATCGTTTCAGTTAACTTTATTGATTAAAGGTTTTATCTCAAACTCTCGCTCTGTTGAATAAACCATGATTTTATGTTAATGTAGCTGTCACTTATAATTAAGTCAAAAACCATTTTTTGAAAGCAATAAAGTTGCAGAAACTCTTTTTAAGAAAACACTGACCGTTTTAAACACCCTTATCTCAAACTCTCGCTCTGTTGACTTAGGTTATACAATTAAACCCGAATGCTTAACTCTCGTCCTCACATTCAATCTTTAAAAATACTTTTTGGAAAAGGTCAGAATTTAATTAACTCTAAAACTTGCTCTCGCCCTGATCTAAAATTAATGCCTAATTTACACTGTCCAGTTAAAACCTCAAACTCTCGCTCTATTGATTTTAACTTCTTTATGTCTTTTACTTTTGTAAAAAATCTTGTTATTAAACCTGTAAATTGAGACCGTAAAAAGATTGATTTTAATTTTAAATTTAATTAGACCGACTTAGTCTTGATCCCTTATTCCGCTTACTTTACATACCGATATCTAGGCGAATTAGCCAGACATGCTAAACAAACAAAAATACATATCATGCATAAACAGACTCATCCCAGGCAGATAATATAAATAAATAATAAAACAAAGCATTAAATAATGATTAAAGAACCTGAATGCGTTAAACAATAGTCTTGAACACTCCACCACAAGCCGGTAGGATTTGTTCTTGGATTCTTCAATTAAACAACAAATTAAAACGAAGGAAATAAAAACTAGATTCTAACGTAAGGTTAGATCCGGTAAAAGTTGCACAATAGTTTCCGGTGTAGAAACTATTGTGCGAAAAGAATTAATTAAATGCTAAAAAGGAAAGTATAAATTGCAAGGGAAATAGTGTAGAACTTGTAAAAAATAAATAAAGAAACAATACTGAAATTGCTGGAAAAGAAAATAAGCAAAAGCGAAAAGCGGCAAAGGAAAAAATTGGAAAAGCTTCGGAACCACTTTTGGTTTTAAAAGTGGCTATTTATATTGGTGCCATTAAGTAACTGCCTGCTGCCAAAAGGTCTTCAACGTGGCTAATTGCGTGGCATGGATATAGGGCCCAACACTCCTCAACGTCTCTTCAAGTCTCTGAGGCGTTACTTGCGCCCAAAAAGTAGGGGAATGGTGTGACGTTCGTCACACCATGTGTGACGTTCGTCACAAGGCTGTTTTGTGTGACGCTCGTCACGCACTCTGTGACGTCCGTCACAGGCACAACATTTGTGTCTTGCGCTTTGGGCTGGGCTTTGGCATTTGGTTCTTTTTCTCTCCTTTTTGCACCTCCTTTTCTTCCATTTTTACTTGTGCTTCAAAATAAACCACCTGAGACAAATAGGAAGAAAATACCACGTAATATCTTATAAAATGAAGTGAACTGAAATAAATAGTCATAGAATTTAATGGAATTAAGTCCTAAAATATGATATAATTTCGTGTTATCAATATGCCCAAAATCACTTAAGCGTGTGGTACCTTACCATATTTCGTATTCCACTTAAGTGCACCGTACCTTACGGTGTTCCTTAGTTACTCTATTTCTCATCAATCCATCCTTTGTGTGTGACCCTGTAGGTTTTCGCGACGTTGGTAATCATATTAAATCACGCATTTAACATAATAAACAGTGAGCGGTATCTAGCAACACATCACTGCTACCCAAGACACGAAAATGTCATGTGATATGCCAAAACCTCCTATGATAATAATTATGTATATAATTACCCTTTTGCCCTTATGTCTATATTGAACACAAGGTATAGACCGTGTCATCCTTGTCCAGTTCAATATTGGGCCCATAGACATTTATTCTGTTACGCAGGATGGGCAAATTCCATATAGGACACTCATGTCCCTCATCATGCTTTGTGGAGTACCCATCAACTGCCTTTATGGTTATCCAGTTACGGACAACGTTGGATCAGCAATAAAGCACTCGACTCTACATCTAGGGTCCACAGTGGTTTCAGGTCGAAGAGTGGTATACACCATTATCACCATGAGAATAACTTATAACACTTTGCATAAATTTCTATATAGTATTCTCATAGCGGGTCAATCCGGTATAAATATTACTCTTAATATTCATACCTATGTTTAAGACTTGATAACTCTTTATCCATGATCCATGAGATGTGATCATCAGTCTACAAACATAATAGTCTTAATGCTTTAATGTTATCCCACTTCATAATAAAGCTCGACTACGGATACTTTAAGAATAATGTCCCTATGTTTAATGTGCTCTCATGATCAAGTCACACTTGATACATTAAACGAACTATCTATTCTAGGGACTTTATTAAACAAACATAATAAAGAAAAAGCCTTTTATTATTAATAAATAATTCGACACAAGTACCAAAAGTATTGGCCTCTAGGGCTTACACCAACAGAAACGACATACGTGTTTATCTAAGTCCATTAATTGAGGATTTAAAAATTTTGTGGGATAACGGTGTTGACGTTAATGATGCATATTCTGGTGAAAAGTTTAAGATGCATGCAATGTTATTTTGCACAATCAACGACTTTCCTACATATGGTAATTTGGTTGGATATAGTGTCAAAGGACATAAAGCGTGTCCTATATGTGAGTCTGATACCTATTTTCACCAGCTTGAGTTTGGAAAAGACCGTTTGCCTTGGGCATCAAAAATTTCTAAAACCCAATTATCCTTATCGTAGATTGCGGACGACTTTTAATGGAGAGTAGGAGTTTGAAAGAGCTCCTAAACCTTTAATTGGCTATGAAGTTTATCAACGACAAGAACACCTTACTGTTGTCTTTGTAAAGAATAAAGATGGTCCCATTGAGAGAAATATTTGGAAAAATAGATTGATGTTATTTGATCTTCCATTGGTCAAGACTCGATGTAAGACATTATCTTGATGTGATGCATGTGGAGAAAAATCTGTGTGATATTTTTGATAGGAACACTTATGAACATTCCAGGAAAGACTAAAGATAATAATAATTCCCGTTTAGATATGGTGGAGATGGGTATACGACAACAGGTGACTCTAGAAGATAGAGGAAAATTATCTTATTTGCCTTCAACATGTCACACTCTATCTAAAAAGGAAAAGAAAAGTTTTTGCGAGTGTTTGCTTGGTATCAAAGTTCCCCAAAGTTACTATTAAAACATCAAGAAACTTATATCAATGAAAGATCTCAAGTTAATTGACTTAAAATCTAATGATTGTAATTTTTTGATGCAACAACTTCTATCAGTGACTATCTGTGACATCCTTCTAAAAAATGTAAGAGTAATTATAACCAAATTATGTTTATTCTTCAATGCTATATGTAATAAAGTTCTTGATTTCAAAAAATTAAATGAGTTATAAGAATAGGCTGCAGTAATATTGTGTCAATTGGAGATGTATTTTCCTCCATCATTTTTGATATTATGGTTCACTTACTTGTTCATCTAGTCAGAGAAATCATATTTTATGGTCCAATTTATTTAAGGTGGATGCATCCTATAGAGTCATACATGAAGATATTTAAAGGATATACGAAGAATCATCACCGACCGGAAGCTTCAATTGTTGAAAGGTACATCATAGAAGAAGCTCTTGAGTTTTATTCAAAATATTTATCGGAAACAAAGTCTGTTGGAATTCCAAAGTCTTCTCGTGCTGACAGATTTGAAGGTAAAGGTACTCAAGGTTTAAATGTTAAGTCAATGGATCGGGACGTAGTACTTGAAGCACATTTTTAAATATTGAATAATCTTAGTGTAGTTAATCTTACATAGCTACTAGCAATAAAGTTATAAAAAAAATACCCCCTAATGAATGACAAGTGGTTGTTGACACGACATAACAAGGAATTCATAAGTTGGTTTAATAATAGGATTTCTAATGATGATGGTGTATCAGAGACAACTAAATGGTTGTTATACATGCAAAAATTTACTTTGATAACTTGGACGACATACGATATTTCTAATTGTTCCTTTTATACAAAAACAAAAGATGATCGAAGTACAATGCAAAATAGTGAGGTTACGGTTGAGGTCGAATCCTTGTATTTCTCTAGTTCAAAAAATAAGAATCATATTTAGGCAGCCATCACATCCTATGGTGTCATTGAGAAGATTTTGGAGATTGATTATGTTATTTTCAAAGTGCCTTTATTTAAATGTAAGTGGGTTCCCAATAACAATGGTGTACAAACTGATGAGTTAAGATTCATACGGGTTGACCTTGACAATACAACTTATAACACTGAACTATTCATCATGGCTACTTAAGCAAAATAAGTTTTTTATATGACAAACGCTGCAAACTTATCGAAGAGATAGTCAATTATTCTCAAAGGAAAACACATTTCATATAGTGAAAATGAAAGTTTTGATATTTCTTCCACTCATTCTTATGCAACACAAGTGCCTACTTCATATGAAGAAGTTGATAAATATGATGTACATGTTATTTGTAACGATCATCAAAAAGTCAAATGAGAAAATTAACAAGTAAGTATTTTATATTCTTCATTCATAATTTATTGTATGTTATAATTTCTAATGTTGTTATTTTATAACAACTATTATTATTTGAAATTACAGGTGTTTAAAGTTAAGACACCAAAACAACAAGATAATATTATTTGATGTAATGATGTGTACATTTTACACTATTTTATGCCATTTTGGCATTGATCTAATATACAATTTTTTGTTTCTAATTGAATTATGTCATTGATGTAATACAATTTTTGGTCTAATTCAATTCACAAATGAGTGTATTGTTGTTTCTGGTCTGATACGATTCAGAGATATTCAGGTTAAAAATTTGGGAATACTTTAAGATTGAAAATATATACTAAAAAAACAAATAATATCACAATAGTTTTTAATTCAACCGTTTTTATAAGTGGAGCGCTATGCAGAATAATATAACGTAAGAATGACGTTTCGAACCCCAGACCTATAAATTATTTCACAACGGTTGACTTCTTTACCTGTTGTTAAAGTAGCACATTACCTAACTTATAACAACAGTCACTCACATATTGTGAAAACTAGCATACATACAATCATACGCTACCTAACAGTGGACGTGAAACCATCATTATATGTGTTTTCCATAGTAGTCTCTCTCTCTCTCTATCTATCTATCTATCTCTCACTCTCTCTCTCTCTCTCTCTCTCTCTCTCTCTCTCCTCTCTCTCTCTCTCTCCCACACACACACGCACATACACACACACAAGACACAACAGACGCACACACGCACATGCACACATACACACACGCATACGTACGCACCCACCCACACATTTCATTATTTTCATATCAAAACACAAAAAATTACAATAACATGATGAAGAACACCATGTGTGTTTTTCATCCTCCAAACCCATATTCTTCCAAAATAAACCAAAATTGAAAACTCCAAGCACCAACCCTACTTAAAATCATCCCTTATTATGAGTACCTAACACACAAAAAAAATTATTATTAAAAATTAAAAAATATTGTTCCCAAATATTTTTTATATTATGAGTATCAGAGCAACGTAAACTAAATTAAATTTTTTTATTTAATATTTCTAAAAATTTATGCAATATAGTCTTTGAGTTCTTTTATTAAAACGATTTTTATACTAAAAAGAAAAATTAACCCCTTAACTAAAAAGAAAAATTTACCTCTTATATTTCTTTTTCTCATTTCATTTATCCAAGATCTTTTAACTTTTTAAAATTGGGAAACAAAGTCTCGAGTAGGGGTGGAAAACGAGCATGCCCATTCCATTTAGACCCATCCTACAAATAACCATAAAAAAACAGAACGAGACATACATAATTGAGGAGGATGCATGCCTAAAACCTTGGCCATCCCCGCAAAAATGTGAATGCGGGACAGGAAAAACATGGACACTATATATATAAACGTATTCCTCTAAAATATTCTTCACTAATCATCTTCAAAATTTAATTTCGAAAATATATTCTTAATGTCCACCAATATTTTGAAAGCTAGATTAATGGGTTCAATTGTTTTGAATAAAAAATCAAGACTAATATCAATCAAGGCAGACATTAAAAATATGAACAAACTATGATAAAATTGGATAATCGAGTAATAATCAATTCTACTTTAGAAGAATCATTAGGGATAGCAATGGACAGGGTTTGGGTAGGGTACTATATTACCTAACCACGTGCCCGCAATTTGAAAAAATCTCTGTACTCGAGTCCATACATGTTTGGGCGCCAAAGTTAGCACTTGTATCTGTGTCCTATGGGTATGTAAGTACTCATACACGTATCCGCATTCTTATTAAAAATAAATAGATCAATTATAAAATATCATATCATTTTAAGTTTTTAAAAACATTAAAAAGATTTTAAAATATTTATTATTTAAATAAATGAACACTTATATTAAATATGTAATAATTTAACATTAATATACTTTTTAAAATGGATAGACATACATTTTTATATAACAATATAAATTAAAATATATAAATATATATTGTACGGGTATGGGATGGGGTGGGTACCAAGGTGCCCATACACGCAACCATACCCGCTTATTTTGTGGGTAATTGCCTGGATTTGTATCTATATCCATTTTTGCAGGTTTTTACCTTATCCATTATATGTAATTTTGTGGGTGTCCATTGGGGATGAGTCAAATTGCCATCTCTAAGAATAAAACACATTAAACTCATAAACTCAACTTTGCATCTCTAAAATGTTTTAAACTATTCTAAAAGTTAAACCAAAGATACACTCAAATTAATTGACATGATCATGAATTTTTTTCTTCCGCCAAAGAGGAATATGATTTTTCACTAACTCAATTAAATAAAACGAATATTGAAAAGAAAGCTCTCAAAAAATAGAAAAATTATGACATTCAAAACATAAAACTATTCTTTTACACAAGTAAAACTTTTTATTTTATTAATTATATAATTTAACTACGATTCAAACTACTTAGTTAGTTAAACTATCAATTAAAATTTTAAAGCATTGATATTCACATTTTCAATATGTTTTTTTTAAAATTATAGTAAAATTTTATAATGCTAAGAAAATATATGCAAAATGACACTAGAGATCCTTTAAGTTATTTTTTTGTAATAGATGGATCCTTTAAGATTTTTTTGTAACAAATTGTGATGGGTCTTCATGAGAGGGAAGCATTCACATTGGGTCAAACACTCACCTAAAGATCAATGACTCACCCAAACAAGTGAGAGACACACCACATATTCACTCAAAATCTTAAGGTGGTAGGTGTATATGCTCTCTTACTTATAAAGTGCTCAACCTCCACTTTTTTAAGCAATGTTGGATTTAAAACTCACACTTGTTTCTCAACAATCTCTCTCTCAAGTGTGAGTTCATCCACTATACTCTCCCCCAAGCGGAAGCTCTTTTATCCACATGCTTGTACCGCTATTGAGTGACACCTTTACTCGTCATGGGAACATCAATGGGACACATCGCCTGACCACCATGTCAGAAAGAATTTCAACATAAGGAGTTTGTCTCTTACTCGAACCGGAATCTGATATCATTGATGGGTGTTAGTTGTAAATTTACGTGTCGGGTTTTTGTTATCGTATCCACAGGGATTGTAAGATATCACCGCCGTTCGATGGTTGTATTAATTCTAACTCAATGTAACAATAAGGTTTTGGTTGGTTGTCACGTTATCTTGCATAAAAAGGTAATAAATTGCGGTAAAAGTTATGGTTTGAATAAATGAGAAATATTGCCAAAGTTAGGGTTCGATGATCACTTTGCATGTATTTGTTCGGTCAACAATCTTATAAACTCCTTTAGATGATAAATCATTTCACAAAGTCCTCCCAATATGTTTCTCTCGAACACACATTGTGAGTTTTCCCATTTTGATCCATTGTTTCTCTCGAACACAATCTATCAAAATGACAACTTTTTGGTTCAACCTTATAGTGAACAAAATCATTCATTACTATCTCTAGCTAACAAACAAGATTGGATGAAAACCTAGGTCAAGAGTTGGTAAACATCTCTCGATCATAAACCAACACAAAGAGTTTTAAATAGAAACAAAGTTTTCATCATATATTCACCATTAAAGAGTTTACACATGAAGATCCTTACATTTACACACAAAGCTAGTAATCACCTACATCTAACCTTGACAAATGGAGGACTTAGCTACTCATTTTCATGGTAGCTTGGTCGACAAGTTTCGGAAGAAGGTTGATCAACATCCAAGTCGGATAATCGATATTGGATGGGAATCCACCTTCTTTTTGTAGAAGATGGTTACAAGATGAAGAGAAATGAAAACTAGGGCATAAAAGCTCCCAAGAACAATGCTGTAAAAATATCTAACAAAAGTACAAAAGTGGAAAAATGAGGTAAAAAATAGGTATGGCACTCAAAAGTGGCACCTGCTACTTATAGAGTAGTACTGGGCTGTCATGCTCGCTAGGCGAGTAGAAAGGCTCGCCTAGCGAGGGTCTAATTGTGGCACCAAAGGCACCTGCGCCCAGAGAAAACAGACTAACTCAAACTGTCATGTTCGCCTAGCGAACAAACCTTCGCCTAACGAAGGACACGCTTCAACCTTCGCCCCAGCGAGGTTGAGAGGTTTTGCTACTGGAATGCTCGCTGGGGACTCGCTAGAGCTTCGCCTAGCGAGTGAGTGCTGGCTGCACTTTTCACCAAAACTGAACGAACTCGCTACCACCTTCGCTATCAGCTCGCCTGGCGAATTTATTGACATTTTACTGGAGCTTTTCGCTGGGCGCTCGCCTAGCGAGCAGGCTTCGCCACAGCCTTCGCCTAGCGAGCATGCTGATGAATGCTTGTTTTCTTTGGTTCCTTTGCCAACTTTCTTGTGTCTTAAATTTCAATTATTTCATGCCTTCTTCCTGCACAATAACACACAAATCAAAGGCACCAAGCTTGTTTATCAATGTAATGCATTTCATGTTAGAACAAAGGTGGTTTTGACAAAAGAGCAAGGAAATAGAGTGAAAGATACCCTTAATTGATGGCTCAAATAAGCACTTTTGGGTATCTAACAACTCTCCCCAACTAGATTCTTGCTTGTCCTCAAGCAAAGTATGCCTCTTGAAGGACAAGAGGATTTACTTTAAGAAAATGGTTTCTCCGAAGTTGGATAAACGACTCAAACACAAGCGAAATCAGCATATACAAGTTTCCAACGGTTCGAATAAAATAATACACAAGAACTAAAACTTAAATAGCAATGCAAAATATTTATCTATCTACAACAATACTATTCTGAATGAATCATCCTATCTCTCCTCTTCGAATAAGGAATGAAGATTTTACGCGTTTGCAACCGCGGGAATAATCTCACTCTCTAACAAACAATGAAGAAATCAAATAGATTCACACAATGTCTAACAATTAAAAATGGTACTGTGGAAGCATAAAGATCACTAAGGGCTTTTCGGTTGAAGCTTGGTTAGGTTAACAAACAAGGGTCATTTCTAAGGCCATTGAAACGAAAGTGCCGATGCAAAAGAGACATTCACAGTATTATTCACACATCTCGACTTTGTTTCATTTGTTTCTTATTTGAAACCTTCACAACTCATATTCCACAACTCAAATTTTTTTTTTAATTTTTTATTTTTATTTTTTTATTTTTCACTATTTTTCTTCCAAACAAGCATTCATTTTCATTCTTTTTATTTTTGTTCTTTTCTTTCACATCATATTTACAAAACAAATGTTTCTTTTCTATATTTTCATTTTCAATGCTTGCTTGGTTTTTCATTTTTATTTTCAAGAGTTGTGGTACTTACCAATTCTCCCCAACTTATTTCTTACTCACCCTAAGTGAATGCTCTTAACTTTTTACGGCAAAAGAACAATAATCAAGATTTTCCGGGTTGTAACAAAAAGATTTTTGAAATCTCGCTTTATTTCAAGCTGAGGTTCAAGTGTTTAAGCTCAAAGGGGTTAACAAATACTCTCTCTGCTCACAGGTAAGTTGTTTTTGGATGTAGTTGTGCTCGATAAAAAACAAGTGCCTTGATCATTTCTAATTGCTTCCACATATTCACAATAATAAAAGACAAAGCATGAATCAAATGAATCAACAAAAATTATTAGAATCCAGCATTTAAGTGTACAATGGAGGTTTCCTCACAATTTGTGGTTTAAAGTTCTAGATGAAACATTCATTCAATCATGTTGCAAAAAGACAATATTCAATTTACCAAAAAGAGTAAAGTTCCTAATGCATTCTATCATTCTAGCCGAAGGTAACCATGTACCTTAGCCTCATTCACTTGTTTATTCTTATCATTGCCATCCAAGCTCGGATGCACCTTCATTGGGTACTTCTTGAGGAGCAACCAATCTAGAAGGTTTGCCACTTAATCACCCAAAAATTTATTAAACAAACAAAATTAAAAACAGAAATAAAGAACATTAACTGAAAATATAAATTTGTTCATGGGGGACAAAACACCCCGATAGTACAACACCAAAGTCAAAATACATAATCCGAAAATACAAATAAAAATAACATAAAAACTGAAAAATACAAAAACTTAACCCTCTAAGGGCTCAGGACTCCTCCTCGCTACCGGCATCAGAACCGGTAGCCTCATCATCAACATCATCATCATCATCATCATCATCAGCTGCAGCACCTGAAGCGCCCGCCCCCTCACCATAGACAGGCCTGTCCACAGGCCAATTGGCGTTAAGCAGAAACTGCTCACGCGTCATCAAAGCATGAGCACCACTTCCCTGCAGCTGTAACCGCTGCATAGAGTCGTGCATATCTATCATGGCTCTCTGGGATGCCGCCATCCATTCAAAACTATAATCGCACACAATTCGGAGGTAGGGATCTAGTCCAGGAGTAGAAGTACTAGGACCATCAGAAGCCCTGGTACTCTCTGTAGCAGCACTGCCTCTAGCATTCTTCGCTCTACAATATTTGGCCACATACCGGTCATCGATAGGTGGCGGGATCCTTACCTGACCCCGAGACGGAAGTCTCACCCTCGCCTGAATGCATAAACTCATGATCAAGCACGGGAAAGCTAGGGGACAATTTACACGAGCCCCCGACTTTAGCCCGCTCTCTATCACAGACTTAAGCTCATTGGTGATGATCCTCGCCACATCGATCTGGACGTTGGTGAGGATAGAATGGACCAAATGTGCCACTGGGATCGGCACTGTAGAGGTGTGGGATTTAGGCTGGATGTTTGTTAAAACCAAAAGCAGAATCAGTTGAGCCAAGGGAGTCATGTCCTCCCTGTGATACCTCATTGGAACCCCAAATGGGTTCAGCTCAACAGATTTCCCGCTTAAAAGCAGGGCGGCAGAAATGGCCGGAACATCCCGGTGAAGCCGTAAATCTGTATGGTATGTGTCCCTCTCTTCAGCTCCCAGCTGGAGCGGTTCCCCAAGGACTCGGTTGATGGCATCCCGATCAAATGCTACTGGACGCCCGACCACTTTAGATACCCAAGTAAAGGGCTCGTCGTCGTCAGGCAGTGCGTTAGCATAAAATTCACGCACTGTAGCTATGTCGTAATGCTCTAAGGGATTAATCAACCGATCCCATTTCTTCGCGTCAATCAACCCGCCAAAATTTCTGTTCGTGCCCTGTGGGTTGATTAGGAATCGCTTCTCCGGAAGAATTTTCCGCTTCTCAAGAGAAATGTACCTGGCGGCCTGCTTCGGGCCGACAAATTTGTCGTGGTCAAACTGGATAGGCACAGTCCGGGAAGTAGTCGCTCCCTTTCTTTTCTTAGGCGCTCCAGACCTTGATTCCATCTGCAAAATATGAAAGGAAACAACACACACCAAACAAACATATTAGACAGCAAAGCCATTTTTCAAAAGACTGTCAAGCTCGCTGCTGCTTCGCCTAGCGAAGTGGCAGCGAACGCTCGCCCCAGGTTCGCCTAGCGAGTGCTAGCAAACCTTACGGGTTTTGGGGTTTTTTCAGCATGTTCAGAGATTCTCCCCCAAAACCCATACTCAAATGGTTCCAACATCAGAACCTAATGATTTATCAAGTAAATAACCGTTCTATGCTATTGGGGATTACATATTTGCATTCAAAACCTAAAATCCCCAATTCTAAAACCTAAAATCCCAATTTGTAAAACCTAAATTACCACATGCACACCTAATGTTTCCCATACTCCACTCATCCTAATTGCAATTCAAATTGGAAATTTAGAGTTCAAACAAAAAGAAAAATGTAGTAGGGCAAACCTTAGTTACACGGATTTGGAAATGTGAAGTGAGTAGAGTTTGCAATCGACCGAAAAGAGAGAGTGTTGGTGAGAGAGATGCAAATGAGAGAGTGTGAAGAGCTTTGCAAAAATTCCTCAGCAGAGTCGCACTTCAGAAAAATTTTGTGTTTGGGGCAAAATGGTTGCCCTGCTGAGATTTAAATAAAAACTGTCATGCAGCGCTCGCTGCTGCCTCGCCTAGCGAGCAGCCAGCGAGTGTGCTCGCTACTGCCTCGCCTAGCGAGCAGATAGCGAGCATGACAGCAAGTGCTTTTTTTTTTTTTTTTTTTTTTAAAAATGCAGCAATTTCATGTTCATTCAACATGGTTAGCATTAGGAAACCCCACACAACACAACACAAAAAAAAACAGTAAATACTTACAATGTTGGGGTGCCTCCCAACTAGCGCTTGTTTAACGTCGGCTAAGCTCGACGGTGTGATGCTCACTGAGGAGCATCAAGCGGTAGAGCACAGCTCTCGCGATCCACATGACCGCCGAGATAAACTTTCAACCGTTGGCCGTTCACGGTCCAACTATCTTTCTTGTCTATGTCTTCAATGACAATAGCCCCGTACTCCTTCACCTCTTTCACCCGAAATGGCCCGGACCATTTTGATTTCAACTTCCCGGGAAACAATTTCAACCGGGAGTTGAACAATAGGACCAATTGTCCGGGCACAAATTCTTTGTTACGGAGCTTCTTGTCGTGATACTTTTTTGCCTTTTCCTTGTACAACCAACTTGAGTGGTATGCGGCATTGCGCATCTCCTCCAACTCAAGTAGTTGCACTTTCCTTTTGTCACCGGCCAACTCATTTTCAAAATTTAAAAACTTTAGGGCCCACAAGGCCTTGTGCTCCAATTCAACCGGAAAATGGCAAGTTTTACCAAATACCAATTGAAAGGGAGTTAGGCCAATTGGAGCTTTAAAGGCCGTACGGTAGGCCCATAATGCTTCGTCCAATTTTTGGGACCACTCCTTTTTTGAATTAGACACGATTTTTTCGAGGATTCTCTTAATCTCACGATTAGAGACCTCAGCTTGCCCATTAGCTTGTGGGTGATGCGGAGTCGTCACCCTATGCGATACACCGTAATGTTTTAAAATAGTTTCCAAAGGTGCATTACAAAAGTGTGACCCTCCGTCACTTATCAACACTCGGGGGGTTCCGAAACGGGAAAATATGTTTTTCTTCAAAAAATTTATCACCGTTTTCGCATCCACCCGAGGTGAGGCAATCGCCTCAACCCACTTAGAGACATAATCGACAGCAACAAGCATGTACTCGTTCCCATAAGAGGGTGGGAAAGGTCCTACGAAATCTATGCCCCAACAATCAAATACTTCCACTTCTTGGATATTTTGGAGAGGCATTTCATCTCTCTTACCTATCCCACCGCTTCTTTGGCAACTGTCACAACTTTGCGCATGGGTATGTGCGTCTTTGAAAATAGTGGGCCAATAAAATCCCGATTGAAGAATTTTAGTGGCCGTTCTAACCCCATTATAATGTCCGCCGTAAGGCGAGTTGTGACAATGCCAAAGGATGCTCTGGGCTTCATCTCCAGTTACGCATCTCCTTAATAGGTTATCACTATCCAACTTAAACAAGTATGGGTCATCCCAAACATAATACTTCGCATCCGAAAGGAACTTCCTTTTTTGGTTCGAAGTTAGGTCGGAAGGCACAAAACCACTAGCCTTGTGGTTTGCAAAGTCTGCAAACCACGGCCTAACTTGAATCTTAAACAGTTTTTCATCAGGAAATTCTTCCCGGATTTCCTTTTCAGATGCGGTAACCTCCACATTCACTAAGCGGGATAAATGATCCGCTACCAAGTTTTCCGACCCCTTCTTGTCTTTGATTTCTACATCGAATTCTTGTAACAAGAGGATCCAACGGATGAGCCTTTGCTTCGAATCCGGTTTGGTTAGCAGATATTTAATCGCCACGTGGTCGATATACACAACGACTTTAGACCCTATAAGATAAGACCTAAACTTTTCTAGCGCATACACTATTGCAAGTAGTTCTTTTTCCGTTGTGGCATAATTTATTTGAGCCTCGTTAAGAACCTTACTCGCATAATGTATCGCATGAAAAGTTTTGACTTTTCTTTGGCCAAGTACCGCTCCAACAGCATAGTCACTCGCATCACACATTAGTTCAAAATTTTCATTCCAATCGGGAGCGACTATTATTGGAGCGGTAACCAATTTTTCTTTTAAAGTTTCGAAAGCTTGCAAACAATCATCAGTCAAGAGAAATACCTGGTCCTTAGCGAGCAAATTGCTCAAAGGCTTAGCCACCTTTGAGAAGTCCTTGATAAAGCGCCGATAGAACCCGGCGTGCCCCAAAAAGCTACGGATGCCCTTCACATTCACCGGAGGAGGTAATTTTTCTATCACTTCAACCTTAGCTCTATCCACTTCAAGCCCCCTTCTAGAGACTTTGTGTAACAACCCGTATAATATATATCTAGAATAATATCATACAAGTGTTAAATCTTGGTACTGTCACAACATAAGTGCCTAATGGCATCAATACATATACATGTCCAAACTAAAACATCAATGGAACATGTTATACAATAATGCCTAAACAATAAAAATCTAAGAACTATGTACAATATCTTCATTGCACACAACTCCACAGCGGAAGATTATAATGAACAGCAACCCTTGAAACATCCATAACAGTTTCTCTTAGATTCAGCCTGTAAAGAATACCTGAAAAATAACAACAATAATGGGATGAGATAATAATCTCAGTGAGTTCTCCTATCCTATGGGTCCACTCGGCTCTACAGGGTATTCTAATCGATATTCAACTCATATCCAACTCAAGTCAACAAGGGAACGAAGACTTGAGCGATGGGGAACTATCTCGCAATTGTATGGCAACATGCATCTGAGTTCTCATAACTCAACCACGATCATTATTCAGATCACGAAACATCAATTCCCGATCGGACTTACGTCTAAGCCAGCCTCGGTTCATGCATGCTCGTATGATTCGACTTTCGCGGTGGATATCAGGTTCCCCTATGGGAATCTAACCCACTTTTAAGAACCATCACCCGTATGGGACTCTAACCCACCTAGGGTATCTTTCACCGTATGGGACTCTAACCCACATAGGTGTCCACCTTTCCCCCATGTCCGCCATGGTTGGGGATCAAACCCATTTGAGGCTCGAATCATTGGTCCCACATCCCAATGCTTACTCATCTAAGCATACCACAAGAGATGTGTACCACCACAGAAAAACACACATTCTGAATACATGATCGGTTTCGCAAATCATTGGTTCCACGAACCATAACAAATTCATAAATCACAGGTGACTTCATTCACCATAATACACAAATAATAACATGGCATGTTCCATAATCATAGGTGACTTCATTCACCATGATACACAAATAATAACATGGCATGTTCCATACAATGCGTCTCATTCTCAATCATGGCAACAATTCGTCCACGACCTCACATAAGCGTCGTACGAATGAATACCGTATTCTCATACATATATCACATATGTTCCATAACCTAGATCATATTTCTAAGTTATTAATCACATTATTCTCCTAGATTTCCTCACTCATCTTTGTAAAGTTTTTAATCATATTACTTCACTTTCCACATAACAACAATATTTAATTTTCATCATGATAAAAATTCATGGCATTTATAAATCACATAATATTTTATAACATGGAACAATAATAATAGCCCTTTACGTTATCTTTCTAACGCATCCGGCCGTGTCCAAAACGGAGGTATAATACTCAATTAATTCATCAATCTATCTTAATCAAGATTTAGGTTAATATTTATTCATTGCATAAGCATTCAACAACAACCACTTTAGCCTAGTGGTAAGGCATGTACAGTTAACCGGTTAACCACTCACGGAACTGCCCAGAATGTGAGTTTTGCTACGCGTTAACCGGTTACGTCATACCGTTAACCGGTTAACACCGTAAAAAGAGGAAAAATTCCAATTCCCATTAATTCTCAGTAACTTCTTTTCTTAAATAACTCCACTCCTTTTCCCTTAAATAACTCCTCTTTTATTTTCCCTACTATTTTCACATAACATGATTTTTCAACACATATCAAGTTTATCACATATTCACACAAATCCTAACCCCACAAATATAGGATATTTTCCCCCAATGCTAAAACTATCTAAGAACTCACCTAGTAGAAGAACAAGATGAAGTTGGTGATGATGAAGATGAGTTGATGGTGGTTCCATGGCTTCTTCTTCTTCTCTCCATGAGTCTTCTTCCTCTTTCTCTTTCCTCTTTTTCTCCTCTTCCCTTTCTTTCTTTTCTTTCCTTTCTTTTCTTCTTTCTGATATATCTTCTTTCCTCTTACCTACCACCTCTCTTCTTATCCACTTCTTCTTTTTCCTTTTCCACCACACGTACCATATAATATATATAAATAATATATAATATTAAGTAATAACAAAATATCCCAATTGATATTTCATCCTCCAACACCAATTGACCAATTATTAATGTTACCAAAAATGTCCTCTCTTGTAATTATTAATATTGGTCTGTCTCTTTATTCATAATTAATCCCTTCAGAGTTCACTGGTTACTCTATTGGTCCCAATTGACAACATTTAGAGCACAAAGGAGCTCTAATCGTTACAAATGATAATAGATAATTTACATAGGAATTCAATTGATCTCAACTGACAACTAATTGAGCATTTAAGGGAATATGGGATATTACATTCTCCCCCCCTTAAATTGAAATTCGCCCCCGAATTTCCTTCACTCAACGAACAAACAAATTTTGAATCAACATCTTAGACCAACGCTTGACCTCTCTTCAATTCCAAGTCTCTGACATACTTATTCTTCTAACTTATCTTTGCTGACAAATTTCCTTCTTTCATGAACTCTTGAAACTTCTTTATTTCCATCACACTCTCATTCTGATATTGGATTAACATTTAAACTTGCTCTCACTTAATTCCTCTTATATACCACTCAACATCAGTGGGTCACTTTCTTCCCGGAAACCATGACTTCCCTTCCTTGTACTAAGTTACACAAAACATAATTACAACATCTTATCTTGACTTGGTTAATCAATACTCATTAATTCTTCATAAGAAAATTTATTGATTCCTTAACCACACAATATTGACTACTCTTCCCTTATTATTCCTTCAACAAATGTGACAAACTTGTAATCCATCTACCGGTAATCTCATCAACTTCACTTGATCTGATACTGTATGCTACAAGCCCTTACTCCTACTGCTTCCCTTCTCTCGTACTACTCTAAAAAGATAGAACCATTAGCACGAGATTATTTTACTCTCATCCTTACCTCCATTCTTACGAGTAACTATCTCTCTGATCCCCATAGACTTGATTGAGCTCTTTCATCCATCACCTTCCAATGTGATACCCTGATTCTAATAGTGGAACACTTGGGATTCCTAGGCACTACTGTTTAGCTAACAATCCAAAAATAAACACACTTACCCTCAGAGTGCCTACTGTCCAAAATGGTACAAGAACCTTACCGACTTCCATTAGTAGAATAAATTCCTTGATGACTCGCAAAAGTGTAGAATAAGACCAACACTCTTCAGAAGGCAGGTATCCAGGAGTTACATTGCTACAACCATAAAACATAAAACATCCAAATTCATCATGTGTTCGATGTAGCTAAACCAAATTAGTTTGACAACATCCGGTTCTGGTTACTATATTCCATATCAAATCCTCTTATAGGGTTTTGATTCATTCAATATTTCTCCCGACACATGATCTCGACCAAAAAAACATAACATCATCAAGGAACTTTAAATCATCAACAAAACACAACTTCTAAGGAACTTAAGCAATCTCGAACATAACTATGAGTGTTCATACACCTCATAGAGTCACACACAATACTCCACACATATCTAGAGACAACATTTCACTTCGTATCCAAAACCATTCATCTCAATCATCCTGTCCCATCTTCCATAATCTTAGCTCATGCTCTCACTAACATACCATCCGAGTTACATGTTTAACCGTAGGAATAACTGATTCTCGTCCCTCCTTGGAAGTAAAACTTCACAAATCCTTCCAATAGTCTAGAGCATCATTGTACACATCCATTACCACTCTCAGGGAGTCTACATCTAAGGCTATGAATCCGAATGAATTAATCAACTTCATACCATGACCAACCACTTCACACCTTATCAATTTATACAACATACCTAGCTAATCTCTTCCAGATCAGCACTTAGTAGGTCTCTTCCAAGTCCGTTCCGTATAGTTATTCATAATCATAATAGTGGTACTTCTCAGACTTACTTAAACTGAGTATGGTCTACCAAGTTGGTTTTCCCACACGTCTGACTTCCATGGTATCTCCTCAGATGACACACTACGCACTACACCTTCAGAAATCCCAATTTCAAAACTACCAATCTGACTTGTGGTGACTTGTAACTCCATCCTCAATTTGTACATCCACCACGGTACACTTATGACATTTAGGACATCCTTAGCTCCAACACGGTGTGAACGTCTATACTCCGCGACTAACCAACCAACCAAATACTTCTCAAGAAGATAAATAACAACCAGACTTCCAATAAGCCAATATTACTCTTTCAATCCAAATAAAATGCACTTAAGATGAACCTTATCATTGCCACGCACTTATGACTGGAATTTTCTTCTAAACCAATACCTACTACACACTGCATTATACCGGGGTTACTTATCTCTATAACTTCCCACGAATAATCCTCATTGCCTCCCAATAAACTCTTGCAACATAAAATATTCCACATTCTACACTTAGTCCACATGCTCCAGCTTAGCTTATCTTTTGTTGGCTATCATCAACTAAACTTCTTAGAATACAAGACTCACTGCTCAAAAAAATGTATGTCACTTTACATCCATCTCAAGACAAGGAATCCATTACACTTACTTGTGACCATAATACTGCTATCACATACTTCTCTTAACACCAAGGTTTAACTTCCTCTATTCCACTATGTAACACCCCAGACTGCTTTCAGGATTATCAACTATCCACACAAATCAACACGGGCCTTTTCAACATGTTTTGTCCTCACTCGCACGCTTTCCAGGAAACTTCCCAGAAGGTCACCCATCCAAATACTACTCCAAGTCAAGCACGCTTAACTATGGAGTTCTTATTGATTAGGATACCGAAAAGAAGATGCATCTTATTGATATAGGTAGTACCAATTAATCCTTATAAGCCTTCTTTCAACCATGTAGTCTCATACCTGCACAGCCTCAGGACCCCTCTCATTCCGATGTGAATTCGGTTTTTCCCCTAGAAGTTGCTAGGAGTGTCTCATTGTCATGCATCATGCATCGACAACCACTCCATCGCCCTCGGATGTTACATGTAACCACTCTTCGGCCTCTCCGACCTCGGGTGTTACACACTACATACTCTAGAAATCCTCGATGTGAACAATCATCAACTACACGCCCATAACTTTGTCTTAATGAATCTTAATGGTCCCATTGTGCCTTTATCTAAAATGTACCCCATTACGACAGTTGTATTGCAACATCCACATTACTTCCACACTCGGTATTCACTTGTCTTCCCATGGTAATTCTCCCAGTTCCAATTACAAAACCATTCTACTAGACTTCCTTAAATCCAACTTAATTGCTCTTATCCTCAACCAGTTCTCATACAACCAAAACCCACTGGAGCTTCCATTACTATATAATGTGCGCTATCTGCCTCCAACACAAACTCTTATAATTGATCTTTAGGTAACTCATCATTCCATAATGGTCTCTTACTAACACTGAACCGCTGACGAGCTATCTCAAATCCGATCTCCCTTCTAAAACTGAACATACTTGGTTTATCTTCTAACCTCCATTTGGTCCATACATGTTTCACTTGGAATAGGCAACCATGTCCTCGAGTCTCTTCTTAGACTTCACCACTACCTTAGGCTCCCAACAAAACTGAACGTCCTTATCCCTCAAGTCTTCAACCACTTGCAAGGTACCATTCCAAATATATATATTCCATTAAGTACTCTTGTTCTTCCAAAATATTTCAGTGGCCTTAGAAACTGAAACACCGATACACTACCTCACTTCCAAACCTTATGACATATGTGTAACATAACCATCCTTTCTACTTTACCATACGGAATTATTCACAATACTATTCCATATTATTGAGTATATCTTACTCCACTAACAAATTCACTCATTCCTCAAAATTCTGACAATTTATCCAATAGAAATCCTTAACTTCTTAACGCTGTTAACACCGCAGAATCGCTTGGATGATACACTACTCTTCAATTCCATAATACCCAATCATAACTCCTACGAAACTTCAACTGGGCCATCTAGTTCTCCTTACTTCCTAACTCTTGGCTTGAGCCTACTCTCAAAGCACAAGTTCCACCCACACTTCGGAGTCCTCGTGGTCGCTCAACCATGATCCTACCTACCATGCACATAGCATTAGGTTGATCAGGCCCAATACTACATACAATGATATTAAGAATCATGTTGGCTAAACACACATATGAGGCAGGAATAGATTTACTTATGATGTTTCAAGGCTAGGTCGAGAATCGACCTGCTCTGATACCAACTGTAACAACCCGTATAATATATATCTAGAATAATATCATACAAGTGTTAAATCTTGGTACTGTCACAACATAAGTGCCTAATGGCATCAATACATATACATGTCCAAACTAAAACATCAATGGAACATGTTATACAATAATGCCTAAACAATAAAAATCTAAGAACTATGTACAATATCTTCATTGCACACAACTCCACAGCGGAAGATTATAATGAACAGCAACCCTTGAAACATCCATAACAGTTTCTCTTAGATTCAGCCTGTAAAGAATACCTGAAAAATAACAACAATAATGGGATGAGATAATAATCTCAGTGAGTTCTCCTATCCTATGGGTCCACTCGGCTCTACAGGGTATTCTAATCGATATTCAACTCATATCCAACTCAAGTCAACAAGGGAACGAAGACTTGAGCGACGGGGAACTATCTCGCAATTGTATGGCAACATGCATCCGAGTTCTCATAACTCAACCACGATCATTATTCAGATCACGAAACATCAATTCCCGATCGGACTTACGTCTAAGCCAGCCTCGGTTCATGCATGCTCGTATGATTCGACTTTCGCGGTGGATATCAGGTTCCCCTATGGGAATCTAACCCACTTTTAAGAACCATCACCCGTATGGGACTCTAACCCACCTAGGGTATCTTTCACCGTATGGGACTCTAACCCACATAGGTGTCCACCTTTCCCCCATGTCCGCCATGGTTGGGGCTCAAACCCATTTGAGGCTCGAATCATTGGTCCCACATCCCAATGCTTACTCATCTAAGCATACCACAAGAGATGTGTACCACCACAGAAAAACACACATTCTGAATACATGATCGGTTTCGCAAATCATTGGTTCCACGAACCATAACAAATTCATAAATCACAGGTGACTTCATTCACCATAATACACAAATAATAACATGGCATGTTCCATAATCATAGGTGACTTCATTCACCATGATACACAAATAATAACATGGCATGTTCCATACAATGCGTCTCATTCTCAATCATGGCAACAATTCGTCCACGACCTCACATAAGCGTCGTACGAATGAATACCGTATTCTCATACATATATCACATATGTTCCATAACCTAGATCCTATTTCTAAGTTATTAATCACATTATTCTCCTAGATTTCCTCACTCATCTTTGTAAAGTTTTTAATCATATTACTTCACTTTCCACATAACAACAATATTTAATTTTCATCATGATAAAAATTCATGGCATTTATAAATCACATAATATTTTATAACATGGAACAATAATAATAGCCCTTTACGTTATCTTTCTAACGCATCCGGCCGTGTCCAAAACGGAGGTATAATACTCAATTAATTCATCAATCTATCTTAATCAAGATTTAGGTTAATATTTATTCATTGCATAAGCATTCAACAACAACCACTTTAGCCTAGTGGTAAGGCATGTACAGTTAACCGGTTAACCACTCACGGAACTGCCCAAAATGTGAGTTTTGCTACGCGTTAACCGGTTACGTCATACCGTTAACCGGTTAACACCGTAAAAAGAGGAAAAATTCCAATTCCCATTAATTCTCAGTAACTTCTTTTCTTAAATAACTCCACTCCTTTTCCCTTAAATAACTCCTCTTTTATTTTCCCTACTATTTTCACATAACATGATTTTTCAACACATATCAAGTTTATCACATATTCACACAAATCCTAACCCCACAAATATAGGATATTTTCCCCCAATGCTAAAACTATCTAAGAACTCACCTAGTAGAAGAACAAGATGAAGTTGGTGATGATGAAGATGAGTTGATGGTGGTTCCATGGCTTCATCTTCTTCTTCTCCCATGAGTCTTCTTCCTCTTTCTCTTTTCCTCTTTTTCTCCTCTTCCCTTTCTTTCTTTTCTTTCCTTTCTTTTCTTCTTTCTGATATATCTTCTTTCCTCTTACCTACCACCTCTCTTCTTATCCACTTCTTCTTTTTCCTTTTCCACCACACGTACCATATAATATATATAAATAATATATAATATTAAGTAATAACAAAATATCCCAATTGATATTTCATCCTCCAACACCAATTGACCAATTATTAATGTTACCAAAAATGTCCTCTCTTGTAATTATTAATATTGGTCTGTCTCTTTATTCATAATTAATCCCTTCAGAGTTCACTGGTTACTCTATTGGTCCCAATTGACAACATTTAGAGCACAAAGGAGCTCTAATCGTTACAAATGATAATAGATAATTTACATAGGAATTCAATTGATCTCAACTGACAACTAATTGAGCATTTAAGGGAATATGGGATATTACATTCTCCCCCCCTTAAATTGAAATTCGCCCCCGAATTTCCTTCACTCAACGAACAAACAAATTTTGAATCAACATCTTAGACCAACGCTTGACCTCTCTTCAATTCCAAGTCTCTAACATACTTATTCTTCTAACTTATCTTTGCTGACAAATTTCCTTCTTTCATGAACTCTTGAAACTTCTTTATTTCCATCACACTCTCATTCTGATATTGGATTAACATTTAAACTTGCTCTCACTTAATTCCTCTTATATACCACTCAACATCAGTGGGTCACTTTCTTCCCGGAAACCATGACTTCCCTTCCTTGTACTAAGTTACACAAAACATAATTACAACATCTTATCTTGACTTGGTTAATCAATACTCATTAATTCTTCATAAGAAAATTTATTGATTCCTTAACCACACAATATTGACTACTCTTCCCTTATTATTCCTTCAACAAATGTGACAAACTTGTAATCCATCTACCGGTAATCTCATCAACTTCACTTGATCTGATACTGTATGCTACAAGCCCTTACTCCTACTGCTTCCCTTCTCTCGTACTACTCTAAAAAGATAGAACCATTAGCACGAGATTATTTTACTCTCATCCTTACCTCCATTCTTACGAGTAACTATCTCTCTGATCCCCATAGACTTGATTGAGCTCTTTCATCCATCACCTTCCAATGTGATACCCTGATTCTAATAGTGGAACACTTGGGATTCCTAGGCACTACTGTTTAGCTAACAATCCAAAAATAAACACACTTACCCTCAGAGTGCCTACTGTCCAAAATGGTACAAGAACCTTACCGACTTCCATTAGTAGAATAAATTCCTTGATGACTCGCAAAAGTGTAGAATAAGACCAACACTCTTCAGAAGGCAGGTATCCAGGAGTTACATTGCTACAACCATAAAACATAAAACATCCAAATTCATCATGTGTTCGATGTAGCTAAACCAAATTAGTTTGACAACATCCGGTTCTGGTTACTATATTCCATATCAAATCCTCTTATAGGGTTTTGATTCATTCAATATTTCTCCCGACACATGATCTCGACCAAAAAAACATAACATCATCAAGGAACTTTAAATCATCAACAAAACACAACTTCTAAGGAACTTAAGCAATCTCGAACATAACTATGAGTGTTCATACACCTCATAGAGTCACACACAATACTCCACACATATCTAGAGACAACATTTCACTTCGTATCCAAAACCATTCATCTCAATCATCCTGTCCCATCTTCCATAATCTTAGCTCATGCTCTCACTAACATACCATCCGAGTTACATGTTTAACCGTAGGAATAACTGATTCTCGTCCCTCCTTGGAAGTAAAACTTCACAAATCCTTCCAATAGTCTAGAGCATCATTGTACACATCCATTACCACTCTCAGGGAGTCTACATCTAAGGCTATGAATCCGAATGAATTAATCAACTTCATACCATGACCAACCACTTCACACCTTATCAATTTATACAACATACCTAGCTAATCTCTTCCAGATCAGCACTTAGTAGGTCTCTTCCAAGTCCGTTCCGTATAGTTATTCATAATCATAATAGTGGTACTTCTCAGACTTACTTAAACTGAGTATGGTCTACCAAGTTGGTTTTCCCACACGTCTGACTTCCATGGTATCTCCTCAGATGACACACTACGCACTACACCTTCAGAAATCCCAATTTCAAAACTACCAATCTGACTTGTGGTGACTTGTAACTCCATCCTCAATTTGTACATCCACCACGGTACACTTATGACATTTAGGACATCCTTAGCTCCAACACGGTGTGAACGTCTATACTCCGCGACTAACCAACCAACCAAATACTTCTCAAGAAGATAAATAACAACCAGACTTCCAATAAGCCAATATTACTCTTTCAATCCAAATAAAATGCACTTAAGATGAACCTTATCATTGCCACGCACTTATGACTGGAATTTTCTTCTAAACCAATACCTACTACACACTGCATTATACCGGGGTTACTTATCTCTATAACTCCCACGAATAATCCTCATTGCCTCCCAATAAACTCTTGCAACATAAAATATTCCACATTCTACACTTAGTCCACATGCTCCAGCTTAGCTTATCTTTTGTTGGCTATCATCAACTAAACTTCTTAGAATACAAGACTCACTGCTCAAAAAATGTATGTCACTTTACATCCATCTCAAGACAAGGAATCCATTACACTTACTTGTGACCATAATACTGCTATCACATACTTCTCTTAACACCAAGGTTTAACTTCCTCTATTCCACTATGTAACACCCCAGACTGCTTTCAGGATTATCAACTATCCACACAAATCAACACGGGCCTTTTCAACATGTTTTGTCCTCACTCGCACGCTTTCCAGGAAACTTCCCAGAAGGTCACCCATCCAAATACTACTCCAAGTCAAGCACGCTTAACTATGGAGTTCTTATTGATTAGGATACCGAAAAGAAGATGCATCTTATTGATATAGGTAATACCAATTAATCCTTATAAGCATTCTTTCAACCATGTAGTCTCATACCTGCACAGCCTCAGGACCCCTCTCATTCCGATGTGAATTCGGTTTTTCCCCTAGAAGTTGCTAGGAGTGTCTCATTGTCATGCATCATGCATCGACAACCACTCCATCGCCCTCGGATGTTACATGTAACCACTCTTCGGCCTCTCCGACCTCGGGTGTTACACACTACATACTCTAGAAATCCTCGATGTGAACAATCATCAACTACACGCCCATAACTTTGTCTTAATGAATCTTAATGGTCCCATTGTGCCTTTATCTAAAATGTACCCCATTACGACAGTTGTATTGCAACATCCACATTACTTCCACACTCGGTATTCACTTGTCTTCCCATGGTAATTCTCCCAGTTCCAATTACAAAACCATTCTACTAGACTTCCTTAAATCCAACTTAATTGCTCTTATCCTCAACCAGTTCTCATACAACCAAAACCCATTGGAGCTTCCATTACTATATAATGTGCGCTATCTGCCTCCAACACAAACTCTTATAATTGATCTTTAGGTAACTCATCATTCCATAATGGTCTCTTACTAACACTGAACCGCTGACGAGCTATCTCAAATCCGATCTCCCTTCTAAAACTGAACATACTTGGTTTATCTTCTAACCTCCATTTGGTCCATACATGTTTCACTTGGAATAGGCAACCATGTCCTCGAGTCTCTTCTTAGACTTCACCACTACCTTAGGCTCCCAACAAAACTGAACGTCCTTATCCCTCAAGTCTTCAACCACTTGCAAGGTACCATTCCAAATATATATTCCATTAAGTACTCTTGTTCTTCCAAAATATTTCAGTGGCCTTAGAAACTGAAACACCGATACACTACCTCACTTCCAAACCTTATGACATATGTGTAACATAACCATCCTTTCTACTTTACCATACGGAATTATTCACAATACTATTCCATATTATTGAGTATATCTTACTCCACTAACAAATTCACTCATTCCTCAAAATTCTGACAATTTATCCAATAGAAATCCTTAACTTCTTAACGCTGTTAACACCGCAGAATCGCTTGGATGATACACTACTCTTCAATTCCATAATACCCAATCATAACTCCTACGAAACTTCAACTGGGCCATCTAGTTCTCCTTACTTCCTAACTCTTGGCTTGAGCCTACTCTCAAAGCACAAGTTCCACCCACACTTCGGAGTCCTCGTGGTCGCTCAACCATGATCCTACCTACCATGCACATAGCATTAGGTTGATCAGGCCCAATACTACATACAATGATATTAAGAATCATGTTGACTAAACACACATATGAGGCAGGAATAGATTTACTTATGATGTTTCAAGGCTAGGTCGAGAATCGACCTGCTCTGATACCAACTGTAACAACCCGTATAATATATATCTAGAATAATATCATACAAGTGTTAAATCTTGGTACTGTCACAACATAAGTGCCTAATGGCATCAATACATATACATGTCCAAACTAAAACATCAATGGAACATGTTATACAATAATGCCTAAACAATAAAAATCTAAGAACTATGTACAATATCTTCATTGCACACAACTCCACAGCGGAAGATTATAATGAACAGCAACCCTTGAAACATCCATAACAGTTTCTCTTAGATTCAGCCTGTAAAGAATACCTGAAAAATAACAACAATAATGGGATGAGATAATAATCTCAGTGAGTTCTCCTATCCTATGGGTCCACTCGGCTCTATAGGGTATTCTAATCGATATTCAACTCATATCCAACTCAAGTCAACAAAGGAACGAAGACTTGAGCGATGGGGAACTATCTCGCAATTGTATGGCAACATGCATCTGAGTTCTCATAACTTAACCACGATCATTATTCAGATCACGAAACATCAATTCCCGATCGGACTTACGTCTAAGCCAACCTCGGTTCATGCATGCTCGTATGATTCGACTTTTGCGGTGGATATCAAGTTCCCCTATGGGAATCTAACCCACTTTTAAGAACCATCACCCGTATGGGACTCTAACCCACCTAGGGTATCTTTCACCGTATGGGACTCTAACCCACATAGGTGTCCACCTTTCCCCCATGTCCGCCATGGTTGGGGCTCAAACCCATTTGAGGCTCGAATCATTGGTCCCACATCCCAATGCTTACTCATCTAAGCATACCACAAGAGATATGTACCACCACAGAAAAACACACATTCTGAATACATGATCGGTTTCGCAAATCATTGGTTCCACGAACCATAACAAATTCATAAATCACAGGTGACTTCATTCACCATAATACACAAATAATAACATGGCATGTTCCATAATCATAGGTGACTTCATTCACCATGATACACAAATAATAACATGGCATGTTCCATACAATGCGTCTCATTCTCAATCATGGCAACAATTCGTCCACGACCTCACATAAGCGTCGTACGAATGAATACCGTATTCTCATACATATATCACATATGTTCCATAACCTAGATCATATTTCTAAGTTATTAATCACATTATTCTCCTAGATTTCCTCACTCATCTTTGTAAAGTTTTTAATCATATTACTTCACTTTCCACATAACAACAATATTTAATTTTCATCATGATAAAAATTCATGGCATTTATAAATCACATAATATTTTATAACATGGAACAATAATAATAGCCCTTTACGTTATCTTTCTAACGCATCCGGCCGTGTCCAAAACGGAGGTATAATACTCAATTAATTCATCAATCTATCTTAATCAAGATTTAGGTTAATATTTATTCATTGCATAAGCATTCAACAACAACCACTTTAGCCTAGTGGTAAGGCATGTACAGTTTCAAGGAGGTCCTGTGTTCGAATCCCCTTGGTGACATATTTTGTATAAATAGGAAATAAATTCTGTTTCAGTGTTAACCGGTTAACCACTCACGGAACTGCCCATAATGTGAGTTTTGCTACGCGTTAACCGGTTACCTCATACCGTTAACCGGTTAACACCGTAAAAAGAGGAAAAATTCCAATTCCCATTAATTTTCAGTAACTTCTTTTCTTAAATAACTCCACTCCTTTTCCCTTAAATAACTCCTCTTTTATTTTCCCTACTATTTTCACATAACATGATTTTTCAACACATATCAAGTTTATCACATATTCACAAAAATCCTAACCCCACAAATATAGGATATTTTCCCCCAATGCTAAAACTATCTAAGAACTCACCTAGTAGAAGAACAAGATGAAGTTGGTGATGATGAAGATGAGTTGATGGTGGTTCCATGGCTTCATCTTCTTCTTCTCCCATGAGTCTTCTTCCTCTTTCTCTTTTCCTCTTTTTCTCCTCTTCCCTTTCTTTCTTTTCTTTCCTTTCTTTTCTTCTTTCTGATATATCTTCTTTCCTCTTACCTACCACCTCTCTTCTTATCCACTTCTTCTTTTTCCTTTTCCACCACACGTACCATATAATATATAATATTAAGTAATAACAAAATATCCCAATTGATATTTCATCCTCCAACACCAATTGACCAATTATTAATGTTACCAAAAATGTCCTCTCTTGTAATTATTAATATTGGTCTGTCTCTTTATTCATAATTAATCCCTTCAGAGTTCACTGGTTACTCTATTGGTCCCAATTGACAACATTTAGAGCACAAAGGAGCTCTAATCGTTACAAATGATAATAGATAATTTACATAGGAATTCAATTGATCTCAACTGACAACTAATTGAGCATTTAAGGGAATATGGGATATTACACTTTGTGGCCTAGCACGATCCCCTCGGTCACCATGAAGTGACACTTCTCCCAATTAAGCACCAAATTGGTCTTCACACATCTCTCCAACACCGTCTTCAAGTTCGCCAAGCATTGACTAAAAGACCCACCAAATACCGAGAAGTCATCCATGAAGACTTCCATTGTTTTCTCTATCAGATCGGCAAAAATGACTTGCACACATCGTTGGAAAGTCGGCGGTGCATTGCACAGCCCAAAGGGCATTTTTCGATATGCGAACACTCCAAACGGACACGTGAAGGCCGTCTTCTCATGATCGGCCGGGTCAACCGCAATTTTATTGTACCCAGAGTAGCCGTCCAAAAAACAATAGTATTGTTGGCCCGATAGTCTTTCGAGCATTTGATCCATAAATGGGAGTGGAAAATGGTCCTTTCGAGTCGCGGTATTCAACCGCCTATAATCAATACACATTCTCCACGCCGTTGCAACTTTAGTGGGGATCAATTCATCCTTGTCATTCCGGATCACGGTAATCCCCCCCTTCTTCGGAACAACGTGCACGGGACTAACCCATGGACTATCCGAGATCGGGTAAATCATTCCCGCATCCAATAGCTTCACAACTTCCTTTCGAACAACCTCCTTCATCGTAGGATTTAAGCGCCGTTGTGGTTGAGCCACCGGCTTAAAATCCTCCTCCATCAAAATCTTGTGCATACAATAGGATGGACTAATTCCTTTTAGATCGGAAAGAGTCCAACCCATGGCTTCTTGATTTGTTTTTAGCACAATGATTAGACGGGCTTCTTCTTCATTTGTCAAAAGGTTGCTTATGATGACCGACTTTGCCTCGGTCTCATCTAGGAATACATATTTCAAAGTAGAGGGTAGCACTTTCAATTCAATTGGCGCTTTTTCGTCAATAACCTCCTTCTTCAAGTTTTCCTCCTTTACTTCCCATGGTTGTAGGTCGTCTAAACTATCAAGTTCCTTTAAGCATTCCTCAAGAGCTAGCTCTTCTTCAACAGTGAAAACCTCCAATGAGTCGTCAAGAGCTAACTCCATAGGAGATATCTCATGAATATGCTTTGAAACCTCCATAATAGCGTCTTCGATCACATCGATGCGGAAGCTATCATTTCTATCTTTTGAATTCTTCATTGCCTCGAATAGATCGAATGTAACTTCCTCATTTTGAACTCTCACCTTCATTAAGCTGTCATCAACATCTATCATCATTCGCGCGGTCTTCATGAACGGTCGGCCCAAGATGAGCGGAGCATCATCATCTTCCTCCATATCAATAACAATAAAATCGACCGGGAAAAAGAATTTGTCGACCTTCACCAAAACATCTTGGGCTACGCCATGAGGATGGGTCGTCGACTTGTCCGCCAATTGCAACGTCATTCGGATGGACTTAATCTCAATGTTACCAAGTCTCTTGATAATTGACAAAGGTATAAGATTAATGCTTGACCCCAAGTCAATAAGTCCTTTCCTGACATAAACGTCACCAATTTTAACCGGCAATGTAACTCTTCCCGGATCAACCTCTTTCTTAGGAAGCGTCCTTTGAATAATGGCACTACAACTTGCGTCAAGGACGATGGTCTCCGGTTCCGTATACCTCCGCTTTTTTGTTAGTATGTCCTTCATGAATTTGGCATACTTGGGCATTTTCTCCAAGGCTTCGGCAAACGGAATGTTGATTTGTAATTGTTTAAAAATATCCATGAACCGGGCGTAATGCCGTTCATTCTCCCTTTTGGACGGGGCATGAGGATAAGGAAGGTTTTGGATTGGAGTAGCGCTCACTACCTCCTTTCCCTTTGCAACTCTAGCACTCTTCCATCTAGGCTTTTTTACTACCTCCCCTATTACCTCATCACTTGTATTTTTCTCAATCTCCACACCTTTTTTCTTTTCAACTTCACCATTATTTTTATTCTTTTCAACTTCTTCACCCTCACTCCACTCTCCTACTTCACCATCAACATTTTCCTCCAATATTTCCTCCTCAATTTCTTTCTCTTTCTCTCTTTGTTCACTCTCAACTCTTTTTTTATTCTCACTTCCCAACTCCCTCCCACTTCTCGTCATGATCGCCTTACAATGCTCCTTAGGATTTGTTTGCGTGTTTGCCGAAAAGAAAGGACCGGTTTGTTGTTCCGCGAGTTTCTTGGCAAGTTGCCCAACTTGAGTCTCGAGATTTTTTATAGCCGCGTCATTGCTCTTTTGATTGGCCATTGACATTTGCATGAATTGCGTCAATGTCTCTTCTAACTTAGAATTGACGACCGACGGTTGTTGAGATTGATACGGATTTTGGGGAGGGTTTTGACGGCTAGAAGAACCACCTCCATAACCTTGGTTATGATAATAGTTGCTTCTAGGTTGGAACCCTTGGTTCCCTTGGAATTGTTGTTGATTTTGAGGGTGCGGTTGATAAGGTTGTTGTTGTTGTTGTTGTTGTCTCGGTTGATAGTCCCGTTGATTGGCCATGTAGTTTACTTCGTCAAAACCGGGAGGTGGACAAAATCCGGTGTCATGTTCACCTTTACAAAGTTCACAACAAGCTATTTGTTTAGCTTTTGACGGTTCTCTTAACTCTTTGATTTGTTGCGTTAAGAGTTCCACTTGTTGTGAGATGAGCTTGTTTTGGGCAAGGATGGCATCGTTCGTCCCTAGCTCAAGCACTCCCGCCTTCTTCAAAGAATTTCCTCGACTTTGACTCTGAAGATCATTTAAAGCCATTCGATTTATGATGTTTGTGGCTTCTTCGGCACTTTTTGACAATAAAGAGCCACCCGAGGTAGCATCCAACAACGTTTTGCAGTTTGGTTGAAGTCCATTTTTGAAGATATGGATTTGAGTCAATTCATCAAATCCATGCCTTTACATTTCCGAAGCATGGACTTGAATCTTTCCCACGCTTCATTTAATGATTCACTGGTTCCTTGTGAAAACACCGAGATGGCCGTCTTGGATTCCATGAATCGGTTATGGGAGAAAAATCTTTCGATGAATTTCTCTTCTAACACGTTCCAGTCTGTCATTACGGCTGATGTTTGATCTAGGTACCAATCCTTTGCTTTACCGAGCAAAGCGTGGGGGAATAATCGTCTGAACAACGGAAGCTCCTGAGCCTGATCCACTCCGGCAGCCAATGCTATCTCATAAAGTTTTGTGAGAAAAGCAAATGGGTCTTCATGGTCCATTCCGGTGAATGGACTGCCATATAAAAGATTTAGAGTTCCCGTTTTCATCTCAGCTTGCCTTCCGGTGTGGTTGGCAAACTGAGCGGCGTTCCTTGGACTGTTTATGCATGGAGTAGAAATAGGTGGTGGTGGTGGTTGCTCCATGTTTGGTATGAATGGTGGTGGATTTGTGGTCGAAGAACTTTCTCCTTGCTCTTGGCGTTGTCTAGCCTGTTGCCTCCTACGTCTCGTTTTGCTATTGAGCCTCCTTGCGGTTCTCTCGATCTCAGGATCAAAAAGAAGTTCGTCCCCAGGGATTTGCCCTCGCATAAAACGTAAGCTGCACACTAAACCAAACAGATTACAAGCACAAGTCAAAAATTCACGAGCTAAAACTTAAACAACCATTGCGATGCTCGCAATATCAATTTACAATCCCCGGCAACGGCGCCATTTTGTTAGTTGTAAATTTACGTGTCGGGTTTTTGTTATCGTATCCACAGGGATTGTAAGATATCACCGCCGTTCGATGGTTGTATTAATTCTAACTCAATGTAACAATAAGGTTTTGGTTGGTTGTCACGTTATCTTGCATAAAAAGGTAATAAATTGCGGTAAAAGTTATGGTTTGAATAAATGAGAAATATTTCCAAAGTTAGGGTTCGATGACCACTTTGCATGTATTTGTTCGGTCAACAATCTTATAAACTCCTTTAGATGATAAATCATTTCACAAAGTCCTCCCAATATGTTTCTCTCGAACACACATTGTGAGTTTTCCCATTTTGATCCATTGTTTCTCTCGAACACAATCTATCAAAATGACAACTTTTTGGTTCAACCTTATAGTGAACAAAATCATTCATTACTATCTCTAGCTAACAAACAAGATTGGATGAAAACCTAGGTCAAGAGTTGGTAAACATCTCTCGATCATAAACCAACACAAAGAGTTTTAAATAGAAACAAAGTTTTCATCATATATTCACCATTAAAGAGTTTACACATGAAGATCCTTACATTTACACACAAAGCTAGTAATCACCTACATCTAACCTTGACAAATGGAGGACTTAGTTACTCATTTTCATGGTAGCTTGGTCGGCAAGTTTCGGAAGAAGGTTGATCAACATCCAAGTCGGATAATCGATATTGGATGGGAATCCACCTTCTTTTTGTAGAAGATGGTTACAAGATGAAGAGAAATGAAAACTAGGGCATAAAAGCTCCCAAGAACAATGCTGTAAAAATATCTAACAAAAGTACAAAAGTGGAAAAATGAGGTAAAAACTAGGTATGGCACTCAAAAGTGGCACCTGCTACTTATAGAGTAGTACTGGGCTGTCATGCTCGCTAGGCGAGCAGAAAGGCTCGCCTAGCGAGGGTCTAATTGTGGCACCAAAGGCACCTGCGCCCAGAGAAAACAGACTAACTCAAACTGTCATGTTCGCCTAGCGAAGGACACGCTTCAACCTTCGCCCCAGCGAGGTTGAGAGGTTTTGCTACTGGAATGCTCGCTGGGGACTCGCTAGAGCTTCGCCTAGCGAGTGAGTGCTGGCTGCGCTTTTCACCAAAACTGAACGAACTCGCTACCACCTTCGCTATCAGCTCGCCTGGCGAATTTATTGACATTTTACTAGAGCTTTTCGCTGGGCGCTCGCCTAGCGAGCAGGCTTCGCCACAGCCTTCGCCTAGCGAGCATGCTGATGAATGCTTGTTTTCTTTGGTTCCTTTGCCAACTTTCTTGTGTCTTAAATTTCAATTATTTCATGCCTTCTTCCTGCACAATAACACACAAATCAAAGGCACCAAGCTTGTTTATCAATGTAATGCATTTCATGTTAGAACAAAGGTGGTTTTGACAAAAGAGCAAGGAAATAGAGTGAAAGATACCCTTAATTGATGGCTCAAATAAGCACTTTTGGGTATCTAACAATGGGTCATCATGAGGGACCACATATTAACCAAAAACCTTAAGGTGATAGGTGTATGGGTCTTCATACTTATAAAGTGTTCGACCTTCACTTTTCTAAGAAATGTGGGACTTAGAACTCACAATTATTTCTCAATAAATTGTTCCTTTAAGTTACCAAACATGTGCACCGTTAACCTTTTCTAAAAATTCCGTTTCAAAAATCAATGTATGGCATTCACATGAGTGAGGTATCAGTAAATTATGCTAACATGGAACTTTTTTACATTTAAATAATTACCCAAAACTCTCTCTCTCTCTCTCTCATTGCACCTCCCTTCCATTCTTGATTCTCAATTAAGCTTCGCATCTCCATCTTTCCAATCAAAGTTTAGTATTATTCTTCATCCGAACCCAACCCGTCTTGGTTTTTTTTCGTTACTTGAAAGTTAGGATTTTCATTTCTAAATGATGAACATTGGACCTTGTTCGAACATTGGACCTTGTTACTTGAAAGTTTACACTTCACAAGGAAATTACATGATCAAACTTTTCAGCAGAGCCTGGGCATCACAACGACGAGCATAATGACAATTGTTGATTTTTCAGATTTAAAATTCTTGCCAAGTTATTTTTTTTATGTCTACAATGTATGTTGAATGAACCTGATAAATGGAGGACAACCGTACGAGTAAGACAGAGAGAGGTGTGAGCCTGTAACAATATGACGACGAGTGGACAATGAAGGGAGAAACAATTGGTGTTGTTAGGTTTCAGAAAGTATTAAAAAGGTGTTATCAAAATGAGATTTTATTTATTTTATTAAAAAATATAAAATTTAGTATATTTAATCTGAACCATTTAAAATGGTGTTGTACTACTTTTTATTTTAGTTTATTTTCTTTATATTGTTATTTTCCATGTCAGCACCTTTATTGATACTTCACTTAGTTAATGCCACATATTCATTTTTGAAACATAATTTTTAAAGAGAGTAAGAATGCACATATTTGATAACTTAAATGATCAAGTTGTTACAAAAAAAACTTTAAGTATCAACATATTACAAAAAAATAACTTATATGACCTTCGGTGTAATTTTGCCAAAAATATAATATAACATTTAATTTATGTATATAATATATTCTAAAAATAATAAATAAATATTACACATAGTACAAGTTGAAAACTCGAATAACCCAATCCCAATACATCACATTATCATGTCATAAAATTTGACCATACACTAACATTATTTACTATGGACAACAATGGTCAAACAAAAATCTAAACCAACTACCAACCCATTAAAATTGAATGGATATATACTTTATGTTTTGCCCTTACCTTTTCAAATATTCACATTACTAAAAGGATTTATTGGTAATCAACAAATGTACCAATTCAAACCAATGTCATGACATTTTATTCGTCAATGTGTCCTCACTTCTAACAAATTGGAACATTCCATTTCAAAACAAACTCCCTCTTTTCTTTTTGTCACCCTCTCTTCTGTCCCTTACCTCATTTATGTTCTCCTTCGTCTATTCTCTTTTCACTTTAAACAAATTTGAACCCTCTTCTTCCATTTCGTTTTTCCATTTTTCATTAACACCTAACAACCCATCAAAAGACATTAAACATAAAGTATTTCAAATAGATTCCATATTCCATGATCTTCATGCAGTGAGTGAGATTACCACTTTGAAGACAAACACAACACATGTTCTATGAATGTATTAGAAAAAGACTTGACAGAAAGAGGATACTAGAAAAGAGCATCTGACAAGATTCAAACAAGTAGTATTTGGATGATTTTAATTTTAGGATTTACCAATTTTTGAACCATATGCATAGATTTCTTTTTCTTCTATAAATCAGAGTCACTATCATGTGAAATACACAAGTGTGCAACTAAACCCCTTATTTATGTTTGTTGTTATTGTTTATTTTTTCTCTCAAAAACCCTTTTTTAGATCATTTTTCTTGACATTTTTATTTTTTCCTAAGATCTTCTTTTCTAGTCCTCAAAGGAAACATTTTAACAATTTTGGAAAGGAGATTAAGCTAAAGTGGAGATCTAGGTAGACCCCATTTTAATCTAATGGCGCAATTCTTTGCAAGAATCAGGAAAATTGGGGTTATGTCCAGGCGGGTTATGGTTGTCTCTAATAACATCTGTTGCGTTTGTCTTTCTCTCCGTGCTAGCTCATGACAACATGTGAAGCATTACAAGAAATTGTTGGATGATATTTTCCCTCCCGATCAGGTGACATTTTTTAGATTATTTACATCATTTTATTTTCGATATCAACTTCATTTTATTTACGTTACAAGAAATTGTTGGATGATATTTTCCCTCGCGATCAAGTGACTATTTTCAGATTATTTATGTCGGTTTATTTTCGATATTAACTCTTAACTAAGACTTCTTATATGGTTTAGATGTAGCTTCCCCATAAATCAAACATGTGTTGTTATACATTTTTATAACAATGTCCCATGTTTCGTGTTTGCAAGATCTTGAACCCTTGACAGGTTTTACAATCACATTAGCTCATAAACCAAATTCGTGCTCTTATACAATTTTACAACAACTATATAGACATTGAGTTTCCTGCAATTAACCAGATTTAGGTATTGTTCCAATCTTATATTTGTTTCATATTGTAGATGTACAACTTTTCCATCTAACTCTGCATATTGTAGTTGTACATTTATATATGAGAAGGCATTTGTACTTTCTTCTCCTTCTGATTCTTTGTTTTTTTTATATTCTTTGTCATGCGTTCTTTTTTTATGAAATTATATGGTTTTAGATGTAGTTTGCTCATAAATCAAATATGTATCGTTATACATTTCCATAAACATGTTTCATGTTTCATGTATACAAGTTTTGAATCCTTGACAGGTTTTACAATCATATAAGCTCATAAACCAAATTTGTGCTCTTATATAATTTCATAACTATCAGGACATTGAGTTTCATGCAATTAGCCAGATTTAGGCATTGTCCCAATTTTTCTATCGATTTCATATTGTAGTTGTACAACTTTTCCATCTAATTTTGCATATTGTAGTTGTAGATTTATATATGAGAATACATTTGTACTTTCTTCTCCTTCTGATTCTTTATTTTTGAAGAAATTTTGATAGTCTTTGTTATGCTTTATTTTAAAATGTGAAATAGTCTAGATAATAATGAGGAAGATGATAAGGATAATGAGACCGAAGATTTATCCATTCATGTGACAAAGACGTGTCTGACTTGGAGTTGATTTGGAAAATGCTTAATAAGATAGGATGTGTTTGTTAATTGGGAATATACCAATACTATGGAACAAGTGAATATATTATGAACATTGACAGATGTTGCTTTGGGAAGAGGTATTTTCATACTTCTAGTTTAAATTTGGCCAACACTTCTTCAAACAAAACAAAAAGATACAGTTATTCTAAAATTTGAATTATTTATGGGATATGTTTGTTAATAAAGGATACAATTACACCCCAAAAAATTCTTACAAACCAATATGCAAGAACATGTATGAAGTATTAAGGTTTTAAATTTTCTACTTATAATTTATTATGTTCATTGCTTTGGTTGCTTTCTTTTTAACTACATGTGTTTTCTATCAATGTTTTTTTTGGTTTGGTTTTTCAACTTTTTACTGCAGGAATATGAAACTTCTCCAACTATGTGTAGCGGGGTATTCGTTACCTTTAGATTTATTGACTAAATCAAAAGTAAATCATACAATTCGAGTCGCCACCGCACTTCTATTTATCCAAAGGAAAGGTTAGAAAGCGAACAAAAACCGAGAAGTTTTATCAAGTCAAAAACTAATAAAAATGTCAGAGATCTGGGTAAGGGGGTTGGTTATGCAATGGGAAGGTTTTAAGCACCCAAAACATCCTTAGTACTCTAAAGGAGCCCTTTTCACCAATGTTGTAAGGTAGGTTGGTGTTTGTGAAAATATTTGTGCAAACATGATTGGGGAGATGAGAAAAGAATATACAAGTTATTTACAATTTTGTGTTTAAATGGATGAACCCATTGCCTACGTACCATCTTAAAAAGGTAGGATCAAAACCTCGTAGTTCGGGGTAAAAATCTCAAAATAAGTTGGTGAATTGATTGGTCAAAAGCCTTAAGGTCTTTTGTTATCAAAGGGAGAAAACTCAACCTAAAACCATAAATCCACCATGTGAGGAGAGCTTCAACATGCTAGTGAGGGGTTAATCCTATAATAAGCATGGAAGACTTATAGTCCATCACTAAGGATATAGGTTAGTATTATATCAACCTCTAGGATAACTCAAACCTAATAGCTAATGTTTATGAAAAGCTTTAACACAAATGGTCATTGGAACCATAAAAACAATTGAGTGAGTTGTATTCACAAATGAAAAATATTCACAAAATAAGTTCAAAGTTGACTTAGGGTTCAATTCAAAATAAGTATTATGAAAAGAGTTTGGAAAAATCAAAAGCATAGTGCTTAGGTTTCTAATTTTTGAAAACAATGTTAATGTTTGCACAAAAGTTTGGCTTGGGTTAGAGTGAAGAGAAGAAGAGAATGGCTAGGTCCTAAACATGCAAAGATGAAGGAAGAGAAATAAAACCACATTGGAGTTCCCTTCTTAAGATCATAAAGATGATCCAAGTTGCTCCATTCCTTTGGATTTAGCAAGCAATAAGCAAATCTCTCAACCAATCAAGCAAACAATCAATCAAGCTCCTAGGAATCTTCCAATTGGCTTTTGTAGCTCTCACTTTGGATGCTCATGACAATGGTTCTTCTACTTGGCTCAAGTTTAGGATCCCTAGCACACAAGAACACACAAATCAAAAAGTTCCACAATGAAATAGAAAGAATGGACAAGAGTGAGTTTAGAATTTAGGATCCTTTCAATGTCATCTTCAAGATTAAGCATTCTAAAGGCATGAGGCCTAGTTGCTCTTCAAACTCCATTAGCATAGGTAAGGTCCTAAATCTAAGTCCTTTCTCCATTTGCATTGGGTTCACACAAACAAAACAACACAAACACAATAGTATATACACAATAATGTGCTCAAGTGAGCAAAAGGAAAATTGCATTAACATAAACATGAGCTCAAGTGAGCAAAGGGCAAAGGAAAATGAATTAATGTATAAGAAATTAAATTGCATTAAAGTAAATTGCAAGAATTAAATACTTGAATTAAAAGTTAGTGATTAGTAGTTAGTGTTAGTGTGCCATAAGGCAATTTAACGCTATGTTAAGCAATCGTAAGTGGACTAATGTAGTAGTCACACCTATCTGAGGTCGGTCAATAAAACTATAGGCAACAAACACAAGTTAGAGATCATGACTAATAAGCCAAGCTCCTACAACTTGCCATGCCAAAAGAAAAGAAGAATGATCTTGTATGGATTTAGGTTTTTTGCTTGACCAAGAAGCAACCTATCTCTAATGCAAAGCAATTCACTTGATCTTTGATCAAGATGAATTTGATTTGAATCAAAGAAGGTTAAGCCCTTCATATGTCAAGGCTAACCACGAATCTTTAACTCATTGATCAAAAAGAAAAATAAGAAGAAGAAGAAGAAGAAATGGAATGTACATAATTGAAATTTAAATGACATAAGCAACACACATTGACCAAACATGAATGGAATCAAAGTCAATCAATGGTAAACAGAAGTGAGATGAAGCTTGGAAGTCAAGAAACAATAAAAATATTTTTTGGTATTTTTTTTGGAATTAAAATAATACTTTAATTAAAATAAACAAATAAAGGTCAAACTTCAAATCCAATTCAAATCAACTTGGAAAAGTCCAACTGGATCATCATAAGTTCAACATGGTCAAACAAGATTTGACAAAAAATTTCATCATTTTTTTGAAAACAGAAACTAATTTTAAATAATTAAAAATGAAAAGAAAATAACATAATTGAATTAAAATCTCAAATAAATCTCAAATCAATTAAGAAATTGATGAGAATATTTTTCATAGATTCATCATCATTCAAAGATGTTAAAGAAAATATTTTTGGCATTTTTGAATATTGGAAACTATTTTAAATGAATTAAAAATAACCATAAAAGAGAAAATTCACAAAAAATATTAAATGGACTCATAAGAAATATTAAAAATCATTTTTAGAAACTAGAATTAAAGAGGGAAATATTGCAACTGGTCCCATATTTTTTGGATTAAAAATGAAGAAGTTTTGAATTTTTGAAAATAATTGAAATAAAAGGAAATAAAATCAGAAATTAAAAATCACAAAAATCCTCAACGCTTGGATCAACACTCATTAATTGACGTGGCTGATCACAAGGCTGGGAGATGCGCGCGCATGGTAGACCAAAGTCAGCAGATAAACACAAAGATTAAATGAAAGTCATAACATTCAAAGGCTGGGATTAAATCTGGAAACAACATCCAATGGTCCAGAGCTCATCCACGTGGGGATGGTGGTGTACACCACCGTCTTCTCCGGCGAGATTCACAGTTCCGGCCAAAACTTGCAGGTTTTAAAAACTCCACCAAAATGCACGATCTATATATCATTGGAAAGTTGGGGTGATGTACATCACCCCTGTGACCTTGATTTCTAATCTAGACTCTCATAGAAGGAGAAATCTGAGATAGAAATTTATGGTGTTCAATCTGAGTTTGCTCAATTCATGAAATTAAATGCACAGATCAATTGCCTCTCACATGAGGACTTCAGAGGTACCAACAAACACAAGAAATGATCAATATCCAAAGAGTTTCGAATGAAAACAGTTTGAGGGAAAACCTTTGAAGAGCAGCTTTTAAACACTTGATCTACTCCAATTCTTTGATACAGCTTTCAAACACTTGATCTACTCCAATTCTTTGATGCAACTTGTTCTTGAGATGGCAAGGAAGCAAGGTCTAGGAATTGAAGCTCAATGATCAACCAATGAAGTTGAAAATTGAAAGAAAAACTCAGAATTCCTTTTAATGGAGGTTGGGATTTTACTTCTGCAGCAATTCAGGCGCCTTGAGGTTGGATTTTGAAGAGGAATGGAGCTTCTATTTATAGCCAAGCATGATGCAAGCAATGAAAAATCTGTGTGCATGTGAAGTTGGGTCCTCCATGCATGGTCCTGTACAGGTGCATGGGAGGCCCAAATGCAATTGCAATTGCAAGCTAAACAAAATCCAAATGAAATTGGACGTGCATATTTGATTGAATTGACTTGTGCATGGAGTTTTGATGTGTTATGCATAATTGAACCAAAAACTTCGCCTCTTCGAAAATGCCACTTGCCAAATTGAAACATAGCCATGTAGGTAATGGTTGGAAAGGTCTTGACATGAGGAACAAATTTTATATGGAACAAAAATCCATTTGGTGTTGGGAAATTATTGAAAACTGATCATGAAGTTCAAGGTGCAAAACATGTGTATGAGAATTTTGCCAAAATGGACCAACTTCAAGCCCTTCTGTTTAAATGATGAAAGCCTCCAATGACAAAGCCTTCAACATCAAAACCTTAAACATCAAAGTTGGACTTAAATTTTGCATCATTTGGATTTTTTATGAGGAAGTTATGGGCACTTGAAGTTGGACTTTTTCACATTTCAATGACTTTGGTCCAAAGTGACCTATAATGTTTTGTATTATCACATGTGTTTCTTTTAGGATTATGAAATTTTGTCCAACATAACAATTGAAGTAGACATCTTAAAATTTCCAATTCATTTTATCCCACCTCAAAATCATAAAAAATGAAGGAGTTAGGTCCTTGGGAAGTTGACCCAAAATTAGGGTTTCAGTCAAAATGACCTATAATGTTTTGAAATGAATTATGACCTTCCAAGTTTCAAATGAAATTTTGATGAACATGAAAGTTGTTCATATGGTTCTTAAGAACAGTTTTCATCTTGGGGTCATCTTCATTTGACAAACACATCAAAAGTTAGGTCTCAGTGGATTTCAAAATAGTCAGATGAATTGACTGATCAACTTCTCAAGTCCAAACTTCAAATCTTGATGAATGAATGATTGAAAACACTCACATAAGCTCAAATATGCATAAGATGATGAATTAAAGAACTTCCCTTGATTGTATTTGATCATGGGTTGAGGTTGCTTCATGAGCAAGGCACAATCAATGCGCAGTTGAATTAGGGTTTCCTTGAGAAACAATCCTCAAGCCCATTGGTTTATCTTGATAAAATTGACAAATTGAGATACTTGGGAGGCATATATGATGATTGAGACCTTTGGGAACCATTTTCATGCTTGCTTTCACTTTCATCTAGCCACTTCAATGAGCATAGGGGCCTCCTAGGAGCCTTGGATCACATGATTGCTCAAGCTACAAAACAAACAAAGTTAGTGACATATTTTTGTGCTTTTGGTTAGTAAACAAAATAAGAAAATCAATAATATACAATTAAAGCATGCTTGGTGGTCTCAAACCAACTCACACAAGTCCCATCCCAAGGGTTAAAGAGCCAAGATGCTATGATCCTTGAGGCAAATGCAATGTGCAATGATATGATGCCATGAGGGATCTTAGGGTCAAAATTAGGGTCTTACATATGCTCCTATTTAAGGTCATTCTAGCCGGAGATATGAAGGTTAAAATCTTCGTCTCGACGAGGTAGAATGGGCTTAAATAATAACAAAGAGACGAATTTTGGTCCCTAAGAGACCTCATGATGCAAATGTATGTATGCAAAAGTTAATGCTCTGTGGGGATATATGTCCACAAAGGATAAAGAAATCAGAAGAAACTGAAAATCCATATGAGTAATACACTCATAAATGGGACAGAGACTATGGGGAACTTTACTGGGGAATAAAGGGGAATAAAAATGCGTGAGCAGGTCACGACTTAAAACTTGCTGAGAGACACGAAGGGATTCCATGAAAATAAATCAATGGAAAGACTCGAGCTGACGCAAAGATGCATGTATTGGGGAATATGCCAATACAACAAAACTATCCTCAAAGGATACTTCGGATAAAAATCCTGACTCGGATGGGGAAAATCCTCTAAGGGACTCAGGCTGGGAACATCCACAAAGGACTCAGCTGAGGAGGAAACAAATGAGGTATTACCGGTTACTGGGTAATAAGCTCAAAGAGACATGTGATCAAAACACCGGTATAAGGGTGGGAGAACAACACGCTCGGGGAGAAAGAATATCTAAGACCGGTATAAGGGTGAGAGATATCAATCATCCAAACATCTGAGGAAGACCTAAAAAGATATATTTCAACTCAGGAAAATCTGACTCCACAAGGGACAAAAGTCATAATAGGGAGCAGAAGGAAGGAACACCAGGGATACCTGTTACTGGGCATATAATAGGTGACCAACCAGGCGTGAATTGGGGAATATTTCCAAGACACTCATCATCCGAAAGGAGGGCTGAAAAAGCAGACTCGATTACAGGATGGACATTCGATTCCATAAGGAAATACGAATCTTACTCAACTGGGGAAGAAAAAGACTTCGACTGAAGAGCGCATGAGATATATTATTTATTACCGTCATAACGTAGATAACATACTCGTATGGAAGATTATCCATAATCGGTTACTGGGTTAATAAAGGATAAATCGACCGAAAAGAAAGGACATCGGGATACCGGCTACTGGGTACAAAATGATGACCAATCAAGGGGGGAGAAACAATCATTACCAAACAAGGGTAAATGAAAGATGACTCGTTGGGGATAAATTGCTTGATCAGAGCAATTATCCAAGAGATATATCACCGGTTACTGGGAGATATACTCAAAATGAAGGAATATCAATATCGAATATTGGATAAAGATAACCAACAAGGAGGGGATTACATCTACCGGTTACTGGGTAGAAAACCACTGAAGAGAGTAACCGTCATTAGTTAGGATGAACAAAAATCAAGGGTTAACTCTGCAAGGGGATAAAATGGGGTTTACAACTACCGGTTACCGGGTAGAAAACCACATAAATAGGACTTATAACTACCTGTTACTGGGTAGAAGGCCACAATGTCCGTTGGGGAGAGAGTGGACAACTACTATTTACTGAGTAATTGATCACCTGAACCACGGGGAAATGCAGGGGAAATAACAAGAGCAATCAATCTAGGAACAAACTAGAGAGACACAATGAAGCAAGACTCAACCCGATGAGGATATAACTCAGGGGAGTAATTCCATCCCAATATACATTTTGGGAGGAAACTGAAATAATAATCATCCACGAGGACATAACTCAGTGGGGAATATGGAAGAAAGGATGGACGCTTTCTGCCCATGGGGCTGACTCTATGTGGAGAGATCAGACACAAACATCTGCTTGGGGAAATATGTATCACCAAATAGCAGGAGACAACAAACAAAGATATATGGAAAAGAATGCAACATGAATATCTGAATGTTATAATTATGCATGTAAATGTGTGGTTTATGTATGATTAATGCTGACAAATAAACATATCTAACACAAATAGGTCCAAGAATCAATGGACAAGACATCTGATACTACGTCTCAAAAGAGAAAACCAGGCCCACAGGAGAAATCCAATCTGGTGGGGGCAACCAAAATACCAGAAAACACCGATCTCTGCAGGGGATAAAGGCCAATGCTGAGGATCCGACAGAGTCGCTGCCGGGAACAAAGACTACTGCTAGGGGAACAAGCAGAGGATCACAACCACCAAAGTTGGGGATCTTCCAACAGTATGCAGAGGCATGGACAAGATCAGCCAGAGAAGAACTCTAATGGGAATCTTATAAGGGGATGATATGGAATTCTATGGGGAACAACCACTAAATAGAAGCACATCAAACAACATTCACTTCTAACCACGGAAGGAAACATCTCTGCTGTGGAGAAGGGGAGTCAATCTGCTGGGGAAGAAGACAACACGTCCTCCTCAGAAGTTCCAACTCCAAACTAAAATCAGGTAAAGCCTTAGCTGGGGAAGCTACTCAATCACCACTAGGGAGCTTAACACAGGTAAGATCCTCTTGTAGAAGTAACTCTACTGGGGAAGAGCTAAGGAAAGATAAGAAACTCTTCGAGGAATAACCACCGAACAAAAGTTCTAAAAACCATCACATTTCCTCAAACTGCTGAAGAAACAAATCTCTGCCGAGGAAAAGGGAAACGCTTCTCCGCTGGGGATAAGAAAATAAACATTTTCATCCCTCGCTTTACTAGGAGGAAAATTATCCGAGAAGGAGGAAGCAAACAACAATCAGGCTCCGATCAGGCAACTCCACTAGGGAAACAACTGCTGATGACCGAACCGGGAATAACCTGTAGGCGATCAGCTGGATATAACCTGCTGGTGATAAAACTGAGGGAGTCTAATGTTAGCAATTCTGCTAAGGATGAACAAGAAGAAAACCTGTTGGAGATTAATGTAGGCGAATCCACAGGGGATAAGCTACAAACCGACTTCCTCGAAAAAGATAGCATGCCAATTTATCAATCTACAAGGGATTTTAGGTCAATCCACACAAGGGATGATAACCCTATAATTGATAACACAGATGCTAGATCCAGCCTCACTAGGGAGCTAGAGGATTAGGACCAAACTCCATACTCTCTGGGGAATCTGGGTGGTGTATCACTTTCTCTGTGCTCACTGAGGAGACAAACCTGAAAGATGATGAAGAGGATACAAATATGCTATGAATATGAACAAATGTTTTACCTTTTTGGAGATCACGCTATCCTTGGGAGAGCACTGAAGATGTCCCAATTATCCTTTTCAGTCTTTTGTGAATGTTCACTTTATTTAAAAACAGTTTATAAAAACTTTATTTGTTTAAAACAATGATATTCATCAATTAAAACATGCAAACATTTGTTGAACAGAAACAAATAAGAGCGCAAAGAATTCGATAAAGGCTCAAATTTATCTGATGGAATGGTAGTCTGCAAATGGCAAGACTCCATGGATCTTTACAAATTTGAAATTGGTGATATATATTGGAAAAAGGCTACATTGAACATAATGACCATTTCTCCACCAACTCTGAATCCAATGTATTTGAAGCTTCAGTTGACGATGACTGAGCGAAATTCTTTGACAGAAGACGGTTGTAGGACAAAGTCTTGTCAAGACGCAGTTACTTGCCAAATCCCTAATTTTTGCCTAGATTGTCCCAGGGTAAGGTACTCAATCTAGCGGGATATATATATATATATATATATATATATTATATATATATATATATATATATATATATATATATATTATTCATTTTTTATGTCTCTAACTTTTGCCTGGACCGTCCTTTCGGGTTTTCAATCCACCGAGACGCTCATTTTTGCCTAAGTCGCCCTTTTGGGTTTTCAACTTAGCGAGCTGTCATACCCCAATTTTGGTTCTGAATTTTTTCCATTTTTTCATTTTTATTTGGCACTTGGCCTAAAGTTCATTTGCATACATTCATGACCAAAGGCAACCATCCATTCCCAAATCCATTTTTTTTTGATAAACATTGGTCATTATCTAGTTTTTTTGATCATGGTGTTTTTTGATTATAAAATGGATTCTAACTATTTGACTTTTTAATTTTCAAATTGATTTTAATTTCAAATTAAGTCTAATTCCAAATTTCAATTTAATCTTAATTGTGTTTTTCCTAATGATTCAAACTCTAATTGATTTTTAATTTCCAAATAAATGTTAGAATTTGACATCAAAGTAGTTTTAACAAATTATAGATTAATTTGATTTTAATTGGTTTTTATTGGTTTTTTGATTCTTAATTGACATTTAGATTAGTTTTGGATTATTCCTAAAAATCCATATCCATTTTATAACCAAACATAATCCATTTTCCATCCATAGTTCATTTCAAATCAAAATAGTACATACACTCATTTCATAACATTCAATAATATTTAACTTTCAAACATTTCCAAACTCATTTTCATACATACATTTTCATTTAACATTCAAGCATAACAATGCATCACATCCATATCCTACAACTAACTTCTACATTACAACCAATTCCCAAATTTCATCAAAAAAATCACAACCAAGATATAACCATAATTCACATCTAATCCCAATTTCAATCCAATTCCATAAGACAAGTTGCTTCCGATTTCAATGTCGTGTTGCAAGCCCTTTGTTCCAACATCATCTTTCATGTGCTCATGACCAAGAAGCCTAACAAAGCATGAATGAGGCCAGAATATGTCAAGCTTTCCATACACACATGCTGTTTAAACCAAGCTGAAAATGCAGTGCAAGAACAAACATCAAACCAAGCAATAAAGAATTCCAAGCAAGAATATGTCATGAAACAAAAGAAATTAAGTTGCATCAACACAGGATTAGTGAAGCAACAATAACCTGTAAAACACTTCACCAAAACAGATACTCATGGAACAACGCTTGTTGTTTATTTGCATTACTTTGCTAAGATTATTCATGTGCTGAGGATGGATGATTAGCTGGCTGGATTGCAGGAGAGGTTTGAGAGGTTCACTGAGCTTGCTTTGACCATTGTTCACAGTGCAGCGGGAGTTTTTGCTGCTGGTTGGATTGAGGTCTCATGTTGGATTTTGACTGGAGAACAACAAACAACTGTCATCAGATCCAACTATGCTCAAGTGTTATTAAATCAGGATATGAGTTTTTCGATACTTACGGGAATAATGGAGACATTGTGAGTCAAGTATTGAGTGATATGCTGCTTATCCAGTCTGCTCTTAGCAAAAAGTTTGGAAATTATATTCATAATATGGCTACATAATTCAGTGGTTTTGTAATTGGCCTTACCAACTGTTGGCAGATTGCTTTGATAACGTTAGCAACAGGTCCCTTTATTGTTGCCGCGGGAGGAATATCAAATGTATTTCTCCATAGACCTGCTAGAATATCCCGGCTGGAAGATGAACATGAACTGAATCTAGTGCAAATCAAAGAAAGTAAATGGCTTGTGAAGTGCTTCTTGAATTACTTAAGACATGAAAAACGGAGTAAATGTTCTCTTTGACATACTTACCATATTCTTATTTCATAGTTGGATCGACTATACAATCCTTCAGCAGTCCAAGTCATGCTGCAGAACAATCATGCTACAGACCTGCACCACAACCAAATGAATTGACAAATGTAACTGGCCACCATATCCTCCTGCATTGTCAAATTCCAGAGTACCTTCAAGGATAAATCAACAAAGTCCTGCATAACATAATGGAAGATTATCGGACGACGAGGATGTTCTGAGTGCACCTCCATTTTGTGGTTCTACTCCAGAGATAAGACCAACCAATGAGCAAATTTCAACTTCTACAGCTCACAGTACTTCAAATAAGGCAGAAGAATCAAGTACCTTAAAATCTGTAACCAGGGATAAGTTTGAGAAACATGGAGATGCAAGCTCGGAACAATGTGTTAGACCTACTACCGGTTCTGAGGGTGCTGCATCTTCTAATCCACAACCACCCCGCCTTCCAACATTTCCTGCAAGTGCTCTCGGACCATGGCAAGCAGTAATTGCATATGATGCTTGTGCACGTCTTTGCCTTCCTGCTTGGGCGATGCAATGTATGGAAGCTCCTCATGTTTTCATCGTTTTCACTGTAGTAAAAAAAAACATAGCCATTAGTCAAAGCTGTAGAAAATTTAGAAAATACCCGAAATGGAATGGAGACAAAAGTTCAAAGGAAAAGCACAGGCTCAGACTACCGTTCCAAGATCTAGCATCAAATAGAGCAATCCCAACTGAGCACATCAAAAGGAGTTTGCAGAGGCACTTGTTTTGATATGCATAAGCTAATTCGAAACCCTAAAGCTGTGGAGATAAATAGAGGGAGAGGAGAATCAATGAGAGGACGGAAAAATTGAGAGGCAGACAAAATACCACAAAAACCCTAATCCCAAAATCAAAGCAAAACCAGTATTTGAAGAGGCGAAGGGAGAAGATTCAAGCATTACCTGAGCCGTCGTCGTCGCCGAAGGTGAGCTTTTACTTGAGTCTCTTTGGAAACCATAAATTTGTGCATTTCTTGAAGAGATGATGAGCGATTGTGAGAGAGAACCTGAGAGGCGTGAGAGCAAAGGTTGTGGGTGATTGGGAAGGGACGCGATTGAAGAGGTTGAGAGAGGTGTGAGATAGAGAGAGTCTGAGAACGAAAGTGAGGATGGAGGACGACTGAGTTCTGGATTTCATTTGCGTCCTCACCCTTTCCTTTTTTTTTATTTGCTCTTTATTAAACAGACTGTTAAATCCATTTAAGTGACCATTTAGTTTCCCTTAGTTGGTCATTAACTTTGGCTTATGGGTATTAGTAACATATTTATGTTTATCTTTCCCAATTAATTTTTCTTTTGAAAAACCAACAGCCAGGCGGCTATGGTCGTGTTTCATATTCTTCCATTATTTAGTTAAGTGGTCCAGTAATAGTAGCCCATCTCATTTTAATTAATTTGTTTTCTAAACTATCTTCAGCTAGTTCTGTTTATATACCCAAGTTGTTTTTGTAAATAATAGCTAATCATAAATGGCCTAGTGGAGAGAGGGTAGTTTCATGGTCTTTAGTGGAGTGGGTTCAATAGTCATATATAGCATTTTATTTCTTTTAGCATTCATTTTTTTTCATGTTTATGTTTTATTATAATTTCTCCTATACTCATAGTTTCATTATTGTTTAATAACACAAGTTTGGTTTCCTTTAATTTCATCATCCATTCAAAACTGCTTTAAACTATTAGAATCACACTTTTCTCGATTCAATGTCGAGCCCATTTCCATACCCTTGTAAGTCGATTGCTTTTAAGCATCGCCATCAACCTCACATAGCTTACTCTTGGGCTTTCTTACAATGAGCCAGTTCTCTTGCACTTACACTCATACATTGCATTATTTGTTGTTTGGGCCCGATTTAATTATTTCATGATTTTGAATCCCCATTTGACAAAATGTACCCCACTTCCCCAATGTGTAATAATTTTGTACTATTTTATTTCTTTATTTGTTTGACTGTTTAGTTAGACACTAACACAAGAATAAAATCAACCATTTCCAAAAGATCAAAAATAATGACTCGATCCAACGTCGAGTATTTTCTCAATAAACAAATAAATTCATTTCTCCCTCCTATTCTTTTCCATTTCTTTCAAACTTTCATCAAACGCTTGATTCAACGTCAAGCCAGTTTTCTTAATAAAAACTCAAAAAATATTAATTCATAGTTAAGACCTTTTCAATAAGATGGAAGTGGAACGTGGTGTATACCGCACACTCCTGAGACTAGGATTCGAGATGTATATCTCGCCAATCCTAGCTCTCGCCATCATCCAAATTTATCCACTTTGTTTTCTCTCAAACACTCATTCAAATTTCTTTTAAACGTCCATCAATATTTGATCTAGGGTCAAGTCATTTTCACAATAAAACTCAAAATACCTAATTCTTATTTAACACTTTTTCAATAAAGATGGAAATGGAACATGGTGTATACCGTGCACTCCTGAGATTAAGATTCGAGACGTATGCCTCGCTTATCTTGGCTCTCACCATCGTCTAAAAATGTCAATGCGGTTTCTTCAAACCCTTTCTCAATCAAAACCTCGAAAACACTTAATCTTATTAAACATTTTTGCAAATAAGATGGAAATGGAACATGGTGTATACCGTGCACTCCTGAGACTAGGATTCGAGATGTATATCTCGCTCATCCAAGTTCTCGCCATCACTCAAAATACATCCAACCAATCAAACTCTTTCTCGCTGTTGTGCGATTAATCAAAAAACCTTTTTCATAAATGAAAGATATATTGTCTTAAGGTGATGCAAAACAATGTTTCGGCCACGATTGTTGAGTAGAGATAAATGACGCTTTTCCGAATGTAGATTTATAAATCCGTTCGATGTGTGGTATGCGTCCACTCCTCATCTGTTTTGGGTAAAACAATGTTTTCGTCGATTAATACAATATAGCTTTCGCTAAAATCGACCAACAAACAAACATTTTTCTACCCAGAACTACGTAAGCCTTGATTTCTCTTTTGAGATACGTAGGAGCAGGATTTGTAAATATTGTCAGGCCCACTAATAAAAAACTTAGGTTTAGTGCTTCGTCAAAAATCCAAAAACATTCTCTTCTCATCCTTTCTTTCTTTCCCACCTAATAATTCGAAAAGCCTAATATTTCAACTAACACTAACGCACACAACTAACCTAATGGTTCCCGTTGAGTACAACGGACGTGAGGGGTGCTAATACCTTCCCCTTGCGTAATCGACTCCCGAACCCTGATATTGGTTGTGATGACCATATCTTATCCTTTCTTTTAGAGGTTTTATCGATATTTCCCCTTTCCTTTTTAGGAATAAATAAAGTTCGGTGGCGACTCTGTTCAGTCCATCATTGCGAGCGTGCAATCGCGCTCCGCTTTGAAGTCGTATCCCCATTTTTTCGACGTGCGACAGATGGCGACTCTGGTGGGGACTCCAATCCCTAAGTGAGTCAAGCCTAGTTAGGACGTTTGTGTGCCTTTGTTTGTTTAATTTTGTGGCCTTTCCCTTATTTGTTGCTTTTTAATATCTTTATTGTTATATTGATATTTGTTGTATATTGGTTCCACCGTGTTGGGTACTTGGATTTTGATTGCAAACCATGTGGGAAAGACTCTACACCCGAGTCTAGAGTGAAAAAAAACATAAGATAGGGCGATGGTTGAGTAGTACGGACTCCCGAGGTGGATACTTCGTAAGAGTCGGTACGAGAACCTCACTTAGAGTAGATTCTTTTGCAAATATTGTCGCCCGAGGTGTATACCTCGTAAGCTTCGATGTTTCAAAGGGGTCCATGACTCTAAGAACCTTTTAGAACATTGAACCTTTGGCCAACTAGAAATGATGGTTGCGTAGTATGGATTCCCGAGGTGAATACTTCGTAAGAATCGATACGAGAACCTCACTCAGAATAGATTCCCTAGATGGAGTTGATGACCAGAAAGTATTTTCCGTAAGCGTCAAACAGTCTTTTGAATCCATGACTCTGAGTACCCTGTCTAGAACCCAGTCTATGGTTGCGTAGTACGGACTCCCGAGGTGAATACTTCGTAAGAGTCGGTACGAGAACCTCACCCAGAATAGATTCCCTTGATGGAGTTGACGACCGGAAAGTATTTCCCGTAAGCGTCAAACATTCTTGTGAATTAATGACTCTGGGGATCCTTTGTAACAACGCCCTAGATCATACCCGGTGAGAACCCCGTTTTGGAAAGCAATCAAATTTATCCATACCTCAGACCTTTGAACCCGTACCAAAAAAAAGAAAAAAACATTGCATCCATCCATTCATTGCATACGCATAAAAAGCAAAACTCTTAGTTTGTTTCGCATTATTTCAGGAATCCAAGACTTGTTAGCAAGATGAATCCTGAGAGAAGAGGCACTTCTCAGTTCAAATACAAGAACGTGGACCTCACCAGCCTGCAGAAGTTGAGTGCCAAAATAACACCAATCAAACCCAACAGCTTTGTACAAAACTATGGAAGAATTCTGGACATCCTAAATGAGAAGATGGACATGATGACCGCAGTGACTATTGCTCAGTTCTATGATCCACCTCTACGTTGTTTCACGTTTTCTGACTTCTAGTTGGCTCCTACCTTGGAGGAGGTTGAGAGTGTTGGTGTAAGCCCTAGAGGCCAATACTTTTGGTACTTGTATCGAATTATTTATTAATAATAAAAGGCATTTTCTTTATTATGGTTGATTAATAAAGTCCCTAGAATAGATAGTCCGTTTAATGTATTAAGTGTGACTTAATCATGAGAACACATTAAACATAAGGGCACTGTTCTTAAAGTATACGTAGTCGAGCTTTAATGTGAAGTGGGATAACATTAAAGCATTAAGACTATTATGTTTGTAGACTGATGATCACATCTCATGGATCATGGATAAAGAGTTATCAAGTCTTAAACATAGGTATGAATATTACGAGTAATATTTATACCGGATTGACCCGCTATGAGAATACTATATAAAAAGTTATGCAATGTGTCATAAGTTATTCTCATGGTGATAATAGTGTATACCACTCTTCGACCTGAAACCACTATGGATCCTAGATGTAGAGTCGAGTGCTTTATTGCTGATCCAATGTTGTCCGTAACTGGATAACCATAAAGACAGTTGATGGGTACTCCACGAAGCATGCTGAGGGACATGAGTGTCCTAGATGGAATTTGCTAATCCTGCGTAACAGGATAAATGTCTATGGGCCCAATATTGAACTGGACAAGGGTGACACGGTCTATACCTTGTGTTCAATATAGACATAAGGGCAAAGGGGTAATTATACACATAATTATTATCACAGGAGGTTTTGTCAGATCACATGACATTTTCGTGACTTGGGCAGCAGTGATGTGTTGCTAGATACCGCTCACTGTTTATTATGTTAAATGCGTGATTTAATATAATTGCCAACGTCGCGAAAACCTATAGGGTCACACACAAAGGACGGATTGATGAGAAATAGAGTAACTAAGGAACACCGTAAGGTACGGTGCACTTAAGTGGAAACGAAATATGGTAAGGTACCAAATACTTAAGTAATTTTGGCATATTATGAGATATGGGCAAAAAACACTTAAGTGGGCTTTTTAGCTTGAAGCCCACACAAGTGGTTCTATAAATAGAACCCCTTGGGTAGAAGCATTGTCACTCCACTCCACTCAGACTGAAATTCAAGTAGAGACTTGGAATTCTGTTTCCCTCTTTCTCTCACTCAAAGCCTTCATTCATAACAACTAGCACTGTGATTGAAGGAATCCGTTCGTGTGGACTGAGTAGAGACGTTGTCATCGTTCAACGTTCGTGATCGCCCCGTGGATCTGTATCAAAGGTTTTGATCATTATCAGAGATCTGCACCAAAGGTTTGAATCGCCACAAGAGGTAACGATTCTATCACTGATCATGCCCATTCGTAAGGATCACTAAATGGAGAAATTTTTAAATTCCGCTGCGCCTTGGATGGTTATTCTCCTTCAGTGGTATCAGAGCATGGTTACGAAACCATGAATCTAATAACTGTTTTTGTTCTGTAATAATATGATTAAAGGCAGAATGAATCAAAGGTTAAATTGAGATCGATCAAGTTACATATATGTGATATATGTAATCCTGATGCAAAATACATTATATATGATATAGTGTTCTCGTTTCGTTCACTCAAACCCTCGATGATTGTTTTCCTTTGAGCGATCAATGGTCGTTTGCTTCTTGATCCGACATTAGTATGGTGAAGCAATGACGTGTTGATCAATCATACTGAATTAACAATTGAGATGTGTTTGACGGTCTGAAATTGGTGCATCAGGGTTAGTGACGGCACAAGGGTTGTGTTGTCAGAGAGTTATGCGATTGGGGTTTGATTGCACAAGAGTTGTGTGTTCTAAACACTTTTCCGAACAGTGTTAACCGGTTAACGCGTATGGTTAACCGGTTAACGTAATGCGATATAATTTTTTTTTAATTTTCAAACAGTGTTAACCGGTTAACGCATTTGGTTAATCGGTTAACGCAAGGCAGAAAAGAATTTTCTAAAAGTCTTCAAACAGTGTTAACCAGTTAACGCATATGGTTAACCGGTTAACGCAAGGAAAAATTCACCCGTTCGGCTAGAAAAAGTGCTTTGAAGTATCAAGTGTTGATACGAAAAACGACGTCAATTTTAAATGAATTGTTCATTAAAATTTTCGAGCAGGGGCGCTGCCCCTTCGACCCCGCTGACCGGGCAGCTGACCCCCGGCTAACTCTGCGTAGTGTGATCGGTCGTCGAAATTTAATTTGATTTTAATTAATTAAAGGAATTAATAATAATAATAAAGTGTTTATTATTGTCTTGTGGTGATCGGTTATGGCCTTAGTTTTCCTTTATTCTGCTTTGGATTTTAAAATACGACCTGCGTGTCGTGCCTCTCTCTTAATCTCCCAAATGTAACTTCTTTTCTCATCTCACTCCCTCGTATGTAAAACGAGTTTCTTTTATGTAATGTAATGATATGAAGAAAGCAAAGAAGTCAGTGCCAAAGGAGGACAACCTTGAAGATCTTGCTTGGAGAAGCTTAGATCGTTGTTAGGTTAGCTTAGGTTCTCTCATTGGCTTGGGAGAACAATTACGCTAGGGGGCATAACTGTTTCATTATGTTTGTATGTATGTTGATGCATGTGAATGTATGTTGATGCATGTGAGAGACGGTTTATATGATAAACAAGCCGGTGAGATCAGAAAAATTGCAATTCCCTCAAATTAAATATTAAGTTTATGCTTTCCAAGTTTTAACACTCATCAAGACTAGTAATGGATAATGTAGGTTTCGCCTACGCGAGGTGCATGATCTATATATTAGTAAGGCGCGATGGGATAATTGTAATATCCAACTGTTAAAACAATGGGTCAAACTTAACTAAACAAATTATAATAAGATTATATATATGTTTAGAAGCAAGAGTTGGGAATGATCCATATGATGGATTGGAATAAGGAGTTATTCACCCAACTAAAATTTTCGAGAGTTGTATGAGATACAATTGGAAGGAGTTCCTACCTAAATAACCTAGTTTTGTGTAATCTGCCTACGCGGACTTAGAACGAAGTGAAATATGGATCTCGACCCACTAGAAAATCTTCCAACGGGATTTTCCGAATCAGATGATGAGGGTAATTTGTTTTGAATAAAATAGTGGGAGCATGTTTAATTAAATGCCTAATTAAATATGTCAATGATACTTATATTTTCATTAATCCTTGTGTAGATTACCATGACAATAAACACCTCTAACAACATATTGCGATCAAACCTTGACAAGGAAAAATTGTCTGGGACAAATTTTCTGGATTGGTACCAAGACATGAGGATTGTCCTCAAACATGATAAAGGGAAAGGCAAGGAAGTTGCCAAACCCAAACCCACTATTGCTGTTTTGAAGCCTAGTGGAAGCATAGAAAAAGAAGGCACCTGCTTCCAAGTGGAAGAAAGGAAGTTGCCAAACCCAAACCCATTATTGTAAATATTTGCGAACAAGTGTTGTGACATTTTTGAAATGAATGATTGAAACTAACCAAGAGTTTTGCAAACAAAATGCATCCATACATGCATTCATGCATTTTCAAAACAGAGTCTCATTCTGTCCTTTCTTCCTCCAGTTTCACGCTGAATTTTCAACACCAGTATAATACTCGTGCCAGAGCAAGACAGAGAATGGCTGACCAAGAACAAGAATTGGAGCGAGTGAGCTCAGAACTCGAAGACCTACGTGGAAACATGGGTCAAGTTATGGAAATACTACAGGTCATCAGGGCAAAGTTGGATTCCCAAACGACGGTCGTTTCAGAAATCGCCGGTCCCACAATTGAACCCCCAACCTGCAAGGACAGTACCAACCACTTGGCCAACCTATGGTTTACCTCCCGGTTTCACACCTCCAGTTGAAGGCGCCCCTGGTTTTGCACAATCCGCTCAGCAGACGGCTCCTCTACCGACCATCAATGAAAATCATCCAGTGGTCCACACGTTCGCACCTCATCTCGTTCGTGCACATGTGCAACCTTACGTTGAGGATCAACAACATGCTCCGGACTTTTCAGACGAAGATGAGGAAAGGCAGGAAGACATAAGAGGGATGAAGGAGAATTACCAGATGCTTGAGAAAAGATTGAGGGCTATGGAAGGTGACCAAGTTTTTGGTGCTACTGCTAAGGAGATGTGCTTAGTGTCAGGTCTTGTGATTCCTGCGAAGTTCAAGACCCCAGATTTCGATAGGTACGAGGGCCACTCGTGTCCTAAGAGTCACCTTATTATGTACTATCGAAAAATGGTTGCGCATGTAGAGGATGACAAACTTATGATACATTGCTTCCAAGACAGCTTGAGGGGTGCTCCCTCTAAATGGTACTTAAGCCTTGATCAGAGTAAGATTCGTTGTTTCCAAGACTTATCTGATGCTTTCATCCAACATTATAAGTATAACATGGATATGGCCCCAGATAGGAGGCAATTGCTCAGCATATCCCAGAAAGATAAGGAGTCTTTTAAGGAATACACGCAATGATGGAGGGAAGTGGCCTCGCAAGTCGAACCACCTCTAGCTGAGAAGGAGTTAGCGGATTGGTTCATGGATACAGTCAAACCTATGTTCTATGAAAGAATGGTGAGTAGTGTATCTGCGAGCTTCTCTAACCTGGTCGCCGTGGGCATAAAGGTCGAGCTGGGATTGAAGAGTGGAAAGATGATGACTACCTCTGAAACATCTGGTAGTAATGCCAAAACGTTTCCTGGAGGATTTCAAAGAAAGAAGGAGGGTGATACAAATGCAGTGTCAACCAGTCAAAGGATGAGTCATTCATGGAAGAAACAACACCAATTTGCTCAACAACAACCGATTTATCCAGTACAATATGTTCAACAACCGTATGTGGCAGCAGTCACACCAAATTTCAACCAGTCACAAGCTCATGTCTGTCAACCTGCTCAACAAGCGTTGATATACCAGCCAGCGCCCGCGCCACCTACTTATCAACAACCAAGGGCACAGGCTCCTCGTCCACAAAATCCTCCAAGTCAAAATAGGGTACAGAGAGGTAGACTTCCGTTTGCTTCAATCCCTATGACATACACTGAATTGTACCCATCGTTACTACAGAAAGGGTTAGTGACGCCCAGACCTTTGGGTCCTCCGCCAAATCCTTTACCTCCATGGTACAATCCAGATGCCCATTGTCCTTTCCATGGGGGTGCCCCTGGACATGATTTAGAAGGATGTTATGCTTTAAAGCATATTCTGCTAGACCTGGTTGAGAAGAAGATTCTTTCATTTCGAGACGTCGGACCCAATGTCAAAAGTAACCCTTTGCCAGCGCATGGTGATGTTAATGCCGTCGAGGATGCTTCTGATGTGTGTATAATCAAAAACGTGGAAGATGTTAAAACTCTGTTGCTAGCGCTTCATGCAGGATTGGTGGGGGCTAGATTGATTGATACATGTCACGACAACTGTGAGGAATGTGCCATTCATCCAAGAGGATGTAAAGTGGTACGAAATGACATTCAGAACTTGATGGATCAAGGTGTTTTACAAATTTGTGGTCCAACAACAAACGAGGAAGTTTCAGTCATTGAACCCGTTTTTAATATACCAGAACCGTTTGAGGTAACTTATCACAGAAGAGATGTTGTTCATCCATCACCCGTGGTAGTTTTCATGCCTACCCCGTTTCCTTTTGAAAGCACCAAGGCGGTACCCTGGAAGTACGACATAACAGTGGTAGATGGAGTGGTAGATGGAAAGCCCAAAGCTGCTGAAAGTAAGAAAGGTTTGGAGAATGTTGACACAGACATCACTAACATCACAGGGACAAGCAGGATGACCCACAGTGGTCGGATTTATACTCCCAATTTTAATGTGAACCCTCAAGAGCCAACAAGGGAAGCTGCAAATATAAATCCTACCCCAGAGCATGGAGGGGCACAGCCGGCTGTGCAAACAGATGAAGAAAGTGAGTTCCTAAGGATAATAAAGAAATCTGAATACAAGATAGTTGATCAGTTACATCAAACACCATCAAAAATATCTATCTTGTCTTTGCTTCTGAATTCCGAAGCTCATAGGGAGGCTCTGCTGAAAGTGCTTGCTCAGGCTCATGTTACCCAAGATATAACGGTTGGCCAATTCGATGGGGTGGTCGCCAATATCACAACCTACAACACTCTAAGTTTCAGCAATGAAGAGCTACCCAAAGAGGGGAAGAATCACAACCGCGCTTTACATGTATCCATAAAGTGCCAAGAAGATGCTCTGGCCAAAGTCTTAGTTGACACTGAATCATCCCTCAATGTTCTACCAAAGAGGGCACTTGCTAAATTGTCTTACCAAGGTTCAGAGTTGAAACCTAGTGCGCTTATGGTAAAAGCATTTGATGGTTCGCGAAGGACAGTAGTTGGGGAGGTGGAACTACCAATACAGATCGGACCGCATGTATTCCCCATCAATTTCCAAGTCATGGACATAAATCCAGCTTATAGCTGCCTTTTGGGACGCCCATGGATACATGTTGCTGGGGCAGTAACTTCTACTTTGCATCAAAAGATGAAGTTTGTTGTCGATGGCAAGCTCGTTATTGTCTCAGGTGAAGAAGATTTTATCATCAGCCAACTCTCCTCTTTCCGTTATATTGAGGCTGATGAGGATGCCTTAGAAACCTCTTTTCAAGCCCTTGAAATATCCAATGCCACACTTGAAGAGGTTAAGGATCCTATTGAGAAAACCAGTTTGTCGTTCGCTTCTTTGAAGAGTGCAAGATCAGCATTGAAAGTGGAGGCCACTACGCCAAATAAGGGAAAAGAGGGCGCTTATTTTGGCCTATAACAGCGCTTTTAAGCGCCCTCTAATCTGGCGCTGGCATAGGTAAAGACAGCGCTTTGTTCTCCTGGAGAAAGCGCTGTCTAAAGTGGCCACATTATAGTGCGCTTTAAGAAAAAAGCGCCCTCTGGAGTGGTCCATTCAGGGACACCTTAGAGGGCGCTTTCTGGTAAAAGCGCCCTCTAAAGTTGTCAGTGTAAAGTGTTTAGAGGGCGCTTTCAGGAAAAAGCGCCCTCTAAAGTTGTCATTGTAAAGTGTTTAGAGGGCGCTTTCAGGAAAAAGCTCCCTCTAAAGTTGTCATTGTAAAGTGTTTAGAGGGCGCTTTCAGGAAAAAGCGCCCTCTAAAGTTGTCAATGTAAAGTGTTTAGAGGGTGCTTTCAGGAAAAAGCGCCCTCTAAAGTTGTCAATGTAAAGTGTTTAGAGGGCGCTTTCTGGACAAAGCGCTCTCTAAAGTGTTAGTTATTTTAAAAAAATTTGTTTGAAAAACAGTGGATATATATTTAATTGGTAACCTGTTCGCATGCTGCAAAAGTGTAAAATTCATATTGATTTCATCCTTTAATCCAATGTTATACACCATTAATCCATTGATATATACAACATGAATCCATTTATATACAACATTAATCCTCCATATATACAACATTAATATATGATTCTTTGATCAACAATATACAACAACATATTCTCAAAGTACTACAATTAAGAGAATAAAACATAGCAACCAACACCCAGTGACCACTGTATCCAAAAGCTGTCTAGTAGTTCTAACCAATACTAAACAAAAACGCCCATCCACCCATGGTGGCAAACATGTTCTGTATATCCAAAAGCTGTCTAGTAGTTCTATCGCACATCCATACAAAATAAGGCTCAACCAAAACAACAGATGGCAGCATAAGTAGTCCCCTGCAAAAAGAACACGTCCAAATGCAAATAACACAGAACTGTCAAAAGGCGATTGACCAACAAATAGTAAACAATGGCATAAAGTTAAATGACATAGCTAATATTACCTGAATTCCTGCATGGCTGTTAAGGTAAAAATCAAATTCCCTAGGGTGACAAATGCCGGTGTCTACCACGGTTCCTTTGACAATTTAGAACAACAAAATCAGCAAAAAGTGATAAATTCAAATGATAATATATACCAGCTGCGTTGAGAAATATATTGAAAAAACCTGGCATAATTTTTCCACTTCTATCGGTCTCTTTGGGGTTGACAGGAAAGAGACGGGTGTGATGTCTCTTTTGGACCACTACAAAAGTAACTTTAGGTAGATACCCATCCTCTATTGAGACACAAGCCTGTATCTCCGACCATATTTTTTCTTTGCCAACCTTCAAGTCCGGACTTCTCCAATTATCACATGTAATCGGAATATGTTGTCGAACAAGGAAACCAATGTAACTTGCCAACATTGAACCCTTATCTTTTGAAGATAGAATTGATATATGTTTAGATGGACATGTTCCATTGTCGTAGAGGGATACTTTCAAATATCCAGCATCATCATCTACGCGAACGAGGCTTGACGATAATAGAGCATCTCCATCTAAACAAATATCAATTGATACTTTCGAGCATCCCTTGCCCCTTGCACGAATGATTGACTTCATAATAGCCATTTTACCTGTAAAAAAGAAAACAATTAAAATCAGATGACAAATGTAAAAACAATTAAAATCATAAAAGTCATTTTACCTGTAATAAAGAAAACAATTAAAATCATTTGACATGTACCTTTTTCACTAAGTTCTCTTTCTTTTCTTGGTTGGAATATGTTCTACATGTCTCTTAACAACACGGACGGTTGGATTGATCCAAATACCCTCATTATGATCATTTCTAATATATGAATCATTTGATATATTATTCTCATCTTGATCATTTCTGGTAAACGATTCAATCTCAACATCAATATCATCACCTTGATCTCCAGTGTTTTCATCAATTACTTTGTTGGAAAAAAGAACTATAGACCATTTCGTACTTTTCGGATCATTGACATAGAACACTTGTCTAGCTTGAGAGGCTAGAATAAAAGACTCATCTTTGTATCCCACCCTATTAAGATCCACTTGCAAAAATCCTGACTTATCCATTCGAATACCGTTATTATTTTCAACCCACTTGCAACCAAATATAGGAATTTGAAACTTCTCATAATCAAACACCCAAATGCGCTCGATAACACCAAAATACGACAGATTTGCAAATTTGGGGTTTAAGTCCTTCACACTTGATATGTGCATTGCTTCAGCTACCACGGTGACACCACTATTCTGCATAGTACTTTTATCATCTTGTTCTTTGGTATAAAATGTGTATCCATTAATCGCGTATGCGCTATAAGAAAAACATGGAAACTTGGACCATATGCTAAGCATCTCAACCTTTCTGTTATTGAAGCGGGATCTGAATAATACTTTGAATAAATATGATCCTTAAACCAAGGTATAAAACATCGATTGTGCTCTCGTACTATCCAATTTTCATTTCTATTGGGATTTAAACCTCGGAGAACATCCTTGTGAATTTCAACATACGGCTCAACCTCATTCTCATTGTGTAGAACATACAAATGCACTTGATCCCGTTCGACCCTTGATACTGCCACGATTTTATTTCCAATTAGATTTTTTCCTTCTTTCTTTTCGACAAGCTGAGACTTGGGGAGTCCGATTGACTGAACATTAGACAAATATTCAGTACAAAACTCAATCGCTTCTTCAACAATGTATCTTTCAACCATACAACCTTCTGGTCGACTTCGGTTCTTCACGTACCCTTTTAATATTTTCATATAACGTTCAACAGGGTACATCCATCTCATATAAGCTGGTCCACACAATTGTGTCTCTTTCACAAGATGAACAACTAGATGTACCATTATGTCAAAAAATGATGGAGGAAAAAACATTTCAAGCTCACACAAAGTAATAACGATTTCTTTTTGCAACATTGGTAAGATCGCAGGATTGATCACCTTACTGCAAATTGACTTGAAGAAAGAACACAACTTAGTTATAGAGCTTCTTACTTTTTCTGGAAGAATAGAACGTATACCTATTGGGAGAAAATGTTCCATTATAACATGGCAATCATGGGTCTTTAAACTCTTTAACTTGAGGTCTTTCATAGACATAAGTCTTCTAATATCTGAAGAGTACCCTTCTGGAACTTTAACTTCACTTAGAAACTTACACAATGTTTTTTTCTCCTTTCTAGATAGAGTATAAGCAGCAGGCGGTAGATATGTTCGTTTTCCTTTCTTCAAGGGTCCTAATTCAGTTCTTATTCCCATCGCTATCAAGTCCTTTCTTGCCTTAAGGCCATCCTTAGACTTTCCTTGTATATTGAGTAACGTGCCAATAACACTTTCAAATACATTTTTTTCAATATGCATAACATCAAGAAAATGTCTCACATACAAGGACTTCCAATACGGCAATTCAAAAAAAAACTGACCTCTTCTTCCACCCACTTTTGACAAGTGTGTGGGCAAAAGGCTTGCCAAACTGAGTATCCAAATCTTTCACCTTTTCAAAAATTTGATCACCCGTCAATATAGGTGGAGCTCTGCCTTGTTCTGTCTCTCCATTGAACCCCTTTCTCCATCCACGGTAGTGATGATTTGAATTTAAGAATCTCCGATGACCGAGAAAGACATTCTTCTGACCAAACTCCAAGCGCTTCCAATCTATTTTATCTTCACAAATAGGACACACACATTGACCTTTTATGCTATACCCTGATAGATTTCCGTATGCTGGAAAATCATTAATTGTGCCAAACAACATCGCCCTCAAGTTGAAACTTTCTTTCCTATATCCATCATAAACCTCCACACCGGTCTCCCACAAAATCTTTAAATCTTCGATTAAGGGCTTCAAGTAGACGTCTATGTCATTCCCTGGTTGTTTAGGTCCAGAAATCAACATAGACAACATCATGTACTTACGCTTCATACATAGCCATGGAGGTAGGTTATAAATCATAATAATCACAGGCCATGTACTGTGTGAGATACTCTGGATACCGTGTGGGTTCATTCCATCAGTAGATAATGCCAAGCGAAGGTTTCTTGATTCTTCTCCAAATTCAGGATAATCATTATCAATTTTCAACCACTGTGGTGAATCTTCCGGATGTCGATACTTTCCATCTCTAATTCTTTCATCTGCATGCCAGGTCAAGTGTCTTGAATCGGTTTCACTACGAAACATGCGTCTAAATCTCGGAATAACAGGAAAATACCACAAGACCTTTGCTGGAGACAACTTGTTCTTATATCGCGAGACACCGCATTTAGGACACTCATTTAACGATGCATACTCATTTCGAAACAAAACGCAATCGTTTGGACATGCATGTATCTTATCATAGCTCATGCCAATAGAGCACAACATCTTTTGGTCTCATATGTTCGATTGGGAAGAACATTATCCTCAGGAAGCATATCTTTCAAAAGGGCTAATAACTCTGTGAAACTTTTATCCGACCACCCATTGCCCGCCTTTAAGTTGTACAACTTTAATACCGCAGACAATCTTGTGAATTTAGTGCAACCATCATACAAAGGTTTCTCTGCATCACTTACCAACCTCTCAAACATTTCGGGACAATCCTTAAGATCTCCTTCAAGTGCTTCTGCAATCTCTTCAACTCGATCACAATCGTATGTATCTGCGCCACTATAGTTTGAGGCATAGGTCGTACTATCCCCCGGTTCAACATTCTCGTTACTTTTCTCACCATGCAAATTCCAACATGTATAACTTCGATCAATTCCATGCCTCATTAGATGCGATGTCAACTGAACTGCGTCAACCCGTTTCCCATGACAACAACCCAAGCAAGGACATATCATTCTACTGGGGTCTTCGGCGTGCGCAACGACAAACTTAACGAATTCTAATACCCCATTCTCGTACTCTCTCGACAATCGATTGGAAGACATCCATGTATTATCCATTACTAATTAGAATAAACAAAAAACAATTTCAGAAGAGTTCAAACACATTCGGACCTAGGTTTCTAATGATACTGGTGTTGACACAAAATCAGATATTCATAGGGCTTGAAATTGCCTAATAAACCCAAACAAACGTAGGGCTTGAAATTTAACGCATGCGCTATCAAATTTAAAATGACTATGAATATTGAAACTTTACAGGTTGAAACAAACGTAGCATAGACAACAATAACATAAAACTGAAATGGGGCAAAGCTAAAACAAAGCAAGAAATAGGGCAAAGCTAAAACGAAACAAACGTACCTTTGGTGCCAGAAGGAGGAAACGTCGTAGATCTAACAGAGGTGGAAGGAGAACGCCTTAGAACCCTAACGTGAAAAAGAACGAAAATAACAGAGAGTGAAATAACAAAACGCGCAGTATGTTATAATTTTAATGTTTACTAAAGGGGACCTTAGAGGGCGCTTGTGGAAAAAAAGCGCCCTCTAAGGTGCGCTGTCTATTGCTCCTTATTTTTTCGCTTCACTTTAGACAGCGCTTTTGTAATAAAGCGCCCTCTAAAGTGCGCTGTTGTACATGGACTTAGAGAGCGCTTTCTTAGAAGCGCCCTCTAAGGGTATCCTTAGAGGGCGCTTTCATAAACGCGCCCTCTATTGTTGTCCCTCCATTTCCTCATTATTTTTTCGCTTCACTTTAGAGGGCGCTTTGTTACACAAGCGCTCTCTAAAGTGCGCTGTTGTACATGGACTTAGAGAGCGCTTTTTTAAAAGCGCCCTCTAAGGGTACCCTTAGAGGGCGCTTTCATAAACGCGCCCTCTATTGGTGTCCCTCCATTTCCTCATTATTTTTTTGCTTCACTTTAGAGGGCGCTTTGTTTCAAAAGCGCCCTCTAAAGTGCGCTGTCTATTCCTCCTTATTTTTCTCTTCACTTTAGAGTGCGCTTCTTTAAGAAAGCGCCCTCTAAGGTGCGCTGTCTATTCCAGTTTTTGGCATAGTGGGCCCTGCAGGTTGGGGGCAAGTCATCAATGTCAATGAGAAAAATGATCGCTTTGGTTTGGGGTACAAGCCTTCTGCTAATGGAGGAGCCCTGGTCCCTGCAAAGGACCGTGTGCGGAGCATACAAGAAGTTTTCCTGAGCAAAGGATTTATCCATGGAGATCAAGTTGGTGCAGTGGAAGATGACACTGAAGATGGAGAAACATCAAACCTGATATACCGATGTGAAGCAGCCCTAACAAATTGGGAAGCGTTTGAGATTCCAGAAGTTTTTCCCGTGTCGAAGTAATTGTGTTTTCCTTTGTGTTTTTTTGAAAATCCTTAGCTCTGCCCAAGGCTAATGGATCATTTGTAGGGCCCCTTTTGAATTTCAAAAAAATCATTTTGACAAATAAAGAGCATTTTGTTCAAATTCTTGTCGTTCATTTACTTTGTTTTTCTTTCCTTAAAATGGCAATCCTTTCAAAAACTACAAAAATATTTTTTATTATTTCTTTTGCTTTTTATTTCCATTTTACTAAAAAAAACCATCATTAAAAAACATGCAGAATAATCAATAAACCAGTTGAATTCGATGACCCCACTACTTCATATAATTTTGAACTCCCCATCTACCAAGCGGAAGAGGATAGTGAGGAAGGTTGTGATTTTCCTGAAGAATTAGAAAGGATGCTCAAGCACGAGTCAAAGGCCCTTCAGCCGCATCAAGAACCAGTGGAAACAATCAATCTTGGCACCGAGGAAGACAAGAAAGAGGTAAAAGTTAGGACTACACTTGAGGCAAGCATCAAAGAAAGATTGATCAAGTTGCTACATGAATATGTAGATGTATTTTGCTTGGTTGTATCAGGATATGCCAGGTTTAGATACTGATATTGTGGTCCACAAGCTACCACTACAACCAGATTGTCCGCCAGTGAAGCAGAAGCTCCGAAGAGCAAGACCCGACATGGCTCTAAAGATTTGTGACGAGGTGAAACGTCAGTTTGATGCCGGTTTTCTAGCAGTTGCAAAGTACCCTCAATGGGTAGCTAACATAGTACCTGTACCCAAAAAGGATGGCAAGGTCAGGATGTGTGTTGATTATAGGGATTTAAACAAAGCTAGTCCGAAGGACGATTTCCCCTTGCCACATATTGACACTCTGGTAGACAACACTGCTAAGTTCGCAGTCTTCTCCTTTATGGACGGATTCTCGGGTTACAATCAAATTAAGATGGATCCAGAAGACATGGAAAAGACCACATTCATCACCCCTTGGGGAACATTTTGCTACAAGGTAATGCCATTCGGTCTCAAGAATGCTGGGGCAACTTACCAAAGAGCAATGGTCACCCTTTTCCATGATATGATGCATAAGGAAATTGAGGTTTTTGTGGATGATATGATTGCAAAATCTCAAAGTAAAGAGGATCATATAGACCACTTGCAAAAGCTATTCGAGCGTCTTCGGAAATTCCGACTACGACTGAATCCTGCTAAATGCACTTTCGGTGTCCGGTCTGGAAAGTTGCTTGGTTTCATTGTTAGTCAACGAGGAATTGAGGTAGATCCAGACAAGGTTAGGGCAATACAAGAAATGCCTGCTCAACGTACAGAGAAAGAAGTTAGAGGATTCCTAGGACGTTTGAACTACATCTCTAGGTTTATATCTCATATGACTGCTACGTGTGAACCTATATTCAAGTTACTCAGAAAATATCAAGCAGTTGAATGGAATTCTGACTACCAAATGGCTTTTGAGAAAATCGGACAATACCTGCAAGAGCCCCCTATTCTAATTCCACCTGTCCAGGGGAAACCACTCTTTATATACTTAACTGTGCTTGAAAAATCAATGGGATGTGTGCTGGGACAACATGGCGAAACCGGTCGAAAGGAACATGCCATCTATTATCTGAGTAAGAGATTTACTGATTGTGAATCCCGATATTCACTCTTGGAGAAAACTTGTTGTGCTTTAGCATGGGCCGCTCGTCGTCTAAGACAATACATGATTTGCCACACTACTTTGTTGATATAAAAAATGGATCCAATAAAGTACATCTTTGAAAAGCCTGCTTTAACTGGAAGACTCGCCCGTTGGCAGATGTTACTATCCGAGTATGACATCCAATATGTATCTCAGAAAGCCATTAAAGGAAGTGTGTTGTCTGATTACCTGGCAAGCCAGCCCGTTGAAGAGTACCAGTCGTTGAAGTTTGACTTCCCTGATGAAGACATTATGGTAGTAAAGGATTGTGAAATCCCAGGACTTGATGAAGGACCTGAACCCGGATCTCGGTGGAAGCTCATGTTCGATGGTTCCTCCAATTACATGGGGCATGGCGTAGGAGCTGTCCTGTTGAATCCAAATGGTGGATACACTCATTTCACAGCAAGGTTATGTTTTGATTGCACAAATAATATAGCAGAATATGAGGCGTGCATCCTAGGCATTGAAGCAGCAATTGATCTCCGAATCAAAATCCTCGAAGTATGTGGAGACTCAGCCTTGGTGATATACCAAGTTAAGGGCGAAGGGGAAACCCGTGATACCAAGTTGATCCCATATCGTGCCTATGTCATGGAATTAATAAAATACTTTGACGAAATCACTTTCCGTCATATCCCGAGAACTGAGAATCAAATTGCTGTTGCTTTGGCTATGTTGGCTTCAAAGTACTAAGTTAGATTCCATAATGAAACACCTCTCATTCAGATCGAGCGGAAAGTTGAGCCTGCCTACTGTCAGTCAGTTGAAGAGGAAGCCGATGGTAAACCCTGGTTTCACGACATCAAATGCTTTTTGCAAAATCAAGAATATCCAACAGATGCAACAACCCTTGACAAGAAAACATTGAGGAAGTTGGCATCCAAATTCTTCTTAAGCAATGGTGTGTTGTACAAGAGAAATCACAACATGATTCTGCTCAGATGCGTGGATGGACGTGAAGCGGACCTGTTGATCAAGGAGATTCACGAAAGATCCTTTGGAACTCATGCCAATGGGCATGCCATGGCCAAGAAGATTTTGAGAGCTGGTTATTACTGGTTGACCATGGAATCCGACTGCTTCAATTATGCTAGAAAATGTCATAAATGCTAAATATATGCCGACAAGGTACACGTGCCTCCGACCCTACTAAACGTTTTGACGTCACCTTGGCCTTTCTCAATGTGGGGCATCGACATGATTGGCGCCATCGAGCCTAAAGCTTCCAATGGTCACCGCTTCATCCTGGTTGCCATTGATTACTTTACCAAATGGGTAGAAGCCGCCTCTTACGCTAATGTGACAAAACAAGTGGTTGCACGGTTCCTCAAGAAAGAGATCATTTGCCGTTATGGAATTCCAAGCCGGATCATCACAGATAATGGGACGAATCTGAACAATAAGACCATGAAAGAGTTATGCGAGAGCTTCAAGATTGAGCACCATAACTCTTCACCATATCGTCCAAAGATGAATGGCGCTGTTGAAGCCGCTAATAAAAACATCAAGAAGATCCTGCAGAAAATGGTAAAAACCTATAAGGATTGGCACAAAATGTTACCCTTTGCACTGCATGGATACCGGACTTCAACAGGGGCAACCCCTTTCTCTTTGGTATATGGGATGGAGGCAGTTCTCCCAATTGAAGTGGAGATACCTTCAATGAGAATCTTGATGGAGACCAAGCTGGAAGAGGCTGAGTGGATTCAAAATAGATTTGATCAGTTAAACCTCATAGATGAGAAGCGAATGACTTCTTTGTACCATGGACAATTATACCAAAAACGGCTTAAAAGGGCTTTTGACAAGAAAGTACGTGTTCGGGAATTCAGAGAAGGAGACCTCGTGCTTAAGAAGATCTTGCCAATACACAAGGACTCACGTGGGAAGTGGACTCCCAATTATGAAGGCCCATATGTTGTGAAGAAAGCTTTCTCCGGAGGCGCCTTGATTCTCACAACTATGGATGATGAAGAGCTCTCACACCCCGTGAACTCTGATGCAGTTAAAAAATACTATGCCTAATAAAAACCCGCTAAATCGAAAACCTGAAAGGGCGATTTAGGCAAAAAAGGGTATCCCGGTGGACTGAAAACCCGAAAGGGCGGTCCAGGCAAAAGTTAGGGATGAATAAAAAATGGTAGCTCGCTAAGTTGAAAACCTGAAAAGGCGACTTAGGCAAAAAGGAGCGTCCCGGTGGATTGAAAACCCGAAAGGGCGATCCAGGCAAAAGTTAGGGGCAAAAGGCATAAACTGCATCAGTTGTTACTGATTAACACCAGAGAATTTAAGGCGGAAGATCAATCCAGTTACTCCCCTTAGAAACAAGGTTTTGGGGAATCATATCTAATAGGGATGTTAGTGGTCACTGAATTCAACATAGACTTTTCCTTATTGCCATTTTCAAAAAAAATTGTAACACTCTATGGAGCTACGCCATTTGTGCGCTACCATTCTTGAATAAAATACAAGTTTTACCAATCGTTGTTAGTTGTGTTCATCTATGCTTTTCTTTGTTATGCAAAATGTCATTTATTTGTTAATAATGAAAATTTTGAAACTTGAAAAAGAATTTGAAATTTACCAAAAAGAAAAGCAAAATTACTTTGACATATGTGAAAATCAAAGGAAAATCATTTGTTTCCCCGAAAGCCTCAAGGTTGCATAAATATTCCTAGATCACCAACAAAAGTCCCCATGGAATATAACTCATTAATTCTCTAGAAGGATCGATCTTTGGTTATTTATAACTGTCAATCATGACAGATTCTCCTCTGGGTGCGCTTTGTTAATTGTACGAGTTTGAGTTATCGGTGTTGAGGAATCAGAATCTCTGTAATCAGTCTTTACAAACTCCCAGTCCGCTCAAGTGTCAGCATTCTCATAATCATGATCATTCATATATCATGCAAAAAATTCAAATCATGCATAGCCGAGATGTACTTCATGCTCATTTTGCATTGACCCAGGTCTTGTTGATTGATCCTATATCCATTGACCTCTAATTCCAGTTTGTCTTTGGTGCCCTTGAACCAACATCCGGTTTTCGCAGTCATTTTCAAGTCCTTTTGTTGATTGGCACCAGTCTGTTAAAAGCTGGTTGTAGTCCATTGCTTACGGTCAGAGTCCAATTGTTGTTATTCCATTATCAGGTCATATATGAACCTGTTGTTCAAATGCATTCAGGTCATATGTGAACCTGGTGTTGATTTTTATTCCATTATCAGGTCATATATGAACCTGTCGTTCAAGCCATTCAGGTCATATATGAACCTGTTGTCGAACTTTATTCCATTGTCAGGTCATATATGAACCTGTTGTTCAAGTGCTTTTCAGGTCATATATGAACTTGTTGTTGAGCTTTATTCCAGTGTCAGGTCAGATATGAACCTGTCCTGAAGAGTCTTTCTCTATAATTGTTTCAATGTTGTCAGGTCATATATGAACCTGTTGTTGAACCTTATTCCACTGTCAGGTCATATATGAACCTGTTGTTCAATACTATTCAGGTCATATATGAACCTGTTGTTGAGCTTTTATTCCACTGTCAGGTCATATATGAACCTGTTGTTCAATACTATTCAGGTCATATATGAACCTGTTGTTGAGCTTTTATTCCACTGTCAGGTCATATATGAACTTGTTGTTCAATACTATTCAGGTCATATATGAACCTGTTGTTGAGCTTTTATTCCATTGTCAGGTCATATATGAACCTGTTGTTCAATACTATTCAGATCATATATGAACCTGTTGTTGAACCTTATTCCAGTGTCAGGTCATATATGAACCTATTCTGAAGAGTTTTTCTCTATGATTGTTTCAGTGTTGTCAGGTCATATATGAACCTACTGTTGAGATTTCATTCCAGTATTACCAGGTCATATATGAACCTGGTGATACACTCTTCTTGAATTTTTCTAAGTTTGTTAGGTCATATCTGAACCTGCTGTCAGAACTTCTTAATACTCCCCAGCATTGTCAGGTCATATATGAACCTGTTTGTTGTGTTTTATTCCAGTATTGCCAAGTCATATATGAACCTGTTGTAGCATTTGTTTCTTTTCCTTGTTCGGGTTTAGTAGGTCATATATGAACTTACTACCGAAATCTCTTGTGTTCTAAGTATCGTTTATCAAATTTCACTTTGAGGACTCCCCAGTGTGTGTCTGATTCTCCAAATGGATTTGTTTTCCCCAACAAAGTTGTTTTTTTACCATTTGTCTGTCTCCCTGTGGGTCATCAGCATACCCCACAATTTGGTATGTCTAGTAGCATCTCCTATTAAGGGTTCGCCATATCCCTAGCAGATAAATATTACAAAAAAAGAATCATGCATCCATGCATATCACATCATGTCATAGGGATTCAGGATCAAAATCCGGGTCTTCTTAGTATTCAACCATCTCCCACTATGATCATATGAAGAATGTCCTGCATCATACTCTCTAGTCGAAGACGCTTAAATAGGGGCAACTGTCATACCCCGATTTTGGTCCTAAATTTTTTCCATTTTTTCATTTTTATTTGGCACTTGGCCTAAAGTTCATTTGCATACATTCATGACCAAAGGCAACCATCCATTCCCAAATCCATATTTTTTTGATAAACATTGGTCATTATCTTGTTTTTTTGATCATGGTGTTTTTTTATTATAAAATGGATTCTAACTATTTGACTTTTTAATTTTCAAATTGATTTTAATTTCAAATTAAGTCTAATTCCAAATTTCAATTTAATCTTAATTGTGTTTTTACTAATGATTCAAACTTTAATTGATTTTTAATTTCCAAATAAATGTTAGAATTTGACATCAAAGTAGTTTTAACAAATTATAGATTAATTTGATTTTAATTGGTTTTTATTGGTTTTTTGATTCTTAATTGACATTTAGATTAGTTTTGGATTATTCCTAAAAATCCATATCCATTTTATAGCCAAACATGATCCATTTTCCATCCATAGTTCATTTCAAATCAAAATAGTACATACACTCATTTCATAACATTCAATAATATTTAACTTTCAAACATTTCCAAACTCATTTTCATACATACATTTTCATTTAACATTCAAGCATAACAATGCATCACATCCATATCCTACAACTAACTTCTACATTACAACCAATTCCCAAATTTCATCAAAAAAATCACAACCAAGATATAACCATAATTCACATCTAATCCCAATTTCAATCCAATTCCATAAGATAAGTTGCTTCCGATTTCAATGTCGTGTTGCAAGCCCTTTGTTCCAACATCATCTTTCACGTGCTCATGACCAAGAAGCCTAACAAAGCATGAATGAGGCCAGAATATGTCAAGCTTTCCATACACACATGCTGTTTAAACCAAGCTGAAAATGCAGTGCAAGAACAAACATCAAACCAAGCAATAAAGAATTCCAAGCAAGAATATGTCATGAAACAAAAGAAATTAAGTTGCATCAACACAGGATTAGTGAAGCAATAATAACCTGCAAAACACTTCACCAAAACAGATACTCATGGAACATCACTTGTTGTTTATTTGCATTACTTTGCTAAGATTTATCATGTGCTGAGGATGGATGATTAGCCGGCTGGATCGCAGGAGAGGTTTGAGAGGTTCACTGAGCTTGCTTTGACCATTGTTCACAGTGAAACGGGAGTTTTTGCTGCTGGTTGGATTGAGGTCTCATGTTGGATTTTGACTGGAGAACAACAAACAACTGTCATCAGATCCAACTATGCTCAAGTGTTATTAAATCAAGATATGAGTTTTTTGATACTTACGGGAATAATGGAGACATTGTGAGTCAAGTATTGAGTGATATGCTGCTTATCCAGTCTGCTCTTAGCAAAAAGTTTGGAAATTATATTCATAATATGGCTACATAATTCAGTGGTTTTGTAATTGGCCTTACCAACTGTTGGCAGATTGCTTTGATAACGTTAGCAACGGGTCCCTTTATTGTTGCCGCGGGAGGAATATCAAATATATTTCTCCATAGACCTGCTAGAATATCCCGGCTGGAAGATGAACAGGAACTGAATCTAGTGCAAATCAAAGAAAGTAAATGGCTTATGAAGTGCTTCTTGAATTACTTAAGACGTGAAAAACGAAGTAAATGTTCTCTTTGACATACTTACCATATTCTTATTTCATAGTCGGATCGACTATACAATCCTTCAGCAGTCCAAGTCATGCTGCAGAACAATCATGCTACAGACCTGCACCACAACCAAATGAATTGACAAATGTAACTGGCCACCATATCCTCCTGCATTGTCAAATTCCAGAGTACCTTCAAGGATAAATCAACAAAGTTCTGCAGAACAGAATGGAAGATTACCGAACGACGAGGATGTTCTGAGTGCACCTCCATTTTGTGGTTCTACTCCAGAGATAAGACCAACTAATGAGCAAATTTCAACTTCTACATCTCGCAGTACTTCAAATAAGGCAGAAGAATCAAGTACCTTAAAATCCGTAACCAGGGATAAGTTTGAGAAACATGGAGATGCAAGCTCGGAACAATGTGTTAGACCTGCTACCGGTTCTGAGGGTGCTGCATCTTCTAATCCACAACCACCCCGCCTTCCAATATTTCCTGCAAGTGCTCTCGGACCATGGCAAGCAGTAATTGCATATGATGCTTGTGCACGTCTTTGCCTTCCTGCTTGGGCGATGCAATGTATGGAAGCTCCTCATGTTTTCATCGTTTTCACTGCAGTAAAAAAAAACATAGACATTAGTCAAAGCTGTAGAAAATTCAGAAAATACCCGAAATGGAATGGAGACAAAAGTTCAAAGGAAAAGCACAGGCTCAGACTACCGTTCCAAGATCTAGCATCAAATAGAGCAATCCCAACTGAGCACATCAAAAGGAGTTTGCAGAGGCACTTGTTTTGATATGCATAAGCTAATTCGAAACCCTAAAGCTGTGGAGATAAATAGAGGGAGAGGAGAATCAGTGAGAGGACGGAAAAATTGAGAGGCAGACAAAATACCACAAAAACTCTAATCCCAAAATCAAAGCATAACTAGTATTTGAAGAGGCGAAGGGAGAAGATTCAAGCATTACCTGAGTCGTCGTCGTCACCGAAGGTGAGCTAATACTTGAGTCTCTTTGGAAACCATAAATTTGTGCATTTCTTGAAGAGATGATGAGTGATTGTGAGAGAGAACCTGAGAGGTGTGAGAGCAAAGGTTGTGGGTGATTGGGAAGGGACGCGATTGAAGAGGTTGAGAGAGGTGTGAGATAGAGAGAGTCTGAGAACGAAAGTGAGGATGGAGGACGACTGAGTTCTGGATTTCATTTGCGTCCTCACCCTTTCCTTTTCTTTTTTTTTATTTGCTCTTTATTAAACAGACCGTTAAATCCATTTAAGTGACCATTTAGTTTCCCTTAGTTGGTCATTAACTTTGGCTTATGGGTATTAGTAACATATTTATGTTTATCTTTCCCAATTAATTTTTCTTTTGAAAAACCAACAGCCAGGCGGCTATGATCGTGTTTCATATTCTTCCATTATTTAGTTAAGTGGTCCAGTAACAGTAGCCCATCTCATTTTAATTAATTTGTTTTCTAAACTATCTTCAGCTAGTTCTGTTTATATACCCAAGTTGTTTTTGTAAATAATAGCTAATCATAAATGGCCTAGTGGAGAGAGGGTAGTTTCATGGTCTTTAGTGGAGTGGGTTTGATACCCATATATAGCATTCATTTTTTTTCATGTTTATGTTTTATTATAATTTCTCCTATACTCATAGTTTCATTATTGTTTAATAACACAAGTTTGGTTTCCTTTAATTTCATCATCCATTCAAAACTGCTTTAAACTATTAGAATCACACTTTTCTCGATTCAATGTTGAGCCCATTTCCATACCCTTGTAAGTCGATTGCTTTTAAGCATCGCCATCAACCTCACATAGCTTACTCTTGGGCTTTCTTACAATGAGCCAGTTCTCTTGCACTTACACTCATACATTGCATTATTTGTTGTTTGGGCCCGATTTAATTATTTCATGATTTTGAATCCCCATTTGACAAAATGTACCCCACTTCCCCGATGTGTAATAATTTTGTATTGTTTTATTTCTTTATTTGTTTGACTGTTTAGTTAGACACTAACACAAGAATAAAATCAACCATTTCCAAAAGATCAAAAATAATGACTCGATCCAACGTCGAGTATTTTCTCAATAAACAAATCAATTCATTTCTCCCTCCTATTCTTTTCCATTTCTTTCAAACTTTCATCAAACGCTTGATTCAACGTCAAGCCAGTTTTCTTAATAAAAACTCAAAAAATATTAATTCATAGTTAAGACCTTTTCAATAAGATGGAAGTGGAACGTGGTGTATACCGCGCACTCCTGAGACTAGGATTCGAGATGTATATCTCGCCAATCCTAGCTCTCGCCATCATCCAAATTTATCCACTTTGTTTTCTCTCAAACACTCATTCAAATTTCTTTTAAACGTCCATCAATATTTGATCTAGGGTCAAGTCATTTTCACAATAAAACTCAAAATACCTAATTCTTATTTAACACTTTTTCAATAAAGATGGAAATGGAACATGGTGTATACCGTGCACTCCTGAGATTAAGATTCGAGACGTATGCCTCGCCTATCTTGGCTCTCGCCATCGTCTAAAAATGTCAATGCGGTTTCTTCAAACCCTTTCTCAATCAAAACCTCAAAAACACTTAATCTTATTAAACATTTTTGCAAATAAGATGGAAATGGAACATGGTGTATACCGTGCACTCCTGAGACTAGGATTCGAGATGTATATCTCGCTCATCCAAGTTCTCGCCATCACTCAAAATACATCCAACCAATCAAACTCTTTCTCGCCGCCGTGCGATTAATCAAAAAACCTTTTTCATAAATGAAAGATATATTGTCTTAAGGTGATGCAAAACAATGTTTCGGCCACGATTGTTGAGTAGAGATAAATGACACTTTTTCGAATGTAGATTTATAAATCCGTTCGATGTGTGGTATGCGTCCACTCCTCATCTGTTTTGGGTAAAACAATGTTTTCGTCGATTAATACAATATAGCTTTCGCTAAAATCGACCAACAAACAAACATTTTTTTACCCAGAACTACGTAAGCCTTGATTTCTCTTTTGAGATACGTAGGAGCAGGATTTGTAAATCTTGTCAGGCCCACTAACAAAAAACTTAGGTTTAGTCCTTCGTCAAAAATCCAAAAATATTCTCTTCTCATCCTTTCTTTCTTTCCCACCTAATAATTCGAAAAGCCTAATATTTTAACTAACACTAACGCACACAACTAACCTAATGGTTCCCGTTGAGTACAACGGACGTGAGGGGTGCTAATACATTCCCCTTGCGTAATCGACTCCCGAACCCTGATATTGGTTGCGATGACCATATCTTATCCTTTCTTTTAGAGGTTTTATCGATATTTCCCCTTTCCTTTTTAGGAATAAATAAAGTTCGGTGGCGACTCTATTCAGTCCATCATTGCGAGCGTGCAATCGCGCTTCGCTTTGAAGTCGTATCCCCATTTTTTCGAGGTGCGACACGAGCTATTTTGTTTTTATTTTAGGCGAAGTATTTCTTGATTGCATCTGAATTTTCAGGACGAGTGAAATCCTCCTCATCCATAGTTGTAAGTATCAAAGCACCACCTGAAAAGGCTCTCTTAACAACGTATGAACCTTCATATTTTGGAGTCCACTTGCCCCTGGAATCGGGCGTGAAAGATAAGACTTTCTTGAGCACAAGGTCACCTTCTCGGAACACACGAGGCTTGACCTTCTTATCAAAGGCTTTCTTCATCCTTTGCTGATATAACTGACCATGGCACATGACAGTTAATCTATTCTCTTCAATCAAATTCAGTTGGTCATAACGACTCTGAACCCATTCAGCCTCAGTCAACTTGGCTTCCATCAAGACTCTCATTGATGGGATCTCAACCTCCACGGGGAGCACAACCTCCATGCCATATACAAGGGAGAAAGGGGTTGCCCCTGTTGAAGTACAGACAGATGTACGATAACCATGCAAAGCAAATGGAAGCATCTCATGCCAATCTTTATACATAACAACCATCTTCTGGATAATCTTCTTGATGTTCTTGTTAGCAGCTTCAACAGCCCCATTCATCTTGGGTCTATAAGGAGAAGAATTATGATGTGCAATCTTGAACTCACTACACAGCTCTTTCATCATCTTGTTGTTCAAGTTAGATCCATTATCAATAATGATCTTATCTGGCACACCATATCGGCATATGAGTTGATTCTTGATGAACTTCACAACTACTTTCCTGGTCATATTGGCGTACGACGCCGCTTCAACCCACTTGGTGAAGTAATCAATTGCTACGAGAATAAATCTGTGACCGTTGGACGCCCTTGACTCTATCATGCCAATCATGTCAATTCCCCACATAGAGAAAGGCCATGGTGATGAAATCACATTCAGAAGTGTCGGGGGAATATGAATCTTATCCGCATAAATCTGACACTTGTGGCATTTCTTCACATATTTGCAGCAGTCAGACTCCATTGTCAGCCAATAGTAGCTTGCTCTCAACATCTTCTTTGTCATGGCATGTCCATTGGAATGAGTACCAAATGAACCCTCATGGACTTCAGTCATTAACAGGTCTGCTTCGTGTCTATCCACGCATCTGAGCAGAACCATGTCAAAATTCCTCTTGTAAAGCACATCACCATTGAGGTAGAAACTGCCAGATAATCTCCTCAAAGTCTTCTTATCTTTAACAGATGCCCCAGGCGGGTAAATCTGACTCTGAAGAAAACATTTGATATCATAATACCATGGCTTATCATCTTTCACTTCTTCAACTGCAAATACATGAGTTGGTCTATCCAAGCGCATTACAGTGATATTGGGGACTTCATTCCAGAATTTCACCACAATCATAGAAGCAAGCGAAGCAAGAGCATCTGCCATCCGATTCTCATCTCGAGGAATATGATGGAAATCAACCTCAGCAAAGAACGTTGAAATCTTCCTCGCAGAATCTCTATATGGGATAAGGCCAGGCTGATTCGTCTCCCATTCACCCTTAATCTGATTAACAACAAGGGCCGAATCACCATAAACATCGAGATGCTTGATCCTAAGATCAATACACTCTTCCAAACCCATAATACAGGCCTCATACTCCGCCATATTATTCGTGTATTTGAAAGTTAGCCTTGCTGTAAAAGGAAAATGTGTGCCCTGAGGAGTAATAATCACTTCCCCAATACCATTTCCATATTGATTTACAGCGCCATCAAACACCATGCTCCATCGGGAACCAGGCTCTGGCCCTTCATCGAGCGTAGGCTCATCGCAATCTTTCATTTTCAAATACAGAATCTCCTCATCTGGGAAGTCGTACTGAACAGACTGGTAATCCTCAATTGGTTGATGTGCCAAGTGGTCAGCCAAGATACTACCTTTAATAGCCTTCTGAGCTCGATACTCAATAGCATACTCAGACAACAACATCTGCCAACGAGCAATCCTCCCAGTTAGAGCAGGCTTCTCAAATATGTACTTGATTGGATTCATTTTGGATATCAACCAAGTCGTATGATTCAACATATACTGGCGTAAGCGCTTAGCAGCCCAAGCCAAAGCACAACGTGTTTTCTCAAGCATTGGGTATCGAGACTCATAATTAGTGAACTTCTTACTCAGATAGTAGATATCATACTCTTTCTTCCCTGATTCATCTTGTTGACCAAGGACACAACCCATAGAGTCTTCAAGAACAGTCAAATACATAATCAAGGGTCTCCCTTCTACAGGCGGAGACATAATTGGAGGCTCAGACAGATACTCTTTAATACTGTCAAAGGCTTTTTGGCAATCCTCAGTCCAATCATGACGCTGATCTTTCTGAAGGAGCTTGAATATTGGCGCACATGTGGCAGTCATGTGGGATATAAATCTGGAAATATAATTCAAGCGGCCAAGAAAACCTCGGACTTGCTTCTCAGTTTTGGGTGCAGGCATCTCTTGTATTGCTTTGACCTTGGCAGGATCAACTTCAATACCTCTCTCACTGATAATAAAGCCCAATAACTTGCCGGAACGGACTCAAAATGTACACTTGTTCGGGTTCAAGCAGAGTTTGTACTTCCTCAAACGCTGAAAAAGCTTCAACAAGTGCTCTACATGTTCAACTTCCGTTCTCGACTTTGCAATCATATCATCAACATACACCTCGATCTCCTTGTGCATCATATCATGAAACAAGGTAGTCATAGCACGTTGATACGTGGCTCCGGCGTTCTTCAAACCGAAGGGCATTACTCAATAACAAAATGTTCTCCAAGGTATGATGAATGTTGTCTTCTCCATATCCTCGGGTGCCATTTTGATCTGATTATAACCGGAAAATTCGTCCATAAATGAGAAGACATTGAATTTAGTTGTATTGTCTACCAACATATCAATATGTGGTAGAGGAAAATCATCTTTCGGACTAGCTTTATTAAAGTCTCTATAGTCCACACATATTCGAACTTTTCCATCTTTCTTAGGCACGAGCACAATATTGGCCACCCATTGAGGATATGTAGAAGTCACCAGAAACCCCGCATCAATTTTCTTATGACCTTCTTCTTCAATCTTCACTGCCATATCAGGATGAGTTCTTCTGAGCTTCTGCTTCACAGGCACACACTCAGGCTTCAAAGGCAGGAAATGTTGCACGATATCAGTATCCAGACCAGGCATGTCTTCATATGACCAGGCAAAGACGTCAACATATTCTCATAGCAACTCAATCAACCCCTTCTTCACATACTCTTCCAGGAGTTCCCCAATCTTCACCTCACAAACACAATCCTCAAACCCCAAGTTGATTGTTTCTAGATTCTCAAGATGCGGCTGAATGATCTTCTCTTCATGCTCGAGCAGACGGGTGATCTCATCGGGAATCTCTTCAACATCATCTTCTTCTGCCTCAAATACAGGGAACTCAAAGTTGGGAGATGGTGTTGGATCATTATGTTCAATGGGTTTGATCGACCTGCATAATGATTTTGGATATAAAAGAGATTTTATAATTCAAACAAGGCAAATCATTATGCAGATGAAAAGATTGATTTTATTATATTTTTAGGGTTTTATGGTGATCACCAATTTCATGCAAAAAAGCAAAAAGTGAAAATAATTTGGAAAAACAAACATTTAACATGAATTTATTGAATGAATATCATTGTATTTATGTGCCAACAATGTCATCACTTCTCCTTTTAGCATGGGAGAAGGGTTTTTAAACAAAAATGAACATTACATGGACTTATGGACAACTGTTGGAACATCAACAACGACCCAATTATTGCAGACCCCTCCAGGGATGACAAAGTTGCCAGAATCTTCCTCTACATCATACTCCACAATAGCAGCAGCCTCTTGGTCTTCAACCATGTGGATGAAACTACCACTCTAAAACAGACCGTGCTTGTTGAAAGTTCCTGAAGAGTACCCTATGCCAGCCCGGGATTTATTGTCTTCCAGCTTAATCATTTGTCCTAAACCAGTAGTTGCGCCATGCTCAATGGCCAACTTCGCATCATTATAGGACGTAAATGAAGAAGTTCCTTTCTTAGAAGGCTCAGCAATAGACAAGGCTTGGAACAGAGTCCCAACCTCATCCTCAGCATCAATATAAGAAAAGGAAGACAGATGGCTAATCAAGAGAGCCTTCTCTCCCCCTACCACCACCAACTTTTTGTTCTTTACGAACTTCAACTTTTGGTGTAGGGTGAATGTCACGGCGCCTGCCTCGTGAATCCATGGTCTGTCCAACAAACAACTATACGATGGGTGGATATCCATGACCTGGAAAGTGATCTGGAAATCACTAGGTCCTATCTTGATTGGGAGTTCAACCTCGCCAATCACAGTCTTACGCGATCCATCAAAAGCTTTGACTACCACTCCACTCTGCCTCATGGGAGGCCCCTGGTATGAAAGTTTCGCCAGAGTGGATTTTGGCAACACATTTAGCGACGACCCTGTGTCTACCAACACGTTAGACAAGGCATCATCCTTAAAGTTCATAGATATGTGAAGTGCCAAATTATGGTATTTTCCCTCCTCGGGAAGATCAGCATCACAGAAGCTCAGGTTGTTACAAGCAGTAATGTTTGCAACAATGCTATCAAATTGTTCAATGGTAACGTCGTGATCCACGTACGCCACATCCAACACCTTCTGCAAAGCTTGTCGGTGTGGCTCAGAGTTCATCAACAAAGACAGCACTGATATCTTTAAAGGCGTTTGTAGTAGCTGATCTACAACATTATACTCGCTCCTCTTGATGAGCCTCAACATCTCATCACAGTCCTCTTTCATCATGCCATTTTGGCCAGCAGGGACAGAAGCTCTAGTAACAGCGACAGGTCTGTCAACAGTAAGTTCCGGATTCAGAGAAGAAGAAGAATTCCCCAAAGGACGGGTAGCACTATCAGCAGCATCATCTCTTCTGGTGTCAGCCTGGGGTTTCGGCGGCACCGAAAATATACGACCACTGCGGGTCAAACCACTGACATCAGCAATATTGGTAACAGAAGTGGAGGGTAGAGGCACCTCCTTCCCATCTTCTAATGCAACTGCATTATAGGGAACAGCCTTGTCGGAAGAGTATGGAACAGGGCCAACTGGTTTAATTATGAGAGTAGAAGAGGCCTTCTGCTTACTGCCATTGTATCGGACAACAACAGGCTCAGGTATCCTGAATACAGGGGATATCACATTGACTTCATCCTCGTCACGATTCTGAAGTATCTCTATCACACCCTGATCCAGCATTTCTTGGATGTCTTTTCTGACTTGACGACATCCTCTTTCATTGATAGTGCATACACGGCAGTTGTCATGGTCATGCTCGTAGTGACTGTATCCACATAACAGTCTATGCATCTCGACCAGCGATTGTCTGATATGGCTGACATATCTGACCTTATATTTGCCAGGGCAACCCTGAACCATATTAACAGCAGATTTCCCATGCACAGGCAATGGGTTCTTCTTCACGTTAGGACCTACATCCTCGAAAAACAGAATACCACTTCTAACAAGGTCTTAAACCTTGGTCTTAAGAGGGTAACAGTTCTCCACATCATGTCCGGGAGCATCGAAGTGATAAACACAATGAAGCTCGGGCTTATACCACCACTGAGGGTTGGTCGGTATAGCAGGTGGGTCACGTGGAGTAATCAACTTCCTTTCAATCAATGAAGGATATAATTCAGCGTAGGTCATCAGAATTGGATCAAAAGTGACCCTTTTCCTATCATAGTTAATGCTGGTTTGATTGTTGTTTCGAGGCTGGTAGGCCTGCTATTGCGGACGATGTTATTGTTGCTGATACTGCTGATGTTGTTGTTGCTGGTTCTGATGCTGATAATGTTGATTTTCTCTAAATGCATGTGCTATATGGGCCACCTGGTGCTGGTTACTGGCGGGACGCACAGTCTTCCTCTTCATAGAGGGTCTTCTTGATTTAACATGGGAGGACACAACATGTTCCTCACCATCTTTCTTCTTGGCAAACGCCCCATAACGTTTGGCAGAAGAGCCTTCTTCTCTAGTCAGGCGCCCTTCCCTGACTCCCTCTTCTAGACGCATCCCCATGTTCACCATCTCGGTGAAGTCAGAAGGAGCACTAGCAATCATCCGCTCGTAGTAGAAAGAGCTTAAAGTCTTGAGAAAGATCTTCGTCATCTCCTTCTTTTCGAGCGGGGGCACAACTTGTGCAGCCAATTCACTCCACCTCTGAGCGTACTTCTTAAATGTTTCTTTCTCCTTCTGGGACATGGCCCTTAGTTGGTCCCTATCGGGAGCCATATCAACATTGTACTTGTACTGCTTGACGAAGGCTTCGCCAAGGTCGTTGAAGGAGCGGATGTTCACACTATCCAGACCCATGTACCATCTTAAGGCGGCACCGGACAGGCTGTCCTGGAAGTAGTGGATCAGGAGTTGATTGTTCTCGGTCTGAGTCGACATCTTGTGTGCATACATCATAAGATGGCTAAGCGGTCAAGTGTTTCCTTTGTACTTTTCAAAGTCAGGCACTTTGAATTTGACTAGAATCTTGACATTAGGTACAAGGCAAAGCTCAGCAGCAGATTTGCCGAAGAGGTCCTTCCCTTTGAGAGTTTTAAGTTCCTTATGCAGCTCAAGGAATTGGTCATTCATAGCGTCCATTTTCTCGTAGACATCTGGGCCCTCAGATGGCTCAGAGTGATAAATGGTGTCATCTACTCTCGGCAAAGTATGCACGACTGGAGGTGGCACAGCAAAGACCGGGCTAGATACCGGCAGAGAGGCAAACGTTGGGGCGAGACCCTCTGGAATGAAGTTAGCCGGCATCCCCCAGGGAAATCCGATTGGCATAGAAGACGATCCAAAGTGGGCACTGGCAGCAGGCATGGTAGAGGAAGCAACCTCTGAGATGATCGTCCTCTGGGGAGGAGTTGAAGGCGTTGGAGAAGACTGGCTTTGGGCGGCCAAGAATGACTCCATCAGGGCAGTCAATCTTGCCACTTCCTCCTTGAATTCTCTGTTATCTTGCTCTAGGTGATCCATTAGCTTTGATGAATTGGCTCTGGTGTAGTACCGGTGCGTCATCTTGTCTTCAAAATAAATGAAGAACACAGAGTTAGACCACTGAACAAGAAGCCCTGGAACAAAACCTGCTTATGCACATGATGCATGCAATGCTTGTGCATATGATTTTATTTTTTTAGTCAGAGGAACTTTAGAGATCCATTTGCAAATATTTGAAAATATTAATCACTTAGATATATATGGAATAATCATATCAATAATATCTGGAAAAATTTTACACCAAAGAAGTACAGTCTTGGTAACCAAATACAATACAAGAGAGAAGGAAAATAAACATCCTATGGAACCCTAGAAACAATCGTCCAAAGCTCTCGAGACTGGAAGATAAGCTGCGTGAAGCCTCTTCACCTCTCTCTCATAGGCTGCCTCCATATCTGCCTTCTCCTTGGCGAGTCGATCATACTTCCTTTTCTAAAACCTGGAAGACTGAGGAAGAAGAGAAGTTACCACATCATCAGGCTCGTCGATAACCTGATGCTCCAGAAACTCTATCAAAGCATCCTTATCTCTAAGCTGCTGAAGTAGCTCCTCTCGCTCACGGACCCAAGCACGCAAACGGTCTTCATCTCTCAACTCCTCTATTCCTTGGTTTGGGAGGGTTGAAGGCCCAACCATAACCATAGGTGTAGGTCTCGGGTAGTCATAGGGCATGCGGTACTCAGAAGCTCTCCTCCTCACCCACGAGGTGTAGGGTTCAAAAGCAATACAATTCTTCGGACCAAGCTCTTTCCTTCCCTTCCTATGAATCTTGCGCCAAGCGCGAACCATCCTGCCCTTCGAGTTTTGGGGATCTTTAACCTCTTGAAAGAACACACCCTTTAACAAAATGTTATTAGGTTTATCCTTTAAGGGGAACCCAAGCTGACGACGTACTAAAACAGAGTTGTAGTTAATTCCACCGCATGTACCAAGAATAGGCACATTGGAGAAGTCACCACAAGAATCAATAATATGCACACCATCATACACACAGTTATACCAAAAGATATCATCATTAGTGAGAGACATAAGCCTCGTGGATCACCGTAGACATCCTTTGTTCTCCTTGAAGGCGAGCGTCTGTGGCAAGTGCATAATAAACCACTTGTACAACAGAGGCAAACAACACGCAATGGTACCACCACCCTTTGCATTCCTCATATGCAAAGAGAAATAAATGTCACCCAACAAAGTAGGAATGGGATTAAGAGTAGAGAAAATCCTAATGGCGTTCACATCCACAAAATTGTCGATGTTGGGGAATAACACTAGCCCATAGATGAGAAGTACAAATATGACCTCAAAGGCGTCCTCACTCATGTCCTTCCCGTACATAGTAGCTTGAGCAATGAGGAAATCAGATGGGAGACCTTGAATTCCACCTTTGGTAGTCATATGAGCACCAACAATAGATTCATCTATATACAACAGATCAGCAATCTCTTGAGAAGAAGGGACTCTCTCCAAGCCACTGAACAACAACTGATCTAGAATAGGTATACCCACAAGATAGGCATACTCCTCAAGTGTAGGCAAAAGCTGGAAATCCGGAAATGTGAAGCAACGGTATAAAGGATCATAGAATTGCACCAACACACTCATCAGACCTTCATCCACCTAAGTAGCAAAAATAGATAGAAGCTTCCCATGACGAGCCTTGAACTCCAAGGGGTCTAATACATAGGATGTCAAACTCCTTAACTCTTTCAAGTCGGGTTGTCTGAAACTGTACTTCTTTGTGTTCCTTCTTTGCTTATCCATGTCTGAAAATTTGCAAATAGACCTCTTAAGTTTCCTTGAAAATTTTCTCATTGTTGATGATATGGATGTGTATGAGTGCATGAATGCATGGATGCAACAATCACACTCAAGGATCAAGTAAATCACATCACACAAAGGTCATGGGATGGATCAAGTCATCCTTAATATCAATCATCCATTTTGGTGGATTATGGTTTACACCTTATCAATACCTAAGTTCCATTGATATTAAGGATATACAAGAATGGATCAACCATGAATCAAGGGTTTGTTGCAAGTCACGAGCATGGAGTCTTGGTTAAGAACCACCCAAAGAGAGTGTAATATGGTTAAACCTGACAATCATGTTCTGCAAGAGGTTCCCATAGTCATCATCCCATCTTTCGGATATTATCGGATAAACGACTACTCGTATTCCAAAAATATTCTCAAGAGAGACTCTTATGAGTGTAGTATTGCATAACAATCATATCAAATCTTACACTTGAACGACCTTCGCACTACGTCCTAAAAATAGGCCAAGATGGGCTTGGTAAACTAAGGTCCTTGGCTTCTAAGGCATATATTGGAAAGAGTAATGCCTAACCACGACTACTCGTGTGACATTATTGATCCCAACATAACCTCCACCAAGTGAATGGGCTTGCAAGTCAACTTGCTAAGGAATAACTCCACACAAGTCAACAAGACTATGCCATTCTCCTATCCTAAGTGCACTCGAGTTCGGGTATAGAACTCATCTCACATGAGACCACCAAGCACATAAGCAATTGATATATCAAGCAATTCATACATTACAAACAATGCAGTCATCCCAAATTTGCACAAAAATATGTCACAAATAATATAAACATACAATACAACAAAGGTAAAAAGTAGGCAAATTGAGATAGAAATTTATGGTGTTCAATCTGAGTTTGCTCAATTCATGAAATTAAATGCATAGATCAATTGCCTCTCACATGAGGACTTCAAAGGTACCAACAAACACAAGAAATGATCAATATCCAAGGAGTTTCGAATGAAAACAGTTTGAGGGAAAACCTTTGAAGAGCAGCTTTCAAACACTTGATCTACTCCAATTCTTTGATGCAACTTGTTCTTGAGATGGCAAGGAAGCAAGGTCTAGGAATTGAAGCTCAATGATCAACCAATGAAGTTGAAAATTGAACTGGATAATTGAAAGAAAAAATCAGAATTCCTTTTAATGGAGGTTGGGATTTTACTTCTGCAGCAATTCAGACGCCTTGAGGTTGGATTTTGAAGAGGAATGGAGATTCTATTTATAGCCAAGCATAATGCAAGCAATGAAAAATTCGTGTGCATGTGAAGTTGGGTCTTCCAAGCATGGGCCTGTACATGCGCATGAGAGGCCCAAATGCAATTGCAAATGCAAGATAAACAAAAGCCAAATGAAATTGGACATGCAGATTTGATTGAATTGGCTTGTGCATGGAGTTTTGATGTGTTATGCATAATTGAACCAAAAACTTCTCCTCTTCGAAAATGCCACTTGCCAAATTGAAACATAGCCATGTGGGTAACGGTTGGAAAGGTCTTGACATGAGGAACAAATGTTATGTTGAACAAAAATCCATTTGGTGTTGGGAAATTATTGAAAACTGATCATGAAGTTCAAGGTGCAAAACATGTGTATGAGAATTTTGCCAAAACGGACCAACTTCAAGCCCTTCTGTTTAAATGATGAAAGCCTCCAATGACAAAACCTTCAACATCAGAGTTGTATATCTTTTCAAGAAAATCAATTTGGACTTACATTTTTCATCATTTGGATTTTTGATGAGGAAGTTATGGGCACTTGAAGTTGGACTTTTTCACATTTCAATGACTTTCGTCCAAAGTGACCTATAATGTTTTGTATTATCACATGTGTTTATTTTAGGATTATGAAATTTTGTCCAACATAACAATTGAATTATGCATCTTAAAATTTCCAATTAATTTGATCCCACCTCAAAATCATAAAAAATGAAGGAGTTGGGTCCTTGGGAAGTTGACCCAAAATTAGGGTTTCAATCAAAATGACCTATAATGTTTTGAAATGAATGATGACCTTCCAAGTTTCAAACGAAATTTTGATGAAAATGAAAGTTGTTAATATGGTTCTTAAGAACATTTTTTATCTTGGGGTCATCTTCATTTGACAAACACATAAAAAGTTAGGTCTCAGTGGATTTCAAAATAGTCAGATGAATTGACTGATCAACTTCTCAAGTCCAAACTCCAAATCTTGATGAATGAATGATTGAGGACACTAAAATAAGCTCAAATATGCATAATATTATTAATTAAAGAACTTCCCTTGATTGTATTTGATCATGGGTTGAGGTTGCTTCATGAGCAAGGCACAGTCAATGCATAGTTGAATTAGGGTTTCCTTGAGAAACAATCCTCAAGCCCTTTGGTTTATCTTGATCAAATTGACAAATTGAGATACTTGGGAGGAATATATGATGATTGAGAGATTTATGAACCATTTTCATGCTTCCTTTCACTTTCATCTAGCCACTTCAATGAGCATAGGGGCCTCCTAGGAGCCTTGGATCACATGATTGCTCAAGCTATAAAACAAACAAAGTTAGTGACATATTTTTGTGCTTTTGGTTAGTAAAAAAATAAGAAAAGCAATAATATACAATTCAAGCATGCTTGGTGGTCTCAAACCAACTCACACAAGTCCCAACCCAAGGGTTAAGGAGCCAAGATGCTATGATCCTTGAGGCAAATGCAATGTGCAATGATATGATGCCATGAGGGATCTTAGGGTCAAAATTAGGGTCTTACAGATGGCATATTATTTTCTACCAGTCTTATCTTGTTGTCCCAACACACAACCCATGGACTCATCGAGCATAGTTAAATACATGATGAGAGGTCTCCCTTCGACATGGGGCATTAGAATCGGTGGCTCTTGCAAGTATTCTTTGATTTTATCGAAGGCTATTTGACAGTCATCATTCCACTTCATGCCTTGATTCTTCCTCGGGAGCTTGAATATTGGTTTACATGTTGCAGTAAAGTGAGAGATAAACCTGGCGATGTAATTTAGTCTCCCCAAGAAACCACGAACCTCCTTTTCAGTCTTGGGTGCAGGCATGTTCTGAATGGCTCGAACCTTGTCAGGATCTACTTCAATTCCCTTTTGGCTTACAATAAAGCCTAAAAGCTTCCTAGATCAAACCCCAAATGTGCATTTATTAGGATTAAGTCTCAACCTAAACTTCCTCAAATGAGCGAATAGTTTCCCCAGGTTGGTGATGTGTTCTCCTTCTGTCTGGGACTTGGCAATCATGTATCGACATACACCTCAATCTCTTCATGAATCATGTCATGAAAGAGAGTCACCATGGCATGTTGATATGTTGCCCCAGCGTTTTTTAATCCAAATGGCATTACTTTGTAAAAAAAGGTGCCCTAAGGAGTAATGAACGTGGTCTTATTCATGTCTTCGGGATTCATTTTAATTTGATTGTATCCAGAGAAACCATCCATAAAGTAAAACACGGAGAACTGAGCCGTGTTATCCACTAATACATCAATGTGAGGTAATTGGAAATCGTCTTTGGGACTGGCTCTGTTCAAGTCTCGGTAGTCTACGCACATGCAGACTTTTCCATCTTTCTTTGGTACTGGTACGATGTTGGCAACCCATTGTGGGTACTTGGCAACTTCCAGGAAACCAGCGTCAAACTGCTTTCTCACCTCTTCTCTATTCTTGAGAGCCATATCAGGTCGAGTTCTTCTTAGCTTTTGTTTGACAACAAGGCATTCTTCTTTAAGGGGAAGCTTGTGAGTTACAATATCAGTATCTAATCCAGGCATGTCTTGGTATGACCAAGCAAACACGTCATCATATTCGTGGAGGAGCTCTATCAGTCTTGTCTTCACTGTATCTTGAAGCGCGGTGCCTACCCTTACTTCTCTCTTGTCTTCTTCTGTCCCCAGATTGATGACTTCAACGTCTTCTTGGTGTGGTTGAATGACCTTCTCTTCTTGCCTGAGTAATCTGGCCAACTCTTCAGGGAGCTCACAATCTTCCCCCACTTCGTCTTCAGCTTGGTAGATTGGACAATCAAAGTCATATTGGATCGTAGCAGTGTCGTTATCAACGGTCTCGATGGTGTTTCTGCATGTTATGATTTATGCAGTTTATTTAGAAAGTGCGTGTATAAAAATGATTGCCATTTTTGTAAATTGATAAAAATGAAAGGAAAGGAACAAAAATTTGGATGCAAATTGTCATTTCATTAATGATAAAAACTCTTGAAAAAGATAAAGGAGGCCCTACAACATGCCACTGTGCCTTGGGCAGAGCACAAGGTTTTGTCTAAAATGATAAAATTACTTTTGAAATATTTGGGGAACTTCCACAGCCTTCCAGTTTGTCCGTTCTTCATTTGGTGTGGCTTGACGCATCCAGCTAGACACCCCCTTTTCGCGATCTTTTTCACTGATCATTGTCACCTGCTTGCCAAAGATGTGGCCAGCGCTGGTGAACATTTTCTCTACAGAAGGAATCTTCTCTTTGTCAGGTTGGTTACCGGCTTTGTCTGATGATGGGTCATACCCCAGGCCAAACTTGTCTCGTTTCTCTTTCACTTCCACCACTTTGCCTCAGTCTTGTGCATCTTCACTTTCCATAACAGCTTTAGCTTCTTGCCACGAGGCTATGGATGGTCCTGATTTCGGGACCTCCAAGGTCTGTTGGATGGCCATCATGTTTACCACTTCCAAGGATTGTAATGGTGTCTCAGTGATTTCACCATCCACCTCGATATATCGGAAAGATGTCAAGTGACTAACCAAGATATCTTTTTCTCCTCCAACCACAATCATCTTGTCATTTGTAATGAATTTTAGTTTTTTTATGCATAGTGGAGGTGACAGCGCCCACGGAGTGAATCCGGGGTCTCCCAAGTAGGCAACTATAACCAGGATGTATATCCATGACCTGGAACATGATATTGAAAATAGTTAGACCTATCTTGGTTGGTAAGTCAACCTCTCCCATCACTGCTCTCCTTGAGCCATCAAATGCCTTTACGATTAGGGTGTTGGGCTTCATACTTATCCCTTCTATTGGCAGCTTTATCAAAGTTATCTTCGGCATGACATTCAATGAGGAACCTGGGTCTACCAACACCCTTGACAGTATAGTATTTATGCATCTCAAGGAGATATAGAGAGCCTTGTTATGGTTCTTTCCCTCAATCGGTAGTTCGTCATTATTAAAACCCAAGAAATTCCCAGTAGTCACACAAGCTATCACATCATCAAACTGTTCTATTGTTATGTCCTTGGTGATATGAGTGGCGCTCAATACCTTCAACAGCGAATTCCTCTATGCTTCTGAGTTGAGCAGTAGAGATAACATGGAAATTTTGGAAGGTTTTTGGTTTAGCTGGTCCACCACCTTATAATCGCTCTTCTTGATTATTCTCAAAAACTCATCAGCCTCCTCACGAGTGACAACAGCTTTAGGAGACAGGTGCATGTCTTGCATTCCTTGATTAGGGATGGGGATCTGGACAACAACCTCTTTCCCTTTAGCTCTTTCAAAAGTATCAGCAGCTCTTGGTGCGAACACTTGGCCACTACGCGTCATTCCTGCTGGCCCCATAATTGAAGTGACATTTGGTTCGTTGATTATCAAAGGTTGATCTTCCTGCCCCTGCTTAAAAGCTCTGGGCTGATATATCCATGGGTCTGCCTTCTCATCTTTATATTCGAATGGTGCTGGGAACTCTATCACTAACGGGCTTATGGGTATTTCTACTCTAACCTCATCATAGGGGATGTCCACCACGGCTATCTCTTCCTGACGCTTGCCCTTAACACGGTAATTTATCTGTAACTCGTCTCGATCTAGCATTTGTTGTATAAAACTCCTCAACTCTTCATTGTTCTTTTCCTCAACCAACTCTTCCAGGATCAGACCACTCTTCAGCAATTGTGCTCCTATCATGGTGATAAGGGTTTGAATCTTTTCAACCTTACGGATCAATTTGCCTTGATCACCCTCCTCAATGGCACTGACGGAAGCATCCTTATGTGCTGGCATAGGATTGGTGTTCACGTTTGGGCGTCTCGGAGTGAAAGAAACGGCCTTGGCTTCGATCAAGTCTTGTACCCGATTTTGAAATGTGAAACAATTTTCCAAGGTATGACCAAGTGCTCCCATGTGAAACTCACAATGGGCATTAGCGTCGTACCCAGGTGGATATGGAAAAACGGTTGGTTTTAACTCCCTCAATGTTAGAAGGCCCTCCTTTTGCAGATATGGGAATGTCTGACTATAAGGTACTCGTAGGGGATCCTGTTGCCTTCTTGGAGGTCTTGGCTTGAATTGTCTTGGTGGTGCGGTATTTTACTGATGATGATGTTGTTGATGTTATGGTTGATACATTTGTTGTTGCTGCATTGGTTGTTGATAGGGTATAGGCACCACAGAGGCGACTTGACCATATGAAGCTTGTTGCTTCCCTTTATAGTTTCTGGATATGGCGTTTGTTTCACCTTCTCTTTTCTTCGGGAAGCCTCCAGAATACTTCTTCGGTGTGCTAGGTGTTGTCACCGCTCCTGAAATCTTTCCATCCCTCAACCCCTTCTCTATGCGGTCTCCAATTGTGACTAGATGTGCGAAGTCAGATGCTGCACTGCTCACTAATCGATCAAAGAACGGGTCCTTCAAGGTGTCCACAAATATCCCGGTCATTTCCTTCTCAGACAATGGTGGCTCTACCTGAGCAGCCAACTCTCTCCACCGCTGGGTGTATTCTTTGAATGACTCACTCTCCTTCATAGCCATCCCTTGCAACTGCATTCGGTCGGGTGCCATATCTAAGTTATATTTGTACTGACAGAGAAATGCGTCAGCCAAATCCTTCCAACTTTGAATCTGCCCTTGCTCTAAGCTCATGTACCATCTCAGAGATGCCCCACTCAGACTGTCTTGGAAACAGTGTACAAGTAGTTTGTCATTTTCGGTATGAGCAGCCATTTTTCTGAAGTACATTACCAGGTGACTTCTTGGACAAGTTTGTCCTTTGTATTTTTCAAAATCAGGAGTTTTAAATTTAGCCGGGATGACTAAATTCGATACCAAACGCATGTTCATGGCGGAAGCACCGAAGATATTGTTTCCTTCTATGGATTTGATCTTCTTTTCCAGGGCACGGAGCCTATCTGCAGCAGGATCTGGAAGTATCTTAGGTTTTGGTTGATCAGGCATATAGAATACATCGTATTGGTCATCTCCAATTTCGGATCCATGATGAGTAGATGTATCAGAAGGTTATGCACGGTCTCTATCTCCTTTGCCTCCTACCGGTATCGGAACCAATCTTTTCTTGGTAGGGACGTAACCCTCATCTTGGGGGTTCAGATCTGGCGTGCTATCATTCCTTTTTGCCCTAGCTTCTTCCTCCTCACTCCTCTCTCGCTGAGCAGTCATGAGCATTGTCTCTAACAGCTGATCCATCTTCTCCTGGATCGTGTTGATGTTTGTCCTCATGGTAACCTGATTGGCCTCAACTTGCTCTAATGTCATCTTGTATTTGCTTCGCATCTCGTATCGGTGTTGATTAGTCAGTGTGGTTGGGTAAAGGGTAAAAAGGTCGGGTAAGTTTTTTTGAATTTTTATGAAGCGTGATGTATAATGAAGATGCGAATGTTATGCATATTTTATTTTCAGGGAATCATTCGAGTTTCATTAGTTGTTAGTAATTAGAAGAAATAAGAAATACTTAGAATAGCAATAATAGAGTAACTTTTAAACATCACTCATTTAAGTACATAACATTGGGGTTTGAAGAAGGTCATAGTTCAAAAGTACATTTGTTGAAGGAACAAAATACAAGACATAAGCAAATTAAACAACTGGCCTTTTGGCCTTAAGCTCTTCTAGTTCCTCATTGAATCTCTTCAGCAACCCTTTATAGAGCAGAATGAAACTGATTATGGCTGGAGGAGTGCTATCTTCTCTCAACTCTTCGACTGCGTCTCTCAACTTCCATGGAAATTCTTTAGTCGCCCAATTACAGAACCTTACTAGCCCATCGAGTTTTGCACGAAACTTATCCCTATCTCCTTGTTATAAGTATATGGTCTTCTTAAAGGATTCATAATCTTCAATCACATAGTCTCGCTCTTTCAACCATATGGAGATGTCTTGGCGTAATGACTCTAGTTGGTTCTTCCAATAGCTGACAGACTCCATTGTATCTCTTACTTCTCGACACTTCTCCTCCCATATCATGGGTGATACCCTAGAAGCTTCAGTGGCTATATTCTTGAGTTGGCGCTCCTGATCTACTTCAGCCTTTGCATGACGAACATAATTGGTGAGCTCTTTTATCTGAGCCCCCAGTATATCCCTTATCATCTTGTTTTCCTTCGTGGCTAGATGCCACAAACGCTCATTGTATTGACATTCTTTCTGAGCTTGTCGTAGTTGACCCTTAAGAATATCCAAACAATGATCAGCTTGTTCTAATCCCACCTTGATCTTTTTTCTCTTATGCTCCTCCTTGTTGAACTTTTCCACATGGGCTTGAAGTTGTGCCTCTTTTCTCTCAAGCTCCCACTTCATATTATTTTTCTCATTAATGGTTTGTTGGAGTTTTATCTGTAGCTCTTCATTCTCTTTTTCTAGCTTTGCCATGGTGGTCTCGAGTTCCTCCATTTCTTCAATAGGGACATGGGTGATCTTAGGTTCAGGAAGAGGTATAGGTGTCCGAATGACAAATGGCATTCTAATCATCTGCACCCTTTCCTTTACCCACTGAAAATATGGTTCTTTTGTAATCCCATTTGCTCTCCCTAAATCAACTTCCCCTTTTCGATTGACATTCTTCCAAGCCTCTATGATTCGCTGGAATAAGCTAGGGTTCTCAACCCCAAATTCAAGTAACAAGAAAGCTTCCAAAGAATTTGCCTCTGGAGGGCCTTCCATTGGGTAGCCAAGTTGTCTGAGTCATAGGACTGGATTAACATTCACACATCCTTGAGTTCCAATAAGCGGTAGATTTGGGAAATCTCCACAACTGAATATGATACCCATGTTGATGTATTCTTTGGAATACCAAGATAGATCTTCAGATCGGAGTGATCCAAATCTCTGAGGCCAACTAACATCTGTCTGCTCAACCCAAGCACTTGTCTTCGGAAGATGTTCTAGAAACCACTAATACAATAAAGGAGCACAACAAGCAATCAATCCCCTCTTCTTAGTATACCTATGACTTATGTAATAGTAGGCATCGGCTAACAAAGTGGGTACTGGGTTCCCAGTAAGGAAAACACAAATGGAAGCCATGTCTACGAAACCATAGATGGCCAATGCAATAGCAGAGTAACAAGCATCCCAACTTTCTGCTTTCAATAGGGTATGAGCTCTTTCCAAGAGAAAACTTAGTGGAAATCCTTTGGTATTCCCTTTGGTCTCTAAGTTAGCCTCTGCTTCCTTTTCATCCATGTGAAGCGCACTAGCGATGACGTCAAGGGGCAAAGATTCATCTATCCCTTCAAATAGTGGCTTGTTCTTCATAGGAATCCTAACAAGACGCTCGAATTCTTCCAACGTTGGTGCTAGCTGGAAGTCTTGGAATGTGAAGCATCTTAAAGGTAGGTCATAAGGTTGTATGGTCCACTTGTTGATTGAGGATGCTGAGCAAATTGCCATAATTCTTTCCAAAGTTGATTCTGTATACTGAGTGCATCTGAGAGACCAAGTCACGTAAGTTCTTTAGACCGGGATCCTTGAACTTGAAGGAGTAAATGTTTCTTTTGCTTGATTCCATGTTTCTTGAATTCCTACAACTCATGATACTCAGATTCCTTGGAAATAAAATAGTATGAATGTTATGCCATGAATGATATTATGCGTGCCACATGTAGGTCAATATACAGGTCGTGAGAGAGGGTATTCTTGGTTACTAAACAAAACCCTTTTGGAAGGATGCTAAAGGTAAGAGGTTCCCAAAGTCATCAATCAATATTTAAGAAAGTTATTGTCATGATGAAAACTCATCTGCTAATAACATCCCTAAACAGAGTCTCGTTTGGGTGAGGCCTTCGTATGGTCCCAAAGAGGAAGACTCCTAGTGGGTCCATACTACACAACTCTCGAGTCCAAGGTTCTAATAAGGTTCTCAGAGTCATAGATCGAGGTTGGGAATACCACTGTAAGATAGTAATACGCCCAAGGAATCTCATCTGATTGGGGCTTTCGTATTAACCCAGTAAGTTTGGGACTTTTCAGGTAGATACTAAATAACCACCAGATATAATGGGTTAAAAGGTCCCTAGAGTCATTGATCCAACTTGAGAATACTATCGTCATGACGAAAACTCGTCGGGAAATAACATTTCAAGAGAATCTCCTCTAGGCGGGGTCTTCGTTTCTTCCCAACAAGGAAGACTCCTTGTGGGCGCCCACTACATAATCACCAACTTAATCTTATGGTTTTCCTCAGACTCGGGTGGAGAGCCTATCTCACGAAGTATTACCAACCAGAGCACCCCCAATAAGACATAGTTAATAAATCACAATATAATAATTATGACAGAATAGTAATAGCAGAATAAAAAATAACAGATAAACAAACAAGATTAACACACAATACAGAAACTGAACTAAATTAGGCTTCACTCTCTTTTGCTTGGAGCTAGTCCCCAGCAGAGTCGCCATCTGTCGTATCTCGAAAAATACGATTCCTCGCGATGGTTGCGGAAAACTAATTATGTGTTCGAACAGAGTCGCCACCGAACTTTATTTATCCCAATAAAGGGATAGGATAATATCGATAAAACCTTTAGAAAATGGAATAATGGTCATCGCAACCATATTCGGGTTCGGGAGTGTATTACGTAAGGGGAAGATATTAGCATCCCTTACGTCCTTTGTACTCAATGAGAACCTTTTAGTTCAATTTTGCGATTTAAGTGTTAATTTATGTTTGTTTGTTATCTTTGGGTTATAAAATGTTGAAAATAAAAATGGATGAGAACCTCAGAAAGGGAAAGGGGAGGTTTTTTAGTAGTGTGCTCGCGAAGATACAGCAATCTCCTGCCTACGTATCCTTATGGTGCAATAAGGAAGTCAGAGCATTCGTAGTTCGGGGAACTATGGTTGGTTGGTGTTTTTTAGTGAACAACTGCTTAGATCGCATCCTAAAGGCTAAACGCTGGCTTGTCTACTCTCGGTGGAGGCTTAAGCACTGGTTTGTTATGCGCATTAGAAAGGATTAAATGGTGTTCTTTTTGAAAAGAGTTTAGGCCACACAGAGGTGACAAGTTGGATTAATATGTTGGATATTCTGATTGGTTGAGATGTTTTTGGTTGGATGACGATTACTCGGATAGTTGAGTAAGACAACTCGTATCCTAACAGTCGGGAAAGGGAATAGAAAACTCTAGACCACTTTCTTTTTCATCCTTAATTATAGGGAAGATTTGATAATAATTAAGGTGTTTTGGACAGATGACGAATACTCGGATAATCGAGTAAGACAACTCGTATCCTAATAATCGGAAAAGGAATAGAAGACTCTAGACCGCTTTCTGTTTCATCTGAATATTTATGAAAATAAGGTTGTGTATGGTTGATGTATTTTAGCATGAACGACAAATACTCGAATGACTGAGTAAGACAACTCATATCCAAGCATTTAAGAAGAGGAGTTGAAAGCTCAAAACCATCTCCTTTTTCGTATAGTTTGTTAAGAAAATGATTTGATTAAGTTGTATGTTTTGCGGAAAAATAACAATTGTTCGATTGACCGGGTAAGAAAACTCGTATTCGACTAATTGAAGAGTGAAGTTGAAAACTCAAAGTCAACTCCCTTTTCATTTAGCTTACTGTGAGAATATTTGATTTAATCGGGGTTTGGAGATTTGTAGAGGAACAATAACTATTTGACTAAACAAGTAAAAGAACTTGTACTCAAATAGTCGAGGAGAAAATTTGAAGACTCAAAGTCATCTCCCTTTTTATTCCTTAATGTAAAAGAATTTGACTTATTTGTGCTTAGGTGGATTAGAAATGACAGTTGTTCGATTAATCGAGTACAAGAGTTCGTGTTTAAATAATCAAGGAAAGGAGTTGAAAACTCAAAACCATTACCTCTTTTATTCTTAAGTGAAATAGTATTCGATTGTGATTAAGTATTTTTAATTCTTGATAAAGAATACTCGATGTCGGATCGAGGTTTTAAAATTTGTATTTTCGTGAATGAATTGAATTTACTGATTGAATAGTCCATCTAATCGATTAATAAAAACCGAATATGTCTCATTGTAAGAAGGCCCAAGAGTAAGCCATGTGAGGTTAATGGCGATACTTTTACAAGTAATCGACTTAGGAAGGTGTTTTGAAAATGGGCTCGACTTTGAATCGAGAAGTATGTGATTCATTTTTGAAATTGGCTTGAATAGTTTTAAATCGGTGAAATCGACATAATTTTGTAACAATTATAACATGTCATTTCATATGCACTCATGGTTCGGTATAAATAAATAAATAAATAACAATCATGCACATACACTCCACAAAATAAACAATTATCTAAATTATAAATGACATTAGTAATAATATAACTATTTAATTAAATATTTAATAGATTATTTTAATTAAATAATAAGTAATTAAAAAAATAATGAATATAACCAAATAATTGCATATTTATTAAATATTAATAATAAAATAATAAGAGATTAATTGAAATACACTGTCAGTGTAAAAGGATTTTACACCATCAGTTAATTATAGACGTTGGATATTAAAAGAAGTTTGACTTTTATTTTAAAAATCTATAAAGTAATACAAACGGGTGATGGTGATGAACCGACGGTGTAAAACTTTTTACACTGACAGTGTATAGTAATTAAACTCAAATAATAATAATGTAATTGCATATTTATTAAATATTAATAATAAAAATAATAATGTAATTGCATATTTATTAAATGTTAATAATAAAAAATAATAATGTAATTGCATATTTATTAAATATTAATAATAAAAAAATAATAATGTAATTGCATATTTATTAAATATTAATAATAAAAAAATAATAATGTAATTGCATATTTATTAAATATTAATAATAAAAATAATAATGTAATTGCATATTTATTAAATATTAATAATAAAAAATAATAATGTAATTGCATATTTATTAAATATTAATAATAAAAAATAATAATGTAATTGCATATTTATTACTAAGTGTTAATAATAATATATAATTACATAATCTTGAAAGAAAATAGAATAAAATATTGTTTGATTCTTTGTTGGATAAACATAAAAAATTAATGTATATATTTTATATATGTATATAAATAAAAGAAAATAAGGGAACAAATTAAAAGAAATAAGAGAAAATGGGCTAATGCTGAAAAAAATAGGGAGAGATCTGGGCCACATGATGGGAATACTTTGGCTTGGTCAACAGATCAAAGGAGGTGTGTACGAGGGTGTACCACCATATGGTGGGGGGATCCACACAGGATCCTCTGGTTGGCCAACCAAGTGGTGCCACTAGAAGGGGCCATGTGGCACCCATGTAATCTACCTAAACAGCATATAAAAAGGAAAATTCAGAGAGAGAGAAATCATTCTTTCATTCTCCTTCTCTCTCTTAACTCTCTCTTAAAGAAAACGCTCTGCAACTTCTCTCCTCTCCATCATCCCCACCACTCTCACGACCAACATTGACCGGAGAAGACGGTGGCGGTCGGCCAACCGCGGTGGCGCCGCCGTCTCCTCCGGCGAACAACCACCCTAAACCCAACATTTCAAACGTGAACCCTAATTTATTTTGGCCACTCTTTCCGAATCCGACCTTGTTTTCTTCAAATTCCTTCTCTAATGTTCGGATTGGGACCCAAAAGGAGGAGAAAAAAACTTAAACCCTAATATTGTCTCCCTCTCTCGCACGGCTACCAAACCCTAAATCATCCTCCAAACGAAACAAAACTTAAACACTAACTACCAGTTGCTGAAAACTCAAACCCTAAATCCAAAATTGGATCCTCCATAGTTATGCTTCGAAGAAGTTAATAATGGGGCTTTGCTCGGTACAACGAGGCGAAAAATAAAGATGCAAAGGTTTGAATGAAAAGAAGAATATTTACTTGGGTGGATTGCAAACGTCGGCGACGCTCCCTCTCGTTTCAGATAAATTTCGGCTCCCTCTGTTCTTTTATGCTTTTCCTTTATTTTTTCTTTGGGTGTTGTTGTTGTTTCGTTTTGTTGTTTAGGGTTTTGGATGTTCTATTTTATTGCTGATTGTTTCTTGATTTTTTTAGAACATATGCTTTGGTTGTTCTGTTGGACTTTTAGAACCGTGTCCTGTTTGGTTTGTGGTTTATCAGAGAAAAATATTTTAACAATTTCTTCTGGATTTTCCCAATGTATCCCACTGTTAATTGATTTCTTGTTTATATATGTGAATTATGTTTTTTTTAGATCACTTGTTGAATCCCATTTCCAGATTTTGTGGGATATTTGCTTTGTGGATTTAAGGTTGTTTTGGATTGAATATTGGGATGTATTTTGAGCGCTCACTTTGGTTCAATGTGTAAGCAACTTAACCTGTTCATTCTGTTAATTATTTTCGAGTTTTATGTAAGTGCTTATTTTGATAAGCAATTTTTAAATTTTGAATTATCTTGTTTACAGGTGAAGTGATGTTGATTAGGAAAGAAAAGGGGCGCTGCTATTGGAACTATGGGGCGCTGCAATTACAAGTCACTAGCTTTGGAACCAAGTCTCTGAAGACCTGCTGCCTTAAATTTCTCCACTTTACAGCTTATCCAATTTTCAACTTTATTTTCTTTTTACTCAGAATTTTGTACTTAGTGTTTGGACTTAACTATGTAACCTTTGGATTAATCATGTAATCTCGTTGGACTTTTGTGAGATTTGCACAATTTTAAATTTAAGTTCTCTTTAATTATGCCTTGGCCTTTTTAGAGTAATTTGTAACATTTGGATTTAATTGGAGCTTTGGATTTAATTGAATTTTGGACTATGCATAATATCATGCAATTAAACACTTTAAACCTTGCCTTAATAATTTAACTGTGTTAATCAAAAGAAAGCTTAAACTATAATTCAAACTAAAAATGGATTGGGCTCAACGATGCAATTTAATGGATTTTTCAATTTGATTAACTTTAACACATTAATATTATCAAAAATAAAATGTGCCAAAAAGGCCTAAGATAAAACATGTCACAAAAATATTGCACCTTCAAACTTCGATCATAAAAACCAATTAAATACTCGTGCATGTGATATCTTAATCTTAAACCAACATACTCACTTAGAAAAGATGCAAGTTTAGTTTAAGGATTTTTTATGAATGGTTTAGAGATTTGGCATATGTATTTGAGACGTGCAAATGGGTTTAATGATGAGTGATCATAAGAAATATCCATGACTCTTAATACTTTACTAATAATCAAATGGATTTTGGATTAGTAATGTAAAAGGATTCAAACCACATTTTAAATTATGGACATGTTTATATAAATGGGCCTTTGAAACAAAGATATCTCATGGGTAAACCAAAATGGGCTTTGTTAGCCAAAAATGCACATACCATCCCATGCTTCAGTAAAAGACAAATGCAGCAGATATTTTCTTAAGGATCTTAACAGATGAAAGTGTCATTGAAGACTTGATGTCACCAAGGGCTGAGAAACCTCAAGATGAAGCTTATGTATTAAGATAATATACATGTCTTATAACATTAGGTAGTAAATGTTGGTTGAAGATTTTTCCTTACCCGGACAAAATTGGGGTATGACAATTACCCCCTATCCTTTTCTTTGGGACATACCTCTATGGTTAACCCCCACTCCTTGGTTATGACACCACAAGTTAGGGACACGCCTCTATGGTTAACCCTCTATCCTTTCCTGGTTTAAACATCATCCCTTTACCATGTGAGATAACAACACCCATTCAAGCAAGAACATTCAAAATGGTTCCATGGAGCACCATGGATGTGATGGGTGATAATACCTTCGCCTTGCATAATCGACTCCCATACCCGTTCCTCTGTTTCCTTTTGGGTTTTATTGATATTTTACCTTTTATTCTTAGGGATGAATAGAGTTTGGTGGCGACTCTGTTGTACCTTCAAGCATGTGATGTGTTTGATGCATATACCATTTTGTCAGCTATATTCAGTTGTGACGATGAAGATCTTCTAACAGCTCTTTGAATAACCGCATTGTGTTATTGATTTCAGATAGTTGTGAAGTAGATTGTTAAGCTTGTTGATGTTGACATTTTTGAGCAGATTGTTTAGTAGAATCCATATTTGAAGATCAAAAAATGTTTTAGGGTTTACTGTAAATTTTGGCTCAAAAAGTAAAAGTGTGGGTTGTGAGAGTATAGAAGGTGTGTAAAATGAGTGAAGTGAGTTTAAATAGATATTTTTTGCAATCGTGACAAATGAAACTCAAATGTAAAAAAATTGACAATGGGGTAAAGCGTGAACGATTTTACCTAATCCCAAGATGTATTCACCCAACGTGTCACATCATCTGAATAGAGACAAATCAGTTTTCTAAGACAGTTGTCTTAAAAACTGTTAATCGACACTTATTAGCAGTTATTTAATGAATAAACTATTTAGTATCCATAGTGTAGATTTGCCAAACAAACTCTGACATGATACATATGAACTTATGAATCCTTCTCACTTCAGAAGTCTCACACCTTCAAAACAACCAACAAATCTCATAGTCATATTTTACCATTCTAAGAGATAAACATTCTGAGAGAAAAATTATTTTCATTCTGGACATATGTCCATTTTTAAGTTTTTCAGAATGAAAACAAATCTATGTTCAACAAGGGGTTTTATAAAGATACCAGCCCATTGATGGTATGTATCAATAAATTTTAGATTTTAAATACCCTTATGAACATAATCACGAATAAAGTGATGTTTTATCTCTATATATTTTGCTCCAAAATGCAAAATAGGGTTATTAGATAAACAAATAGCATAAGTATCATCATAAAGTATAGGAATGTTAGTCTCATATATCTGGAAATCTTATAGCTGACTTTTCATCTAGAGTATATGAGTGTTGCATCCAGAGGTTGTTATATGTTTAGCTTCAACAGTTGAAAGTGATATTGTTGATTGCCTTTTACTGGACCATAAGATTAGATTATCTCCCCAAAACTAACATCTTCCAGAAGTTCTTTTCCTCTCAAGTTTGTCTCCAAGATAGTCAGCATCACAATAACCAACTAGCTTGTAGTCTTTGGATTTTTCTACCCAAGGTTAATCGTACCTTTCATATACCTAAAGATCCCTTAACAACTGTTAAGCGGGACTCTCTAGGATCTGATTGAAAACAAGCACACAAACAGACATTAAACAAAATTTTTAGCATAGAAGTAGTCAAGTATAAGAGAGAGCCAGTCATACTCTGTATACCTTTTACTCTACCTTAAAAATCACCTCATCCTTCTCAAGGATGCATGAGGGTCTTTGACATCTTGCATTCAGACATGTTAAACTTCTTCAGAAGTTTCTTGGTGTACTTGCTCTGATGGATGTATGTCCCTTATAGACTTTGATTAGTCTGAATCCCTATAAAGAACTTGAGTTTTTCCATCAGACTTATCTCAAACTATGCCTGCATAGACTAAACAAATTCCTTGCACAGAGTAGCATTAGCATATCCAAATAGAATGTCATCAACATAAATCTGAACAATAAGAATGTCACTTTTGAATTATTTATAGAATAATGTTGTATCAACCTTATCTCCAGTGAAATTATTTTATTAAAATAATTCTTAGTCTTTCATACCATGCTCTAGGAGCTTGTTTCAAACTATACAATGATTTCTTCAGTTTGAAAATAAAATCTAGATTTTTAGAGCTTTCAAAATCAGAGGGTTGGTGTACATACACTTCTTCAGTAATATACCCCTTCAAAAATGCACTCTTAGCATGCATCTAATATAAGATGATGTTATGATTAACTTCAAATGAAATTAAGAGACATATAGACTCTAACCTAACAATTGGTGCAAAGGTTTCTGTATAATCAATCCCTTTTTGCTAACTATAACCTTGTGCAACCAGTCGAGCCTTAATTCAAACTGCCTCTCCTTGTTTGTTCAGCTTATTCCTGAAGACCCACTTGATTCCAATAATGTGAGTTCCTTTGGGTCTTGGCACCAGATCCCAAACATCATTTATGGAGAATTGATTGATTTCCTCTTTGTAATACCCCAAAATTTACCCTTCATTTTTCCTGGAAGCATGGGATTATGTTTTACACTTCATTAGCATCATATTAGGTCATACTCATTGCGTACTGCATTAGTGACATGGAGATCAGGTTTTGATCGATCACTCCTTAACAGAAGGAGCCCACACAAAGCAAGATTGAGAATTGGACTTCATTTTCTAAGTATACAAGTCTCAAGGGTCTCAGGGGGTCCAAGTATCTTATTATGGTCCTTAGTTCATCAGTGAAGGATCCAAAGCTATCAGAGTGTTCATCTGGATTTAATCAGAAATTAGGGTTTCATGGCTACCTGCAACAGGCAATGTTTGGTTGGAAGTAGAGGAGCTAATCCATGTCATGATTAGAGAGGCATCTTGGCCTAGGAAGATTCACAATTATCTCAGAAAGATCCATTGGCAATCAGTGCAATCAGTTCCTGATCATTTTGCCCTAAAACTAGGGTTTGGTATAAAATCAGTTTATTTATGATCCTTTGGGTGAAACTCTTTTCCATGGCCCTCCATATGTCCACAAGGGCCTACATACAAAAAATCAGCTCTTTATTTGAGCTAGAAGTGCTTCAATTGATCAATGGAATCGGGAATCAGACAGTTTGGGAAAAGTTAATGGTGGAGCCAGAAAAGTCAACTCCTGACATTTTGAGAGTGGAATCTCAAAATCCATGCCTAGGGGATCCTACATGTGGAACTTGATCAAGGTTGGATCATGGATTCATCATTTAATCAGGAATTGGAAAAGTTACTTAATTTGGAAATGGTTGACTTTCCATTTAGGGCAAGTTTTCATGATCGTTGCACTCACTTTAAGCCCATTTTGCATCAAGATAAAATCTCCATTTGAAAATTTCTCCAACATGAAATTTGTTCCTCTTGTTCCAATCTTTCTAGAGATATAAAGTTTTCTCCATTTGGATTAGAATTGAGAAAGTTATGCTTAGTCAAAGTGAGATATTTTTTTAGGACACTTAGAAAAATTTCTAAGTCCAAAATCTTCAAAATTTGTCAAGACTTCTTGGCCAGTTTTCTTGCACTTCAAGGCATTATTTGAAAATACTTTCTTCACAACAATTGTACCTTGTCATATCCTCTTTCACATCCTTTTGGAATCATCTCATTTGGATCCATGGTTTGAGAAATGCATTCATTTAAAGTGGGCATCATGACTTGATTTTCTAGGCAGATTTTGGGCCTGGCTGGCCCAATCAGATTTTCTAAGCATGTTGCAATAACCAATCACGTTTATTAACTCTTTTGGCCATGTATTGGACATCCATTCACTTAAGTTTTGCCCAAAATAACAACATTTTACACCTCACTTCACACTTTTATTCTTATGGATAAATCACTTATTAAAAAGCCCATGAGAACACCTAATCCACCCTATTTAAGAAGCTGAAACCCTAATCCTAAAGGAGCATTGGAACTTCGTGGAAAGGAGGCAAAGCTTAATCACATATCAAATTTCATTCCACTTCTATTTTCCATTAGGTAATCATCTCTTCCATGGCCATGTTTTGATATATCTACGCTTGCTTACCATGTTCATCACCATTAATCCTTCCATTTTCATATTTCTTTTTCTTATTTAAAATATTTTCTTCGTCCATAAAATTACCCAAAAATATTTTTCACTTTTCTTAACGTTTTATTTAATTTTATATAATTTTTATTTTCGTATTTTTTTAATATTAATATTTTATTTTAATTATTTATTCTAAATGGTCCATTTTAACACACTTTTTTTTATTGATTTTATTTTTATGACTTAAAATTATTTGTTAGCATTTGATTTTTGGGATCAAGGTTAACCACTGTCTCATGGTCAACCTGACCTTTTCTTGGAATTTTATTTCACATTTTCAATTTATTTTGGATTTAATTTTGACCTAGTTTGGTTGGTTGACTTTTAATTTGACTTCTGTTTTATTTTAATTAATTCGCGTGCCAATTTTCATTATTTTTAAAATCTTTTTGGGGGATGATGATGTCCTGACCCCACCTTATTTATTTTAATTTTTCATAATTTTATTGATTAATTTACTATTTATTCTTGATTTATTACTAACCTAGTCTTATTAATTGACTTTTGGTTTGACCTATGTTTTGTTTTAATTAATTCACGTGCCAATTTTCATTATTTTTAAAATCGTTTTGGGGGATGATGATCCTGACCCCACCTTATTTAGTTTAATTTTTCATAATTTTCTTGATTAATTTGCTATTTATTTGTTATTTTTTAAGTTGACTTGAATTTTCAGTTGACTTCTTTATGATCGATGTTTGACTTAGGGATTGCTTATGGCAATTGAAGAGATCTTTTGATCCTCCCTCGTTCATCTCATATGCCATGTATTAGAGGCCTTTTAACTTGATTTTATTTGGTCCTTACCTCATTTCCTGATTAAATTATTCAGTGGACCCTTCGTGTGTATATTTTCATCTGTTTGATTCATTTGTTATCTTTTATACTTGTTTCTCTCATTCATGCTTTCTATTGCTTGATTATTTAACATGTTCATACTCCCATGCATTGTTTAAATGCTCCATTATTTGATTCTTTGGTTTGATTATATATTGTTTATTTATCCAATTTGATTGATAACTGTTGCCTACTTGTATGATGTATGAGGCATATAGTCTTATTGTTTGTTTGCCATGAACAATCCCCATGCATAACAAATGTACCCCTCTCCCATAAAGTGTATAATATTTATTTCTTTATTTCTTTAGTCACCTGTTAATACAAGAATTAAAACGAACATCCGATAACCATTTCAAAATAAGATCAAAAGCTCGATCCAACGTCGAGTAATCATTTTCAAAACTTAACAGAACCAGCACGCATTCATTCATCCTCTTGTAAGTCGATTGCCTCAGGCCTCTCCATCTACCTTTATGTCGATTGCCTCCGGCATCGCCATCTACCCTTATCCGTAACTCCTCTTCGCGCTCCATCCGTCGACTCTTGTTCTGTTTAGGTAGCACCCATTAGGTAGAACCCTTTGTATGATAACATAGGTAGAATTCCCTTATTCTTTGCATGCTAACATTAGGTAAATGTTCCCCTTTGTAAATCCTAACACATAGGTCCATATTGCATGACAACTCTAGAGCAGAGCTTCCCCACTTTTAGACCTTCCGTGCGTCTCCGATCTTGTGGCATGTCAGTCCGTTCTATTGCAAAGAGGTAACTGCCTAAGACTCGATTCAGCGAGTTGCGACACCTACTGCTAGGACGTGAACGCATTGCCCATTTTCCTTTGACACAGCTGGTGTCCCCTTTTGTAAGTCCATGTTCAGATGGCAATCCTTAACCCCTAGTTAGCCGAACTACGTTTTGCTCTGATTCTCATTCCAGATGAGATACGTAGGCATAACACGCGACGTCTTACCGAGCACACTTCTCTTTAACCCATAGGTAGCTGAGCTACAAAGACTCTGATTCTCATACTCAGATGAGATACGTAGGCAGTGGATGCGACATCCTTGCGAGTCATTTTCTTTTAACCTTCCTTTTAGTAAATAGTACTTTAGATATACCTACACCCTTTAGACTAGAACAACACTTATGAAAAGGGCTCCCTAGGAGTACCTAGGATGTTTTGGGTGCTTAAAACCTTCCCATTGCATAACCAACCCCCTTACCCAAATCTCTGACATTTTTACTAGTTTTTGATTCGATAAAACTTTTAGGTTTTTGTTCGCTTTCTAACCATTCCTTTGGATAAATAGAAGTGCGGTGGCGACTCGACTTGTATGGTTTACCTTGAATTTAGTCAATATCTCTAATGGTAACGAATACCCCGCTACAGAAAAGTGGCGACTCTGTTGGGGACTATCATTTGCCTAGTGGGTTTTGCCTACTTTTCATATTTGTTGTATTATATGGTATATTGCTTTGTGACATATTTTTATGCAATTTGGGATTACTGTATTGTATGTAATGATTGAATTGTTGAATATTAATTCCTTGTATGCTTGGTGATCTTCGTGAGATGAGTTCTATACCCGAACTCGAGTGCACTTAGGATAGGAGAATGGCATAGTCTTGTTTACTTGTGCGGAGTTATTCCTTAGCAAGTTGACTTGCAAGCCCATTCACTTGGTGGAGGTTATGTTGGGATCAATAATGTCACACGAGTAGTCGTGGTTAGGCATTACTCTTTCCAATATATGCCTTAGAAGCCAAGGACCTTAGTTTACCACGCCCATCTTGGCCTATTTTTAGGACGTAGTGCGAAGATCGTTCAAGTGTAAGATTTGATACGATTGTTACGCGATACTACACTCATAAGAGTCTCTCTTGAGAATATTTTTGGAATGCGAGTAGTCGTTTATCCGATAATATCCGAAAGATGGGATAATGACTATGGGAACCTCTTGTAGAACATGGTTGTCAAGTTTAACCATAGTACACTCCCTTTGGGTGGTTCTTAACCAAGACTCCATGCTCGCGACTCGCAACAAACCCTTGATTCGTGGTTGATCCGTTCTTGTGTATCCTTAATATCAATGGAACTTGGGTGTTGATAAGGTGTAAACCATAATCCACCAATATGGATGATTGATATTAAGGATGACTTGATCCCCATGACCTTTGTGTGGTATGATTTTCTTGATCCTTGAGTGTGATTATTGCACCCCATGCATTCATGCATTCATACACATCCATATCATCAACAATGAGAAAACTATCAAGGAACTTAAGAGGTCTATTTGCAAATTTTCAGACATGGATAAGCAAAGAAGGAATACGAACAAGTACAGTTTCAGACAACCCGACTTGAAAGAGTTAAGGAGTTTGACATCCTATGTATTAGATCCCTTGGAATTCAAGGCTCGTCATGGGAAACTTCTGTCTATTCTGGCTACTCAAGTGGATGAAGGTCTAATGAGTGTGTTGGTGCAGTTCTATGATCCCTTGTACCATTGCTTCACTTTTCCGGATTTCCAGCTTTTGCCCACGCTTGAGGAGTATGCCTATCTTGTGGGCATACCTATCCTAGACCAGTTGTCGTTCAGTGGCTTGGAGAGAGTTCCTTCTTCTCAAGAGATTGTTGATCTGTTGCGTATAGATGAATCTATTATTGGTGCTCATATGACTACTAAAGGTGGAATTCAAGGTCTCCCGTCTGATTTCCTCATTGATCAAGCTACTATGTTTGGGAAGGCCATGAGTAAGGACACCTTTGAGGCCATATTTGTACTTCTCATCTATGGGCTAGTGTTATTCCCCAACATCGACAAGTTTGTGGATGTGAACGCCATTAGGATTTTCTCTACTCTTAATCTCGTTCCTACTCTGTTGGGTGACACTTATTTCTCTTTGCATATGAGGAATGCAAAGGGCGGTGGTACCATTGTGTGTTGTTTGCCTCTGTTGTACAAGTGGTTTATTTCGCACTTGCCTCAGACGCTCGCCTTCAAGGAGAACAAAGGATGTCTACGGTGGTCCACGAGACTTATGTCTCTCACTAATGATGATATCTTTTGGTACAACCGTGTATATGATGGTGTGCAAATTATCGACTCTTGTGGTGAATTCTCCAATGTACCTCTTCTTGGTACATGCGGTGGAATTAACTACAACCCTATTTTGGCACGTCGTCAGCTTGGGTTCCCCCTAAAGGATAAACCTAATAACATTCTGTTAGAGGGTGTGTTCTTTCAGGAGGGTAAAGATCCCCAAGGCTTGAAGGGCAGGATGGTCCGTGCTTGGTGCAATATCCATAAGAAAGGAAGGAAGGAGCTAGGTCCGAAGAACTGCATCGCTTTGGAACCCTATACCTCTTGGGTTAGGAGGAGAGCTTCCGAGTACCTCATGCCTATGAGTATCCAAGACCCACACCTTTGGTTGTGGCTGGGCCTTCAACCCTTCCTAGCCAAGGAGTAGAGGAGTTGAGAGACGAAGACCGTTCGCGTGCTTGGTTCCGTGAACAAGAGGAGTTGCTTTAGCAGATCCGAGAGAAGGATGCTTTGATAGAGTTCTTTGAGCACTAGGTTATTGATGATCCTGATGACGCATTGACTTCTCTACTTCCTCAGTCTTCCAAGTTTTGGAAGAGGAAGTATGATCGACTCGCCAAAGAGAAGGCAGATATGGAGGCAGCTTATGAGAGGGAGGTGAAGAGGCTTCGTGCAGTTTATCTTCCGGTCTCGAGGGCTTTGGATGATTGCTTCTAGGGATCCATAGGATGTTCATTTTCCTTCTCTCTTGTATTGTATTTGGTTACCAAGACTGTACTTCTTTGGCGTAAAAACATTTCCAAATATTAATTGACGTGATATTTCCGTATGTGATAAACGTTTAATATTTCCAAAATTTGCAAATAAGACTCTAAAGTTCCTTTGATATAAAAATTAAATCATAAGCATTGCATGCATCATGTTTATCTATTCTTAGGGGTTTATATCTTCTTCTTGATTCTAGTCGGGGTTTTCTTACACTATTTATCTAATGTGAGACTGGAATCAAGGGGTAGAATACCTTTTGAAATTGATAAACATGTCATTGCATTTGCATATTCATTAGCATGTCTTGCATAACAGGTACCGCCGCAGTGTTCTCATCTTGTTTGGTATTCCACTATTAGGATAGCTGACTCAGGCATTCACCGGTATGGTGCCCGAAGGAATCAACAAAGAAGATGGGGATAGTGATAGCGGCATTGACAACTGGGTGCGTCCAAGGGTCCCGGGTGAAGTTCTCCGCAAATGGTCCTCTGAAGAGATTATCCAAGTCACTCTTCTTAAAGAGTAATTTTCTTTGTTTATTCATACATATCCAAGTCTTACGTTCCGCCCAGGGCGTGATGACTCATTGTAGGGCCCATCTATGTGGATACCTGCATTTTTTATCATAAATAAAGGACGTCTTTTTGCATTCAAATATTTTGTTCACTGTCTTTCTATTTTTGCAGTTTTCAAAAATCAAAAATATAAAAAAAAAATATACATTTGGCAATGTTTTGTTTAGTTTCCACTTCTTGTTCACACTCATAAGCACATATCATCACTCATGCAGATGCACGTCACCGGATCCTATTGATAACAATTCTGCTATGACTCGCTTCGACTTTGAAAATCCAATCTTTCAAGCTGAAGAAGAGGGTGATTAAGACTGTGAACTCCCTGAAGAACTTGCCAGGTTATTAAAACAGGAGGAAAGGGTCATTCAACCGCATCAAAAGTCTGTTGAAGTGATTAATCTCGGCACCGAGGACGCCAAGAGAGAAATCAAGATAGGGGCTGCTTTGGAAGATAATGTGAAGAAGGGGTTGATTGAATTGCTGCAAGAGTATGTTGACATCTTCGCTTGGTCTTATCAGGACATGTCAGGGCTTGACACAGACATTGTGGTACACCGTTTGCCTCTCAAAGAGGATTGTCCTCCGGTCAAGTAGAAGCTAAGAAGAACAAGACCAGAGATGGTTGTCAAGATAAAGGAAGAAGTGCAAAAATAGTTAGATGCAGGGTTTCTAGCGGTTACAAATTATCCGCCATGGGTTGCAAATATCGTTCCAATACCTAAAAAGGATGGAAAGGTACGGATGTGTGTTGACTACCGGGATCTGAACAGAGCTAGTCCTAAAGATGATTTCCCATTACCTCACATCGATGTTTTGGTGGATAACACGGCTCAATTCTCGGTATTCTCCTTCATGGATGGCTTTTCTGGTTATAATCAAATTAAGATGGCACCAGAAGACATGGAGAAGATAACTTTCATAACCCCATGGGGCACCTTCTGCTACAAGGTGATGTCGTTTGGTCTGAAAAATGTTGGGGCAACATATCAACGAGCTATGGTAACTCTTTTCCATGATATGATTCGTCATGAAATCCAGGCTTATGTTGATGATATGATTGTCAAATCTCAGACAGAAGAAGAACATCTGGTGAATTTGCAGAAACTGTTTGAGCGTTTGAGGAAATTCAAGTTGAGGCTTAATCCGAACAAGTGTACTTTCGGGGTGAGATCTGGAAAACTGTTGGGTTTTATTGTTAGTGAAAAAGGGATTGAGGTGGATACCGCCAAGGTGAAAGTGATACAAGAAATGCCTGAGCCAAGAACAGAAAAACAAGTTTGTGGTTTCTTAGGAAGGTTGAACTACATTGCAAGGTTCATCTCTCACCTAACAGCCACGTGTGAGCCAATATTCAAATTGTTGAGAAAAGATCAGGCTATCAGGTGGAACGATGATTGCCAAAGGGCTTTTGAAAAATAAAAGAGTATTTGCAGAATCCTCATATCCTTATGCCTCTAGTCCCAGGGAGACCGCTGATTATGTATTTGACAGTACTCGATAATTCCATGGGTTGTGTTCTCGGTCAACACGATGAGACTGGTAGGAAAGAGCATGCCATCTACTACCTGAGTAAAAAATTCACAGATTGCGAGTCGAGATACTCAATGCTTGAAAAGGCATGTTGTGCACTTGCATGGGCTGCTAAGCGATTGAGACAATACATGCTGACTCACACAACCTTACTGATCTCCAAAATGGATCCAGTCAAGTATATATTTGAGAAGTCAGCTCTCACCGGAAGGGTTGCTCGTGGCAAATGGTACTGACAGAGTACGACATCCAGTATACATCCCAGAAAGCCATCAAAGGGAGTATTCTGTCAGACTATCTTGCTCAGCAGCCGATTGATGATTATGAGCCGATGAAGTTTGATTTTCCGGATGAAGACATCATGTTCCTCAAGATGAAAGACTGTGAAGAGCCAGTTGTTGAGGAGGGACCCGATCTAGATGAAAAGTGGACTTTAATGTTTGATGGGGCCGTCAATGTGATAACACTGAAATTTACCGTATTTTCGACTCCGATTTCACATGCATTCTAGTTGTTTTATTGTTATTTTGTTGTGTTATTGCTATGTTTTCCTTTGTTTTCAGTTTTTTACTTTAATCGGAGCCCCGATCGAGAAAAGGAGTGAAAAAGAGCTAAAAACCCTAAAATTAAGCATTTTGTACTTGTGGCCTACCCCATGGCTAGCGCCATAGACCCTGCCATGACGTGTCCAAGCTCAACTTCCCTCAACTTCCACGTTCCCCACTACTTCCACTAAGGCGCCTCATTTTGTGCTTGTGGCGGGTGCCATGGCCTTGTGGCGGGCGCCACAAGAGGAAAGTTTTTCCCTCCCATTTTCAATTTGAAGGGCATCCTTGTCATTTCCATCTTTTTACTTGCTTATAAATAGAAACTCAAAATCACTTTTACAATCATCCAAACTTAGAACAGAGGCAAACTCAGAAGCAACTTTGTTTCACTTAGGCATATATTCAGTATTTTAAAGTGGTAATCGCTTCGCATTGGAGTGTTACCACAATTGTGTAATCGAGTCTGTGATAGACTCTGTAATCGAGTTTGGAGCACTTTGGAAGGAAGTTAATCCTGCCGCCATTTTCATTTCCGCTTTGCAATTTATTCAACCCTCCGATTGGAGCAGGTTTTTATTACTTGTCTTTATCTTATTTATTTTCCCGCACTCGCTTTACTTTATTTACTTTCCGCACTCGCTTTACTTTATTTATTTCCTCGCACTCGCTTTACTTTATTTATTTCCTCGCACTCGCTTTACTTTATTTATTTCCTCGCACTCGCTTTAAATTATTTATTTCCTCGCACTCGCTTTACTTTATTTATTTCCTCGCACTCGCTTTAAATTATTTACTTTTCGCACTCGCACTCCTTTTATTTGCTTTTTGCACTTTTACTTTACCATGTCTAACTAAATTTATAAGGTTAGAATGTAAGGATCGTAATTGAACCGATAATCCGTACAATTGTTCGTAGAAACACTTAAGGGCTATTTTAACTTTCAACTTAAGTTTTCCCGCACTTCAATTCCGTTGGGTAAGATCGAAAGTCGTCGAACGTCTTTTTAAACTTAATTGTTTTTAAAACTATTTTCGGACGCGTTTATAAGTTTAGAGTCTGGTTCGTGAGAACCTTTTTTGGTTAAGAAATCCAGGTTATAATACTTTTCAACTTAGTCAAGATACTATATTTCTTAAAAATAGGTTTACTACTCTAACGCAATGCGCGCCTTTTTATAAGTGACAATAAGAGGGTTTGATTAGGGAGTACAACTCGGTTCTGAATACGCGAAAGCGACAGTTCATGTTAAATTAGTTTTTTTCAAAGTAGGAAACACTGCCCATAAGTAGCTCTATTAGCAAGTACTTGGATTATTAATTGATTACGTGAATTACATTCGACCCTGTCTTTATTAATTAAATTTATTTCAACACTTTACTTTTTCATTGCACACTCCAAAAACACCTATTTTGATTGCCTTTGATAAACACCATAACAATAGATAACGATAGATTGACACTTGGTCTCTGTGGATTCGACAATCTTTTATATTACTCTGACGCGTTCGTATACTTGCGAAACACCGCATCAAGTTTTTGGCACCGTTGTCGGGGACCAATTTTGTCAAATTTCATTTTCCTGTTGTTATATCGTTTAGACTTAGGCTATTTCCCGCCGGTCAATGCGAAGAACTCGCAGCCCCAGAAGTTTAAGCTTAGTATACCCTCTGGCGGAATCTGAACGTTACGCTCGCGCACGTTTATTCTTTCATAGAATTAAGAGAGCTATGGCCGAAGACCAAAACCAAAGACCTCTTAAGGACTTCGATCAACCATCTAATGAAGAACCTAGTTCTAGTATAGTAAACCCAACCATCCCAGCTAATAATTTTGAACTTAAACCATCTTTGTTGCAACTAGTGCAACAGAGACAATTCGCAGGTCTCGCTACCGAGAATCCTAACCAACATTTAAAAATATTTCTTCAATTAGCAGATACTTTTCAAACCAATGGAGCTTCTCCTGAGGCAATACGTTTAAGATTATTTCCTTTTTCCCTCAGAGATAAAGCCCTATCATGGTTAGATTCCCTTCCACCCAATTCCATTACGACTTGGGATAACCTTAGAAGAGTTTTTCTTGCTAGATATTTCCCCCCAAGTAAAACCTCCGTTCTTCGAAACCATATAACTAGATTTACCCAAAACCAAGGAGAATTGCTATTCGAAGCTTGGGAGAGATATAAAGAGTTGTTACGAGCATGCCCACATCATGGTTTAGAAAATTGGTTAGTCATTCAAACCTTCTATAATGGACTTCATTATAACACAAGGATAACCATCGACGCTGCCGCAGGCGGTGCTCTGATGGACAAACCTTACCCTCAAGCTAGTGCCCTCATCGAAGATATGGCTGAAAACCATCAATCATGGGGAGTCGAACGAGCGACAGTTGAGAAGAAGGAAGCCTAAGGAGGAGTGCGTGAACTAAACTCTATAGACATGATGCAAGCTAAAATGGACGCATTAGCCCTTAAGGTCGAGCATATGTGCATAAACCCGAATACTGTAGCCGCAGTTTCGTCGGATTGTGAGATATGTGGAACAAAAGGACACCAATCCGCAGAATGCAGTCTATTAAACGAAACCCACTCTAAGCAAGTGAACTACACCCAAGGGAACCCATACTCGAATACCTATAACCCTGGATGGAGGAATCACCTGAACTTCTCCTATAAAAATAATAACCCAATTCAAAATAATGCACCTCCGAGACCTAGTTATCAAGCCCCAAGATCAAATCAACCTATGCAACCTGTACCACCAAAGCCGAGCCTTGAGAAAATTATGGAAAATTTTATCACCGCTCAAACCCAACAAAACAAGGAGTTCATGAACCAAAACATTCATGTTAACGAATTAATTACCCAGTTAGGAACCAAGGTTGACCAAATAGTTACTCATACTAAGATGCTTGAAACCCAGATCTCTCAGGTAGCTTTAAACCAAGCCCTTCAGACTACTCCTGGAGGACAATTCCCTGGACAACCTCAACAAAATCCGAGAGGACAAGCCAATGTCATTACCCTACGAAGTGGAAACGCTTATGATGAGCCACCAAACCCTAGATTGAGTGGACCCGAAACTTCTAAGGAATGTACCAAACCACAGACGAAGTAAAGGAACCAGAGGAATCTGAAAACTAGGAAGGTCGAGAAAAAGGAGAAGAACTTAAAGATAAAACTTACGTACCACCCCCGCCATATAAACCACCTATACCATATCCCCAAAGACTCAAACAAACCCAGATCAATAAACAGTATCAAAAATTTATTAATGTTATAGAAAAACTTCATGTAGAAATCCCTTTCACAGAAGCCATCACCCAAATACCTTCTTATGCAAAGTTTCTCAAAGACATCCTTACCAACAAACGTAGACTTGACGATCCGAAGCCTTTGGAATGTAATGCTATTTCTGAGGACAAATTAGCAAAGAAAGATAAAGATCCTGGAAATTTCTCCATTCCTTGCCTTTTGGGTAATCATGTCATCGAAAAAGCTTTTCGAGACTTAGGAGCTAGTGTGAGCCTAATGCCTTTAGAGGTTTGTTAGAGGTTAAACTTAGGAGAATTACAACCCACTAAGATGTCACTTCAGTTAGCCGATAGATTTGTTAAGTATCCGATAGGCATTTTAGAACCTGTTAGGATAGGTCAGTTATTTATCCCTACTGATTTTGTTGTCATGGACATCAAAGAGGACAATGATATACCAATCCTTATAGGTAGACCATTCTTATCGACTGCAGGAGCCATAATAGATGTCAAGAAAGGAAAGTTGACATTTGAGGTAGGTGACGAGAAAATAGAATTTATATTTTCGAAATTTCTTATGGCACCTGTGATGGGAGACTCGTGTTATGCCTTAGATATCATTGATGAATGTGTTAGAGAATTAGAACAAAAAGAAATTATAAAAACAATTAAGTTACCATCAACTCTCATAAGGGAAGATGATGACTTTAAGAAACCCTACATCAATGATAACCTTTACGAATGTTTATCCCTTACTCCAGATCCTATGCCATGCCCTAAGAAACCAACCTTAGAACTTAAGGAACTACCTAAGAACCTGAGATATGAGTTCCTCGATGAAAAGATGAACCGTCCAGTTATAGTTAGTGCTACCTTGAGCCAAAAGGAAACGAACCAACTTTTAGACGTTTTACGAAGATATCCCTTAGCCTTAGGATATAATATCTCTGACCTGAAAGGTATAAGCCCATCTGTATGCATGCATCGGATTTCGTTAGAAGAAGATTCAAAACCCTCAAGGGATCATCAGAGAAGAATAAACCCTATAATGAGTGATGTTGTTAAAAAGGAAGTTCTTAAGTTACTTGAGGCAAGTATAATCTATCAGATCTCGGATAGTAAGTGGGTGAGCCCTGTGCATATAGTACCTAAAAAGGGAGGCATCACGGTCGTGCAAAACGATAAAGGCGAACATGTAGCAAAACGTTTAGAAGGAGGATGGCGGATGTGTATAGATTATAGAAAATTAAATAAAGCAACTAGGAAGGATCATTTCCCTTTACCATTTATAGACCAGATGTTGGAGCGTCTAGCCAGACACTCTTACTTCTGCTATCTAGATGGATACTCTGGATTCTTCCAAACACCAATCCACCCCGAAGATCAAGAAAAAACTACCTTTACATGCCCTTATGGAACTTTTGCCTACAGACGAATGCCATTCGGCCTCTGTAATTCCCCAGCTACTTTCCAACGCTGCATGATGTCAATCTTCGCAGATTACCTAGATGGTATCATGGAAGTGTTTATGGACGATTTCTCGATTTGTGGATTTGATTTCCATAATTGTCTTGCTAACCTTGAGAAAATCCTGGAGAGATGCGTGGAGGTGAACCTCGTGCTAAACTGGGAAAAATGTCATTTCATGGTGACCGAAGGAATAGTTTTTGGACATATAGTTTCCGAAAAAGGTATAGAGGTAGATAAAGCTAAAATAGAAGTTATAGAAAACCTAAAACCCCCAAAAACCATCAGAGAAGTCTGAAGCTTTCTTGGACACGCTAGATTCTACCGGCGTTTTATTAAGGATTTCTCCAAAATAACTAAACCTTTAACTGGACTTTTAATGAAAGATGTTGAATTCATTTTCGATGAAAAATGTAATGACGCATTTAATCTTTTAAAGCAAGCGTTAACCTCAGCATCCATTATGAAACCACCTGATTGGTCAGAACCTTTTGAGATAATGTGCGATGCTAGTGATTATGCAGTTGGAGCCGTTCTAGGACAAAGGAAAGATAAAAAATTACATGTCATTTATTATGCCAGTAGAACCCTAGATGCTGCCCAACTTAACTACGCAACAACTGAAAAAGAATTACTCGCTGTAGTTTTCGCTATAGACAAATTTAGATCTTATCTAGTAGGAGCAAAAATTATAGTTTACACCGATCATGCTGTCATTCGTTACCTATTAAGTAAGAAAGATGCCAAGCCCAGATTACTCCGATGGATTCTATTACTACAAGAGTTTGATTTAGACATAAGAGATAAAAAAAAGGCACTGAAAATGTAGTAGTTGATCACCTTTCTAGGCTAGAACATCTAAAACCTGAACTAGTACCCATAAATGATGATTTCGCCTATGATAGACTGATCGCTAGAGTAGAAACCATTGAAGATAATAACCTAGATCCTTATAAGCACTCCCAAAATTCCTTAGCAATAAGTAACGTACCCTGGTATGCAGATTTCGTTAATTACCTAGTTGCTGATATAATACCCCCTGATCTTGACTACCACCGCAAGAAGAAATTCTTCCACGATGTGAGAAACTTCTATTGGGATGAACCGCTCCTTTTCAAAAGGGGTAAAGATGGCATTTTTCGCCGTTGCGTTCCAGAAGAAGAGGTAAATAGTATTATCGAGCATTGTCATTTTGTACCTTATGGTGGACATGCGTGCACTTCTAAGACATACGCCAAGATTCTTCAAGCTGGCCTATTCTGGCCTACCATGTGGCGCGATGTCTATGCTTGCCTTGTCAAGTGTGATAGATGCCAACGCACTGGAAACATTTTAAGGCGTGATGAAATGCCTCTAAGAAACATTCAAGAAGTATAACTCTTTAACGTATGGGGTATAGATTTCATGGGACCTTTTCCACCATCCTTAGGAAACAGGTATATCTTAGTAGTTGTAGACTATGTTTCTAAGTGGATTGAAGCTATAGCTGCACCCACAAACGATACTAGGGTAGTAATCAAACTATTTGAAAACTATATATTCCCTAGATTTGGAACACCACGTTTAGTCATAAGCGATGGAGGATCACACTTTATATCGAGAATATTTGACAAACTTTTAAGAAAATATGGAGTTAGGCATAGAGTAGTAACACCATACCACCCACAAACTAGTGGCCAAGTAGAAGTATCTAATAGAGAGATAAAACAAATCCTAGAGAAAATTGTTTCTATTTCTAGGAGAGACTGGTCTCAGAAGCTTCAAGAAGCTTTATGGGCCTATAGAACCGCTTTCAAAACCCCTATAGGAACTACTCCTTATCAACTAGTTTATGGAAAATCATGTCACTTACCATTCGAATTAGAGCATAAGGCCTATTGGGCTATTAAAACTTTGAATTTAGACTACCTAGCCACTAGAGAAAAACGTACCCTAGACATTCATATATTAGAAGAACTTAGGCAATCTGCCTACGAGAATGCAAAAATATATAAAGAGAGGACAAAAGCTTATCACGACAAAAGAATAGTAAAGAAAAACTTCAATGTAGGCGATCTTGTTCTCCTTTTTAACTCTAGGTTACGACTCTTCCCTGGAAAGCTACGTTCAAGATGGACTGGTCCTTTCGAAGTATCCAAGATTCTGAGATCCGGAGCCGTAGAAATCAAGAACGAAACCTGTAGTCTATTCATTGTAAATGTACAAAGACTGAAGCTCTACGAAGGAGGAGACATTCCAGCATACTACTCAAGCCACACCCTGATCGATCCACCAATTCCTACTACTACAGGTGTATAAATTCTAATCTCAAGCTAATGACGTTAACCAAGCGTTGCGTGGGAGGCAACCCATGGTTTTTCTTTCATTTTACTTTTTCGCATTTATTTAATTTTATTTTTATTTTATCTTATCATATTTTGCATTGAGACTAAGATTTGAATGGTTTGCATTTTCAGGATCACTTTCTTAACTTTTACAGGATGCAGGATTTCGATGACATGCACGTGGCCTATAGAGATAATGCTCAGAGGGAGCGCTACATCGCTCTGTATCAGCACCCTATGGCATCCACACGTTATCCTGATCAGCACTGTATGGAGGCACTGGGTATCGAGTCGAGTATCTGATTCCTTAGCCACCAGCTTCACTAGGACGAGTTTGCTGATGACTTGAGTAACACCTACAGGAACCTGACTTTGGAGTTCCTGAGTTCATTCGACTATGACCCACACTCTGGACCATATGGGTATGCTGCTTTCAGGCTTTTCGGAGTTGAGTACTCCTTCAGCCAGAAAGAGTTCAGCGACTTATTGGGTTTCCAGACCACTTCTGATGCTATCCCGGAGACACCTATGGGATATTTCCTGGGTAAGGAGGTTGAGAAGTTTTGGAGTGATATCTCAGGTGGCGGAAGCCAGGATCCATCTATGCAGCTGTCTCATGTCATACATAACCCCGCCTTCAGATACTTTCAAATGATATTAGCACATTCCTTCTTGGGAAGACCGGATGCAGAGACACTACTGAGTGAAGAGGAGATCTTCCTATTATTTTGTGCATCCCAATCTCGCCCAGTAGCATGTGGGAACTTTTTATTATACAGTCTCAGGGTATCTCCAGATCTACCGAAGGAGTCATCCATGTTGGCGGAATCATCACGCAGATTGTTGTCGCTTTAGGTCTGTCTCACAAGGTGTCACATCTCCGGATCTACTGTGGGTACACTACCATGGACATCGACTTCTGTTTGACCAGAGGGTTGATGAGGAGAGCCTTTTTCCACCCATGTCAGTTCCGACTGCTAGTTGACAGCGAGGCTATCCATTATTTCACATTGCCAGATCCTATGATGACCAGTGTGCATGATCCAGCGAATTGGAGTTATGCTCTAGAGGGCCAGGGAGAGACTGTCGAGGAACCGAGATCACCACCCATTGTTGAATACACGCCTACACCACCATCTCCCAGAATCATTGTTTTCTCTAATAATCTTTCATTGCAGACACCCGACATCCGCACTCAGATTACTGAGTGTCGAAAAGAGATCGCAGAGCTTAGACAGGAGGTGGCTGACCTCACTTTATAGATGGGAGTGTCTGATCTCACCCATGCTACTGAAGTCGACTGTCTATATCAGGAGATCGCAGAGCTCAAGCAGGAGATAGCCATGCTCCGTGGAACCTCTCAGGAAGATGACATCCCTACTATATGATCTCACCATTTCATCTTATTTTATCTCTCTTTTATATTTCTCGTATTTACGTAACTCATTTTATATATCATCGCATTTGGAATATTATATAAACTACATCTATACATTGATATTTCTATTTATATATGTCTTATGTTTGTTTTATTTGCATTTCTTATTTTAGTTGTTTTTAATTTATTAGTCTAATATTTAATTTTTGTTTCATTTTTATTTTATTTTATTTTTACTTCTACAAAAATGATGCAAGCCAAAGATACTAGGAAAATCACAAGACAAATGCTATCCGGACCCCTCAAAGCCAAAAGACAAGAGAAGCCCAAGCCAGAGGACCAAAATCCGGCCTAGCCAGATTTTGCCTTGTGGCGCCCGCCACAGCGTCTGTGAAAGGTCGGGGCAGAACCCATTTCTTCACCATTTTTGCAACTTACAACCTTCCAAACCCATTTTTTCACCTTGGAAAAACATCCTTGAACCCACAAAAAGCTCATACTTTTCTAACCACCACACCGTACAAATCACTTTTCCGATTTCCATTTTCATTTTCATCCGTCGGATTTCGTAAAAATCCAAGCTTTTCACAAACCACTTCATCTTCTTCATCACTTCTCAAGAGCTTTCAAATGGAATTTAACGGATTCATTCTTCGAGGAGGGAAACCGGGGGATCGACAAAGAAAAATTATTGAACGGTTGCAAAATCGGGAAATCCTCCCGACAAGGTATGTTAACGAAAACTGTCTCTACACTTTAGGTATCTATCATAGCATATTTCATTTATTAGATAATTTAGGTTTGCATAATTTCTTTTCCAATAAAGAACCTACCTATGAGCGGTTGACAATTGAATTTTTGAGTTCCTTAATTTATATTGTCAACCCTAACACTGCTAGCACAGTTGGTACTGTCAAATTTAGAATGTTTGATGTTGAATACCAATTCAATACCGACGAACTAGCCAGCTTTTTAGGAATCCCTCATGGGGACGGTGCTATTTGTGAGGCCCCTTTGGATTCAGAATGGTCTGTTGAGGTATTTTCCTTCTGGGAGCGTTTATCAAACACTTCCATAAACTCTTTTGAAGGAGTTCTTGCCTCAACTATCCATAACCCAGCCATCAGAGTTTTTAGATATCTGTTGGCATGCACTATTTTTGGTCGGGAGAATCCAAATAAGGTTAATGCTAGAGAGCTTCTATTTTTATAAGGAAGCCTCACAAATAGACGTATTAATTCGGTCTCGTTCATGCTTGCCCATATGACATTAACTTTGAATAAAGCGAGACCGATTTCTTTTGGTGGATTGATTACATCTATTGCTCGGGCGCTTAACCTGAACGATGAGATGGCTACCCTAGAACCCTTACCTCCTCGCACAATTAACCTAAAATTTCTGAGAGACATGAAATTGTGCCGCTCGAGGAGAGAAGGAGGCTATATGCTTATGGTTCATGGTGTAGCCATCCCGTCTGTTGTTTTACCGTGCACTAGACGTACAGATGTACGAGATGAAAGGAATTGGACCTACGCTTTAAATGCTCCACCTGTTTTAGGTCCTCTTCCTCCTAACATTCCTGATGAGGCGGGATATGACACTAATGATGAATATGATCGGCGAGAGAGATCTTCCGTACCCCATGTGTCCCCCCATCATCATTCACCACCATACACCACACCATCTTCTTCTTCTGCGGGTACCACTCCTGGCTTCTATATTGCAGAGGAGATGTGGCGTGACCACATGGCTAGAGAGCAAAGGCGTGACGACCTCCTCTCTACCATCCAGCAACAAATGACGGATAACATGAACTTCATGCAAGAATCGCAGCGGAGGACAGACAGATCTTATGACACTGTTCTACAGTCTCTGCTTACGGTTACCAATACACACGCCCGTCAGCAACAATACCACCAGCAACACATTGCTCTCATAGAAAACACTCAGGGTACCATTCTAGGTCACCTTCGAGGGGTGAGGACCGCTCAGGATGCCCTGCAGGCGAGGATGGTGAGGGCACTAGTGGTCAGCAATAGGTTGTCAGGTAACTCTTCCCTTATCTTATTTCGAAACATTGGGGACAATGTTCGATTTAAGTGTGGGAGGAGACTCTATCATTTTTCCTTTATTACTTTTCTCATTTTTTTCCTTTATCGCTTTTTCTTTGCTGTTTTTAGATAGTTTATTTATTGTTATTTCCTTTTAGTTGTTTATTTTGCTTTTTAGTATAATGCACGAGTTTGACGAGTCACCAAATATAGTAGATCTTTAGTACAATCCTACCTCCCCATACCTTTAGCCCCACCGAATTTTTTTTTGCAAAATAAAATAGTGTTATTTCGAAAGTTTTCAGGTTTTAAAGACATGTTTTGAGTAAGGATGCGGTGACTTGGGAGAACTTTGCAAAACATCAGTATCTGTTTTAGCACCATAAGCTTCGTAAATATAGGAATCATTCCCGAAACCCCATATACCATGACCTTAATCATCATTTCCGTAAAAGTCCTTAGTAGTTTATCTCAGCAGTCAGCTTCGGCCTACGCATCCTCTACGTAGGGGACCGATGCAAATAAGTGAATGATCCAAAAAAACAAAAAAATAAAAGAAAGCAAAAAGGCAACTCCGGAATAGGTGACCCTCACAAAGTCATTTAAACCAAAGAATTGTAAAAAATTGCTACAAAAATAAAAATAAAAATAAAAAGAAAAACTTACCCACTGTTAGTTGGTTCAGAGGTATCTGGCACTGAACTCGGTAGGGCAGATTACGATCCCCCACAACTACAGTTGGGTCCAATAAAAGGGTTTACACATATTTATGTGCCAGAAACCCCATGCTCAGATCATAATCACTAACAGGCCACTCTACTACGAAGCATGTACGGATAACGGGCTTAATGTGATTGCGCCTGAATGAAAAGGACACAAAAAGAGATGAAGAGGCAGACCTAGGTATTGTGGGATAATATGGGTTGGTTAATATAGGAATGAAGTTTATGTCTGTATTTGCGGATTAGTGTCATCATGATACCCTTAGTTCACTCAGTTAGTACCTATCACTGCATCCCGACTTGAACTTAGAATTTTTACCTGAAGCACTCGTTTACACAGATTTTCTTTTATGAGCTTTTTAATGTTTTGCTTGAGAACAAGCAAAGGTTTAAGTGTGAGAGAGTTTGATAACACTGAAATTTACCGTATTTTCGACTCCGATTTCACATGCATTCTAGTTGTTTTATTGTTATTTTGTTGTGTTATTGCTATGTTTTCCTTTGTTTTCAGGTTTTTACTTTAATCGGAGCCCCGATCGAGAAAAGGAGTGAAAAAGAGCTAAAAACCCTAAAATTCAGCATTTTGTACTTGTGGCCTACCCCATGGCTGGCGCCATAGACCCTGCCATGACGTGTCCAAGCTCAACTTCCCTCAACTTCCATGTTCCCCACTACTTCCACTAAGGCGACTCATTTTGTGCTTGTGGTGGGCGCCATGGCCTTGTGGCGGGCGCCACAAGAGGAAAGTTTTTCCCTCCCATTTTCAAGTTGAAGGACATCCTTGTCATTTCCATCTTTTTACTTGCTTATAAATAGAAACTCGAAATCACTTTTACAATCATCCAAACTTAGAACAGAGGCAAACTCAGAAGCAACTTTGTTTCACTTAGGCATATATTCAGTATTTTAAAGTGGTAATCGCTTCGCATTGGAGTGTTACCACAATTGTGTAATCGAGTCTGTGATAGAGTCTGTAATTGAGTTTGGAGCACTTTGGAAGGAAGTTAATCCTGCCGCCATTTTCATTTCCGCTTTGCAATTTATTCAACCCTCCGATTGGAGCAGGTTTTTATTACTTGTCTTTATCTTATTTATTTTCCCGCACTCGCTTTACTTTATTTACTTTCCGCACTCGCTTTACTTTATTTATTTCCTCGCACTCACTTTACTTTATTTATTTCCTCGCACTCGCTTTACTTTATTTATTTCCTCGCACTCGCTTTAAATTATTTATTTCCTCGCACTCGCTTTAAATTATTTACTTTCCGCACTCGCACTACTTTTATTTACTTTCTGCACTTTTACTTTGCCATGTCTAACTAAATTTATAAGGTTAGAATGTAAGGATCGTAATTGAACCGATAATCCGTACAATTGTTTGTAGAAACACTTAAGGGCTATTTTAACTTTCAACTTAAGTTTTCCCGCACTTCAATTCCGTTGGGTAAGATCGAAAGTCGTCCAACGTCTTTTTAAACTTAATTGTTTTTAACTATTTCAAAAACAGAGAAAGCGCTTTGTTTAGTTCATTAGGAGATTTTAACATTAAGAAGAAAAGAGATTTTAAAACTATTTTCAGACGCGTTTATAAGTTTAGAGTCTGGTTCATGAGAACCTTTTTTGGTTAAGAAATCCAGGTTATAATACTTTTCAACTTAGTCAAGATACTATATTTCTTAAAAATAGGTTTATTACTCTAACGCAATGCGCGCCTTTTTATAAGTGACAATAAGAGGGTTTGATTAGGGAGTACAACTCGGTTCTGAATACGCGAAAGAGACAATTCATGTTAAATTAGTTTTTTTCAAAGTAGGAAACACTGCCCATAAGTAGCTCTATTAGCAAGTACTTGGATTATTAATTGATTACGTGAATTACATTCGACCCTGTCTTTATTAATTAAATTTATTTCAACACTTTACTTTTTTATTGCACACTCCAAAAACACCTATTTTGATTGCCTTTGATAAACACCATAACAATAGATAACGATAGATTGACACTTGGTCTCTGTGGATTCGACAATCTTTTATATTACTCTGACGCGTTCGTATACTTGCGAAACACCGCATCACAATGCCAAAGGAAGTGGAATTGGTGCTGTCATTACCACTCCGAAAGGTGCCCACATGCCTTTCACCGCTCGTCTGACTTTTGAAAGCACCAATAATGAAGCTGAGTATGAGGCCTGTATCTTGGGTATTGAGCAAGCCATTGATTTGAGAATCAAGACTCTGGACATCTTCGGAGATTCAGCTCTAGTGATCAATCAAGTGAATGGTGATTGGAATACTCTCCAGCCTAATCTGGTCCCCTACAGAAACTACACGAGAAGACTGTTGACTTTCTTCACAACAGTAAGGTTGTATCATATACCTCGTGATGAGAACCAGATGGCAGATGCTCTTGCTACTTTGTCCTCTATGATCAAGGTGATTCGGTGGAACTATGTTCCCAGGATTGATATTATGCGCCTTGATAGGGCCGCGTATGTGTTTGCTGCTGAAGTGGTAGTTGATGACAAGCCCTGGTATCACGACATCAAGTGCTTTCTGAAGAATCAAGAGTACCCTGCAGGGGAATCCAACAATGATAGAAAGACTTTGGGAAGATTGGCAGGCCATTTCTTCTTGAACAAAGACGATGTGCTGTATAAGAGGAACTTCGACATGGTTTTGCTCAGATGCGTAAATAGACACGAAGCAGACATGTTAATGCAAGAAGTTCATGAAGGCTCTTTCGGTACTCATGCCGGCGAACATGCAATGGCTAAGAAATTGTTGTGAGCGGGTTATTACTGGATGACCATGGAATCTGATTGTTTCAAATATGCTCGGAAGTGTCATAAATGCCATATTTATGCTGATAAGGTGCACGTGCCGCCAAATCCTCTGAATGTGATGTCTTCCCCGTGGCCATTTGCTATGTGGGGCATTGATATGATTGGGAAGATTGAGCCGACTACTTCCAATGGGCATCGCTTCATCCTTGTTACCATCGACTATTTCACCAAGTGGGTCGAACCAGCGTCATTTGCGAAGGTCACCAGACATGTGGTTGCCCGATTCATTAAGAAAGAAATCATTTGTCGTTATGGAATTCCTGAAAGAATCATTACTGATAATGGTTCTAACCTCAATAACAAAATGATGAAAGAGTTGTGCAAGAACTTCAACATTCAACATCACAACTCTTCCCCTTATCGTCCTAAGATGAATGGTGCTGTTGAGGCAGCAAATAAGAACATAAAGAAGATTGTGCAGAAGATGATCGTTACGTACATAGATTGGCATGAGATGCTACCCTTAGCCTTGCATGGGAACCATACTTCAGTACGTACATCGATCGGGGCAACCCCTTACTCCCTTGTGTATGGTATGGAAGCAGTCCTACCTATTGAAGTGGAGATTCCTTCTCTAAGAGTCATGTTGGATGTCAAGTTAGACGAAGCTGAATGGATTCAGACAAGGTTCAATGAGTTGAGTCTAATCAAAGAGAAGCGGATGGCAACCATTTGTCATGGGCAGTTGTATCAGAGTCGGATGAAGAGAGCCTTTGATCAGAAAGTGTGTCCTCAATGCTTCCAAGTCGGAGATTTGGTGTTGAAAAGGATCCTTCCTCCTCAGACAGATCACAGGGGCAAGTGGACTCCTAACTATGATGGACCGTATATTGTCACCAAGGTTTTTGATGGTGAAGCCTTAATGCTTGCAACTATGGATGGTGAAAACTTCACTTCCCCCGTGAACTCAAACGCAGTTAAAAAATACTTCGCATAAAATAGACCTGTTGGACGATAAAAAGAATAGTCCAGGCAAAAAAATGGGCATCCCGGCGAACCAAGAAAATAAAAAAGGTTCAGGCAAAAGTTAGGGATTAAAAAATGAAAAGATTGTACACCCGGTAAGTTGAAAACCTAAAAGGGCAACTTAGGCAAAAATGGGTATCCCGGTGGATTGAAAACCCGAAAGGGTAATCCAGGCAAAAGTTAGGGATTAAGCGAATGGCTGCGTTCTGAGTAGTTCTGAATATCATCTCGTGTCGATAACCGGAAACTTCCAAAGGATAGGAAACTGTCCAATCACCTTTTTCGGAAAGCTGATCATCTGGAGGATCTTGAAGACGAGCGAATCATAGAAGAATTGGAACCCGATAGAAATCCATTTCACATTTCCATTAGGTTAATTTCTGTTTTTATCTTTTGTGCAATTACCTCTTTCCAGGGATTGCTTCCTGATGTAAATACCTATTCAGAGGTCATTCAATCAATAAAATCATGTTATTCAGTACATCTTTGTGTTCATTTTCATTTTACTGTTTTGTTTGCAAAAATGACGTCCGAATTTTTGATAAACATTGCATCATGAAACATAAGATCTTTACAGGTACGTGCTTAATAAACATTGAAAATTGCTGTAAATTTTAAGTGCTTTGGATCGTCTATTCAGAACAGGTACACTCGGGGCATTTCCTTAAGGTCCCCATCAAATGATCGCGGATGTTTTTCCTCAACAGTTGGAATTTGGTATCTTATCCCTGCAGAGCTGGTCCGAGCGTTGGATTCTTCAATCCCCAGCAGGCTCTCACTGTTGTACTTCCCCAAGCATTTGTTTCAGATTATACATTCACCAGTAGAGTCGACAGTGTCAGACTGTATATCCCCAGTGGAGTTGACAGTGCCAGACTGTATCTTCCCAGCAGAAGCGGTTGCTCCTCAGAGTTCGATGCCAGATCGATGATCTCGACGCTAGACCCATGGTCTCTTTCCTTGAAGCAGAATCTCGGTGCCGTATCGGTGTTTGCTTCCCCTGCTGAGTCGTCTCTCTTGTAGATTATGGTTACCAGAACCACTGTCGCTTTCCTCAGCAGCATGTTTTTAGTGTCATTCTCTCCCTAGTCAAAGCCTCGGTATTTTGTTATTTGCCAGAACACCGTGTGGCGGGTCATTTCCCCACAAAGTTCTTTGTGATGTGCATCTCCAACAGCCTTGCCAGGGTCCAGAAGATTGTGATCATTTTTCCAGCATAATTCCTTGCCTCAGCTTGGCGTTCTCTCTAATCAAGCATTTCGCATCCCTGCATGTAGAATTATATTGCATTGCATCCTTCCAAATTGCGTAGCATTTCCATTTTCATGGAGCATTACGCCATTGAAAAATTCAAACATACGCATGTAAAGCATAAGGCATTCTCGGTATCCCAAGTGATAAGCCAGAAGTTGTTTCCAGTACTCAAACTGAAGATTGTTCATGACTTATCTTTATTATTCCCAGCAGGGGTCGCTGGCCCACGCGCCGCCTGAATTATCATTTTCCCTATTTCTGCCGATGCTGACAGGCATGAAAGTTTCCGGTATTCAGACCGAAGTGGCATTCAGGCCAGTTTTCCGATGTTCAGATCGAAGAAGTTTTCGACGTTCAGGTCGACGCAACTTGTGGCATTCAGGCCAAGTTTCCAGTATTCAGACCGAAGTGGCATTCAGGCCAGTTTTCCGATGTTCAGATCGAAGAAGTTTCCGACGTTCAGGTCGACGCAACTTGTGGCATTCAGACCAGTTTTCCAGTATTCAGACCGAAGTGGCATTTAGGCCAGTTTCCCGGTGTTCAGACCGATGTTTGATAATCAAGTATCGTCTGATGCTCAGATCGAAGTCATTTCCAGTATTCAGATTGATGAGCGGCATTCAGGCCATGGTTATTTCTGTGTTACCATTTATTTTGGTATTCAGGCTAACATTCCTTGTTTCGGTGTTCAGACCGACTCTCACCGTACCAGACAGATTCTTTTTTAAGACCACCTCTTGGCCGATTCTGACAGGCATTGTTACTTCATTTTTTCACTTCAGTGTAAATTTTCGGGCTTTTATCGTATTCAATCACTTGATACCTCGAAAGTGCGAAAGCCGTTGCTATCTTCCTTTCGGGTTTCTAATTGATTGAATAGGGGCAACTGTAATACCCTAAAATTTACCCTTCATTTTTCCTGGAAGCATGGGATTATGTTTTACACTTCATTAGCATCATATTAGGTCATACTCATTCCATACTGCATTAGTGACATGGAGATCAGGTTTTGATCGATCACTCCTTAACAGAAGGAGCCCACACAAAGCAAGATTGAGAATTGGACTTCATTTTCTAAGTATACAAGTCTCAAGGGTCTCAGGGGGGTCCAAGTATCTTATTATGGTCCTTAGTTCATCAGTGAAGGATTCAAAGCTATCAGAGTGTTCATCTGGATTTAATCAGAAATTAGGGTTTCATGGCTACCTGCAATAGGCAATGTTTGGTTGGAAGTATAGGATCTCATCCATGTCATGATTAGAGAGGCATCTTGGCCTAGGAAGATTCACAATTATCTCAGAAAGATCCATTGGCAATCAGTGTAATCAGTTCCTGATCATTTTGCCCTAAAACTAGGGTTTGGTATCAAATCAGTTTATTTCTGATTCTTTGGGTTAAACTCTTTTCCATGGCCCTCCATATGTCCACAAGGGTCTACATACAAAAAATCAGCTCTTTATTTGAGCTAGAAGTGCTTCAATTGATCAATAGAATTGGGAATCGGACAGTTTGGAAAAAGTCAAATGTGGGGCCAGAAAAGTCAACTCCTGACATTTTGAGAGTGGAATCTCAAAATCCATGCCTAGGGGATCCTACATGTGAAATTTGATCAAGGTTGGATCATGGATTCATCATTTAATCAGGAATTGGAAAAGTTACTTAATTTGGAAATGGTTGACTTTCCATTTAGGGCAAGTTTTCATGATCGTTGCACTCACTTTAAGCCCATTTTGCATCAAGATAAAAGCTCCATTTGAAAACTTCTCCAACATGAAAGTTGTTCCTCTTATTCCAAGATTTCTAGAGATATAAATTTTTCTCCATTTGGATTAGAATTGAAAAGTTATGCTTAGTCAAAGTGAGACATTTTTTTAGGACACTTAGAAAAATTTCTAAGTCCAAAATCTTCAAAATTTGTCAAGACTTCTTGGCCAGTTTTCTTGCACTTCAAGGCATTATTTGAAAATACTTTCTTCATAAAAATTGTACCTTGCCATGTCCTCTTTCACATTCTTTTGGAATCATCTCATTTGGATCCATGGTTTGAGAGATACATTCATTTAAAGTGGGCACCATGACTTGATTTTCTAGGCAGATTTTGGGCCTGGCTGGCCCAATCAGATTTTCTAAGCATGTTGCACAAACCAGTCACGTTTTTTTACCTCTTTTGGCCATGCATTGGACATCCACTCACTTAAGTTTGGCCCAAAATAACAACATTTTACACCTCACTTCACACTTTTATTCTTATGGATAAATCACTTATTAAAAAGCCCATGAGAACACCTAATCCACCCTTTTTAAGAAGCTGAAACCCTAACCCTAAAGGAGCATTGGAATTTCATGGCAAGGAGGCAAAGCTTCATCACATATTAGATTCCATTCCACTTCTAATTTCCATTAGGTAATCATCTCTTCCATGGCCATGTTTTGATATATCTACGCTTGCTTACCATGTTCATCACCATTAATCCTTCCATTTTCATATTTCTTTTTCTTATTTAAAATATTTTCTTCGTCCATAAAATTACCCAAAAATATTTTTCACTTTTCTTAACGTTTTATTTAATTTTATATAATTTTTATTTTCGTATTTTTTTAATATTAATATTTTATTTTAATTATTTATTCTAAATGGTCCATTTTAACACACTTTTTTTTATTGATTTTATTTTTATGACTTAAAATTATTGTTAGCGTTTGATTTTTAGGATGAAGGTTGACCACTGTTTCATGGTCAACTTGACCTTTTCTTGGAATTTTATTTCAAATTTTCAATTTATTTTGGATTTATTTTTGACCTAGTTTTGTTGGTTGCCTTTTAATTTGACTTCTGTTTTATTTTAATTAATTCACGTGTCAATATTCATTATTTTTAAAACCTTTTTGGGGGATGATGATGACCTGACCCCACCTTATTTATTTTAATTTTTCATAATTTTCTTGATTAATTTACTATTTATTCTTGATTTATTTCTAACCTAGTCTTATTAATTGACTTTTGGTTTGACCTATGTTTTGTTTTAATTAATTGACGTGCCAATTTTCATTATTTTTAAAATCTTTTGGGGGGATGATGATGTCTTGACCCCACCTTATTTATTTTAATTTTTCATAATCTTCTTGATTAATTTGCTATTTATTTGTTATTTTTTAAGTTGACTTGAATTTTCAGTTGACTTCTTTATGATCGATGTTTGACTTAGGGATTACTTATGGCAATTGAAGAGATCTTTTGATCCTCCCTTATTCATCTCATATGCCATGTATTAGAGGCCTTTTACCTTGATTTTATTTGGTCCTTACCTCATTTCCTGATTAAATTATTCAGTGGACCCTTCGTGTGTATATTTTCATCTATTTGATTCATATGTTATCTTTTATACTTGTTTCTCTCATTCATGCTTTCTATTGCTTGATTATTTAACATGTTCATACTCTCATGCATTTTTTAAATGCTCCATTATTTGATTCTTTGGTTTGATTATATATTGTTTATTTATTTGATCTGATTGATAATTGTTGCCTACTTGTATGATGTATGAGGCATGTATTCTTATTGTTTGTTTGCCATGAACAATCCCCATTCATAACAAATGTACCCCTCTCCCATAAAGTGTATAATATTTATTTCTTTATTTCTTTAGTCACCTGTTAATACAAGAATTAAAACGAACATCCAATAACCATTTCAAAATAAGATCAAAAGCTCGATCCAACGTCGAGTAATCATTTTCAAAACTTAACAGAACCAGCACGCATTCATCCATCCTCTTGTAAGTCGATTGCCTCAGGCATCGCCATCTACCTGTAAGTCGATTGCCTCCGGCATCGCCATCTACCCTTATCCGTAACTCCTCTCCGTGCTCCATCCGTCGACTCTTGTTCCGTTTAGGTAGCACCCATTAGGTAGAACCCTTTGTATGATAACATAGGTAGATTTCCCTTATTCTTTGCATGCTAACATTAGGTAAATGTTCCCCTTTGTAAATCCTAACACATAGGTCCATATTGCATGACAACTCTAGAGCAGAGCTTCCCCACTTTTAGACCTTCCGTGCCTCTCCGATCTTGTGGCATGTCAGTTCGTTCTATTGTAAAGAGGTAACTGCCTAAGACTCGATTCAACGAGCTACGACACCTACTGCTAGGACGTGAACGCATTGCCCATTTTCCTTTGAAAACAGCTGGTGTCCCCTTTTGTAAGTCCATGTTCAGATGGCAATCCTTAACCCCTAGTTAGCCGAACTACGTTTTGCTCTAATTCTCATTCCAGATGAGATACGTAGGCATAAGACGCGACGTCTTATCGAGCACACTTCTCTTTAACCCATAGGTAGCCGAGCTACAAAGACTCTGATTCTCATACTCAGATGAGATACGTAGGCAGTGGATGCGACATCGTTGCGAGTCATTTTCTTTTAACCTTCCTTTTAGTAAATAGTACTTTAGATATACCTACACCCTTTAGACTATAACAACACTTATGAAAAGGGATCCCTAGGAGTACCTAGGAGGTTTTGAGTGCTTAAAACATTCCCATTGCATAACCAACCCCCTTACCTAGATCTCTGACATTTTTACTAGTTTTTGATTCGATAAAACTTTTAGGTTTTTGTTCGCTTTCTAACCATTCCTTTGGATAAATAGAAGTGCGGTGGCGACTCGACTTGTATGGTTTACCTTGGATCTAGTCAATATCTCTAATGGTAACGAATACCCCGCTACACTCTTGCAAATCCATAATCCATTATGTGCCCTGAAGTGTTTCATCAATTGGTGTAGGCTTTATTAGATACACTAAACCCATAAGGCTTTCTTCTGAGGGATTGAAAGAGGATATGGTTCTGACGGGTTTTGACTTATCTCCCATAAACAATTCTTTAGAATGTAAAGATCTTTGTATGCGCCTTCTCAAAGGAGTTTGAGCTTCAACAACTTCTGGTTAAGGAGCTTCAGAGTCTTTGGCATCATCTTTTTTGGCTTCGAAATTCTTTCCTTCAGAACTTGAGTAAGTGATCTCCAGATATGCAAATTTATCAACTAGCTTTGACTTTTCAGAGTCAAGATTATCATCGAATCTGACATGGATTGATTCTTCAACAATCTGTGTCTTAATGTTATACACTCTGTAGCCTTTTGAGTGTTAAGAGTATCCTAACATGGTGCACTTTTTTGCCTTAGAATCAATCTTGTTCAGATTCTCTTTAGTGTTCAACATAAAATAAGAACATCCAAAAGGATGAAAATATGAAATGTTGGGCTTTAAATTCTTCCATAATTTATAGGGAGTCTTACCCAGAATAGGTCTTATAGAGATCATGTTCTGAATATTACACGTTGTGTTAACTGCCTTTGCCCAAAAGTATCTGGCCACATTAGTCTCATTGGTCATGGTTCTGAACATCTCATGCAGAGTCATATTTTTCCTTTCTACAACTCCATTTTATTATGGAGTTATAGGACAGAGAAATCATGGGAAATTCCATTATCATCAAAGAGTTTTTCAAAATCTTTGTTTTCAATTTTCCCACCATGATCACTTCTGACTTTTACAATTACAAGATCTTTCTCATTTTACACTTGGGAGCAGAAGGCAGAAAACAAAAAATGTGACTCATCCTTGTGTCTAAGAAATTCAGCTCATGTCCGTCTGCTGTAGTCATCAACGATGACTAGTCCATACTTCTTACCACTGGCAAAGGCAATTTTCACTAGACCAAACTAGTCAATATGCATAAGCTCCAATGGTTTGGAGGTTGAAACAACATTTTTAGCCTTGAAAGATGTTTTAGAAAATTTTCCTTTATGACATGCTTCACAAAAGCATATGAAGAAAACTTCAGCTTTGGTAGGCCTCCGACAAGATTAAGCTTATTAAGATGAGAAATCCTCCTCATGCTAACATGACCTAATCATCTATGCCATGTCCATGGATTTTCATTCACAGACATAAGACATTTTACATATTTATTTTTCAAATAAAAAAGTCTTATCTTGTAAATGTTGTTCTTCCTCATTCCATTGAAAAGAACCGAGTTATTCTTTTGACTAACATCTTTACATGACTTTCGATTGAAAATAATGTCATAACCATTGTCACTTAATTGACTTATGGACAAAAGATTATGAATTAATCCTTTAACTAAAAGAACATTAGTAATGGAAGGTAGAGTATTGTTACCTACTGTTCTGGATCCAATGATCTTCCCTTTCTGATCACCTCTAAAACCAACGATGTCTCGAGGCTTAAGTTCCACGCTTTGGAACATATGACTTCTTCTCGTCATGTGTCGCGAGCATCCGAAGTCCATGTACCATGACTGGTGTCTCAACTCTGCGGCTAAGGATATCTGTAACATATATTATCTTGTCCTTATGTACCCATATCTTTCTGGGTCCTTTTGGGTTAGTCTTCCTAGAGATTCTTAACAACCTTAGGTTTATGTGCATGATATTTATACATGAATGCATTATTATAATGGACATGAGGTTTTATTTTAGCCTTAGGTTTATAAATAGTTCTACCTTTAGGCCTAACATCATTTTGTTTCCCAGAAAGAACAAAATGAGTCATAAGAGTATTAGGCTTGTCATCTTTTTCAGAATCAGATTCATCATCAGAATCATAGCCAATACCCCTTGTCTCATTCCTGCTAACACCATAAATCATGGAAGCCATTAAGTTTCTATTCACGCTTTTAGCAAGAAACTTCTAGAAAGATTTATCATACTTATTTATGATATCACCAGAACCTGTATAGACTTTAGAAAGACTTTTCTTTTCAAGCTTGAGACTTTTGCTTAAATGCACAAAGTTATTGTTTTTCAAAGTAAGATTTTCTTCACTCAAACTTGAAAACTCTTTTTGAAGCTTACAGTAAGCTTTTGATTCAGATACATGAATCATTTTCAGATCCTTGTATTTGTCCAGAAGATTCTGATATTTTTCCAAAACTTCAGATAAACTAAATTCAAGTTCATAACGAGATAGTTCAGAAAATACCTCTTTAGAATCTGACTCAGATTCTGATTCTGATTGAATTGTTTCTGCATTAGCTTTTGTGCAAGCCATCAACGCCATGTTAGTTTGCTCTTCTTCAAAATCATCTTCTGAAGACTCTGAATCGTCACATGTAGCCATCAAACCCTTCTTCTTTCCTCTAAAGTTCTTTATGGGCCTCTCTTTCTTTAACTTGGGACATTTGTTCTTGAAGTGGCCAGGCTCCTTGCGCTCAAATCACGTGAGTTTTTTCCAGCTCTAGCCTTCTTGGATCTAAAAGTGGACTTAGAAAGACTATTTGTCCTTCTTTTTCCTTTGAATTTGCCTTACCTTTTCTTCTAGAGTTGATTAACGCGTCTGGACAAAAGAGAAATTCATTTTCTTCTTCTGATTCCTTTTCAGACTCTTCATCAGTTTTAGTTTAAATAGCTTCAATCTTCTCAGATCTTCCCAAAGACTTCAGAGCAACTGACTTACTCTTCCTCTTGGACTCATCTTCCTCAAGCTCAATCTCATGAATTCTTAAAGAACTAACTAGTTCTTCAAGAGAAGTGTGGTTGAGATCCTTTGATAACTTCAGAGCAGTTACCATAGGTCTCTAATGCTTAGGTAGACTTCTGATGATCTTTTTAACATGATTAGCAATAGAATACCCTTTATCCAGAACCTTAAGTCCTACAACAAGAGTCTGAAACCTTTAGAACATGTTCTCAATAGTTTCTTCATCCTCTATCTAGAATGCTTCATAGTTTTGAATCAAGGCAAGATCCTTGGTTTCTTTAACATGAGCATTCCCTTCATGCGTCATCCTCAGAGAGTCAAAAATAGATTTAGCAGTATCCCTGTCGGTGATTTTCTCATACTCAATGTATGAAATAACATTTAGCAAGATGTTTATTTCTTTGTGATGATTCTTATAATCTTTCTTTTGTTAATTAGTCATCACTCTTCTTTCAACTTTATTACCACTTACATCTACTAGGTGTATATATCCATCAACTACCATATCCCATAGATCAACATCATGACCTAGAAGAGAGCTCTCAATTTTATCTTTCCAATATTCAAATCTATCTCCATCAAAAAAACCAAGGTTTAACATTGTAATGATCTCTATCATTTATTTGAGTAACTGGTGGTGGAGGGGCAACCATTATGTTTCACACTGGATTTTATCTGACATTGTTATGTGTTTTATAATCTTATCAAGACTAGAATCGGAGCTCTGATTCCAATTGTAGGTGACAAGAAACACAAGAAACGCAAGAAAGAGGGGGGGTGAATTGGGTTTCTAAAAACAAAAGCTTTTTCAAAACAAACTCAATAAAGAAAAAACATGAACAAGATAAATAACAAAGTTATTTTTATAATGGTTCGTTGTTAAAGAAGCTACCTCCAGTCCACCCTACCAAAGTGATTTTTCCTTCTCAAGAAGGACTTAATCGACTATAATTAAAACCTAATTACATACACCATAAAGACAAACTGTCCTTGTCTTCTTGAGTCTATCTGACTAAAACCTAGTCACTCAAGGAAACAACTCAAACCGATTTGAGATTTACAAGTTATGTTTACAAATAATGCTTCTAAAAAGTATATTAACACAAGTTAATATAATGAATATATCTCACACATTAACAAGCAAAAACTCTTGTGTGTTTACAAAGAATATGCACAAAAAATAATATTTACTAAGAGCTTGTGTATGTTCAATAGCGTAAGCGTTTTTCAGTAGCGTGAATTGGCAACATCTTCAAATTTTCAAGTTTCCTTTATATAGGTAGAGAAAAGTTTCATTGAAAGGTAGAATTGGAATACTGAAATGCAGTTGTCTATTTCAAAGCAGTTTGTATACAAGCGTAAAAATGGTATAATAGTATAATCCTTAGTCCACGAAATCAGGGTAGTGGAGGAAAAGTGATTTTGTACTATGTACTATTTTCCGAATGCAAAACCTTTTGATCTTATCTTCTAATCTTCAGAGACTTCTGATACAATGATGTTGAATCATCCTTAGAAGGATCAAGAGACAAGTTGACAGAAGCTTTAAAACTTTGGTCTTCAGAGTTTTGACACAGCTCCTCATAACTTGGTCTTTAGAGTCTTGACACAAATCTTCATAACTTGGTCTTCAGAGTCTTTAAAACTTGAGCGTATAATCTTGAAGGCAAGAAAACCTTCATAGGCTCTAACAATCAGAGTCACAGTCAGAAGCTTTAGCACGAACATTCATCAAAATTGTTTTTAAGAGCTTTCTAGAACTTGATTGCATCTTGTAAAGCACTTATATCACCTCAAATTCATATTATGTTGATTCCAGAATTTGATGATGTCACACGTCATTACTTCAGAGTTAGAACCTATTAGCAAAAGCTACACACTAGATAACCAAACTATTAGTGTATGAAATTGTTCTTTAAGAAACAATGCATTATTATCATCAAAACTAAAGGCCATATGCAGAACCAAATCTTGTTCTAACATTTTCTTTTCCATTTGGACTTCTGCCATCTTTGACATTTTACCATTTTTATTCGACTATTCGGCTTCAAAAGCCATTTACTTTTTCTTCTGATATCTTTTACATTGAGTCTGAGTCATCGGTTTTTTACCCAAATAGTTCTTTGAACCATACGAGTACTTATTGGAGATTTAAGAATTAACATTGAATGCGGAACCTTCACTTACCTCAATCACCTTCCACTTATGTTGGTCGACATTGGGCTTTCCCAACGTCGGACCCATTCACCAACAGAAGCAGCAACAAGTGGCACATAAGTCTTTCGACTCCCCTACTGGCGTGAGAGTTCTTGTGCTTTTTGGTAAGGAGCGCCTAATGACTTCTCGGCGAGTGTACCAATAATGTCATAGTAATAAAAACATATCGATTCCACAAGGACTTCTATTTAAGAAGACAGTGGTTGTGCAATTTTAAAAAACGTAATGATTGGGGGGGTGAGTTTGAATGCGAGAAAATGAAAGTTTTTATGAATTAATAAGAAAGCATACATGTTTTTTTAGAATCCCTTATTTCTCCCATGTTGATGTCTAATGCATTACATGAATGACAATGTTATTATATTTCCACAATGATTTAACACAACCACTATACCTAATCCCTTGGTGTATAACTCACTAATTACCATTCAGGGTCTCCTATCCATATTCAACCGACATAAGTGAAATTAGGAGATGCATAAAACATTAATTCAAATACCACTACTCGGGGTCTCCTATCCCTATTCAACCCGTGTAGGTACAACAATTGCGCTAGTTCCAACATATAAACTAATGGTCAGTATTCCCTATGTGCCCAAGATCAGATTAAAAGAGTATAAAACTAATTAAGCAAAATAAGCAATTGAATAGAAATACAACTCTAATTGTTCATGCAATGACAAATTAAACATATGTCCTTACATGTTCAAAATAAGTTCATCAAATAAAACCTAACTTAGAGATGTTTAACTACTCATAATGATACAATCAAATACCAATTGATTAGATAAAGATTGAATATGAAAATCCTTTAAAAAGTGGCCTCTAACGGCTTCCAATGCTCTCAAAATTGCCCCTTTGGTGCTCTTTACCATCACTTTCATTCTCAAAATGCATAATCCTTGAAAAGATGCCAAAAAATCCCTTTTATATCAGTCAAGAACGCGTTAGAATAGGCCCAGAAAAGAACCTATCGCGTGATGATGACTTTGCTTTTCTATCACGCGTGCGATGTTGCACGTGATTATTCCAGTAGTTATACGTGTTTGCTCCTTTTTTCCATTGGATTTTCACTAAGTCCTTATTTCTTCATACTTAGTCATTTTTGCATCTTTCTTTGACCCTTATTCTTCTTTTTTTATCCTCTTTAACTTGTTTTGGTTTGTTTCTTCAACTTAAAAACATGCAATAATAGAGTGTCATCAGCGCCTCTTTTGTCAAAGGGATGTTGGGGCCTTATTTCGTTCTTATGGCTCCTTCTAAATGGTTGAGGATTGAAATCCTAAAGGCCCTTTGTGTCCTCTTTATAAAAAGTAGCGATGAAACGAGGGCACAACATAACTTCAGACCCTTTAATCTTGCATATGTTGAGGAAATCAATCAATACCTCTTCATCCCTTAGATAAACAACTTTTCCCTTCTTAGAATAATCCAACATACTCCCATCCCCTACCTTCTAACTGGAGTCTTCAATGATCTCGACCATCATCACACCAGCATCCTTAGCATAATTTACTTCTTTAACCTACAGAGGGTCAAAATCAATCTTCATGGGTGGTTTGGTCTTACCTCCAAACTTCAACCTTCCATCGTTCAGAGTGTTTTATATAAGATCCCTAAAAATAAAACATTTAGAGGTTTTATGACCAACACAATTATGATACTTGCATAAACCTCTTTTCTTTCTTTGTTCTAGTGCTAATGTCTTTAGTGTGGTTGCATGTCCCCGCTTCACTCAACGGGAGCTTCTATATCCAGTTTTTTTTATTGTCTTATCGCTTTCATCTTTAATTTTATTTCGATTCGTTGAGTCTCCTTCAAGATTACACTTCTCGAAATCGAGTTTGAAATGATTTATTTTAGCATGCATAAAATTTTGGTTAGATTTGATCTTGATCAAAATGTTCTTTGAATATCACATGTTAGTGGAGTGAAATAATTTTGTGTTTTGGTTAAACATTGATTTAAAAGTAAAATCTCAAAATGCTTTTGAAATTTTGAAATTTTAGTATTTTACAAGATTGATTCGAATCATTCTATTTTACACTTTATTTTTTTTATCTGAATCAAATTGGATAGAAGTGGAACAGAATCATTTGATCCGAATCAAAATTTACACTTGATTCTGATCATTTTCCTAGTAACCGATTATGTTTTATTCCATTCAAATCAATATTTTGTACATGATTCTAATCAATTTCTTTTTCAAAAATTCATTGTCATTTTTTTCGCATTTGATTCGAATCGATTTTTAAACATGATTCGAATCACATGACATTTGATTCAAATCACTCTTTATCTGATCCAAATCAACTAGCAGTTTTTCAAAAATCAGTTATTTCTTTTATTCCACTTCATTTGCTCATTTGATTCAAATAATATTTTTCTCTTGATTCAAGTCTAACTAACTTTTCAACCATTTTGCATGCTTACTCTCAAGAACATATAAAACCATTTTGTCATCATCTCTCAAATAACATCTATCATTCTAATCATATTTTTTTCGGTGTGTTTTTTACTAAAACTAATTTTCCTCTATTTTGAGAGTTCAAAGTCTTGGTACGAAATTCTTGCACCTTCAACTTCAATTGATTTCAGATTTTGATAACAAGAGTTATGAGATTGATTGAATGAGTCGTTTACTTGAAATTGACCGCTCTTGGAGATCTTGTTGAGTTTTTCAGGTTGTTAGCAAGATTGAGGGATTGTCAATGGTGGTGACAAATTCCATTGAAAACAAGTAGGTTTTTTTCTCCAGAATTGCCTTAGTAGTGGTTGTGTGGAAGACTACAAATAAGGTAGAGTTATTCTCAGATCTTCGGACAATTTCACTATTCAAGGAATCAGTATGATCAATGGGTTGATTGCTACACACGAAGGCTTGGAGAAGAATTGGTGTCATTGGAAGATTCAAGAAACATATTCGAGTAAATATTACGTGGACAAGTTTGGAAAAGTGTGTTGTATACAAGTTAAAATCCAAATTAGGAGATTTATTTTCTCAAATGTATTTTGGATTGGTGATTGTAAGAACTCCTAGATATATTTGTCAAATAATAAGGAACTATGCAGGTTTCAATAGAAAACCATTGAAGAATGCATGTAAGTAAAGCGAGGACAAACTCCGAAGCACTATAAATCTCAGTGTCATCTCTCTCTCTCTTACTCTTGCATTTTAATTCATAGTGGTTATCTGCTTAGGTTTTTCAATTCCTTCATATTATATCGTTTGTTCTTGATAGCGATTTATTACGTAAGCATTAGGTTTTATTAAAATTGGATAACTAGTTAAGCTAGTCTTGTGATTAATAATCTGGAAACGAATCGAATTTAGAACTCCATTAATTGAATCATAGTGTATACATTTCTTGTGATTACACAAATTGAATCAATTCATACCAATCCTTTCATCATTATAATCTTTGATATTTGTGAAACGATCAGTGATGGCTTGATCAACATTCATCTGTATAATTTTCCTTTTCACATCAAACCTTCTTCTCGCAACTCATTTTTTGAAAATACCCAAATTTTGGAAAACATTGATTGAATTTTAATTTGGGTCTATTCACCCCCTCTAGATAGTTTTTCTACTTCCATATTCACATCCATCATTTATGCCTTATGGCACTAGGATCAAACCATCGGAAACCAAAAGATAAAAAAATTCATTACACTTAGTCACATCAAATGTATAAGTTTTTATAATGATTTTTTCATTTTTACTAGGTTTGACATGATTCTTTCCCTTAGAGGTTCTTAGAACCTTACAAACAAATGGTGGTATTGACTTTAGTTTTTCCAAATTAACCTCGTTATCCTCAACATATTCAAAGACTATGTTAGACCCTTGATAATTTTAATTTATTTCTGCATAAGCAATTTTTTCTTAATAATGGTATTTACTCGACCTAGCTTTTTCAGTCTTTAACCGTTCGACCTACCTAACCATATCTGCTAACCAAGCCATATCCCTTAGGTATCAGGTATCTAACTTCTTTTTAATTGAATAGTCTAAGTCTCCAGCAGCCATTTTGCCTAACTCGTGTTCAAGCACTTGAGTAAAATATCTCGACTTCATTAGCCTAAACATGTTAAGATAATCATCTATCGACTCAGAGAACTTCCTCTTCACGTTGGCTAACAATTTCAAACTAATCTTTGATTGTTCCTTGTAAAACTGCTCAAGGAATACCCTTTATAATTGTTTATTACATATGGAGTTTAGGGGAAGGTAATGAACCAGATGAAAGCATATTTGGTCAGAGAATTAGGAAAATATTTCATCTCTAAATTCTCATTATTGGCTAAGTCACCAGCCTCTGTCTGGTATCGAGCAATATGTTCGACAATAGACTCACTAATTTCGCCTACAAACTTAATTAATATTGGGACTTTTCACTCTATAGAGAGTTCAGTTTGTAATACATACGCAGACAGGGCATAAACAACATATGTTCTATGTAGACCAACATTAATCCCATTTCAGGCTAGGATTTGTTCAACTACATTGGCTATATTATTTTGCCCCCAAAATATTAGTTTGTTGAACTTTCCTAATCACTTGGTATGCATCCTGATTTTTATTAACTAGTACCCACTCTAGGACATTTTGGCTTAAGCCTACTTCGACTACCCCTTGTATGGGTTGTTCGACTTGTTAGGGGCATAACCCATTGTTTCCCTTGGTTATTAGGGAGAATCGTATTTTGAATTCATTCGTCGGTTCAAACTTGAGGGATTGGCTGGACAGGCTTCAAAGAAATCAACGATTCGACCCATTTGATGCGCTAATTATTGGTAAATATGATTTATATTTTGGATCAATGGATTAAACACAGTACCAATTTGTTGTGTAAGCATATTCACCATCTTATTGTTGCTTTCATCCATTTTTTTCCTCACATACATTAGGGAATTAATGGTCATGGATGGAATTTCCTAAGGAATGTAACCTAACCCTCCTTGTGGTTGTGCCATTCGACCGAGATTGCTTATATCATATTTGAACGCTAAGTATGGGTTGAGAGAAGATGCAATAGTTGTTGCATTATTTGCATACATAGATGCACTAGTTTGTAGGCCTACAATCATTGCAGTTGGCATGCCATATGTATATTTCTTACTACAAGGGGGTAGCGTGAAACTTGGGAGAAAAGAAGGTCTATGATCTCTCTTAATTGCTTGTCTGGCCCTGGGAGTGGTTGAAATACTCGTTACTTATTGTGGAAGGACCACCAACTCTAGTAATGTCATTGAAATCAACGTCTGACTTGCAAAAGAAGCGGTAACTTTGACGGTTGCTGAAGTACCTGCACCACTAACCGTCGATTCGGTTGATTTTTCTTCATTATCTGGAGTATTATTTTGGGAAAGGGGGTATTTTTTGGACGTGCCATCTCAACTAAAGTTTTACCACTTCTTAGACGCATAAACACTTAGACATTGAAAGTATTTCATGTACGCAGAACAAAATTTAACAAAAAATGCACAACTTTTCTGCAAAATTTAAAATTTCTTGCATAAAGAGGTCCCACCGGGCGTGCCAATTTGTTTACCGTTATTTTTGGTAAATCAAATCACAAGTTTTCCTTCACTTACAAGATAAATTTTGAAAAACCCTAGGACATATTGCGCAAAAGATTTGAAAAAATATGTTTGTGCTTTGAATATTTATGTTTAAATATAAACTCTAACTAAAATAATGCATAATTGCGAATTTTTTTTTAAAATATCCAAAAATTTTAAAAAAATTTCAAAATTAACCATTTTTTCAAAAATATTACACAAATGGGCAAATTTTGCCCTAAATTACTACATAGGCGCCACCCTAGTTGGCGCCTACCCTTAATGGGTAGGGCAAGTCGCCACTAGGAGTGGCGCCTACACCCATTCCATTTTTTTTTTATTTTTTTTTATATGTTATATTTTTTTTTTTTTTTTTTTTTTTAAATATTTGATATTTGATAAATTTATATTTTTTATAAATTATATTAATTTATATTAACACAATATATAAATAAAATTATTTATAAGATATATATATTAATTTATATATATATTAATTTATATATATATATATAATTTAATTTATAAACAATTAATATTATACACATGTAAATTAATATATATAAATATTTATTTACAAGATATATATATAATATATATATATATATATATATATATATATATATATATATATATATATATATTAAATTTATATAATATTAATTTAATTTATAAGTAAATATTATTATTTATAAATTGTTGGGAGAATTAGGGTTAATCATGTTAAGGTTAATTTATCAATTATAATTAGGGTTTATTGATCGGTTATAATCAGAGTTTGTTAGTTATGACCTAATTGAAACCCTAATTAATCAAGTGCGACACTAATTAGGGTTAAGTAGATTGGTGTACAACCCAGATCTTTTCCTATAAATAAAGTGTTATTTCCTTGCATTTTCTTCACCACTATTTCTTATCACTTTCTCTATCAAGTTGAGTTCATGGCATCTCCAAGACCGTCGTCATGGCAGCGAACATCATCAAGGCGCCCGGATCCTGAACAAGTAATCTTAAAAAGGGATGGGCATGTTATTTTTTCGCCTTTGAAACCCCCAATGGAGATGAAATTTTGGAACATCCGTTCGTTGGACCAACTAAAAAGGTCCTTGATGTCTTGGTTAGAGGGAGATTATCAACCTGGTGAAGTCATTAGAAGGATTCAGAGGCTTAGAACAAGGTTCTCATTTGAAACTGGAGAAACAATACGTTGGTGGATTGAAGCTGAAAGCGACATTGATTGCATCCAAATGATGCATGGATCAGACGATATAGTGTTAACTGTTGTAATTTCTTAGATTTTAATGGTTGTCTGTCATGTTGTTGTTGTATTTGTTATTGTTCTAGTACTTGTTCTTGTTTTAGTACTTGTTTTTGTTCCAGTGTTTGTTTTTGTTTCTCAGGTAATTGGTGTTGTAATGTTAGATGTTTGTGTTTGTTGTTCAAGTGTCATCTTCTATTTGGAATAAAAAGTAAACTTTAATGATAAATAGCATTGGCACACAGATTTATGAATATGAAAACTAAGTTGTGGAAGTAGATCCACGATATGGACATTTGTTCTTATTATGCCCTAGTTGTCTACATATGCTACACTTCCTCTGCATTTTCTCTGCGACGTCCATTTCAGTTCTAATGTGCCTGCTATTTGGGCGACCACTTTTATTCCGCCGCATCGATTCGTTGTGCCAAACAATTTCCCCGTCATACTCTGGCCAATACGCCTCCAATGCTACCACCGGAAAGGGATTGTCGTATACATTGAGCAATGTTGCAACTTTGTAGATGGGAGACACTAGCGATAATGCATCGAAGTGGCTGTGTGAACACGCTGCAATGACATGGGAACAAGGCATACGATAGGCCTGAAATTGACCACAGTCGCACCAACGGTCTGGTATTAGGACCCTATACTCTTGTCTGGGCAGCCCTTGGTTGTGGTCAATTGTTTCCTTGACACTAAAAGTGTGGCCATGGAGGTCGAATTCCGTAACCCGATGGCTGCTGGCTTTGGCAGATTCCTGCCCCATAAACTTCATGCAGGCATCACTATATACCTGACTCGTCTGCAACACTTCATGCCAGCGCCTGCCTCTTGTTACGAACAACGTTGCCATCCGAAAATAGGTCGCACTCACCAATGCGGTTACCGGGAGGTTACGTATGCCCTTAAAGACGCCGTTCATTGATTCCACAAGATTTGTTGTCATGTGGCCCCACCTCACCCCATCGTCGTATGATCTAGTCCACTTCGCTCTGTCGATATTATCAATCCACCTCCCTGCATCAGAATTTGCCAACACTATTTCCCGGCGGTAGTATTGGAATCCAGGTTGGTTTAATGCATACCCTGCGTTTATCAAATGTTGCTTCAAGAAGTTATCCTTGAACTCCCGCATAAAATTTTGAGCAATATGCCTGATGCAGTAAACATGGGTAGACGGGGGGTCATGCCAACCATTTGCTGGATTATTGTATGCACTGTCTATTGAAGCGTGCCTGTCAGAAATCACACAGATGCCAGCTTGTGGAGTCACGTGCGTTCGGAGATTCTTAAGGAAGAAACTCCAAGCAGCAGCCGTTTCTCCTTCAACCAATGCAAAGGCTATTGGGAAAATATTAGAATTGCCATCTTGTGCGACCGCCATCAGTAACGATCCTTTGTATTTCCCATACAGCCAAGTTCCATCGACTTGAACAAGTGGTTTGCAGAATGTGAAACCGATGATGCAGGGACGGAATGCCCAGAAAAGTCTATGGAAAATTCCATTACCTTCTAGACGAGTTCCGTCAGGGGATTGTGCCGGCAAGGTCTCCATTATAGAAACCGTCCCAGGTGAATACAATCGTAGTGCAGCCAGGTAACGTGGTAGTTGTTTGTATGATTCCTCCCAGTTACCGTATACCAGTTCAATTGCCTTGGTTTTCGCTAACCAAACCTTTCTGTATGACGGTGTATATTTGAAAACAGCCACACAATGGGAGATAATTGTTTTGACCTTCAGTGACGGGTCAGCCTCAACTAGAGGTAATATGGAATGTCAGATCATATCATGGCTAAGTTTGCGATGATCCTGTGCCATGTTGGTGTTGACGCAAATGTGAGCTTGAGATATGGACCCTATCACCCACGCATTATGTTTCTTCTTGTACGATGCCATCAACCTATACCCACATTCCGGATTTTTGCATACAATAACGTATCTTTCCGGATTTGATTTGATAACATCGTAGTCAACACAGTGTTTCAAGTGCCAGTTCTTTATTGCTAACAGACACTCTTCCTTGGTCCGAAATTGGTCACCCTTCTTTAAGTCCTCATCAGACCTCATATATGGGTTGTAGAACATATCTGATGAGGGTTCATCCTCGCCCAAGTTAAGTATTGTGAAGTGCGCAGGCGGTGAGTAGCGTTGCGCTATAGGTATTTGAACTTGGTCTTCGTCTTCAGAATGACGGTTCACCAAGTCATCAACCACGTCTTCAGCATCATCAACCACATCGTCTTCAACGTGGTGCTCAACATCTTGTTCGTCATCAATCACAGGATCAGTAACCTGTGATTGAATATTCTGAGTTGGTTGAGGTTGTTCCAACACAATGTACAACACTATGTATTCGTAACCAGAGTACTCATGGTTACGAAGCATGTATTGTGTCTCCATGTCATTTTGTATCAATGACTTATAAAACTTGACAGAGTTATTTTCTGAAAAAAAAGGTTGTTGATAAAAAATTTGGGACACGGGTTGTCTTAGTTTGGACTCAATCTTCCTTTTCAGATAAGAGAAGTCAGCTCCTCTATTTAGACAAAACCGAGTGCATTCGGTGTTTCTAAATAGGAAGCCAGACATATCACATTCATAAGTCTCACCATTGACGTGAGCTTTGATTTTGTATTGTGATGAAGATGACATGTTTTGTGAAGGTTTTGTGAAGATATTGTGATGGTTTTGTGAAGATATTGTGAAGGTTTTGTGAAGGTTTTGTGATGATATTGTGAAGGTTTTGTGAAGGTTTTGTGATGATATTGTGAAGGTTTTGTGAAGGTTTTGTGAAGATTGTTGTGAAGATATTGTGAATACCTTTGTGAAAATGTGTGTGCATATTTATACTGCAAGATTCCGACACATCTTTGCATGCATGTCTTCAACCAAGCCTTCCCCAACTGGTGAATGTACCGTCACATTAGAGGACGTGTACATGCTTTTGGATCTTAGAATAGATGGTAAGCTTGTGACCGGAAATGTTCAACAGCCTAACCAAATATGTGTTCAAATGTTGGGGGTAGATCTGGTCGAGGGTGAGGGGTCTGCCAAAGCAAGGGGTCAGGGTATTAAATTATCTAGCCTACAATTGTACCACGACTCCATAACTTTGACTGAGGAATCCTCCGAACAAGAAAAAGTCATAAAAACCCGGGTTTACATTATGCTATTGTTTGGGAACTTGCTATTTCCCGAAGGGACGGGAAATAGCATAAACTTTATGTACTTGAGTTTGCTCGGGGACATTGATAGAATAAGCACATATAGTTGGGGTTCTGCAGTATTAGCATTCCTATATAGCTCTTTGTGTAAAAATGCACAAAATGAGCACTGTACATTTTCTGGATGTGCTTTTTTGCTCCAAACATGGGGGTGGTGGAGATTGCCGAGGCTAGCCCCAGAAAATCCTAATGTCTACTCCTTCCCCTACGCAACTAGGTAAATTTATGATGTTATTTCATTTTGTATATTTATTTTATAAATATTTTTAAATAATATTATTTATCTTTTTTTGTTTAGGTTTATTACAACCGGACTGGATTACAGTCTTACCCCCAAAAATAAAATTATATTTTATCGTCAACTCTTGGATCGTCTCCGAGCACAATATGTATTACCACTAAATCACTCAGCTTCTAACTGATTTATTAATATCATGCATTCTCGATAAATAACATATTTACTTTTTTCTTTGCAGTTTATTTGGAGGCCATATTTGGGATTGGAACATCAACCCAACCCCGAAGATGCAGCTGTTTGGACAGCAAAAACGGCCATAATGCGGTTCACCACTGTGGAGATGCACCAAAGTGACCGTGTCAAGCTTCAATTCGGAATGCATCAAGAAATCCCAGGCCCCCAATGTCTATGGAACCTTGGCATCTAAAAAAAGTCAGCCACCAGTGGTATGCCCAAAATTGGAAGGAATTTGCTAAGGAGTTTCGTAAAATGTGGAAAGACCGTGCCCACTATGTTCTACAATTTCCGGTGGCGCCCAACGAAATGAAGCCGACAAGGGAATATGTGGATTGGTATAAAGCAAATACAAATCCAGAAATGATTGTGTCTGACCCGTTCTATTTGGACGATCCCCGGATGCAACAGCCATATTTCCAACAACAACAACCACCACAGTATTCCCAACAACAACAACCACCACCTTATTACCAACAACAACAACCACCACCATTTTACCAACAACAACCACCACCACCTTATTACCAACAACAACCACCACCACCATATTACCAACAACAACCACCACAACACATGTCCACCCCCCAACCAAATCAACAATACATACCACAAACTCAACCCCAATACCATGAAGACTACCAACAACAAACTCAACATTCCCACCACCATCAACAGTCCCAACACCTACCACAATATCAATCCCCCCACTTCCACCAATCCCAACACTTCCATCACGACAATGTCCCGAGCTCTTCCAGTCCTCCACCTAGCCCCGACACGGGTATACAAGAGGACTACCAACAGGACTACTACACACCACAACAAACATTGTACTTTGGCCAACCCGATTCAACCCTAAACTACCAAAGACCACAATTCGAGGGCGCACCCAGCAGTAGTTAGTTTGTCCCACCGAGACAAAGCTTTGAGGGCGCAGAGGGGACCCGTCTTTCCTACAGCACTGAAGGGACTTCGACCCAACCACAACGGCAAATGGCAAGGGGACGTGTTAGGGCAAGGGGTGGTAATAGGGAAGCACCACCACCACGTGAACCGTCTAGGCGAGTAATTAGACCTCCCCCGTGCGGATCGTACCAGGGACCGCATCATATGTGATTAATCATATCTTTGTAATATTTGTCTTGTCTATTATTATAAAAAATATTTTCTGTTTTATTATCTTTATATCTTTATCTTTATCTTTAAAGATATTGTCTATCATATCTTATATAATATATATATAATAATATATATATATATATATATATATATATATAATTATATTATATATATATATATATATTAATTTACATGTGTATAAATATTTATTTACACGTATATATTTTTTTTTTTCCAAAAATTTACAAATAATATTAATTACTTATAAATTAATTTAATATATATATATATATAAATTAATATATATATAAATTAATATATATATATATATATATATATATATATCTTGTAAATAATTTTATTTATATATATGTGTTAATATAAAATAATATAATTAATAAAAAATATAAATTTATAAATTAAAAATATATATATAATATATATATTATATTATATATATATATATATAACATATAAAAAATAAAAATAAAAATAAAAAAAATGGAATGGGTGTAGGCGCCACTCCTAGTGGCGACTTGCCCTACCCATTAAGGGTAGGCGCCAACTAGGGTGGCGCCTATGTAGTAATTTTGGCCAAAAATGGCCATTTGTGTAATATTTTTGAAAAAATGGTTAATTTTGATTTTTTTTTAAAATTTCTGGATATTTAAAAAAAAAATCCATAATTGCTTTAAAAATAAAAAATAAACAAAGAACATAAAATATCCTTCAAGTAAATGCTTCGAATTTAAAGATTAAGAGAAAAAGACGCATATTCATACATCTTTTCACAAACTGTTTTCTCTATGTAACTTGGTTACTTAAGTTATATATAGAGTGCTTTGGGACCCCTGATCACATGACCGAACTAATCTTACATATTATTACAATGTTAATCATTTATAATAATTATCTTCACGGAAATTGACACCTACTCCCTTACGTGGGTTTCAGCATTCTAGTTGCTTCCAAGTGTCTTTAACATTTGAAATGCTGAAAACCACCGCTCACGCTGATAACTGCCTTTAAATCTCCTAACTGCCTATGTCGAGAATCTCTAGTTAACTCTTATAGTATTGTCGAAGCATCCATAATTCAGATGACCTTTGGATTCAAAAATACTTTAAGTCCCTAACATCTAATGGGTGTGTCGAACTTGACACTTCTACACCATATCTCCACGTCGAAGTGTTAATTCACGCAACCATTTCTGAGATTTTGGACATGTTTTAAAGAGAGAGTGAACATAATCTTGTGGATATGTTCCTAAGAATCCTCCAAACTAGTCTTCATAGGTTTCTAGATCATCTAATCCACCTCTTCAATCGAAGTCAACAACTTATCGAGACTACAACTATGTTGCTTTATACTTAGCAACCTTATACCTTTATATCACACTTTTATGTCGAAATACCAAACCAAAAATTTCAAGTTACTATAACTATAATAATATTTATCATTCATAATTCGAACACAAATTTATTAACAAAATATAAATATTAAAGTAAAGAATATCATAAAGTATTTTTTAAAAATATAACGATACTAATATACAGTTTAAAAAGATAATAGAATATAATAATACAAATTATTATAGAAAATATTAAGATAAATAAAAAATGTCATGAACATTAAATAATAATAATAAAACAATAATAAAAAGAACAAAATAAAATACATGAAAAGTATAGTTATTATAATAAAAATATAAAGTTTTTGTGAAAAGATAAAAGTAAAAATGATGATGATTTGAAAAAAATGGAAGCAACCATAGTTGTGACATATGAGATTGACTTAAGCGATGGGCAAACTTTTAACCACAAAAAAGAGAAATTTGATAAATAAAAAAACATAAACTCTTAATAATTTGTTAGAGGTCAATTATAATTTTTATTAAAAAAAATTGAGGTTAATTTCGTAATTATAATAATTTAGCATCTTCTCCCTTCCCTTTGTAATTATACTACCTCTGTTTTTTATTATATGTCACTTTGGAAAAATATTTTGTACCACAATATGAGTCGTTTTATAATACCAATGAATCATTAATGTTATTTTTCTTATTATACACTTAAATATTTATTATTCTCTCTTCTTTCAATTATGTCAATTTATCTTTCCAATACCATTAATGAAAGATAATTTTGTAAAATCCTTCATAATTTATATTTTTTATACCATAATTATTACATTTCTTAATATTGTATTTGTGAGACTGCATTTAAAATGCAATCCTTGAGTTTTGAGCTCAAATTTTTGCGTACAAATCAATATTGCATTTGTATTAGTGAGACTGCATTTAAAATGCAATCGTTGAGTTTTGAACTCAAGTTTTGGCATCCAAATTAAGACTACATTTATATTCGTGAGAGTGCATTTAAAATGCAATTAAGGCATCATTTGTATGCAATTTTATTGCAATTTAAGGCTTCATTTCTATGCAACTAAGGTTGAGTTTGTATGTAACTTTATTCCAAATTCATTTGTGTATCTCTTAAATTCATTGTCGAATTTGTATATCTCTTAAATTCATTGCCGAGACAAGATAATGATTTAAATTTGGTTAAAATTTAGGGTCTTACTATCTTGTGCCCTAAGGGCACATGTTAAGGTGTCATTAGTGATAGTTAATTTCATCTATTTTATTTTGAAACATGTAATAATTAATTATAGTAATTAAAATATTAAAATTTATATTTATTAAAAATGATTAGGACAAAATTACCCTTTCACATATTCTGTTTTTTATATTTTCAATTTAAATTTAATGAGAATGTTTAGAATCATTAAAGATTAAGGAAGACAAACTTTTTTTTTCATTTCTGAATTAACTTAAAATTGATTTACTTTAAATTACAATAATATATCGCTGAGAGAGTTATACTCAATGTTTTTTAATATAAAATTAAAATGCTTTAAAAGTACAATAATGTAGCAAAATAAATTATAGTTCCAAATATATCATTCAAATATAACTTTTTTTTCAAATTACCCAAATAAAAAAATAATAAGATGACTCTGATGGTCTTCATACATATATCATCAATTTCTTCCTGTTATACAAATAAAAACAAAAAATATATATAGTTTTAGTTAACAAATTAAAAATATAAAATAAAAATAAAAATTAAAAAATATATATGTACCTAAATTTTTGGTAGAAGAACTGGATTTAAATTTGCATCTTGACATAATCCACAAGTATTCATGGTATGTGAAAGCTCTTTTCCACCTTTAAGATATCTTCGTCTAGGACGACCTTTTGTTTTGGAAATCTGAGGGCATTGAACAATATCTTTCGCATTCGCATGAGCTTCATTGTTGTAACAAATTATTTGGTCCTCAAACACAACATTGATTGGTTGAGGATTTACTTCCTCATCTTCATGTGATACTTGAAGTCGCCATCGTGATGACAAGTAATTGGAAGGAATTTCATGACAATCTTTATGAAGAAAAATACTGAAAATGTGTCGACATAATATCCTCAAAAACTCAAAGTGATTACAGCTACATGAACCTATTTTACCATCCCAAAAGACCATGTGTTTTCTACTATTAACATCTTTATAATACCACAACACAAACACATTACCATTTTTATGATGAATTGAATATTGGATGGACCTTTTAAACTCCTCTTGAAACTTTTGAAAAGCAAAACCTCTGAGAAGACAATGAGTTTGCTCTTGCAAAGGTTATATCAGCTTCATGTTCAATCTTTTGCATTTTTCTAACATTATATCATGCTCTTCTTTTTGCTTAATATCATTGATTACTAAATCAACCTGAAATTAATTTAAATTAATCAAAACATAATTGTATAAGATTATAACAATGATGATATTTTAGAAATCAGAAGATACCTGCTTTATAAAATCACTTAAATTTGTATGGGAATTTATGAATCTTTTGATAAATGCATTAATACTCTCTGATCTACCCGTGGTTGTCATTCCAACAAAGAAATAGTTATGAAGATAAGCCATAAATGCATGAATATTTTGGCTAGTGATGTTCAAATTCTTCACGTGTCTCCAACTTATACAACCCATAAAAATCAGAACGCCATTTTGGATATTTGTCTTGGAGTATAACATTAAATCAACAACTAAACTTGAAAGTGATGTGCCATATGCAAAAACTGTGTTTTGTTGACGGCAACTCTTTTGAAATTGCTTCTTTCATCCATGGATCTTGATCTGTTAATATAGTCTTTGGTGGCTCCTTCATCAAAGATATAAAAGTCTACCAAAAAATTATGTAATTAAAAAAATGACACAATAACAAATGATATAAGAAAAATTATGAAATTAAGCTTAGAAGTTACCTTCATCAACCAACGAAATGCATAAGTTTTTTCATTTCGTAAGAGTGCACATCCAAAAAGTATAGTCTTTCCATGACTATTCATACCCACAAAAATTTCAAATAGCATTTCATAAGAATTTACCTTGTATGTAGTATCAAACACAACAACATCGCCATATTCTTGGTACCAATCAAAACAATAAGCATGAGACCAAAATATATGTTCTAACATTCTTTCTTCATCAATTGTGTATGCATACTAAAATTTAGAGCAACTCTTCTTTGCATCCTTACAATACTTAAGAAGATCAACAGCACCAGTTATTTCAACTTTTTTTCTTGGCTTTCAAAAACAGATTGCGAACATCCTTTTCAATAAATGGAAGATAACCATGCTCCACATTTTTTCTAGCTCTATGACACGTATTAACTATCTATATGAAAGTCCACCTTCCTTTAACAAGAAAATCCGTTCAGAATAATCATCTGAGATAATTCGGTTAGCCGGTAAGAACCGCACTTCTGATTGAGTTAGCAAATTATGATTATGTTCAACAACAAATGTTGTAACTTACCACCTGTGAAGCCCGGACTCGGACACGGACACGGGACACGACATGGACACGGACACGAGGACCCCGCTAATGTAAAAATCATAGGACACGGTTATATATATATTATATATTAATATAATAATGCAATTTATGGACAAAATTTGTAAAGAATTTAAAATGAGAAGCAAAATTTATGTTTATTTAAGATAAAACAATCAAAAATTCTTTCAACACTTTCAAACAAATTTCAAACATGATAATTGATATTCATAGATACCTTATGAAAACCGAAACAATGGTGCGCAAAGATGAAAAATAATCGGAGAAGATAAAAGAATTTTGTGGAGACAAAAGCAGTGCAATATAAAAAAAATAAGGAATCCGAATTGTGTTGTTTTTATAGTGAAAAAGTGGAATATGAAAGTTAAAAAACCTATTTATGTTTTAAATTTTGAAAAAAATTTAGTAGAGCTTTTTTTTTAACAAAAAATTCTGGAATTTTCTGAATTGGATCGTGTCCTTTATTTGAAATAAGGTGTCATATCCGTGTCCGTAGTAATTAATTTTTTTTCCTATTGGACACTTCAAAAACGTGTCTGATACGTGTCGTACGAGTGTCGTACGCGTGTTGATGTCCGACACGTGTCCGACACGGTGACACGCTGTGTGAATGACATGTCAGAGCTTCATAGCTCACCACTCACTTGGAAACATATCATGAGTTTTTTGCAAAGAAATTCGCAAATGAGTTTTACATTCACACCTAGTTGATTCTCTATTTCTTTGTTCTTTCAATGATTCTATGATTTTCAAGGAAGTTCTACCTTCACGATGGCAAAAGAAATCACGCATACTCACAGTTCCATTTTGTTTGATGAATCTACCTTTTCGAACTGAGAACCCGTGTTGATATGCATATCTCTTATAAAAAAATAAATGTTTCTTTCTCACTAAGAAAAATTTGACCAGCAAAATGAACAATGTTTGACTCCTTAAAAGTGTCACCCTCACTACTTTCTTGTAAAAATCCATTTATCTCAATATTTTGACTAGAAATCACAATATTTTCTTTCTCAGAAATTCCAATTTCTTCAACTTCGTTTATAATATTACGACCAATAATAATTTCAAAAGAACCATTTTTTGAAGAAACTTTTTCTACTGAATATTCAATATTCAAACTCAAATCCAAATTTATTCACATGACTATGGAAAGTTATTTAAAAAAATTAGAATCATAAAATAACATAAAAAAAGATAAAAAAGATATATGACATACCTGAGTAAGGAAAATTCTTAAATTGTCATACTTGAGAAGATTTCAGTTCTTAAATTGCCATATTTGAGAAGATTTCAAATTTTTCTGCAAAAAGAAAAATAATGCAGGAAGCGTGAAATATTTGAGAAGATAAAAAGTCGAGGTGATATATCAGATGTGAAGGTAGTTTTGTCATATATTTTTTAGTACTTGTAATATTTACTGTATTTAATTATTACATGTTCCAAAATAAAGTAGGTGGAACCTTTAGTCATTTATTCTTCCTTAACTTATGCTCCAAGGGCATAAGATAGCATTTGTCGAAAATTTAAACAAGAAGGAAATCTAACAGAAAATAAACTTATATGAAGATGGTTTGTTTGGAACAACATGCCTCACTTTTCCTTCGAGTTAGGGATGGCAATTTGACCTATCCTCAATGGGCACCCACAAATTTACCCACAACGGGTAGGGTAAATACCCGCAAAAATGGATACGGGCATGGGCTCGGGTAATTACCCATAAAAAAAGCGGGTACGGGTGCGGGTATGGGCACCTTGGTACCCAGCCCGCCCCATACCCGCACACTATATATTTATTTATTTTTATTTTTATTTATATATTTTAGTTTATATTATTATATAAAAATGCATGTCTATCAATTATAAAACGTATATCAATGTTAAGCCATTACATATTTAATATAAGTGTTTGTTTATTTCAACAATATATTGTTTGATTTTTTTTAATGTTTTTAAAAACTTAAAACTATATGATATTTTATAATTAATCTATTTATTTTTAATAGGAATGCGGGTCACGAGTACGGGTATGAGTACTTACATACCCATAGGGCACGGGTACGGGTGCTAACTTTGGCACCCGAGCGGGTATGGGCTCGGGCACGGGGATTTTTTCAAATCGCAGGTATGGGGATGGATATTATAGTACCCTGCCCAAACCCTGCCCATTGTCATCCCTACTTCGAGTCAAAGATCAACACGATGTGATTGAATTCACTCTCTATGCTTTTTGTTGAATTATAGTCAAAGTAATTACTTTTTGTTGAATTATAGTATTCCTTCTGTCTCGTAAAAAATGTCTTATCGATACTTCTTCTCTGTCTCAAAATAATTGTCTTTTTACAATATCAATGCAACATTTATATTATTTTTCCTCCTATTATACCCTTATTTATTAATTTTTATTTTACTCAACCATTTTATTAATAACAATTAATAAGGGTATTGTACTCCATTTGTCTCACAATATGTGTCATCTTTGAGATTTTCACACTTTTTAAGATAATGATTAATTGTGTTGATTTTAATGATAAAACGAGTGTCATTTAATAAAATTACTTTATTAATAACAGGTAGTGAAGTAGTTGCATGAATTAAAATACAATAAATGAGAGTAAGTTAATGAAAAATAAGAACAAATATCACATTGGTATTCTAAAGAGACAAATAATTTGAGGTAAATAAAAATAGGAAAGAGGATATCTATTGTGAGACAAATGGAATAATACTAATGATACTAAATTTATTATTAAAATCAAGACATATAATCATTTTCTTAAGAACCATGTCTAGCTCAAATATGACATTTTTTATGAGACAGAGGGAGTGTTAATTTTTTGTTGAATTGTATTTTAAGTAATGATTTTTTTATTATATTATAGAGACAATATGCAACCCCCCCGAGAACCTAAATTGTGTTCAGTCTTTAAAATCTTCAAAGATTTTTTTTTTTAAAACAATAATTCAATTTGACATTGTTATTTGTTATTTAATGATATATTAATAACTAGTTAATGTACAAATAAAAATATTGTAAAAAATTGAACAAATCAAACAAACTTAAACCACATTAGTTTGATTTGGTTTGATTTGATTTAATTATATATATAAAAGTCAACTGAACTAAATCGAACCACAAATCTTTTTCTCTTGGATTTAGATGAATTTTAGCATTGCAATCACACTGCAAACACCCCTAGGTGTAATCGAAGATTGTAATCTATAATATAAGAAAATTAGACATTATGGAATAATCAATTTTGCCCTTCTTTACAAATTTGCCACCTCAACGAAATAGGGGCAATTTGTGCCCAAAATTTACTTTTTGCAACCAAACTAACAATTGTAATGATATGGTTTACTTTATTAAATATGATATGTACTATTGTATTTGAATATATTAGTAAAAGTAACTTATACTTAAAAGTAAATTGAGAAGGTTGAGATTTTGTTTCAAATGCATTGCCCAAAGTACAATTTTGATGTCCGTGCAAATAGTGTTCCTGAGTAGCATTGAAATGGCTATGCATGGACATCATTTGTCTTTCCTAATACTCAATACAACAACAAAATATCTTTCTCTCTCCGACCCATTCCTCATTTTTCATCTGCAAGCTTTCCAACTTTAACAAAGTTTTCTGCATCCATCTTTATATGCAACAACTTCTACATCATATTTTCCGTTGCAATTGAAACTTGTGAGAGTTCTTTCTTTATGTTATGACGATTCTACGAAAAATTAGTTGTGTTTATGTTGTTACTTTGTTTGGAATCATTGTTGTTGTATGTTGTTGTGACGGCCAAAAGGTTTTGATTAAAGTGTTTGAATAATATGTTTATTATGTATGTTATATTTGAAATCGTAAAAAATCTCATGTTTTGATGTTCGTAAATGTGTTACAGGGTTTAGGGCAATGGCAAGGCCTTTTGAAAAGATTTGCGATATTTCTGACAAGAAAGAGTTATGGAAAATTACTGCCAAGGTGCATCACAAATGGAGTGTGGTTTTTAACAACAAAGAGCATGTGGAACTCATATTTATCGATGCAAATGTAAGAAATTGGTAATCTGGTGTGCGTTGCATCTAAAACGTTATTGACATGCAATGTTGACTTTTCAAGAGTATTACAACTCCATTAATTTATGTGTATAATGTTTAATGTATGGCTCTGATATTCGTTCCATTCGCACTGAAATTAACATTTGATTCAGTGTTACATATAGACAATACTTACATTGTGACTAACTTTCTTCCATTACCCAATGATTTAATGTTCAAAACTTCAAAACATCAGTTTATGATTAGATTTATAGCTGGTACTTTTGTGTCTGATACCAACAAACATGAAATTGGTGGAAAAAAGCTCAACTTCAAACCATTTGCTGATATTCATACTGGAAAATGGAAGAATGATTTGTTAATAGGTTATATATTTTCATGAATTCACTGTTATAATATAGTTATACATATTATTGTTATTATTTGGCTGGATCTACCATAATGTGTTGTAGAATAATCATATTTGAATTGTTAGATGTTATTAGATTGGTTGACGAGATAGGGTATACCCAAATGACTTCAAGAAGCAAGAAATAGTAAGTCAACATTATTTTGAAAGATCTTGGGTAAAAATTATGGTGATATGTTGCATTTTACTCCTTCATTAACCTTACTGAAAATATTTTTCCAAATTTAGGAACAACACCTTGAACTGTATCATATGGGAGTCATATGTTGTAAAATTCATGAACTACATCCAAACTAAAAAAGATGGTGGTCTAACTATAATTTTATGCTAAAGTGAAAAAGGAAGTTATATATGTCTTTTAGTGTTCATTTATAAATGTTTACTTCAATTAGCCGTAGAACTTTGATGTCATATAAGTATGCATATGTTGCGTTATATGTGTTGTTTTTAAGTCATATTATTATGTCATGTAAGTATGAATATGTTGCCTTATATGTGTTGTTTTTAAGTCATATTGTTACGTCATATAACTATGCATATGTTGCATTATATGTGTTGTTCTTAAGTCATATTGGGTGCAAGTAATTTACTGCTCTAATTTTTTATTCACTTAGAGAAATATGCATTTTTGGTGTCGAATACCTACAAATCACGAATCTGGTCATTGATGAGGATGTGCCTGAAATTGTTGATTTTCGAATAAGGTATTATTTGATAAAACTGACCATTGTATACTTACTTAAAGTGATTGTTTCAATTTAAAAATTAATGCAAATATGAACATGGTAATTTTTGTTATACAGGATACCTAAGGACTATGATGTTGTTAGTTCAAGTTAACTTATTAGTACACAATCTAATATATGGTCACAAAACTCTTCTGGTTCTCAACTCACATCTTTTGATAAGTCCATGTCACAAGCTATGGCTCTTAGTTTGGGGGATATTATAAAACTTCTTGATGTAAGTATATTTATGGAATCATTGTATAAGTATATTTTGTCTTTGTTTTACTTTATACTATTATGTATATTCATGCTCCATTACAACATTTAAATCACATGAACCAGTTGACTTGGTGTGTCATGGTAGCCATAGCTTATAAACTGAAAACATATGGAAACGACTGGTATTACCAGGCATGCCACAAGTGTCCTAAAGTAGCTAAAGGCAGTTCTCCACCTTATATATGTGTTGATAACCATTCCACAAGAACAAAAATATTGAGGTAATCTTTAATCTGGATTGAATAAACTAAAAATTAGTGTGCTACATTTCTAACCATTATGAGTAAAACCTTATAGTTATATGTATTTCCCAACTTTAGTTGTGGTTCTACGGATATGTCTGCATTCAACTGCACCAATTCCCCACCATTTTAATTATCAATCCCATATTGTAATATAATATTAACATAAATAGGGAATCCACTTAAATTTCCAATTTTCTTTATGTTTACATTTCTAAATTACTTTATGTATAGTCACCATAGGCACTATAATCAATGTCATACGTTGTCCAATTTAATATATCCACTCTATCCAATAAAGCAAATACTTTGGTGTAACTTGCACTCAATGGTAAGGTCTACATGGGGCATGTTGTACTTCCAACCGTCAGCTTTTTTTTCTTTCCAAAACCACTTTTTATCACTTTACAATACCACCTTACATGTATTAAAATAAACATATTTCAACACTTTCAAAGCGATTTTTTCATTTCTTTTGTGAACCATTCAACATTAGTCATTTCGAAATTACAATACCATACCTGGTTCTAAACCCTAATTACATCATTAATACTTAAATAATAACATTAGACAGTTATGCAAATTCCTTGAAACCCATTAGTTATTTTTCTTCTCAAAATACAATAAACCTTCAGATGGATCAAACGTAAAGCCCAACACATCTCCTTTCCTGAGTTGTTTATATTTCATACATTTATACCACCCTTTGCCTACAAACATTTCATCTTTGTTTCATTTTGCAATGTGTAATTCACTTCCATACCAATTCCCATTATCGACATCATTGATATTCACTTCCGTACCTCTAGACATTGTAACACACCCCTCTGCAACCTTTCTTGGAATATTCTGCAAAAACAATTTCATGTTACAATTAAACTTGGGATAGTTAAACAACAACAACATTAACTTGACAATGTTATATATGTTTGCTTACAAGTATGTTGCGTCTTTCCTTAACTGGTGAAGTTATTTCTCTTTCCCAAACGAACTCAATGTCATCGTTCCCACAGTTAACATCAATACTTTGCGCCTCAAAATCTTTTACATCAATGTCCATCTTTGAATCAGAAATGTTGTTCTGCATATTGTCAATATCGTTTGCAAACTTCATTACAATAATGCTAATATTTATATCCTCAATCTGAGATTCCCGGTCGTCATAAGGATTGCATCACATATTTTGTATTACTCAATTTTCTCAACACACTTCGTACTAAAGTAACATAACAACAATATACAATGAAAATGATTGTTATTACCTGCATCGAGAAACAATATCAAATCTCTTAGAATCCATGTTATAACGTTGATACTTCACTGATATTTCATATACCCATTCTCTCGTGTCTTTTATAATCCACCAAAATACTCCAACGTTAACTTGTGGTATTTTTGTAATTCACCTCTTCATGTCATTATTATATTAGTTGTCACTCCAACCATATTTGAATGCACCATTAATGTGAATGGTTTTGCAAACATATACGTGCGTACATTGCAAACTTTTGCAAACAAAACCATCCCCACTTTTATTACCAACATGTCAAAACGCAGATAACTTTATCAAAAACTACTTTCTTGCTCAATCAACTGAACCATCCTTCATATTGAACCACGTTCGACACCAACCGTGTACTTTTTCCATCCTGTTACGAAAATCTACTAATTCACTCATAAAGTCAACTATGTTGGCATATGTATGGCTTAATGATGAATGTATATTAAAATGTATTTCTATATAAATGGTGTCACCTCAACTAAATAAAATACTTTTTCCCAACGAATTATAGTTCCCGCATTTTTCTATCCTTAACATTACATTATACATTTTATATTATTCTCATTTAACCAACAATTGACTTATCAAACGTGTAAAGTTTAACTTATTTAGATACAAACAAAAACTTATTTTACAGAACTGTTAACATATTTCTCCTCAAAATATACACAATTATTGTTCAAGCAACACAACAATTGATCAAGATTTTTAAAACTTGCAATGTAAACAATTCCTTTTCCAACAACAACATCTGGGATTGAGCGTTCATCATTTTAATTTTATATTTTGGAAATTTATTATTGAGTTAAGATTTATTTGGGTTTAATTAAAAATATATTGACGTTTTACACGACATGTACAACTTATTTTTACAAGATCCTCGTATATGTTAGTTACTCTATTTTATCTTGAATTTGTTTTCAAGCACACAACCATGGATACCATCCACACTCTTACTGCGGATGCAAGGAAAAAAAGAAAGAAAATTAACCTTAATGAATAAGAGAGATATTTCAAGTTCTTTTATTAAAGAAAATATTCCTCCTACTGAACAATAAAATATAACAACAACTTAATCAAGGAAAATATCATATCAAACACCACTTCAAGATTCAACAAACCATTTTACTGATACTCAACATTCTAAACGTTGTTGTAAGTCTAATACCATGTCCTTTGTTAGACCTATTGGAGTTAATCTATTAATGTTGAAATTCAGGCGTAGTCAGAATCCAGATGTTCTACTTCAAGTCATGACACCTGATCCAACATTCTTACTAACACAGCAAGACAGTTACACTAATTAAAACCCAGTCCTAATATGCACACATTCACAGATGTCACGACATCTGCTACTCTATCACCATAGACTGGGAGAACACTCAGTACTGTCCATCTGGTACAAAGACACATCAGAGATCAAGGCATAGCACTTACTTCTGTTGAGCCTGCACAGGTATCAGCATGATGTCTCAACATTGTTTTGAATATCACCTGTTACAGCATTACAGGTTGTTGGCCTTGTACTTGTATTTCCTAAAATAAAGGTTGAACAAGTTGATCTAATTTCCACATATTAGGGTGCTAACAAATAGGCTATTTGTTAGGTTCATTAAATGTAGCTCAGTTGTTAGTTTCCTAGATTTTAGCTCAGCTGTTGGATTCCTGAAGAATAGCCTGAGAAAAATACTGAAACAGAAAAACTAACCATCCTACAATTTAGCACAAGCTGTCAGGAATGAATGTCACAACATTCAGTTTGCCAACTAGAACATATACCACATGCTAAGTCTGTTATGTTCCTAAAAGCAGACTGTGCTAAATGATGTACTGTAAAAGACCAACTAGTCTATACTTCAGTATATGATGTCAATGATGAATGTCAAAACATTCTGATTTACATTCAAACAGTATGCTATGTACCAGGTCTGTTATTCTCTTGATAAACAGACTGAAATACATGTTGAGTTATAACAGACAGGATTATAACGTACAGACGGAAAACAAACACAGGAAATTGTTAACCCAGTTCGATGCAACATCACCTACTCTGGGGGCATACCAAGCCAGGAAGAAGATCCACTATCAGTAGTATTAATTCAGAGTTAAACTCCCCCGTTTACAACTCTTCACTTAATCCCTACCCAATGCAATCTATACCTAGGAACTCCTAGATAGAAACCACCAGTTTCCATTCCTATCACTACAATTTCAAAGTAATGCTAAACAAATTGAACTTGCTTCACAGCTTCGTTCAATACCATAACAACTCTTACCTACAGGCTTTGAGTTACAAATAATCTCAGCTTTGAGCACTGAGAAACACATGGTAACCTTCCCACAGGTTGGGAGGTTTACCTCACACACACCCCTAATTTTTACATTGTTTGAGGTCATCTAAAACCTAGGTTACAATATGCTATTTATAACCTAAGCACCCAACTGGATTTGGTCCTTCAGAAATCGCAGCAAACTTCTTCTTTGCTGTTACAAAGTCAGCAGAAAACTTCTGCTACAATCAAGGTCTTCAACCTTTTAGTTCCTAAAATATCTCCATATTTAGAACCTGTATATTCTGATTGAGTCTTTAAGACCTTCACAAGGAAGTTAGGATATTCACCAAATATCCTCACTAATCCTAGAATATATGCCTGAATTAACTAATTCAGTTTTCTACACATGTGTGATGTCACAGTCACGATGTCGTGACATCGTACATGACATGTTGGTCCAGATGTTGAATTTCTTCAACCCAACATATTAAAACAACAGAGGTGATTACATTATTTGTTTTACAAAATTAATGCCAATCCTAAGGTATTAACAATCTCCCCCCTTTGGCAAATTTTAGCTAAAACAAATAACCCTTACACTAGACACTACATCCCAATATGGGTATGCACTTCCTCTCTGTCATTATCTCCACCACCACAAACACCAAAGTTGGTGTACATGAGAAAGAAGATGTACAAGAATCAGTTGCATCAAAACCCTTCCCCTCAACAGTAGAGCTTCCTGAAGAATATGTAATGCTGAGTACATAGATGATGTAACTCAGATCACAAGACACAACTGTCCTCTTAACTCAGATCATAAGGCACAAGTGGTATACCCGGTTAGTGACTCTTGTGCCTGAAACCAGCTTCTGCTCGCTACCATATTTTGCTTGCTTCAGGTACATCCTGAATACAGTGTTTCTCTCCCCCTTGTTAGCTAAACATTTATCAATGAACTCTTCGCAAAACCAAATCCAGGCGCAGTATGCCCAAATCTTAACAAATCCCATGGTTTAGCGAGAATGGAGTGTCGCTCTATTGAGAGGAGGAGTGTTGATGCATCCTTTAAATAGACCAGCCCGTGCTTAGGAATTAACGGTAGGAATAAATGCTTGGTCAAGATTCATTAATATTTGATGAGAAACAGTCAGAGAATCACCAACAAAATCTCAGACTATCTTTGAATACCTTTTATAGCTCTTGACTGTTTCTTTTCCAAAACAACAGTTCCAGTGCATGGAGACTATTCCATATATGCAGTCAGACACGTTGCACGCGATGTCTTAACATTCAACGCGGCTTTTGCCTGCATTCTTCATGTATTCTTCCTAAGACCACTTTCGTACCTCCAGTAGTAGCTTGACATCTGGCACCACTAAAGCCAAAATTACAAACACCAGTAGGTGGTTACTCCCCCTGTACCACACAACTGTAACACTCGGGCTTCTTCTACTTCACCACACCCATATTCCCTTATGAATGCACGTTTTAGAAGGAACTAACAATATTGTCCAAGGCAATGTCATAACATCCTGTTAGACATTCTTCTGCTCACTCAGCCTTGACACACACCACATCATCCCAATAGCCAACGAGGGTCCATACCTTGTTATCTGAGAACACATAGACCACAAGTTTGATGATTACTTGTAGCGTAAAGTCAGAACTCCCCCTGTCATGAACAACCAACTTTCCTCTTGAAACTTGGAGATCACACATGAACATATCCAACACCCCAAAGTTGGACCTTCACGTACTTCCTGATTCAAAGAGATCTCAGACCACTTGATGAATGGAAAACATAAGACGCATCTTCATGTCTTCAAGAGCACTCCCTCTGTTCAACCTTCTTGGCTGAACACATCCACACTCTGTGTCAATCTCTCTTCTAACCAGAACATAAAGTCACTTCACACAATGTTCTACCATTAGTTAGGACATTCTTCACAACATAACAAAGAACACCATCTGATAATCTTCAGATATCACTGAGTCACCAGCTTGATCCAAAAGAACCCAGACAAAAATTGGGACATATACATTCTCATCCCATTACAAGAGATAATCTTCCATAGATAGCTCAGAACTCCTACCACAAGCTCCAAGAGATGAATAGAAAACACCCCATTTTGTCTTCAACTTACTACTTTTCTGCTCAAAAGTAATTTGTTTCAGACTTTCCTCAAGAGTAATCAGCTGTCATATGTTGATTATCTTGATTCTTCGAACTCACTTATGAGATAGACCAAATGCCACTGGTTGGTTACCTCCTTCATGAATCCTCATATGAAAAAGTCAAATGCCACTTTTTGACCTCTCCAAGTTTATCAGACTTCTCCCAAAGATATTTTGACCTTCCAAGTGAGACTTGAACTTCAAGCTACATGTTAAACAAAACTTAGATTCTCTAAGACATGAACATGTAACATCTTCTCCATCCAGCAACTCCAAAGAGCTGCAATGAGAGCGATCTTTTTGAAGTACCCAATCTACAACTCTGTAGACCTTTCTATCTTAAGTTGATGTGTCACTTCACCAACTAAGATTCTGATGTTGAACCAAATGTCACAACATTGTGTTTTAACATCTGGCTGTTGAATTCAGCTCCTTCTTCTGCCACTTGAAAGAACTTCCTCCCTACACAGAAAAAGAGTTCAACGCTCTCATAGACTTGATTGTGGAACCAAGTTTGAGTAAACACCCTCCATCATGTAGGTTTACAGTTAAGTCATCCAAGCTCACACCTTGATGAATCCCTGCTTCTTCTCCAAAGACATCAGACACTCTGATGCATGAGTCTTCAGAAGGACCAGTTAGAGACTAACCCTTCAGCTATACCAAGGATTCCACTTCCTAAAGCAAGGTTGTTTCCATGATGTCAAGAATGCTGCCACTTGTTCTTAACTCCATAGTATGCATTAGCCAATGCACTTCCTCACCTAGATCAGAAATAAACTGATCCAAGTAACCACCATCAAGACTATGATGTCTTCTTCTTCTTGTACACACCAAGGCTGAACATGTTTCTTTCCAGGAAACCTTTTCAGAGATCATATGCTTTTGCTTCCACCAAAGAGATAGATCATAAACCAATGTACTATCCTTCCTGTGATTATGCACAGGGTCTTGAAGAAGAGATGTTCCAACATCTTTAAGAACATAAGTTATCTTGAGCTCCAAGGATAATCAATTAAATACTTGTACTTGGCTCAAGTAGACATTGATCTTAAATCCTTTCCAAATTATCCTTTTAGATACTTCCACCATAAGAATACTTTGAAAATACTCTTCTTGTGTCAACCTCAACAGTTTTGAGAATCTTTCCAGATTAGATTCACCCTTAGGAATGAGAGAGATGAATCCTTCCTTGCAAATGTGTCACACAACAACCAGAACCCATGTGACACAGGTCAACAACCAACCAGACCCTCGGTTGACCAACCGTGAGGAGGTTAACCAAAACTCCCCCTCAAATTAACAATCATGGAAACTCCACACCAATATCCATGCATTGTACACAAGTGTCTCAACATGACATACACCATCCCTACCAGTGGCAACTAACTCTATGAGTTATACCTATACATACTCCAATCACACCAATCAACCTCCAGCTGACCATAAGTACTAGTGAAAACATAACAACACCAGTCAATAGTAGATATGCATTGCTAGAGAATACTACCTCAACCAACCCTAAATCTTCATATTCTCACTCCTTGAAAGAACTGCCACTTCTGAGCGTGGTGTTTGAATAACACGATTCATGTTCCCAATCCTCTTAAATGAGATAGCAGTCAGGTTACCCCATTATTGACTTCCAACATCCAGGGGACTTGTCTTCCAACACAACATGGTACTTCAGGGAACAACTATCCAACCCAGATCAATCTACAGGAATAAGACAAACAGCAGGAATTGCACAATGTCACCTCTCAACCAGCTCCACTTCCAGAGATCAGACGTCTAAAAGTGACCTTATTGAGCACACCCATAGTTGACCCTACCCTTGTCAACTTAGCACACGCAGGTGTCTCCTCTTCCAGGTCATTAGTAGGTTCCAAACACCAGTATTCCTTTGTTTGACACCTAACAACATCTGCTCTTCAACCAGTAGCTGCATACTTGTTGAACAACATGTTCTAACATCACATAGAACATTAGTTCCACCTCCTTGGAACAAACCCACCTTGAAAGTCTTCAAGGTATTCATATACACTGCCCAAGAGAGTAAAAGAATTAGTGATCAGGTGATTCGTACCATCCTGAAGTGAGAACGTCACGATGAGTGGACTTGAGGAGACTCAAGTATCTTTGACATCTTCAGTAGATTATGGTGCAATCTTGAATATAGCAGCCTTTCATCCACATGAGGGGAAACTACATCAGAGTTTGAGTTTTTCCAGGTATTATGCAGCGGAAATCATAATACAACTCAACCTATGAACACACACTTCACCAGATCAGCCTCCAAGACCGTACCAGGTTTGAAAATGATTCAATACTAGCACAGTTGTCCCACACAACGGCTAATTGCCAATCTCCAGAGGCAGGTGCACACAGTTCATGTCATGAATAATCCATCCACCTACTTCAAGGGACCATTCAGGGAAATCACAGAACCTTCCACAGGTTCCAACATCAGTACTAACATAACTCCTTGCAAGATACCAGAAAGTATCACCCATGGATCTCATCCAGAAACAGAACAGGATGCCTGCTCTGATATCAATTGAAATTCTGGCGTAGTCAGAATCCAGATGTTCTACTTCAAGTCATGACACCTGATCCAACATTGTTACTAACACAGTAAGACAGTTACACTAATTAAAACCCAGTCCTAATATGCACACATTCACATGTGTCACGACATCTGCTACTCTATCACCATAGACTGGGAGAACGCCCAGTACTGTCCATCTGGTACAAAGACACATCAGAGATCAAGGCATAAAACTTACTTCTGTTGAGCCTGCACAGGTATCAGCATGATGTCTCAACATTGTTTTGAATATCACCTGTTACAGCATTACAGGTTGTTGGCCTTGTACTTGTATTTCCTAAAATAAAGGTTGAACAAGTTGATCTAATTTCCACATATTAGGGTGCTAACAAATATGCTATTTGTTAAGTTCATTAAATGTAGCTCAGTTGTTAAGTTTCCTGGATTTTAGCTCAGCTGTTGGATTCCTGAAGAATAGCCTGAGAAAAATACTGAAACAGAAAAATTAACCATCCTACAATTTAGCACAAGCTGTCAGGAATGAATGTCACAACATTCAGTTTGCCAACCAGAACATATACCACATGCTAAGTCTGTTATGTTCCTGAAAGCAGACTGTGCTAAATGTTGTACTGTAAAAGACCAACCAATTTATACTTCAGTATATGCTGTCAATGATGAATGTCAAAACATTCTGATTGATATTCAAACAGTATGCTATGTACCAGGTCTGTTGTTCTCTTGATAAACAGACTGAAATACATGCTGAGTTATAACAGACAGGATTATAACGTACAGACGGAAAACAAACACAAGAAATTGTTAACCCATTTCGGTGCAACATCACCTACTCTGGGGGCATACCAAGCCAGGAAGAAGATCCACTATCAGTAGTATTAATTCAGAGTTAAACTCCCCCGTTTACAACTCTTCACTTAATCCCTACCCAATGCAATCTATACCTAGGAACTCCTAGATAGAAACCACCAGTTTCCATTCCTATCACTACAATTTCAAAGTAATGCTAAACAAATTGAACTTGCTTCACAGCTTCGTTCAATACCATAACAACTCTTACCTACAGGCTTTGAGTTACAAATAATCTCAACTTTGAGCACTGAGAAACACATGGTAACCTTCCCACAGGTTGGGAGGTTTACCTCACACACACCCCTAATTTTTACATTGTTTGAGATCATCTAAAACCTAGGTTACAACATGCTATTTATAACCTAAGCACCCAACTGGATTTGGGCCTTCAGAAATCGCAGCAAACTTCTTCTTTGCTGTTACAAAGTCAGCAGAAAACTTCTGCTACAATCAAGGTCTTCAACCTTTTAGTTCCTAAAATATCTCCTTATATATCTCCATATTTAGATTCTGTATATTCTGATTGAGTCTTTAAGACCTTCACAAGGAAGTTAGGATATTCACCAAATATCCTCACTAATCCCAGAATATATGCCTGAATTAACTAATTCAGTTTTCTACACATTTGTGATGTCACAGTCACGATGTCGTGACATCGTACATGACATGTTGGTCCAGATGTTGAATTTCTTCAACCCAACATATTAAAACAACAGAGGTGATTACATTATTTGTTTTACAAAATTAATGCCAATCCTAAGGTATTAACAAATGTAGTTCCAAGCAATAACTTATGAGTTACCGAATGACCATAATATACCACCTCCAACAAATTCTGATGAACAACTTCCTGCTGCGACAAACTTAATCAATAATACCATTCTACAAAAACCTACCAACCATCCAACATTTTTCACAAATCAACAATATGACATGGAATTCGGCTCAGATAATGCTACAGGTGGAAATTTAGACAGTGACATAGAAAATGCGGTTGATTATTGTAGCGGTAAATTCATGACCATCAAGCTATGGATAAGCTAGACGTCAATAAAACCAGAGTCGTCATCGCACTTTTATTGTTTTCAAGGGAAAAGGAAAAGTACGAACAAAACCCAAAAAGATAAGAAGTTTTTAAATCAAAACTAATAAAATGTCAGAGATTACAGGTAAGGGGGTTGGTTACACAGAGGAAAGGTGTTAACACCCAAAGTGTCTTAGGTACTCCTAGGGAGCCATTTCTTGTGTGCATATGTGTTTTTTGTATAAATGATGTTTGCAAATAAATAGAAGGGGGGTGAGAAAAGAATTCATTAATTATATTTTTGTGTTTGACAAGACCTTCAGACTTGTGCCTACGTACCAACATAAAAATGAGGGATCAAAACCTTGTAGTTCGTGGTATCAATTTCAAAATGGGTGCATTGCTTTTAACAAAAGTTTAAGTTTAAAAGGCACAAGGGCCTAAGAATGGTTTGAATGAGTGTTAATTCTTTTTGGCTTTTGAAATTTTAAGTCAAGTATGGTTAGGTTTATTTACAAGTTTGATTAAGAAAAAGTTTGAAAATGTAATGGCATAAGGCCAAAGTTTCTAGTTTACAAAATGGTCAAAGTTTAGAAATCAACAAACACAAGCAAAGAAGATTTTAAAAGGAGGGAGAGATTTTGAAATTAAAGAAATGGGGAGGAGATGAAGAGACTAATCCTAAGCACAAATTTAAAAGTTAAGAGTTGAAAAGATCTGACCAATATGCTGCAATCCAATAGACAAGAGTGTCATATAAAAACCAAATTTCCCTCGGACTTTAGAATCAAGAAACAAATAATACACAAATAGCAAGTTGAAGAGCAAGGCATCAAATAAAGATAGCCACATCCAAGTTTAGCCACTCCATGATCTTGTTCAAAATTTCCCATGTATCAGATGACTTCCAAGATGGCATAAGTCATAAGTTCAAAATAACAACTTCACAATGATCATGTTGCAGATGAACTCAAATGGATCTTCAATGATGTATCAGATGAAGTTTACTTCACAAGCACTTGGTTTCACGAAAGTTGGCATTGGCCAAGTCCTTTGCATAGGGAGAGTTGCCTAAATTCTAAGTCCAATTGTCTCAGATCAAACCAACAATCCGCACAACATATTTTAAGGTTTTTTGTTCTTATTATGTACATTAAGGTCAAAAGACCACACAAACAATCACAATATACACAATCACAATATCACAAAATATGGTCCAAGTGGACAAAGTGAAAATGACATTAACATAAGCAACTTGAATGGTATGAATAATGGCAAATGAATAAAGCTTTTAAAAAATTAAAGTGCATTAAAAGTAAATGACTTGAAATTAAATGTTAGTTATTAGTGAATTGGAAATTAGTATTGCTTTTACTTTTCTTTTGTTTAAGTCATTCTTTGGAGAACACCCAACCCACTTATCACAAGCATGGATCCTTGAACCAAGACATCTTCCAAAGGAAGGAAAAAAAGGCCAAGTTTCCACATAATACCATGAAAGAGGGGAGACTTACAATCACACTAACTAGAATGATATGCCTTTTGTGTCAAAATTTAGCGCTATGTTAAGCAATCATAATTAGACTTATGTAGAAGTCACAACTATTTGAAGTCGGGCAATAGAATTTTGGTGTTAATGCATGTTAGAGACATAGTATAATAGACTATGCTCATGAAATATACCACACACAAAAAGAATATGCAAAGTGGGGGACCTAATCTTATCCATACTTATGTTGATTTTGCAATCAACTAGCCTTAGGATATATAGATATTATAGGTCCATGACATGAATGCATAAAGAATGGGAATGAGATGAAGAGAGAGGGGGAATGGATCAAACAAAATTGGACAAAGGAGGACTTTTACCAAATTAAGATCATTCATTCATTTTGGGAGATGGAATGTACATTCCATCAATCCCCTAAATCCAATGATCTTAACCTAGCAAAGTCAAATCAACCTTGACCAAGGTCCAACAACACAAGTCAAACTCACAAAGTCAATCAAAATGGCTCTACACAACTTATTTGACATTTAATCAATTAAAAATAGTAAAAATAATGCATTAAATTAAATATGGTTGGTCAATTTCCTAAAACCTCATCAAAACACCAAAGAAATGGCCATGAGATTTATCATAGGTCAAACAAGGTTAAAGGACCTTGGAGAAAAAATTTCAGAATTTTTGGAAACTTAAAAGTATTTTTAAACCATTAAAAATATTCACAAAATCAATTAAATCATGAAAAATATTAATAATGATCTAAAAAATATTTTTTATTCAGAAAATGAAAGAGGATTTTATTTAGAATTTTTTGGTGAAACTCCCAGTTTTGGATCAATATTTAATTTAATATGAATTAATGAAAATAAATGAAATAAAATGAAAATCAAATAATCTGAAAAAACGTGGATCACTTGATCTCCCTCATTAATTGAGGTGGCAGATCAAGTGGTGGAAAACACGCATTCCATGGTACACTTGAGTCAGCGCGCCACACAGCTGGTAATTAAAAGGAACGCTCAAGATTAAAACAATTTGAAAAGATCCAATGGCTTAGAACGTGTCCAGCACATCGCCGGAGCAAACTATCGGTCATCTTCTCCGATGACCCTAGTCGGACTGGTTCTCTCATCGCCATCATAAAAATGAAAAAAGAGGATATGATCTTAAAGAAAAAATGGCGTAGATCACGAATATGACCTCAATTTAACCTAACTCCAAGTATATTAAGAGATACATGGAGTTGAATTTAGAGGTGTATGAACTGAGTTGCTTCGATTTGACCTCAAAGCAACTCAATCTTCTTGCCTACATTGGTAGGACTTCAGACAACCAAGGATCCAAGAGAATTGAGAGAGAATTGAAGAGAAGAAAAATCTGGAAAAATACCTTCGATGCTGTGCAGAACTTGATCTCTCTTGCTTCAATTCGTGCTTGATCTTGCTTATGGAGCTTGCAGAGGTAGATTATGAATGGTACAAGGCTTTGTATCCTGGAGTTTTTGAATCTCCAAACAGTGAGATTCAAACTCAAATTTCAATTGAAATTTATCAGGTTTTCCTTTCAATTGTGAGGGTTTCAAAGGTTGGAGACTAAGATGGCGCGCAAGGTCCTCAAAACTGATGCAATAAACCTCTATTTATAGCAATTTCAAGTGATATTTGCACACTTGAAAATGCTTCCAAATTTGGCAATGTGAAGTGCAAGCTTGCATGGGCATGTACAGGCCCATGAAGCAACTCAATTAGGTCCAAATGCAAGTGAGGTTGAGTCTGAATGAGAATTGGATTGTAAGGCAAGAGTGTATTGATGTTTGAAGAATGATTCTTGCCAACTGATACAACCATGTTCAAGCCATGTGCAGACCCCTCAAACCTTATTCAAAATGAGTGAATTTGGACTCTTTGGAAAGGTTAGATCAAGAGGAACAACTCTTATGTTGAACACTTTTCCATTTGGAACTTGTATCATGCTGAATTTTGAGGTGGAAGTTTGAAAATTTCAACATGTCAAAATATTTTCTAAGTGTTAAGCCATATGTTCAATTATTCCACCTTGGATAACTTTTCATGTGAGCTCCAAATGAGAAAAGTGTCTTCATAAAAGTTGTAGCCCTTTTAGAAACCTTCAAAATGGTCACTAATTTTACATAATTTGGATTTGAGATGAATGAGTTATGCATTTTTGAAGTTGAGGAAAATCACTTGTTCAATGGTATTGGTCCAAAATGACCTATAATGTATCCTCATATAACATGCTCATAAAAGTTGAATTAGTTCTTCCTCCAGACACAAAAGTTGAAGTAGACACCTTGAATTTGATTTTGAAACTTGGAAATCTTTCATATCATACAAATTGTGCAAGTTATGGCCTTGGGAAGTTGACTTTTAAATTAGGGTTTAGACAAAATGACCTATAATGTTTTAACATAAAAAGTGACTTTCCAAGCAAAATTAGCTCTAGACTGTTAATACCTTAGGATTGGAATTAATTTTGTAAAACAAATAATGTAATCATCTCTGTTGTTTTAATATGTTGGGTTGAAGAAGTTCAACATCTGGACCAACATGTCATGTACGATGTCACGACATCATTCCTGTGACATCGTACATGTGAAGAAAACTGAATGAATTAATTCAGTATATATTTTGGGATTAGTGAGGATATTTGGTGAATATCCTAACTCCCATGTGGAGGTCTCAAAGACTCAATCAGAAGATATATAGGCTCAAAATAAGGAGATATATATGGAGAGATTTTAGGATTAAAGACCTTGTTTGTAGCATAAATTTTCTGCTATATTTGTAACAGCAAAGAACAAGTTTACTGCGATTTCTGAAGGCCCAAATCCAGTTGGGTGATTAGGTTATAAATAGCTTAGTGTAACCTAGTTTTTGTAAGCCTCATAGAATGAAAATTTAGGGGTGTGTGTGAGGTAAACCTCCCAATCTGTGGGTAGGTTACCATGTGTTTCTCAGTGGTAAAAGCTGAGAGTATTTGTAACTCAAAGCCTGTAGGCAAGAGTGATTATGTTCTTGAATGAAGTTGTGAAGCAAGTTCAAGGTGTTTGAACATTACATTGTAGTTGTAGTGATAGGAATGGAAACTGGAGGTTTCTATCTAGGAGTTCCTATGTATAGATTGCATTGGGTAGGGATTAAGTGAAGAGTTGTAAATGGGGGAGTTTAACTCTGAATTAATACTGCTGATAGTGAATCTTCTTCCTGGCTTGGTAGCCCCCAGACGTAGGTCATGTTGGACTGAACTGGGTTAACAATTTCCTGTGTTTGTTTTCCTGCTGCATATGTTATAATCCTGTATGCCATAACTAAGCTTATATTTCAGTCTGCCTACCAAGATAATAACAGACCTGATACATAGCCTTCTGGTTGTATGTCAAACAGAATGTCGTGACATTCATCATTGACAGCATATACTGAACAATAGGCAGGTTGGCTTTTATGCTTCAGCTCAGTATATATTTAAGTCTGGTTTTCAAGTGAATACAGACTTGGCCAAAGGATCATTGTGAAGCTGTCAAACTGGATGTCTAGACAGTTGTTCATGTAGGCTGATACTGAACTAGAGACTGGTTGGTCTGTTACAGTACAGCAAATTTAGCACAGTCTGTTTCTCAAGAACATAACAGAATCAGCATGATGTATATGTTCTGAATGTCAAACTGAATGTTGTGACATTCATTCCTAACAGCATGTGCTAAAGTGTAGGATGATTAGTTTTTCTGTTTCAGTATTTTTCTCAGGCTATTCTTTAGGAATCCAACAGCTGAGCTAAAATCCAGGAAACCAAATACTACCCTACAATTAATGAACCTAACAAATAGCCTATTTGTTAGCAATCTAATAAGTGGTAATTAGATTAATGTATTCAACCTTTATTTCAGGAAATACAAGAAAAAGGCAAGCACACTGGAATAATGTAATAGATGATCAATATTAAGACATCGTGCAGATAACATGTGTAGGAAAACAACAGAAGTGAGAACGATGATTGATCTCTGCTGAGGTTGTATAATTGATGCACAGGACTAGGGGTTCCTTCATTCTAGGGTGACATAGAAGGAGATGTCGTGACATCTGTGAAAGCGTGCTTTAGTACAGGGTTTAATGTGTTAACTGTCTTGCTATGTTACAATGTTGGATCAGATGTCATGACTTGGAGTAGAACATCTGAATTCTGACTATGCTAGAATTTCAATTGGTATCAGAGCAGGCATCCTGTTCTGTTTCTGGATGAGATCCATGGCTGATACTTTCTGGTATCTGGCAAGAAGTTATGTTAGTACTGATGTTGGAACTTGTAGATGGTTCAGTGGTTTCCCTGAATGGTCCCTTGAAGTAGGTGGACGGACTATTCATGACAGGAACTGTGTGCACCTGCCTCTGGAGATTGGCAATTGGCCTTTGTGTGGGACAGTTGTGCAAGTATTGAATCATATTCAAACTTGGTATGCTCTTGGAGGCTATTCTGATGAAGTGTGTGTTCATTGGTTGAGTTGTATTATGATTTCCGCTGCATAATACCTGGCAAAACTCAAACTCTGATGTAGTTTCCCCTCATGTGGATGAAAGGCTGCTGCAATCAAGATTTCATCATAATCATCTGAAGATGTCAAAGATACCTGAGTCTCATCAAGTCCACTCTTCATGGTAAGAATCACCTGATCACTTATTCTTGTACTCTCCTTGGTAGTGTATATGAAGACCTTGAAGACCTTCGAGGAGGGTGTGTTTCAAGGAGGTTAAACTAATGTTCTATGTGATGTTAGAACATGTTGTTCAACAAGTATGAAGCTACTGGTTGAAGAGCAGATGTTTTTAGGAGTCAAACAAAGGAATACCTTGGTTTGAAACCTACTCCTGACCTGGAAGAGGAGACATCTGTGTGTGCTAAGTTGACAAGGGTAGGGTCAACTGTGTGTATGCTCAAGAAGGTCACTCTTAGAAGTATGATCTCTAGAAGTAGAGCTGGTTGAGATGTGACATTGTGCAATCCCTGCTGTGTGCCTTATTCCTGTAGATTGATCAGAAGTACTATATTGTGTTGGAAGACAAGTCCCCTGGATGTTAGAAGTCAATAAGGGGATAACCTGACTGCTATTTCATTTAAGAGGATTGGGACCATGAATCTTGTTATTCAAACACCACGATCTGAAGTGGCAATTCCTTCAGGGAGTGAGATGAAGATTCAGAGGTTGGTTGAGGTAGTATGCTCTGGCATTGCATATCTACTACTGACTGGTGTTGTTTTGCACTAGTACTTATGGTCAGCTGAAGTCTGATTGGTGTGATTGGAGTATGTATAGGTATAACTCATAGAGTTAGGTGCCACTGGTAGGGATGGAGTATGTCATGTTGAGACATGTCTGTACAATGCATGGATATTGGTGTGAAGTTTCCATGATTGTTAATTTGAAGGGGAGTTTTGGTTAACCTCCTCACATTTGGTCAGCCTAGGGTCTGGTTGGCTGTTGACCTGTGTCACATGGGTTCTGGCTGTTGTGTGACACATTTGCAAGGAAGAATTCATCTCTCTCATTCCTAAGGGTGAATTTAATCTGAGAAGATTTTCAAAACTGTTGAAGTGCTTGCAAGCAGAAGATATGACACTAGAAGAGTATTTTCAAAGTAGTCTTATGGTGGAAGTATCTGAAAGGAATATTGGGAAAGGATTTAAGATCAATGTCAACTTGTGCCAAGTACAAGTATTTAATTGATTATCCTTGGAGCTCAAGATAACTGATGTTATTAAAGATGTTGGAACATCTCTTCTTCAAGACCCTGTGCAGAATCACAGGAAGGATAGTATATTGGTTTATGATCTATCTCTTTGGTGGCAGCAAAAGCATATGATCCCTGAGAAGGTTTCCTGGCAAGAAACATGTTCAGCCTTGGTGTGTACAAGAAGAAGAAGATAGCAAACTCTTGATGGTGGTTACTTGGATCAGTTTATCTCTGATCTAAGTAAGGAAGTGCAGTGGCTAATGCACACTGTGAAGTTAAGAACAAGTGGCAGCACTCTTAACCTCATGGAAACAGCCTTGCTTTAGGAAGTGGAATCCCTGGTATAGCTGAAGGGTTAGTTTCTAACTAGTCCTTCTGAAGACTCATGCATCAGAGTGCCTGATGTCTTTGGAAAAGAAGCAGGAATTCATCAAGGTGTGAGATTGGATGACTTAACTGCAAACCTGCAGGATGGAGGTTGTTTACTCAAACTTGGTTCCACAATCAAGTCTATGAGAACATTGAACTCTTGTTCTGTGAAGGGAGGAAGTTCTTTCAAGTGGCAGAAGAAGGAGCTGAATTCAACAGCTAGATGTCAAAACACAATGTTGGGACATTTGGTTCAACATCAGATTCTTAGTTGGTGAAGTGGCACATCAACTTGAGATAGAAGGGTCTACAGGGTTGTAGATTGGATACTTCAAAAAGGACGTCCTCGCTGCAGTTCTTTGCAGTTGCTGGATAGAAAGGATGTTACATGTTCATGTCTTAGAAAATCTAAGTTTTGTTCAACATGTAGCTTGAAGTTCAAGTCTCACTTGGAAGGTCAGAATATCTTTGGGAGAGGTCTGATAGACGTGGAGAAGTCAAAGAATGCCATTTGACTTTTCACATGAGGATTCATGAAGGAGGTAATCAACCAGTGGCATTTGGTCTATCTCAGAAGTAAGTTCGAAGGATCAAGGTAATCAACATAGGGCAGCTGATTATTCTTGAGGAAAGACTGAGACAAATTACTTTTGAGCAGAAAAGTAGTAAGTTGAGGACAAAAGGAGATGTCTAACTATTCATCTCTTGGAGCTTGTGGTAGGAGTTCCAAGCTATCTATGGAAGATTATCTATTATAATGGGATGATAATGTATGTGTCCAAATTTGTGTCTGGCTCCTTTGGACTGAGCTGGTGACTCAGTGATATCTGAAAATTATCAGATGTTGTGCCTTGTTATGGTGTGAGGATGTCCTAACTAATGTTAGAACATTTTGTGAAGTGGTTTTCTGTTCTGGTTAGAAGAGAGATTGACACAGAGTGTGGATGTGTTCAGCCAATAGGGTTGAACAGGGGGTGTGCTCTTGAAGACATGAAGATGCGTCTTATGTTTTCCATTCATCAAGTGGTCTGGGTTCTCTTTGAATCAGGAAGTATGTGAAGGTCCAACTTTGGGATGTTGGATATGCCCATGTGTGATCTCCAAGTTTCAAGAGGAGAGTGGGTGGTTCATGACAGGGGGAGTTCTGGCTTTGTGCTGCAAGTAATCATCAAGCTTGTGGTCTATGTGGTCTCAGATAACTGAGTATGGCACCTTGTTAGGATGATGTGGTGTAAGTCAAGGCTGAGTGAGCAGAAGAATGTCTGACCTGATGTCATGACATTGTCATGGACATTGCTGTTAGTTCCTTATGAAGCTTAAAGTCATTAGGAATTATGGATGTGGTGTGTCTAATTCTGATAAATTAGAATAAGCCTGATGGTCACAGTTGTGTGGTACAGGGGGAGTAACCATCTACTGGTGTTTGTGATTTTGGCTTTAGTAGTACCAGATGTCAAGTCTCTACTGGAGGTATGAAAGTGGTCTTAGGAAATGCTGAATACTGGCAGAATGCAGGGAAAAGCCGCATGGAATGTTAAGACATCGCGTGCAACGTGTCTGACTGAATACATGGAATAGTCTCCATGCACTGGAACTGTTGTTTTGGAAAAGAAACAGTCAAGAGCTATAAAAGGTATTCAAAGATAGTCTGAGATTTTGTTGGTGATTCTCTGACTGTTTCTCAGCAAATATTAATGAATCTTGACCAAGCATTTATTCCTACCGTTAATTCCTAAGCACGGGCTGGACTATTTAAAGGATGTAATATCCCTCTTCTTCTCACAAGAGAAACACTTCATTCCCTCTGAATCATGGGGTATGTTAAGGTTTAGGCAAACTGCGCCTGGATCTGGTTTTGTGAGGGGTTCCTTTACAAATGTTTAGCTAAAAAGAGGGAGAGAAATATAGTCCTGAGGTTAAGAATGTACCAGAAGCAAGCTAACTGTGGTTGTGGTGGCAAACAGAAGCTGGGGTCAGGCATAAAATCCACCAACTGGGTATACCACTTGTGTCTTGTGATCTGAGTTAAGAAGACAGCTGTGCCTTGTGATCTGAGTTACATTGTCTATGTACTCAGCATTACATATTCTTCAGGAAGCTCTCCTGTTGAGGGGAAGGGTTCTGGTACAACTGATTCTTGTACCTCTACTTCCTCATGTACACCAACTTTGGTGTTTGTGGTGGTGGAGTCAATGACAGAGATGAAAAGCATACCCATATTGGGATGTTTTGTCCAGTGCAATGTTTATTTGTTTTAGCTAAAATTTGCCAAAGGGGGAGATTGTTAATACCTTAGGATTGGCATTAATTTTGTAAAACAAATAATGTAATCATCTCTGTTGTTTTAATATGTTGGGTTGAAGAAGTTCAACATCTGGACCAACATGTCATGTACGATGTCACGACATCATTCCTGTGACATCGTACATGTGAAGAAAACTGAATGAATTAATTCAGTATATATTCTGGGATTAGTGAGGATATTTGGTGAATATCCTAACTCCCATATGGAGGTCTCAAAGACTCAATCAGAAGATATATAGGCTCAAAATAAGGAGATATATATGGAGAGATTTTAGGATTGAAGACCTTGTTTGTAGCAGAAATTTTCTGCTGTATTTGTAACAGCAAAGAACAAGTTTGCTGCGATTTCTGAAGGCCCAAATCCAGTTGGGTGATTAGGTTATAAATAGCTTATTGTAACCTAGTTTTTGTAAGCCTCATAGAATGAAAATTTAGGGGTGTGTGTGAGGTAAACCTACCAATCTGTGGGTAGGTTACCATGTGTTTCTCAGTGGTAAAAGCTGAGAGTATTTGTAACTCAAAGCCTGTAGGCAAGAGTGATTATGTTCTTGAATGAAGCTGTGAAGCAAGTTCAAGGTGTTTGAACATTACATTGTAGTTGTAGTGATAGGAATGGAAACTGGAGGTTTCTATCTAGGAGTTCCTAGGTATAGATTGCATTGGGTAGGGATTAAGTGAAGAGTTGTAAACGGGGGAGTTTAACTCTGAATTAATACTGCTGATAGTGAATCTTCTTCCTGGCTTGGTAGCCCCCAGACGTAGGTCATGTTGGACTGAACTGGGTTAACAATTTCCTGTGTTTGTTTTCCTGCTGCATATGTTATAATCCCGTATGCCATAACTAAGCTTATATTTCAGTCTGCCTACCAAGATAATAACAGACCTGATACATAGCCTTCTGGTTGTATGTCAAACAAAATGTCGTGACATTCATCATCGACAGCATATACTGAACAATAGGCAGGTTGGCTTTTATGCTTCAGCTCAGTATATATTTAAGTCTGGTTTTCAAGTGAATACAGACTTGGCCAAAGGATCATTGTGAAGCTGTCAAACTGGATGTCTAGACAGTTGTTCATGTAGGCTGATACTGAACTAGAGACTGGTTGGTCTGTTACAGTACAACAAATTTAGCACAGTCTGTTTCTCAAGAACATAACAGAATCAGCATGATGTATATGTTCTGAATGTCAAACTGAATGTTGTGACATTCATTCCTAACAGCATGTGCTAAAGTGTAGGATGATTAGTTTTTTTGTTTCAGTATTTTTCTCAGGCTATTCTTTAGGAATCCAACAGCTGAGCTAAAATCCAGGAAACCAAATACTACCCTACAATTAATGAACCTAACAAATAGCCTATTTGTTAGCAATCTAATAAGTGGTAATTAGATTAATGTATTCAACCTTTATTTCAGGAAATACAAGAAAAAGGCAAGCACACTGGAATAATGTAATAGATGATCAATATTAAGACATCGTGCAGATAACATGTGTAGGAAAACAACAGAAGTGAGAACGATGATTGATCTCTGCTAAGGTTGTATAACTGATGCACAGGACTAGGGGTTCCTTCATTCTAGGGTGACATAGAAGGAGATGTCGTGACATCTGTGAAAGCGTGCTTTAGTACAGGGTTTAATGTGTTAACTGTCTTGCTATGTTACAATGTTGGATCAGATGTCATGACTTGGAGTAGAACATCTGAATTCTGACTACGCCAGAATTTCATAGACCTAAACATGAAAGTTGTTTGTAATGTCATTTAGAGTAACTTTTCTCTTGGAATAATTTTCATATAATGAAAATTGTAGGAGATAGGGTCTAGGGGAACCCAGTTTTGATCAGATGAACTCCTCTGGTCAACCACCATCAACCACCTTGCTAACTTGCAATTATCTTGACTTTTTGGACTCATGGGAGATCATATATGCATAAGATGATGAAATTTTAAGTTTCCCTTGAATTGATTTATCAATTGGTGAAGAAGCTTGGTGAAGAAGTTACTCAAGATACCCAGATGAACTAGGGTTTGCAAGGCAAACCAAATCCAAACTCTTGAAGAATTCTTGATCAAAATAACATGTAGAGATCAATGAGGACTCATATATGATTCCTAGATCCATTGTGTATCATTCCTTGGTTGAGCTCTTAACAATGAGGGTCTTAAACCCTAGATGTGGACTTGATAGATCAAAGGTGATCATTTGCCCTACCTACAAAAGAGTTAGACAAATGCAAAGACATATTTTTGGTATTTTGGTTAGTAAATGATAATAAAATAACAAGTATGATACAATCACATGGTACTTGGTGATCTCTCCCAAAACAAACCTAATGAAAGAGGGGTAAGGAGGATGCCAAGGTATGATCCCAATGCTAATGCATATGATGAGATAGCATGAGGGATCTTAGGGTCAAAATTGGGGTCTTACAATTACATGGTCGAGGACCACCTTCAAGGTTAGTCATTTAATTATTTATATGACATATTAACATTAAATTAGTTGTAGTTCATGTGATATATTACACGTTGGTGTTTAATATCTTGCATTACTATCTTTAACATTTAATGTCCCAACAGAATTCTTTGACATTTGTGACCCGGTTTGGGAATGCCAACATTGTCTTATTTGCATGTGGTATGGTGAAAGAAAGGAGAAATCGAGGAATGTAATGTCCTCGAATTTAAATGATGTTATCATGGAGGAAAGGTTAAACTACCCATGATTGATGACCCCCCATCATACTTCAAAAACTCCTTTTCGACCCTAAAATAGTTTATAAAAATAATTACCAAGCTAACACGAGGACTTATGATGGGATGTTCTCTTTCACCTCTCCTAGTATGAAATTTGACACCAAATTTACAAAGGGAGGTAGTCCTCCAACTCTGAGACTTCACGAACAAACCTGCCATAATATAGGGACGATGCTGCCAAAGATTAGTCAACCACCTAAGTATGCACAGTCATATATATTCGACATAGACAATGAAATTGAAAACCGGATGAAATGTTTCATGTATTTATTATGAATACTAACATTGTGCAACATGAATCCTATTATTACTATGTAGTTGACATTTTATTCTTTTTGGTTAATATATAAGGACAACAAACATATTGACAGAACAATTGTAACTAACCTGAGGTTAATGTTGGATCAAAATAATGCCCATGCAAAATCTTTTAGGATGGCACATGATATGCTTAAAATTCATAACGTGAAGGACTTAAAACTGAGACTAATTGACTGTCAAACTGACGGTAGGGTTTACAACAAGCCAACAATTTCTGAAGTTGATGCCCTTATTGTTGGTGACATTGATATTGGTACAAAAAGAGATATAAACACTCAAGAACATGGTGGAAATTTGCAAAGAATTAGTGAGTTTCATCCAAGCTATCTTGCTTTTCAATATCCATTACTATTCCCATATGGTGAGGATGGATACATAGCTAATATTCTCCATGCATACGAAGGCGGGGTTATAGAAACTAAAAGAAGTCGTCAAACAATAATGGAGTGGCTTTCATATAGATTGTAAAAACGAAAAACATGAGGCAAAAACTATTCTTTCTTCACGGAGACTATTTCAACAATTTTTGGTTGATGGTTACACGATGATGGAAACAGATAGGCTTAATTGGCTACGAAAAAATCAATCAAAATTGAGGGTTGGTAAATATCATAAACTGAAAGAATATGAGAACAACCCAAGTCATAATACAAATGCAAATATTGGAAAAAGAGTTGTTATGCCGTCAACATGTGTTGGCAGCAAAAGATACATGGATCAACTCTATTTCAACGGTATGGCTATTTCAAGTTCAGTGGGGTTCCCTAATTTGTTTTCGACATTCACATGTAATCCGAATTAATCAAAAATCACAAGAGAGTTGACAACAAACAATTTGAAACCTCATGATCATTCAAATATTATCTCAAGGGCGTTTAAAATTAAATTTAATGAATTTATGGTTGATATCACCCACAAACATATACTTGGAAATGTGTTGGCATATGAGTTTCCTATGTTGCCATATTCACGTTTCCAACATCATTTATTTTCTTTTTAATATGAATACATTATACAAGTTATCCCTAATACTTATGTTGTACATGTTGCATACAATTCACCTATTTTATATTCATATTATAACTATAAGCATTATGTAGAATGTTTCACTTCTACAACTTCACTAATATTTTGTTACATTTCATGATAGTTATATACATAATTGAGTTTCAAAAGAGAGGTTTTCCACATGCACATATTATTATTTTCCTACACCCTTAAAGTAAGTATCTCAATCCTTATGATATCGACAAAATCATATCCTGTGAAATTCCTAACCCCAACTTACATCCAAGACTTTATAATTTGGTGAAGAAACATGTGATGCATGACCCGTGTGGGTTGTCACGATTATCATCACCATGCATGCAGTGGTGGAGCCAGATAAAAAAATTTGGGATGACCGCTAACGTAAAATAAAGATTATAAATAAAATATAAATAGTATTTTAAATAAAAAATTAAAGTTAAAATAAATACAAAGTTAATTATTAAAAATTTAAATTACATGACTTAAAACTACCTTAAAGTAATGCTTTACGTGTTCCGAGTGACTTGAAATCGTCAATAATTAACTCTGAACTAATGCTTGCACTAATCTCCCTTTCAATATATACTGTCATGCTATCTCCAAGAAACCCTTCATCCATCTTGTTTCTCAACTTAGTCTTAATAATTTTCATTGCTGAAAAAGACCTCTCAGTTGTGGCCGTAGAAACGGGAAGAATCATGATAAGACGAAGTAGTCTATCAATCAAGAAGTAAGTTTCAGTCTGTCCATATGCAACCAAACATGAACATAGTTCTTGAATAGTTGATAAATTATTCAAGTTTGATGCTTGACGAGCAACAAATAGAAAATGTTGGAGTTGAAATTGCAAATTCTTCTTCTCTTGATCACTAAAATCCATAGGATAATATTTTTCAACTAAAGAACAAATAGTATCAATGCTAAAAGCTTTATATCCATCCTTAGGAGATAAAGAACAAGAAAGAGTTAACAAATCCATTGCTTGCTCACTGAATCTGCTATTCAACTATTGTAACTGTTTGTCAATGGTAGTGAAAAAGATTTTAACTTTAAAGTAATGTTGAATTGTGACTTGATTCTCTTCAAGACGGGAGCGTCCAAATCTTGTTGTTGAATGAACATCATTAAGATCAGGAATCTCAATACCATGCTTTTCACAAAAAGATACCACTTTAGTAAACAATATATCCCAACCATTTTCTCTCAAACCTTGAATAAGATGTTTTGTTGAACGAACCAAGTTCATAGCATTAACTACATCTTGATTTTTTTTGTAAGGCTTGACAAAGCATATCTGTTATTCCCATGATTTCTTTCATCAAGTGCAAAATAAGTATAAAATCAAATGCCTTAAAGTAATTGTAACAACTATCTGTATCCCCACGTGTAGCATAACTCCCTCTATCTTTTGCAATTTTTTTAAAAACTAAACAAGTTGCTTCATACATGTTTATCAAGCTAGAAATTAAATCGTAATGTGATCCCCAACGAGTATCTCCAGCTCATTTCAATGTACCAACTTGATTTGCACCTTTACTAGTTACAATCTCATCAATCTCTAACAAATAAGCAATTTCTTCTAATTGGGCAACTTGTAACTCATCATGACGCTTTGTAGAAGAACAAACAACATTCACAATAAAGATCAGCTTCTCAAAAAATTTATGAACAGGTTTGACTTCTCTTGATGATGTAACTAATGCAAATTGCAATCGATGAGCAAAATAATGAACATAGAATGCATAAGGACAATCCTTCATAAAGAGGGCTTGTAAACCATTCCATTCTCCTCTCATATTGCTAGCACCATCATACCCTTAGCCATAAATGTTAGAAACATCAAGGTTATGTCGAGAAAGTATATCACATATTGCTTCCTTGAGAGTTAAAGATGTGGTGTCTTTAACATGTGTCACATCAAAAAATCTCTCTTGTATTAAACCAACTTTATCAACAAATCTTAATACAAGAGCCATTTGTTCCTTTTTTGACTCATCACGAGCTTCATCAACAACGACACAAAATTTGGAATCACCAATTTCCTCACGAATACTCTTTTTCACCCTACTAGAAAGAATTTGCAAGAGCTCTTTTTGAATTTGATGTGAAGTATACTTGCAATTTTGTGGAGCATTTTCCAACACAACTTTTACAACTTCATCATTGTAGGATGCTAAAAGTTTCAATAACTCAATAAAGTTACCTTGATTTCTTGATTTGCTACTTTCGTCGTGACCCCTAAAAGCACAAGCTTGTAGTGTTAACCAACGAACAGTGTCAATTGAAGTCTTGAGTCGTAACCGATTATTCATTCTTTGACTTGAACTTTGCACTTGAATAACATTTCTAATATGACCATCTTGATTCAACAAGTCTTGACAAGCTTTCATTGCATTGTTGTGTGGTGAGCAAGGATCCTTCCCTATGTGTTTAAGAAAGGAACAATGTTTTCCATTCCTAACTTTCTTCCAATTTCTAAAACCCATAGAAATAAAGACAAGTGATCCGGGACATCGACTTAGTTTTTTGCTAAAAAGGTAACATGGTAAGCAATATGCAGCATCTTCAGATGGTGAATATTCTAACCATGATGGAAATATGCTAAACCAAGTATGTTGAAACCTTCTCGGATGATCCTCATTACCGGACAAAGGATAGTTTTCTAAATGAATTTGATATGGACCCCATTTTAGATAACCTCTTCGTATTGCATCCACTTGATTTGGTGGATATTGCCAAATCGGAGGACGCTTTCCAGGATCGCGTTCCAAAGAATTTTCAAAACCATGATGCTCTTCAATTGTTGGATTCTCAAGAACTATTTCAGATTCGGATGTCGGGATTATAATTTCTTCATTTCTCTCTTCTCTTTCAATTTCACATGTTTTCCTTTTGAAAAAAGAATCAATTTTCCTATTATTCATCTTTACTCTTCCTATAATATCATATCAGATCCAAAAATCAATTTAGAGAACATAAAAATTAAAAGAGAAAAAAATTAATAAACTTAATTAATCAACTTTAATCCGTTTTCAAATACCAGTAACTTCACTATTAGAAATTAGCAGCAACAATGATTAAATAAACCTTATTACAGTGTATAACTATATTTGTAAATTACAGTGTTATGAATTGGCTTAATAAACCTCATATAGATTATTTTGACAAATCAATAAAGAAGAACCCTAAAAATCTCAAAAACACAAATCAAGCAATCACTTTAATTTGTTATTTTTTATAAAAGAAGAATGAATGAAGTTTTTTACCTATTAGATGCCGATCACTTTAATCTGTTCCGATTCCGGTGCCGGTAGCAAACTCATATGAGAAAGAAAAGAAATGTATGAGCTTTTTACTTTATCTGTATTTTAACCTAACTTTGAATGAAAAATAAAAAATAAAAAATAATTTTAATTTAAAATTGGATGTTTTAGTAATTTAATATATATGAATTAAAAAATAAATAAAAAGTTGAGGGGTGGCCGTGACCTTCCCACGTCCCCCCTCAGTTCCGCCACTGCATGCATGAAAAATAGAAAATGTTCAAAATTCTTTCCCAAAAAATTCAATGAAACAACCATTGTTGACCAAAAAGGTTTCCCTCGATATAAAAGAAGGGCTAACACACACAAAATTGTCAAGAATGGAGTATCTCTTGATAACAGACATGTTATGCCTTACAACACAAGATTGTTGTTAAAGTTTTAGGCTCATATCAACATGGAATGGCGCAATTAATGTTAATCCATTAAGTACTTATTCAAATACATTAATAAGGGTTATGATAGAATAACTGCTTCTATTGTCCAACCAAAAGGAGGAAGTTCAACTTCGGGTGCTGTGTGTGATGAAATTCAATAATATCTTGATTGTCGTTACATTTCACCAAGTGAGGCATTGTTGGAGAATTTTCTCTTTCAAGATTTATGCAAGAAAACATGCAGTCGAACATATGTTTTACCATTGGATTGGAGAGAAGCCTGTATTTTTTGCAGAGCATGCCACAATGGAAAATATACTAGAAAAAGCAAGTGTAATTGAATCCATGTTTACAACATGGTTAATTGCCAATGAAAAGTATGAAGAGGCAAAAACCCTTACATATGGTCAATTTTTTATAAAGTTTGTTTATGACAAGAAAAGTAGATGTTGGAAACCAAGGAAGAAAGGTTATACCATCAGACGATTAATATGGGTTCCACCAACTACCGATGAATTATTTTATTTGAGAATGATGCTCAATGTAGTTAAAGGCCCAATAACTTACGAAGACATACATAAGGTTGGAGGAACACAATATTTTAGCTTTAGAGATGCATGTTTTGCAATGTGGTTTCTTGAGGATGACAAAGAATTTATTTTGGCCATCGAGGAAGCAAGTGAATGAGGTTCAAGACAATTTTTGAGGGAACTATTTGTCATTATGTTATTGTCTGATACAATAAATAGACCAAGTCATGTATGGAATAGTACTTAGACATGACTATCAGATGGTATATTGTATGAACAACGACTTTTGTCTTGCAATCTAGGTACATATTCACATAACTCTTTAGTATTGATTATTGTATTTATTTTATGTATCATATAAGATGTATTTATGATGAAGCATAAAATTATGTTCTCTTACTATAGAACTTAGTTTGAATGATGAAGAACAACAAAATTTGACTTTAGTTGAAATTGAAAAGATTTTGCAAGCTAATCGATGTACTTTGAAGGATTTCCGTCCTATTCCATATCCAAATGGTTATGTTTTGGAACAACTTCGTAATTGCTTGATTTACGACAAACGAAATTATGACGTTGCTACACTTTAATCAAATTTTGCTAAGTTGTATGCATCACTCACAGGTTGTTACTTTATATTATAGATAAATGGATACTTTAATTAGTTTTACATCGGTGTTGATTTATTTGCACTGTTGTGCAACATTAAACAATAACTACATAATTGTTTCTGAACTTAATTTTTTTAATTGGCCATGTTGTTTAACTTCATACACATTTCGTCATTTGATGTAAAACTTACAAAAGTGTACGTGATTTTAGTTGAACTTTTTGTTTATGAAATTGGTAACATTTCGTTATATTGTCATTGTAGATGAACAAAACACCATCTTTGGCAAAATCATCAATGTTGTCACCAACCAAAAGGGGGGCGTTTGTTTTCCTGCATGGCCATGGCGGAACCGGAAAAACATTTATGTGGCGAACCCTTGCAAGTTATTTGAGATCAAAGCATCAAATTGTCATTACCATTGCATCAAGCGGAATTGCTGCACTTTTTCTCCCAGGTGGGAGAGCTGCACATTCAATTTTGAAAATACCAGTTCCAACTTTTGACAACTCTCTTTGCAACATCAAACCTAAGGATGACCTTGCAGAAATGTTAAGGCATACACAATTAATAATTTGGGATGAAGCACCCATGGCTTATAAACATTTTTTTGAGGCAGTTGATAGATCACTTAGAGATATTATGAGTAACCATTCAAATTCCGATTCCATTTTCGGTGGTAAGGTTATTGTATTTGGTGGTGATTTTAGGCAAATTCTTCTTGTTCTACCTAGAGGAACCCGTTCTGATATTATACACGGGTCATTAAATGCTTCATACATTTGGAATAAATTTGAGGTACTTACGTTGACAAAAAACATGTGACTTCGAAGTGGTACATACCCAATTGAATGTCTTGAAATAGAACAATTTTCAAAATGGTTACTCAAATTTGGGGAAGGAAAAATATCTGAACCAAATGATGGATGTGCAAAAATTAATATTCCTTATGCAATTTTAATATTAAGCTTTGATGACCCAATCAAGGCTACTGTTGACAGTACCTATCTGAGTTTTTTGGATAATTACTAATCATACAACTACCTCAGAAGTCGAGCTAGTTTGGCTGCAACCATTGAAATTGTAGATAACATCAATGATCATGTTCTTGAAAGAATTCCAGGTACTTATTCATATGTATCACATTAATGTTATTATTTCATGTAAATGATCTCATTTCATATTACATTGATATTTTTTTAAAGGTGATTCAAGAGACTACTATAGTTCCAACTCAATTGATAGATCTGAAATACATGACATGGACATCATTGAATTGGTTACTCCATAATTTCTCGGCTCTCTAAGAATATCAGGATTACCATGACATCACATTAAATTGAAGATTGGAACACCTATAACTCTAATGAGGAACCTTTTATCAATCAGAGGGTTTGTGTAACGGTACATGTTTAATTGTTACTAATACGGCTAACCATGTACTTGAAGCAAGGATAATAGATGGTAAAGGTCATGGGAACCTCATTTACATCCCACATATGGATATGTCTCCTTCACAATCTTCGTGACCCTTTAAATTAAATCGAAGACAATTCCCAGTTATTATCTCATATGCAATGACAATCAATAAATCTCAAGGTCAATCACTTGATTGGGTTGGATTATATTTTCCACGAGATGTTTTTAGTCACGGTAAAACTTATGTTGCAATTTCAAGAGTGACTTCAAAAAAAGTATCAAGATTTTGATACATGACGAACACATTCAAGTCAAAGAACACGGTAAAATGTTTTTTATAAAGAAGTCTTCCACAATCTTTAACAGGTGCATAACAACACTTTTTTAACTCTACCGTTTATTTTTAACCAACTTTCTTCATAACTTGTCATATAAGCCTTATGAAGTGATAATAGTTTTCATATTACTCCTTCATGCAGATTCCACATTCGCCACACAGTTGCAGAAGTGGCCAATACTAAATTTGTAATGTGGACATTTACCCAACTGCAACTTCTTTCATTCCGTTGTTAATTTTAGTTATATGGTTATCCTTATTTTATGTTTGTAATGGTATGAAATTTGTTACATTATTAGTTGGTTTGTGGTGTTATCTACGATTATTTTACATTATATGGTTTTCCTAATTTATACAAATATGTTATACTTTCATTGTTACATTTCGTTTTGCCTCATAAATTTATGAAATAGTATTGTATTATTGATTGGTACCGTTAACTACAATTTCATTCATTTAGCAACAACTGAAATGATACTTTCCTTACACACAAAACCATATATTCCTGACAATAAACTCTCTTAAATCAATTATGCATCTACTAAAGCACATCTCATTTATTACTCTACTCCTACTTTCCTATCTATGTGAATATATTAAAACCTATTTCCTTGTATAATGTAATCTATGTTATCATTTTACCTTTGTATATGGACTATTCCAATATTTTAATTTTTCACATCAGATTGACTATACACCACATTCACATGCTTATAACATCAACAATTATCCTTTAACTCTGTCACACCTGTCTAATCAGTTATACATTACAACCACGATGCAAACCTTTTATACTTTTTATTTTATTCACTATACACTCACTACGATAACTTGCTTCTTTACTCAATCCAAAAACAATCACTACACCAACTTGCTTATCTACTCAAACCTGTCATGGTTACTATTTTCAATTTATACGTTATATCTCTTAATTTGTCAACTCTCATTCCAAGTATTCTTAACAATGTTTTATATGGAAAAACACACCATAAACATTCATACAATTAAAACACAAATATTATATTATCCCTGAAATATCCAAAACATTACATACATCCCACACTTTAAAACATACCAAACTATCATAGTACTTTACTTCCATACTATCATAACACTACTGCTAAAGATAATCTTCATCAAAACATATTACTACAACATTAAAAAAACTTCATCAAAACACCACTATTAACATATAATTTAAACGGTCTCCTGTAAATTACTTCAATGGTTCAGCAAAGAAACATACATTGTTTCGGGAGATAAACTATCTATGGAGAATCCAAGCTTATCACTTCTTCCGACCTTCTTGGTTTTAGCAAACTCGTACCAGTCACTTCCTATAAATTTATCTTTTTTTCACCACCTTGTCGTTACGCTTTGCACAATGGACCTTTCCATAATAGCTCATTCTAGTTTCTTCATCAACAATCTCTATTACTTTTTGGTTCCAAAATAGACATTTCATGGTGACCTCTCTAGGAAAATTCTGTGCATGTAAATATTACTACCAATTAATATCAATATCAATGGGTATCAACATAATCAAAAAGTGTATAAAATGAGTTACATTATCTTACCATAACATTTTTTCGTGCCTTATAACCATAACTGATATCTTTTTCCCAGTAATATGTTTCCTCTCTGTCATCTTCCTCTTTATCTTCCACATCTTCATCATCAGACTTTTCAGCATCAGAGTCTTCAACATCCAAATCAGAACTACTACTATGATGCTCCAATTTAGGATCCAGGAAAGCCTCCCACAACCTCTTTTGTACTTTCTTCCCTTCATCCTCATCTGCTTTAGATAACTTGCCATCCCTTCATAATATTAACATTTATAAATTCATTTACAAAACTTATAACTACTCAATGTAGTGTTTTACACATTATATACGCATACATCACTGTAGTTAACATCATATATAACATTTTTAAATAACTACAAACATAACAACCACACATGCAACAACATAAACAACACAATTTCAAATTTTTTCTACTTCCAATTCAACTAACATAACATTCAAACACTTAACATGTTACCTTCGATTCTTTTTTCCGGATATCTCAGCACGCCTTGAAGTTTCATCGATGACTTTTTTTGGGACCACCAACTGGTTCCTTCACAACCTTCATTGTATCACCCACCCCAGGTTTTGCAACTGCATGTTCTTTTCCTTTACGTTTCTTTGTTAAACACGCATTCACGATTGCGTCATCATTCACACCTAAAGCTTCACGGTAAATGTTGTCAAGTTATTCTTGAATCCAGTCATTCTTCTAGTCCGATTTCGACGGTAACCTGCAAAATAAACATTGTTAAGCTTACACTTCTTCAATCCATTACACCGACTAATAATACGTGAACATGCACCCATACCGGTTTGAGATACCACTCACTTTCTCTTCAGCCATTGTTGCAACACTTGGACCTCTCTGCATTCCTTCAACTTTTGCGCTTAACGCATTCCTTGTATTTCCAAAACAAAACCCTATTTTCCTTATATACGAAATGATATGGGCCAACTTGCTATCAATACCCATCCTGATGATTTCACGTTTTTTTATTAGATTTTTATGTACATTCAATTTTTCATTTGTTTTATTAATATGTTATAATTTAATTCATCATTCAATTTTATTAATAGAAACATTCTTTACATCAATTTCATTAGTTTAAATAATTTAATAACTCAACTTACTTTTTTAAGACAACTTTTTTTCCTAGCTCAATGCATTTTTTTTTCTTTTTCTCGAACATCATTTTTTAAAATTCTTTTTAAATTATTCTATTACTTATTTTCAATTTTAAAAATTTCATTTAATCAATTGTGTATTCCACTATAAAATCTCTTCTTATTCAATATGAATAACAATTAACCTTTTATAAATTATATCCCACTAACATTCCACCCCATGCATACACACATGTTTGTTACTAGTTCAAATATTTTTTTCTTTGCAAGAGTGCTTATTTTTTTTTATGAATTTGAATGGTTGTTTATGATGCGTTAGAATTTCAAATTTTGGTTGGTATGAGCGGGTGTTGTACCAATAAATTTTGACTCAAATAGTCATTTGATCCATTTAAGTTGACATTTTATTTTATTTTTTGTCTCCGTATTTTTTTTGGATAAATCCTTAAATGCTTAATTCTATTTGATTTTAATCCCAAAAATTAAAATCCAAATTTCCTACTAATTTAATTTCAAAAACTAATATCAAAATAATTTTAACATTAAAATATTATTTAAAAATAAAATATAAAAATTAAAAACACGACAACTACCCATTAACCATTTAACCCATAATTTTCTATTAATTAATTAGAACTAATAATTTATTAATTTGTTGCTCAATAATTTTTATTTAATAATTAATTAGCATAAGCGAAGTAATAATTAGCATCAGCAATTTTTTTTACTAATTTGCCTTTTTTTTTTAAAACGAAATGAATCAATTTTATTAAAGAGAAAACGGATAGCATTACTATTAAATTCTTTATTAAAAAAAACCTTTATTCAAAAAGAAGAAAAAAAAAATCAGTTCCAGTGTATTTTTGGAGCTGTTGTCAGAAAAGAAAAAAAACAATGGCGCTTCTCAATTGAGAGTGAAGTCTCTTTCCAACTCAACCAAAATTCAAATCTCTTTCACTTCAAATTTCTTCGTCGTTCTTCTCCACAAACGATAATAGGGTTACTTCTCAACACACAACAATGTTGCACGAGCTTCTCTTAGCGTTATTGGGTTACACCGGCGACCTAATCATCGACCGGAGAGACAATCTCTCCGCCGTTACTCCAATCTCCGACGAATGCACTTTTAAACTCGCTCCCGACATTTCCTTTATCGATCCCAGTGACAGGTTCGTTCAATTTTTTGTTTATTTTTCTAAAACCCCAAAATGTTTTGTTTGCATTGTAATTTTTTTTAATAAATTTCTTGTGGTTTCAATTTTGGAGTGAATTGTGTTGATTTCAGGGAACTTATTGAGAGGATAATCACTTTAGGGTTTTATTATAGAGAGTTAGAGCGTTTTTCAGCCAAGTCTAGGAATTTAAACTGGATAAGGTCTGAAAATGCTAAGCTTTTGGAGAATAAGGAGAAGCCTAGTGTTTACCGGAGAGCTCTTGCTAATGGCATTGTTGAGATACTCTCGGTTTATACGTCTTCGATTCTACATATGGAACAATTGTTGTTGTCTGAAACCATGCCCATTTTGGCAACCGTTACTCAAGGCCTTAACAAGGTTAAATTTCTATGTTCCATTGTTCCCTTTTTTTATGTTTAGTTTGACTCTGACTTTGTATTCTGTTTTCTTTTGTGTGTTTGTAGTTTTTTACCCTTTTGCCACCTTTGTATGAGCTCATCCTAGAGATTGAGCGCGGTGATATTCGTGGTGGTCAGCTTCTTAATCTTTTGCATAAAAAATGCCATTGTGGAGTTCCTGAATTACAAACTTGTATACAGAGGTGTGCAGTTTTTTTCATGCGTTATATTTTCGGCGTTGTTAAGATGCTTGTTATGTCATTTCCAAGTGTATGATATGTATATATTTTGATGCTAAGTTAGATTGTTAGTCAATAAGTACTTACTGTTTTTAATCATGAATTTTTTTTAATGCTAGTAGCTACCAAAGTTTTTAATATAGAAAGAGAATTATAGGCATGGATAATGGAAAAATTGAAAATGGTCATGTTGGGTTCGCTTGCGTGTTAATGATGAATTTCTTGTAAGAACCTATTTGTTTATTATGCTTCTATTGGTCTCTAGGGTGCTTAGGCATTTGGATCGATTTTTGGATTATGCTTTCTGCTAACTGTTATTTTCTTTTTGGGTTGTTATTGTCCAAAGCTTAGGCTTCTCTGGCATGGGCATCAGGTCATGTATAATCAGCTTGCATCATGGATGGTTTATGGGATTCTTGAAGACCGGCAGGGGGAGTTTTTCATTAGTAGGTAATTTAAATATTAAATTTTAGTTTGCATGCCGTTGATATGCATGGCTTTATTTTTATGCATGTCTTGTATTGCGTCACAACTATAGGTGTACCCTGATGACACGGGGTCCTATAACTTGTATAGCAAGTATGGTGAATTGGTGATTATAAAAAGAATTATTTTTCCATTTAATATCCGTGAGCTCAAAATCTTGTGAAGGTGATAGAATTAGTGGGCCTTATGAAAATGAGATTGCTGCAGTTAGGCCCTAGCCAGCTGTGTGGAGAGTTTACACCCGTAGGGGAAAGACAAATCTGGAAGGAGAAGTTAGTTAGTGACATGGCACACAATTTCAGGTAAACTTGTTAGTATGGGGAATAGTGTGAGGAGAAGGCAGAGGATAGGCATGCATGACTATTGCTATTATTGTAGTAGGAAAAGAATTCATTCTCTGGAAGAGCAATTGCTTTGGTTCATGCTTGTAACTGCATCCTTCTCTTTCCTTTAATCAAATAACCTCCATTCAGTTCATTCATACTTTACTGTTCTATTACTTCATTTTCTGTGAGTTCCATCATTGGTTCGACTTGTCGGATCCTCGAGAGGTGCTAGCCATTCCATGTTCATGCTACCAAAGATGACAAATCAAATGGATTCAATAGAAGCAAGACTTGCAATGGTGGAGGGCTCCGCGCGTCACAAGCTGAGGGAGTTTCGAGAGATGATGGTGGGGGACTTTCGTGTGAGGATGATGACTGAGTTTGCTAAGATGAAGGAGCGATAATCATCGGACCGTGTGGAACAACTGTCATTCTCGGAGGGTCAATGACAGTATAAAATGGTGATGAAGAAAGCGGGGTTGCGTCATTCGATAATGAAGATCCTAAAGAGTGGATTTCGTGTGTTGTATTTTAAGTCCAATGAATGTCGGTAGAGGGGAAGATCAGATTGGCGAAGTTGAGCATGGATGGTGCGGCGATTCACCGGTTCAACTTGTTGCATGAAATAGAGGACAATCTTGCATGGCTGCCTCCAATACGTGATACGACTCACTCCATTGAGTTACACAAAGACGCGGGGTCGGTGAGTGTTTCACCGTGTCGGTTTCCCCATCACCACAAAGAGGAGATTGAAAAACATGTGCAAGACATGCTGAGCCAAGGTATAATTAGAAACAACAAGTTCTTTTTCTAGTCCCATTATTTTAGTAAAGAAGAAGGATATGTCATGGAGAATGTGTGTTGACTATAGAGAATTAATTAAGGTTACAGTGGTAGATAAATACCCTATACAGATGATAGAGGAGCTGTTGGATGAATTATACACGGGTATGGGGTATTTTGAAGAAGTGTGCTTTTGGGGCTAGACATGTTGAGTATTTGGGGCATAAAATGTCAGACAGAACATGGTGTGGCAGTAGATCCTGCCAAAGTGAAGAGTGCGATGGAGTGGAAGGTTCCTCACAATGTGAAGGGGGTGCTACAATTTTTGGGACTACCCGGATATAATCGAAAGTTTATCGTGGGGTATGGAAAAATAACAAAGCCTCTTACCGAATTGACCAAGAAAAAGGGGTTTCAATGGGGACCTGAAGCTATGGAAGCATTCAAAGAGCTAATCAGATAAAAAGAGTAATGGCTAAAGCTCTGGTGTTGACACTACTTCATTTTTCTCAACCATATGAGATTAAGTGTGTGATGCATACGGGAAAGGAATTGGGGAAGTTTTGATGCAGAAGAAAAAAACCCATTACTTGTTTCAGTAAGGCTCTGTTGAAGAGTAACTTGAGCAAACCAGCTTATGAGAAAGAATTGACGGCTCTTGTTTTAGCGCTGCAACATTGGCATCCTTACTTGTTAGACTGGAAATTTGTGGTATACTCAGACCAGAAAAGTCTTTGCCACTTATGCAGCCATGGATCACTACAGCAGACCAGCAGAGTTGGATAGCCAAACTATTGGGCCACAACTTCGAGGTTGTGTATAAACCACGTCTGAAAAATAAGGCAAGCGGATGCATTGTCTAGGAAGTCTGAAGATGCGAAATTAACAGCATTAACATCGATCCCGATTTGGCTGCATGAGTCCCAGGTGCAACAAGAGGTGTTGACAGATCCTGTCCTCAAGGATATTATGCTGGAACAGCAGTAAGATCCTGCTGCTCGACTCGGATTCGGCTTGAAACAAGGGGTGCTGTTTTACCAAGGCAAATTAGTTCTTTCAGCACAGTCCTTTTTGTATTCCCTTGGTGTTGAAAGAGTTCCATTCCTCTCCAAATGGTGGCAATTTGGGGTTTCTACAAACGTACCGAAGAATTGCAAGTAACCTTTATTGAATACATAAAACGAAAACAAAAACCTTGCAAGAATTTGTTTTTGCGATGTGTGCAACGACAAAACTATGCAGCACCACCGATGTGTCTGCTGCAACTCCTTCCAATTCATGAGAGAATTCGGGATGACATTTCAATGGACTATATGGTCACTTAATACCATTGAAGCACCCATCTACAGCAAGAAGAGTGGCAGAGGTGGTTGCTAAGGAAGGTGTACGCCTACATGGAGTTCCTCAACCCATAGTGAGTGACCGGGATCCTATATTTGTTAGTTTGTTTTGGAAGGAGCTGTTTTGTTTATTACAGGGGACTGTCCTAGAGAAGAATCTGGAAGAAGTTAAGCTATATGACACACAATTTCACGAAAAGTTGATAGAGCATGAGGAATATAGTGTGAGGAGAGAGTAGGCATGCATGATTATTCTATTATTGTAGTATGAGAATTCATTCTCTGGAGGCGCAATTGTTCTTGTTCATGCTTGTAACTGCATCCCCTTCTTTCCATTAATCTAATAACCTCCGTTCAATCCATTCAAATTTTACTGCTCTATCACTTCATTTTCTGAGTTCCATCAGAAGGCCTTTAATAAAATAATTCTATACTTGTTTAATCATGCTACTGAATTGGATATAATTAATTTGATATCATTTAAAATCGGAAGTTATCCAAATGAATACCCTTATAATTTTTAATAACTTATGTTAAATCTCAAGGGACCAATAATTAACATTATCGTTATCTATCGAAGCCATGTAAATCTAAGGCTACGATTCTAAGAGTGGAAGAAACTGAAAATTGAAATTAAAACAAATTGATTTAGTGAATATCAGAGAGACCAGAATGTAATTTCCAGTGTACCTCTGGGACTCAGATAAGTTTAGGCGCTTATTATAAGGTTAAAAACAATTTTTGGAGGAAATATAAATTTAAATACACAAAATTCACTCTCGCGCATCCCGTGTCATGTTTCGAAACCGTAAAAGTCATGTTGTCGCTCCACAAGTTACAATTTCAAAACAAGTTTTGAAAATAAATAAGTCCTAATTAATAACTAAAGTGTTGTCGCGGTTTTTAGAAATTAAAAATCTAAATTTCAGGGTCGGACACCGGTCTCACACCGTCGCGCTATTGACCGGTATCTTAGTGCTTTCACTGTCGCACAAAACTTTTTAATCTTTTTAGAATAAAATTTAGAACCGAAAAACGAATTAATATTAATATATAGCCCCTATTAATTTTTCCAACTCCCCTCGGAACGACGGTCCTCATATTCCAGACTCTAATGGTTTAGCTGGACATATTGGAAACAAACAACATACAGTTTATTAACCTCATAACAGAACTGTAAAAAACACACACACACATATATATATATATATATATATATATATATATATAATATATATATATATATATATATATATATTATATATATATTATATATATATATATATATATTCCAAGCAGTCGCCGCAAATATACATATAAGAATTCTAAAACAAACAGTAACTTAAAAACTAATAAAATAAAAACCTGCTCCAATGGAGTGTTTATTCGGGAAAAATTTCGAGCAAAAATTCCAAGAAAATAATGCCGGCAAGCTTACAATACGAACGACTTGAATACAGTAAACAATCCTCCAAATTCCTAGCCTAATGTGCACTTATCACTCGATGTAAACAATAAACACTTTTACAAAGTAATTTTTCTGCTTAATTCTGAACTAGGGAAACTTGGATATCATGCATTTATGCATTGTTGTGAGGGACCAAATAGCTCTCTTTTGTCGGATTTTCCAAAGTCTCGTCGTCCTAGCCTCTCCTCTCATCACAACCTATATACTTTTGAATCGAACCGAGCTTTCTAAGTCTTTTCAAAATTTATGTTATGGCTCAAGAAATTAGTATATTCAATCATACGCGGAAAATCACGCATAAATGACTCGACAATACATGCAATGACTCAACTAACGATTAAACTAACAATTAAAATGAAATCCTAACAACATGAAATAAATAACAGAAATATAAATCTAATTAGAAAGCGATAAATGAAAGCTAGTAAAGTTTCTCCTCCACACTTAAATCAAACATTGTCCCCAATGCTTCGATATAAGGTGAAAAAGGAAAGAGAAAACCTGTGCGCAGTGCTCAGTGACGACCTTGGCCTCTAAATCCATCCCTACCACGCTGAGGGTGTGGCACGAGTATATGCTGCATGTACTCTACCAAATCGTCCATCCCAACCCGCACTCCTGCCATCTGCTCGATCAGGTCTGTCATGTTATGCTCGGTTCCTGATCAATATCTTGTCGAGAGCATGGCTCGTCGAAACAGTCTGTCGTAATGTCGTTGCTGAGCGCCATCATCATTGGTTATGAACTGGATGTCAAAGTAATTAATCTCGAACTTGTCTTGATGCATCATTATGTGAAAAATGATAGATACCCCAAATTCGGATTCCGGGAGGAGGGGGAAAAGTTTGGATTTTGTTAAGTGGAGGTGAAAGAGGGTGGAATGGGCATTCTGGAACAGTTTACGGTTTGTGATTTGAGTGAGAAATGAGGAAGTTATTGGAGTTTTTGTGAGAGCTCTAATGCTTTTATGGAAGAAAGTGGTGGAAGAAAGAAGGAGATAAAGTTTGAAAAAGTGGAGGGAGAGTAGTAATGGTATGGTTTTAATGATTAGTGAGAATGCTTTTTGTGATAAATGGGTGGAAATTCCGAATTTGGTGTATAAATGGGTATTAAGTTTGAACAAAATGGTCAAAATTATCAAAATATGCTCATTGCAGGTTTCTGCTGTCGCTGACGGACGTCAGCCTACTAGCGGTCTAACCGTTAGGCATGCAGAAGAGGCTGACGGTCCTCAGCAGCGTGACGGTCTAACCGTCAGGCTTCTGAAGCTCAATTTTTTGAATTTTTTTGAATTTTTCCATTTCTATCCTCTTCTGGTCCCGCACTTAATACCTAGTCACTTGTTAATGAAAGCAAAACATAAAATGGAAAAAACGTAACATTAAAAACATTAGAAACCGTGGGTTGCCTCCCACGCAGCGCTACGTTTAACGTCGGTAAGCTCGACTAACAAATGATAATTCAGTAGCAATAAAATGAAATCCTATATTAAAAAGCGATGGAAATCTTAAATTAGAAAACAAAACGAAATCCTAATCTAGAAAAATAGGAAATCATTCCTCCCCTACACTTAAACAAAGTATTGTCCTCAATGTTCAAGGGCAGTAAACCAAAGTATAGATCAGCCACCATGATGTTCCACATCAGGACCTAGGAATCTATGAATGATGTAGATTTCCTGGTACATGTGATCCATCTGCTTGACCATCACATTAGTATAGTCTTTAAAATCGCGGCAGAGAGTGGTTATGTCAGTTATGAGGGTGATAAGTTTTGTTCGGAGAGTATTTATCTCTGTATGGCGCTTGCCAAAAGAGGAGGTACACCAGTTGAGGAGGAGGAGGAGGAAGTATCAGATGATGGAGTAGGGTGGTACTCAGATGCAGGCGGGGTCTGAGGTGGTGTGGGTGATTCATCCTGCTTCTCTAGAGGGTAACATCAGTTTTCACGATACCAGGAAATCTACACCATTCGTAGATTCCTAGGTCCTGATGTGGAATGTCATGGTGGCTGATTTATACTTTGGTTTTGTTTTTTTAAGTGTAGGGGTGGAATTATTTTCTGTTTTTCTAGATTAGTATTTCGTTTTGTTTTCTAATTAGGATTTCCATCGTTTTCTAATTTAGGATTTTATTTTATTGCTGCTGAATTATCATTTGCTAGTCGAGCTTACCGACGTAGCGCTGCGTGGGAGGCAACCCACGATTTCTAATGTTTTTTCCGTTTTATATTTTGCTTTCATTAACAAGTGACCAGGTATTAAGTGCAGGACCAGAAGAGGATAGAAATGGAAAATTTTGAAAAATTTGAGCTTCAGAAGCCTGACGGTTAGACCGTCGTGCTGTTGAGGACCGTCGGCATCTTCTGAATGTCTGACGGTTAGACCGTCAGTAGGCTATCCTCTTCACTTCTTTTAGACTGTGGTTGGTTTGGTAGCATTGGTTATATCTGATTTCTAAAGTCTGATATTTACAACTGCTTTGCAATTATGTACTTGACGTCTTGACCCTGTTATTTATTTTTCAGGCAAGAAGATAGAACTGTAGAAAATAGCTCACCTCATATAGAAATCTCTGAAAGGTTGGCACGTTTATCCACTGCTGAGGCATCGTTAACTGATTGGCACATGGGCTTTCATATCTCTTTGGTAATTCCTGTTACTATCAGCAAATTGTTAACAAGTTACATGGCCTTTATGATGAAAAACGTTTGGGTCTTAATGTTTGTAGCTTATTTGTCTTTAAGGGAAAGTCCATGTCTTTTTCTTTAATGAATTGTAGTTTTTATCCAATTTAATATCTGGAGTTCTTTTTTGCCCTTCACTTCAAAATGAAATGTTACAACAGGTTTATACAACTAATTATTTTTTGCAGGATATGTTGCCAGAATATATACCCATGCGTGTTGCAGAATCAATTCTTTTTGCTGGAAAAGCTGTCAGGGTTCTGAGGAATCCAAGTCCTTCTTTCCTGTCTCGGGATGATGTCGCTCCTCAAGTACCTAAAAGCTTTCCGAAAATACATGGATTTGCAGGGCGATTTAATTTTCAAAGGGAGTCTATAATTAATACTGGAATGGGTGGAGAAGATTTGCTTCCGCAATCTGAGGCTGATAAGATTGAAAATATGCTTATTGACCTAAAGGTGTTGCGTCCTTCCAATTTACTGTATCATATTGATGCTGATTTCGGAAAGCCTGTTTTATTAAGTAGTTGGATTGTTGGTAACATTTTTTGGCGTATTTCTTCAGTTCTAACTTCTATCTAACTCATGAATTATGTGTTGTGTCAGCTTTTCTTTCACCCTAACATTTCGGATTAGTCTTAAGGTGACTACTGTTAACTCTTGCAGGAGTCATCTGAATTTCATAAAAGATCATTTGAGTATGCCGCGGACTCCATTCAGGCTATTGCAGCCAGTCATCTCTGGCAGGTTTTTATGATGAATATTTGATTCCTATGTTCATTGGTTTTGGCACATTTATGTTCAAAGCCATGAACTTCTATTCCATCCTTGTCTGCAGCTTGTGGTTGTACGTGCCGACTTGAATGGCCACCTGAGGGCTCTGAAAGACTATTTTCTTTTGGCAAAAGGAGACTTCTTCCAGGTAAAGCATGAACTATGAGCTATCCTAAAGTTTGGACTTGCTTATGTTATGAGTGCCGTGTTTGCTCCTGTTGTTTAGTGTTTAAGAAAACACTATTCATTATATTTTATGTTTGACACTTGTTTGAATGATGAAGAACAAACATTTAGTTTTTTTTGGGGGGATGAGAGGTAGAGGATTAAGAGCTTTGAATATATGATAACTATCCTTGAGATAGTGATTACTGTGATATGTTTTCTCTTTGAGTTGTTTTAACCCTTGGAAACAGTCGTGGGTTTTATCACTGTTCTTGTATGCTCGCATATGTCTAATGTCATATCATATGACATTACTTTTAACTAATTGTACCGTATTCATGAAAACTGACCAGTCATGAGTTTTATCATAGTTCTTGTATGTGAAGATATGTCTAATGTCATATCGTATGTCATTACAACAACAACCAAGCTTTATCTCATAATGTTCTATCAAAGACCATATTTCTATCCAATTTGTTAATCTCAAGATCTTTCTTAATAGTTTAAACTTTAATTAAACTATAATATCAACATTGGGTAGCTCTTGCTTCTTCTTACTCAATATTCTGTGCCCTGAATATGCATCAATTACTCACTGCAGTTCAAACCTAAGAAGTTATACTGATATCCGTGGTTTACTTATGATTTTCTGTATAGTGTTTCCTTGAGGAAAGTAGACAGTTAATGCGGTTGCCACCTCGTCAGTCAACTGCTGAAGCCGATCTTATGGTTCCATTTCAGCTGGTTTGTTTAACTTGTGAATTTATGGCTTAATGTCATTCACATATTTGTTACATAAGCATGTTCTTTTTTAGACGCATCAACAAAAGGTTAATACAATTCCCTTGCAATGCAGGCTTCATTGAAAACTATTGGTGAAGAAGACAAATATTTCTCGAAAGTGTCATTGCGGTTAGAATCCATGTGCACTATTGTTCTTCATTTTGATATGCAATGCAAGCTCTCACTTGTGCTAGCTTCATATTGAGCTGCTTTGAGCTATTTGCCCTAAAATGTCTTTTTCATCTTCTAGGATGCCATCTTTTGGAATCACAGTTAAATCTTCACAATTAGATTTACCAAAGGCAACCTCTGCAGCTGTAGATGGCATCTCTGGTGCTTCACTTTCAGAAATGTCAGTTGATGGTTGGGATGGTATTGCTCTCGCGTATTCTGTTGATTGGCCTTTGCATTTGTTCTTTACTCAAGAAGTCCTCTCCAAGTAAGACACTGCTGATATTATCCTGCTGTCGAGGATGGGTTATTTTCTCTTCCTAGTTATTTAGATGTACTAGGATCCCTTTTTATTCGGCAAGACTTTACTTAGAAAGTGTCACGGCCTCGTTGAACACATAAGGGACCGTTGGTTTAAGAGATATATATGTACAGGGGATATGTCTTCTGGAAGCATTAATTTACTTTTTTACTATGAACAAATCATGACTATTGGATCTTAGCTGACATAACTGGCTAATATTAAGAGAGCTCTCCACATGATTTCGTGTTTCAATCATGGCCACTTATACAATATCCAATAGTTAAGATCTGCTTTCATGATAAACCAATTTTGTGACATATGTTAATAAACTCATAATATAATTACTACTTACAAGGTCAGTGGCGCTACTTCACAATTAACACTTTTAACAGGTACCTTAAAGTATTCCAATACTTACTGCGGCTTAAACGAACACAAATGGAGTTGGAGAAGTTATGGGCATCAGTAATGCATCAGTACCACGGTATTTTTGCCAAAAGTAAAAAGAAAGACCAAGACAAAAGCCCATTGACACAGCAGAGGGATCAAAGATCTCGGTCAATGTGGCGTGTTAGAGAACATATGGCATTCTTAATCAGAAATCTCCAATTTTATATTCAGGTTGTCATTCATATCTTGTGCTATGTATGTTTAATTTATTAGATTACTACTAAAAATATTATTTGAGCTTTAAAGTAGTTGTGTGGTCTATACACTAGTTAGATGTTGATATGTTTGTTTGGATGCAAATGCACGCCGGATGCATCTTAAGTTTGTGTGAATTGAGCAAAAGAAGCACTGAATGGCATTCTTAATCACAGTTCTTTGGCGTGTGTATCGTATCTCTTTATGACGAGTGTTTCACATTCATAATTTATGTTTTCCTTTACAGGTGGATGTGATAGAGTCCCAGTGGAATATTCTACAGTCTCATATTCAAGATTCTCACGACTTCACGGAACTCGTGGGCTTTCATCAAGAGTAATAATTTCTCAATTTCGTATTTTTAGTTTTTCACATTTTACGACGACTTACTGTATTGTTTGCTAAACTGTTCTACTATCACATGCATAAAATGATTATCAGAGTGCTTGTATATTTATCCAAATTAAATATAGCTTCTTGGTGATATTCTAACTTTTGCGGTTGAAGCTAACCTGGTTTTCAGTTTTCTGTTTGTGACATAGTACAATTGCTAAGGAAAACAACTCTACCTGTGTTGCTGAATAACGGGTCTATAGTATGGTGGAGTTAGAACAAATTGCTATTTTTCTACAATATGTATTTACTATTTAGTACAAAATATTGGCAAATAGTGGCTAGAGTATTGTTGTGTAGCAGAATTAAAACAAACCATTAGTTTCTGCGAATCACGATTAACAACACTGCTCTCTACAGTATTTAACCAGTTTAATGGGGGAGAAATAGGAATCTGAGTTTACATGCACTTTATTCTCTCTGGAGTCTGGAAGCAATTCCCAGGTGCCAGAGCGTTTTAACTGTTATTCTACATGCATTATGAGCCTGTTAAAATGGTTTACTTGTATTCCTTTTGGTAACTGTTTGACCTAAATATTACTAATTACTGCATCCTTGTTTCTTTACATAATTTTAATGTTTTCTGTAGGTATTTATCAGCCTTGATTTCCCAAACTTTCTTGGACATTGGTTCTGTTTCAAGGATACTGGATGGCATCATGAAGCTTTGCCTGCAATTTTGCTGGAATATTGAGAACCAAGATAACTTCTCAAATACTTCTGAACTGGATCATATAGCTGAGGTGATGGTGCATTTCTGGTTTTACCAAAATAATAGTGTATATAAATAAGAATCTCACCAAAAATAGATTATTTTCCTCATACATCTTCATATAGATATATAAATTTTACCAGTTTATTAAGTACATTGTCTTTTTTCTTCTTTGTTGCACTTGACCGGGCCTTTCCTGTTTCCGCTACATTTTAGAATCTGGTCTCTTTCCCTTAAATTTATCTTTTTCCTTCTTTATTCATGATTTCCATTTTTTCTAACTTCAACGTTATCAGGAATTCAACAAGAAATCAAATTCCTTGTACACTATACTGCGCAGCAGCCGACTTGCTGGAAGTCAGCGGACTCCATTTTTGAGACGTTTTCTCTTGCGGCTAAATTTGAATTCCTTCTTTGAGGTAAAACAATCTGACACATTCTCAATTTTACAGTTGAGTTGAGATCCTTGTGTCTTACTGTATATTCTTTTGTCCCTTTACAGTCAACTGCGAAGGGGGTAATGAATGTTGTCAGACCACGTCCTACACTTTCTGGTTTAAGTCAGCAGTAGTACATTTTATTCTACACAAGTTCAAAATTTTGTTACTTGTGAAGTTATTATATGGCATGCGGCCTTCGGTCGAGTAAATTTTCCCTCGTCATATTTTTGTTTGGAGGGAGAGTTTCAATGTTGACAATCAAGTTGCTATCTATTCGCTGTCGCTGTTGGACCATCCCGCAGCTGCCATTTGGATGTCAGTGACATATGGTTGTTGTTCCGGTTGATTTGGATTGATTTTATTGTAACACTGGACAGTTTGGAAGATGCTATGCTTGTGCTTCTTAGGGCTGTTGTTGTTTTTCCCAATTTGGTGCTGCTTGTTGATATATATAGGCAGTGAGTGTTGGTGTGTATAGTGTTGTTGGTTTTTAATATTACTATCGATAATACTTGCAAAAACTGAGAAAACATCCAATTTGGTCTCAAAAATTGTAGTGCATTGACTAGGGTTTCTAAAATATCTGAGATTGTAAGATGTATATCAGAGTTGTCCCTCTGCTGTATTTATAGAGACTATTGATATTTACTAATTCAGATTGTAAATTGTTATTCAGAGTTGTCCCTATACTGTATTTATAGAGACTATTGATATTTAATTGTTAATGTTGAACATGTATTTAAAACTAGGGGTGTCAAAATGGATGGATTGGATCGATATGGATTGGATGGATATAGATTGATCAAAACAATCCATTAGTTCACTAACAATTCACTAATTTTTTTTTTTTAAATATTCAATCCAATCCATCCATTAAGAATAAAATTCATCCAATCCATCAATTATCATATTTTTAGTGGAAGAATATCCGTCCATCCATTATCATATTTTTAGTGGATGGATATCCATCCATCCATATTTTTTTCTTTGAATTTTTTTTTTAAAAATCACTTCTTTTTTAATAAAACAATATCAGTTTTTTTTCAGAAAAAATATACTTTTGTATTTTCGAAAAAAATAATTTAAAAATCATTTTATTTTTATTTTCGAAAAAAAATAATGTTTTTATATTCGTAAAAAAATAAATTTTTCGAAAATAAAATAAAATTTTGGTATTTTTCAAAAAAAATGATTTTTAAATTTTTGGAAAAAATCGATTTTTTGTATTTTCAATTTTTTTTTTTCAAAAAAAAAATTAATATTTGAAAAAATTTATTTTTTTAAAATTAAATAAAAAAATCCATTGAATCATTAAAATGTGTTGGATGGATTGGATAATCCATGCTTATAAATGGATGGATTTAATTCAATCCATTAACTTAATTTTTATGTAGGGGATGGATTGAATGAATTTTTTGATGGATGGATTAAATGGATTTTGTCTTAATGGATCCAATTGCCACCCATATTTAAAACTAATGAATAACTAATGTTAACCTGTCCAATGCGCGGGATACTGCATAATTTCTTTTGTATTTGCGATATTGAACATTATAATGAGTTATAATTAGTATACAAAGCTAAAAAAAATTATAAATAATCCTTATGAATTAATGATTTATGTACACATTGCAACTTAAAAATATTTCTACTAATGGAAAATTATGTGAAAATTTTATGCAAATAATTAATTTTTCAAATAAATTTCTATAGTAACCATCTTTTTCATGTGTTTTTCAAAGTAATAAACCTTCCAATAAAAAAAATTGGAACGAATTGACGACTTCAATTAAAAAACAAGTGACGCCGTCAATTGAATTGACAACTTCATGCATGATTCAAGTGTTAGCGTCAATTTAATTGACGTTTGTGTATAACATCTTAGTGGTGGCGCCAATTCAACTATCTATTATGTTTATATGTTTTTTTTAGTATAAATAAAGGTGTCTTCTACAATTTAAAACATATATTTTTTCATATTCTTCTTATCTTTTCTTCATTAGTACTATCATGATTGTTAAAAGAAATGAGCATTTATGTTATTTGCCGACGAAGCCTATGATGAAAATGGGTTTTTGGATAATTCAAAGTTTCAAGTATCTTGAAAGGAGTTTAAATAGTTGGTACGAAGACATTAAAGATGGAGAAAGAAATAGAAATATTGAGAGACTTGTTTCATACATCTCAATTGTAGATGATAATAATATTATGCAGTGTATGTGGGTGCGCGAGTTAAAAATGACAATGATGTTAGGAATGTAATGTCTGCATTAGATGATATTGTTTTGATTGTTATGATATGTTAGACATGTTATAGTGTTAAGTCTTTTTATTTGTTATTTGTGTTGTTTTAGGCGTGTTTATGTCCGCGTGTTTTTTGTTTTAGAAGTGTTTATGTTAATTTTGTTGTAACCAAAAGTTTCTTAAATTATCATGCTTTAGTAATTTTAAATACCAAGCTTTTAATTTTTTTTTTTCCGATTATCATGCTGTTAGTTGGCAAATTTCGGCTAAGGGAAAAAAGTCAATTTCGACCGGGGGTTCCGTCGGAAGCTCCTCGACAGAAGGATGGAAAAGTCTGTCGGTTGACACAGGCAAGCTTCGGTCGAAACCGAAACGGTTTGAGCGGAGAAGGAGAACGTGGGCACGTAAAGAAGTCGTGGTTAGTTATGCGCCGAGATGGAAGAAATGGACCTACACGTGGCACCTTAAGAAGGCTTTGTAAGCCTCGACGATTACTTTCTAATTAGTATTTAAGTCAATGTTACGTGAAGATTCAAAGGTGGCAATTTGAACATTTGCAGTAGGGGTAAAGCTTGAAGTACCAAAGCGCTTACGAGAAAAAAGTTACTCTCCTCACAAACAATGTATTTTGCCTCCACTTTATAATTACAAATCATTTAATCTTCGCAAAGTTTATCTTTTGTCTTGTCTCAATTTATCGTTTATCATATTTCTTTCAGTACTTTATCGTTTCTACTTGTCATTTTACCTTTATTATTTTCTTGACTCATCAAGAGTCTCGCTTACACCCTTTCAACCAGTCAGAAACATTGTTTACCAAATAGCCATACACCCAAAACACCAAGTCCTGGACTCCTTAGCAGGTCCTGCATGTAAACCTCATATAGGAAGGCTAGAGATTGTTGCGCATAACAACAAATTGGCACACCTGGTGGGACCTCGACAGTGTTAAGTTGTGTGCGATTGCGTAGTGGAAAAATGACGTCTCCTAGACCCCACGAAGAAACGTCTTCGGCGGGAGACACAATGACACCCCAGGCCGCTGATGCCGACTCTAGTATGGCGTCGACAATTTCAACAACGTTCGTAGGACCAATTCTGACGCCGTGTCATCCACAAACGCCGACAACCATGGGAACTATGGGGCAACATATGCCCAGTTACACGGCTTCCATAGACAGAATGTTGGGAATGCCGACAGAGTTTATGGCAAACATGCATAACTTCGATTCGACTTACAACGATACCTCGTCATCTCCATTCCCTCGTTATCAGGTTTTTGGACCTTTGGCAACCCCATTTGGTCGGCCCCAAGGTTTGGATTGACGTCCCAATCAGTCCCAACATTTACCTCAAGCTCCGTTGTCGTTATGAGACATCAAATGGACGAAAGTAACCATGAAATGGTACACATACTGACTCAACAAATGAGTACTATTTTAAGGCATTTGATCTAGGATTCGACGCAGAGTTATTCAATAGTTGGTGACCCAGATGGCCAAGATTGGAGACTTTTGGGGAGCTCCAAGAGCTCAAGTGCGTCAAAATCCCACGCCTCCTCCTCGACTAGAGACTCCGGTTCGACAAGAGGAGATGACAGACGATAATGTCGAACAAGAATACCAGGAGTTTGAACACATCCCAAGAGTGACACGAAGGCCCCCCGTGGTACTGGTTAACCATAATTAGGATCCCGATCAGGTGGTTCGACAAGTTCGACACGACGCAGCCATGGGGGAACAAAACCTATAGGCTATCGTCGAACGGATCATAGTGCGAAATGGAGTAAGTCCTTGCCTCCAACAGCTGACATGCTCCTCTCCTCTACCAGATTTTATCTTACAGACAGAATTGTCAAGGGGATGGAAAATCCCTAAATTTACTAAGTTTACGGGGGATACTGAAGAATCCACCGTCGAACATGTAGCGAGATACCAGACCGAGGATAGTGACATAGAAAACAACGAGGACTTGAAGTTGAAATACTTCCCAAGTTCTCTCACGAAAAATGTGTTTACCTGGTTCACAATGCTACCTCCATAGTCGATCCAAACATGGACACAATTGGAATGGTTGTTCCATGAACAATTTTATATGGGACAATCAAAGACCAGCCTTAAAGAACCAGCTAGCGTTAAGCGAAAGGTCGTTGAGTCAATTGATCAGTACCTAAACAGGTTTAGGCTATTGAAGGTGTAATGCTTTACTCAAGTCCATGAACACGAATTGGTCAAAATGGCGGTTGAGGGCCTAAATTATTCTATAAGGAAGAAACTGGATACCCAGTATCTTAGAGATATGGACCAATTGGCCGATAGGGTTCGACGTATCGAATGTTTGAAATCTGAAAAGTCTAAGGCGGATCGATATCATAAAAAAGAGAAAGTGTCCTACATCACAGTCGAAGGAGACTCTTTCGACGACGAAGACATAGTCGACAAGAGTGAGGTCAACGTGGTGGAACTCAAGCCAGGACCTCCATATACGTGAAAGGTTTTGAAACCATTGAATAGGAAAAACCCTGTCGAACCCGAGAGAACAGACAAATACGTCGCTAAGACATATACGTTCGACGTGTCTAAATGCGACGAGATCTTTGATCTATTGGTAAAAGACAGACACATTTCGCCCCTTAGGGTTTAAAAGACCCTCCCCTAGAACAGAAAAAGAAAAGGGGATTTTGTAAATTTCATAATTTCCCTGGTCACAAAACTCACCAATGTGTTCTTTTTAGGGATTTGGTGCAGAAAGCTCTGAAAGAAAGAAGACTCCAGTTTGGCGAAAGGCAAAAAAAGCAGGTGGATTCCGACCCTTTGAAGGTGGAAGAAGCATTGTATGGTGAGCCTCTAGAGTGCATGATGATGGATACTACTGATGGTCTCATTGAGGTTCTCAAAGCAACCAAGTTACCTGAATCAATTAACGTAATGATGGTCGAAACTACTGAAGGTTTCGGAGTCAAAGACGAAAGAAGGCCCGAGTCGGCCTATCCCCAGCTTGGCGAGAGTTTGTCTGACTTCCAGGAGAAATGAAAGGAGAAAGGATCGAAGGCTCTATTATGCCTAAAGTGCATCGCGGTATTCAACAAGAAAACCGCCGAAAGATTGGAGGCCGACAACAAGACCGATAAGGAGGAAAATCCTGTTGTCCCACGATTTGTGTTCGACAGGCAAAGAGCGCCTCGACGGAACAAAGAGTACAAGAGACAATTTCAACGTCCCCGCCCGAAGACACTCATTCCTCCAACAGATGTTCCATAGGAGAAGTGGATAGAACCTGTCAATCAGAAGGGGGGCAAAAAGCCGAAATAGAGGGTGTTGGAAAAAGAGGCAACGTCTCTAGAGAAGAGGAGAGGTTACACAATATCTCCTAACTACAAAGGAAAGAATCCTATGATTAGGACACAGTGGAGATGCCACAAACGGAACAAAAAAGTTGGGAAACCTGTTACCACCCCACAGTCGAAGACTCCGAAGACTGCTGGACAAAAGGAACAGGTGTCAAAGGTCAAGGGGCTTGCAAAAATGGTGGCCAACCAGACAGTGGCCATGACCGTCGACTCAACGGGAAAAAAGGCAGTGATTACTCAGAACGTGGAATGTTTGTTAGAGATCGAGGGACGGCCACGAAGCGAGGAAATATCGAAGGAGGAGGAGCCAGAATATTCTCCCCAACCAGAGGAAGAAGAACCTGAGTGTTCTCCTCAGTCTGATGAGGAATTCGACGAGGACATGTACGACGAAAACAACGACGATATCTACGGTGATGATTTCGTCGTAAACTGCGGCATTGTGTCGGTACTGCCAGCCAAATACGACATGGTATTTGAAGTTTCTGAAATAGAAGGGGACTTTGTACCAGACGAAACAGAAGGGGGACAACCTTTATGCTACTATGTCATGAACATCAGCATGGTGGAAGAGCAGAAATCAATGTTTGAAAGGCCCAGTTCTGGGATGATGTACCATCTAAAACCATTGTTCATTAGAGCTAAGGTGGATGGAATGGCAGTGAATAAGGTTTTTCTCGACGGGCGTGCTGCAATCAACCTGATGCCCTATACTCTGTTCAAGAAGATGGGAAAAGTCAATGAAGATCTCCGACAACACAATATGGTCCTTTCAAATTATGAAGGGAAGACCAGTAATATAATGTGGGTGATCCAGTTCGACCTCGCGGTAGGCACGACAACACGTTCAACACTATTTATGGTAATAGACTCAAAAGCCAATTTCAACGCACTCATGGGTCGAGAATGGATCCATGGGATATGGGTTGTTCCCTCAACAGTCCACCAAAGGTTTATCATCTGGAGAAAAGACGGCATCGTAGAGAATATTGAGGCTGACCAAAGCTATTACCGGGTTGACGATAGGGGTTCCAAAAGACCGTTTTACCAACATTTGGCGAACATAGCGCCATGTGATGACGAGTCGGAATCCTATACTTTCGTCAATAATGGTCGAGTTCTGAACTTGGACCCTGATCATGGTTTCATCTGGGATAACGCGGAAGACACAGGATCAGAGACGGGAATCCCATCTATGGGGTGGCAAACAGTCGTCGAAGATGACCACTGATTCAGAAAGCCTGGCTCGAATTTCGACCTATTTGGCTGAAAACAAGAGGAAGTCAATTCTAGAAAGGAAGAGACTCCAGAATTTGGCCTGTGAGGCCGAAATTCGAGATGATGGTCGACTAGACCAGACAACAGCTTCGGAAAGTCGGAGGCTTGATTATATCTATGATAATGAGCCTTTAGGGTTCGAAGAGAACCCACAAAATGAGTCCCAGAAGATGCAAGCGCAAGATCCCCTCGAAGAGATCGACCTGGGAAATAGAACCACTAAAAGACCAACCTACATAAGTACTAAGGTAGGGTCAGAGATGAAGGCAAAGCTAGTCGAGGTGTGGACTTAATACAAAGACTGCTTTTCCTGGGATTATGACGAAATGCCAGGTTTGGATCGAAGCATAGTAGAACATCGACTGCCTATCCAACCTGGGAGGAAGCCGGCGAAGCAACACCCTCGACGGTTTGCTTCCAACGTTACTTCGAAGATCAAGCAAGAAATCGAAAGACTCCTAAAAAGTTAGTTCATAAGAACGACAAGATACGTTGAATGGTTGGCCAACATAGTGCATGTCATCAAGAAAAACTGAACGCTTAGGATTTGTATAGATTTCAGATATCTAAATAACGACACGCCAAAGGATGAATATTCGATGCCAGTGGCAGAAATGTTGGTCTACTCGGCCACATGTTTTGAGTATCTGAGCCTGATTGACGGATACTCCGGCTATAATCAGATTCTCATTGCTGAAGAGGATGTCCCCAAGACAGTGTTTCAATGCCCTAGTGCGATGGGGACATACGAGTGGGTCGTCATGTCGTTTGGTTTTAAAAACGTAGGAGAAACTTACCAAAGGGCCATGAATGCCATCTTTCATGACTTCATTGAGAAGTTTATGCAGGTATATATCGACGACATCATGGTGAAATCGTCATCTCAAGAAGGACACCTGGAGCACCTTTGACGCTCGTTTGATAGAATGAGGAAATATGGATTAAAAATGAATCCATTTAAGTGTGCTTTCGAGGTACACGAAGGTGACTTCTTGGGATTTATGGTACACAAACGAGGGATAGAGATTAATCAGAACAAGACGAAGGCGATCTTAGACCTCAAAAGCCCATCTACAAAGAAACAACTCCAGTCTTTGTTGGGGGAAATAAACTTCTTAAGAAGGTTCATCTCGAACCTAAGTGGTAAAGGGAAGGTGTTTTCACCACTACTTAAAGTTAAGAAGGAAAGTGATTTTCATTGGGGCCATGAGCAACAAGAGGCTTTTTACGCGATCAAGGGGTATCTTACTAGGCCTCCTGTCCTGCTGCCCCCCAGTAGAAATGAAAGTATGAGTTCATATATTGTTGCATATGATACAACTATAGGGAGCATGTTAGCCTAAGAGGATTGTAATGGTGTCTAAAGGTCCATATATTACCTCAGTAGAATGTTGGTAGATGCTGAAACTAAGTACAGTCTCATAGAAAAACTATGTATGTGTTTGTACTTTGCCTGTATGAAATTTAAACAATATATTAAACCAGTTGATGTTTATGTTTCGTCTCACTATGATATTATTAAGCATATGTTGTCTAAGCCAATTCTACATAGTAAAATTGGGAAATGGGCATTGGCGTTGACAAAGTTTTTGCTAACTTTCAAGCCTTTAAAATCCATGAAAGGCCAGATCGTGGCGAATTTTATAGTTGATCATGCCACGGTCGAATCATCCCTGAATGTCGTTGACACCATACCATGGCGCCTATTTTTGGACGGTTCGAGTCACAAAGACGAAACAACAGTCGGGGTTTTGATATTATCCCCTCAAGTGGGCCCAACAAAGTTCAACTATAGGACCAACAAGAAGTGTTCCAACAACGAAGCCAATACGAGGCCTTAATAGTCGGCCTTCAACTTTTAAAAAAGTTGGGAGCCATTCGAATCGAAGTGAGGGGAGACTCGGAGTTGAGAATAAAGCAAGTCACGCGCGAATATAAGTGCATCAAGGGGAGTCTGCTGAAATACTTTGTGACTGCAACGTGGCTACTATAACACTTTGAAGTTGCGGACATAAGACATGTGCCCAGGAACGAGAACCAAGAGGCCAACGAGCTGGCCCAAATCACTTCAGGGTACAAGATGTCTAAGTCGGGGTTGCAAGATATGATTGAGGTTCGAGAAAAGATGGTGCTAAGTACGCTCCCAACAGAGGACGTACTCGACGAGAACGTCAGTCATGGTAAAGAGCCCGAGGAAGAGTGTCAAGAAACTCATGAAGTCAAAGAAGCATGGGAACATAAAGTTTTTTCTATCAATAGTTCATCACCGACAGATTGGAGAAAGCCGATCATCGATTACTTGGAGAATCCAGTCAGAAATACTGACAGAAAAAAAAATATAGGGTTTTGATCTACGTGTGGTCAGGCAACGAATTGTTAAAGAAAACACCAGAAGAGTTACTACTCAAATGCCTGGGAGATACCGAAGCATATTTATCCATCTACGAAGTACACAGTGGGGCCTATGGCACCCACCAGGCAGGCTATACGATGAAATGGTTGTTGTCCGACAAGGAGTTTACTGGCCCAACATGTTGAAAGATTCCATTGAGTTTGCCAAAGGATGTAAGGAATGTCAAAGGCATGCGAGTATCCAACATATGTTGGCAAGTGAGTTGCATGCGATTATCAAACCATGACCTTTTAGGGGGTGGGCTTTAGACACCATTGGAGAAATCCGACCAGCTTCGTCGAAGCAACAAAAGTTTATCCTAGTCAGGATAAACTACTTCACCAAATGGGTCGAAGTTGTCCCTCTGGTAAAGGTGGACCAAGAGGCGGAGATCAAATTCATTCAGATACATATCATGTATAGGTTTGGTATCCCAGAAACCATTACGACGGATCAAGGGTCAGTGTTCGTGAGACAAAAGATGCAGAAATTTTCCGACGAGACAAGTTTCAAATTGGTCACCTCCACACCCTACTATGCACAAGAAAATGGCCAAGTAGAAGCAGCCAACAAAGTAATAATATTTCTGATTAAGAAGCACGTTTGTAAAAATCCAAAGAATTGGCACAAGACTTTGGACCAAATTATATGGACGTGTCAAACGTCCCCCAAAGAGGCGACGAATTCGACACCATTTCGACTAACGTTTGGTCAGGACGCCATATTGCTGGCGGAGATATGTTTACAATCCGTCAGAGTCTAGCGTCAAAATGATCTTCAGTCATAGCAATATTGGAACATGATGTTCGATGAGTTGGCTGATTTAGACGAAGAAAGGTTGGCTGCGATCGAAATGCTGATCCGACAAAAGGAACACGTAGCTAAGGTCTACAATAGAAAAGTAAAGGGGAAAACCTTTGTTGATAATGATTACGCATGGAAAGTAATTTTGCCTATGGATTGTCGGGATCGAACCCTAGGTAAATGTTCACCAAAATGGGAAGGACCATTTCGAGTAACTCGGACATACAGTAACAATGCATATGAAATTGAAGAACTTGGTGGGGATCAGAGGGTCTTAAGAGTAAATGGGAAATATTTGAAAAAATATAAACCTATGCTACAGGAAATACATATCCAGACATAAGTTTCATTAATTGCTGAAAAAGTGTCCCAGAGGGACATTACAAATATGGTCGAAAAACCTACAATAATTGTTTTTTTTAAAAATGGGGAACCTAGATTTGAAATCCTCAAACGCGACCATCTCATGCTTAATCCTATTATCCAGAGAGATTTTCTTCCCGCATAGATACTTGATATCGGCTTCAATTTTGAGGACTCTCTCCCCATGAGACACCCCCCTCATGACCTCACTGTCGATTGCCTCCTGCTCTGGGATCCCTTCGTCCGTCTCCAAAGAAGCCTTTTGCGCTTCCACTTCGCCAATCCTTTTGTGAAGCTCCACAATTTGGGCTTGGTAATCAGAGATTTACTGATTAAAGACTTCCCGCTGTCGGGGACGCTCTTCTTTCTTGTGTTCGAACTCATCAAGCTCCCGTTCGTAAGCCTCACTGGAATCCCATTCGATCTTCGCCTCATTGAGTTTCATGTTTATTTGGAAGTCAGAATTTTGTCGGAGGCTCAAATCCTTGGTGAATTGAGTAAAGAAAGCCTCGAACTCGACAAAATACTTCATCATTGAGGCTGAAAGGTTACGAAGGGCTAGAGAGTCGAGAAATTTGAAGATATCACAAGCGACCTCCCAATGTTCTCTAAGAGCATCCAAAAATCCATCGTCACAGAGTGACGTCTTCAGTTGCTGAAGGATGAAGACAACCTTAGCATAAAGCTCTGAGGAACCACCGACAACAGTTGATGGAGGTGGTGCGTCATTCGACAACCGACGAATTTGTTGAAGTTTTCTTAAGGCCTCTATAGGATTCCGGTGTTTGATTAGCCTTATGACATCCGAAGTCAGAAGGTTGGCCGGTGCATTTTCTTCAGCCACGTTCGCGTTTGGAGGTGTCGGAGAAGCAAGAGGTTGAGAGGTCGCATGAGAATCGGGTTATAATTCAGATTGTTGTTGTGGGCTTAAGGCAACATCAGTGGGGGGATGTTCAGTCGAACCCCTGACTTCGGTCTCAACCTCAATCGAGGAGCCCACTGGTCCCTGAAAAGATACAAGTGTTAGATCACAAAGAAAAAGAAACCCATGTGTGGGGAGAGAAGTATGAGCCAATACTTGGAGATCGACAGGAGGCGAAGCAGTTGGAGTCCTTTTTGGATCCCGGGGGGCGGGAACCTCTTAGACTTCTTTTTGGATGGTCGGGGAAGCCATAGGAGCCACCTTGGTCAGAGTTTTTTGGGTTGGAGCCTTCTTCCGCCGCTTAGGAGCGGGTGGAGTTTAGGGTGGAGCTTTCGATGGAGAGAAAATATGGGAGTGTGCACTCCTTTTTGAATCTTCGTCGTTCGCCGTAGGCGCCTCTTCAAACATCTGAATATGGAGACATATAAAGAAGTGGTTAAAAAAGTCTTAGTAGAAAATTGGTTTGTAAGAAGAGTGGGTCATACTTGTGGAGGAGGGGTCGAAGGCACCCGTTGCTTTTTCAGAGGTTTCGCCAGAGGCGGGTCAACAACCCTCTTTCGACCCTAACAGAAAAATACCGTCAGATTGGCAGAACACCAAATAAATAAAATTAAGTCAATGTACATGTACCATTTTGGGGGCTTCGTCAACGACAGGTTTTTGGATTTTTGGGTCGAGAGCAATTACAGACGGAGGCGGATGCTGTATGTCGCCGACGAGGGTGGAGAGCGTGTCGACCATGTTCTGGAGGAATTGGTCGCTGGCAAAGGAGTGATTATAGTAAGAATTCCACCAATCATCAAACTCAGTGGTTGTCAAGAAAGATTATTGAAATCGAAAAACTGGGAGTTCATAGCGGTTGTTGGATCGACAGAAACGAAGACATGCCCTATGGTCGTCAGCCGTTAGCAATCAACCAGAAAAAATGATATCGGTATCATGAGATACCAGAGACTTTGGGATCATCTGGCTCAGGCCAAGTTAACGGGCGACAAGGTTCGGCTGGTGGCTCATGAAGCCGAATCCTTTCGACCCTGGTTCAATCCTATAGGACAACAAAGTTGGAGACAGGAAAACCCTCCATATAGAGTTCGACTGTGCTGCAGTTTGGGGAGAGCTTCCAGGGAAGGGATCCTTGAACCATTTAGGGCCAAAATTCCTGTCAACAAACAGCGCCATACCAAGAACGAACTTGTCCGCTTTAATGAACATGTTTAGATATTTCATGAAGATGTCGGCGTTGGGAGTTTCCTGACTGGTCGTCAGGGCTAATCTGGCCCCTTCGATGGGTCGGTCTTCGTTCAGTCGCATAAGACGCTTCGACATGTTGTATCCCAGTTGATACTCGAAGGTAGCGTTTAGCCAGTGTTGCAGGAGCCACAAAGGACCCGACAAATTCAGGGATTTGGGGGTGTTGGCGAGGAGTTTCAGCTTCAAGTTTGCCAATGCCAGGGCCTGGTACAAAGAATCCAACAAAAGTTTTCCTAATGATATCTGCCAACCCTCATGTATCTGGATCGTCAGGGCAATATAACTCTTGGCTATCTGCAGGGACCCAGGACAGAAGACATAATAAGAGAGCCACAGGGTGAGGAAATCTATGTGTTCTTCATCAGACACTTCGATAAAAATTTTGTTGTGATGGTCTTCGATGTAATTCAGGAGGCTGGCCCGACCAAATGTGAAGGTATTCTCTGTCGACAGAGTTGGGTCAAAGGTCTCCCCCAAGGGTGAAAGGTCGGTAATTACCGCCACGTCGAAGAGAGTAGGCGCCAGCATCCCACATGGCAGCTGGAAGGTGTTGGTCGAACCTTCCCAGAAGTAGAGGGACGCCAACAACATGCAAGGGTTAACACGATGGGCGTACTTCGATATCTGAATGAGGTCGAAAATCCCAACGCTCCTCCACTGGCATGACGTTTGCATTGGACTTTGCTAAGCCACGCCAAGTACTCCTTATTTCTAGGAGTGGGCACGGAACGAAAAACCCTAGCTTTTGCCTCCATAAACCTGACATCAAGTGCAACGGATCTGTCGAAAGCAGGAGGCATAACAAGTTTATACCCAGGAAAGAAGGGTGCCACCTTTGTTGGAGAATATTTGGCATCAACAAGGGGACCGTGGAAAGCCAGTAGCTTTTTGTCCACCACAAACGGGATCACCAACTGGTTTTGACAGTTCTTGAGAATGGTTTCATCAGACGGTGAAGGTTGAGGAGTATTTTTCATCCCTTCTTTAGAAGTAAGGTTGAAGGCAATGGGGTTATGGCCAGTACCGTAAGATACATTTTCTTTCACGAGAGATGAAGAAGCCATTGAAGAAGTAAAGTAAAGGTTTGAAGTTTTTTAGAAGTGATGTGTAAGAAAACGCAATGCAGAAGTGTGTTTGAGGTTTTGAGAAAGATAATACGTGAGTATGGGGGCAGAGAAATATGCAAAGAAGCAGAAGACTCTATTTATAAGCCAAGCAAGATGAACAGTCGAGCATGTAAGCGACTGGAAAGTGGTTGGCTAGGGAGTAATTTGAAGAGTTAGTGGGGTTCGGTTGAAATCCCACGACCTAGGGATGACTGCTAATGATGGTTGAGTGTCTTGGAAATCGCGCGGTCGAAAAAAGTCATCATTACATATTAAGTCATGTGTATTGACAAGACAGCTAGCCGAAATATGAAACGTCAAAAGGCCAGCTTCTCGATCGATTCGCTCATGTCGAAGCCTGCCTTTTCAAGGGGCAATTTGTTAGCCGAAAAATTTAGGCTAAGGGAAAAAAACCAATTTTGACCGGGGGTTCCGTCGGAAGCTCCTCGATAGAAGGATGGAAGAGTCTGTCGGTTGACACATGCAAGGGTTTGAGCGGAGAAGGAGAACGTGGGCACGTAAAGAAGTCGTGGGTAGTTATGCGTCGAGATGGAAGAAGTGGACCGACACGTGACACCTCAAGAAGGCTTTGTAACCCCCCGACGGTTACTTTCTAATTAGTATTTAAGCGAATGTTAGGCGAGGATTCAAAGGTGGCAATTTGAACATTTGCAGTAGGGGTAAAGCTTGAAGTATCAAAGCGTTTACGAGAAAAAAGTTACTCTCCTCACAAACAATATATTTTGCCTCCACTTTATAATTACAAGTCATTTAATCTTCGCAAAGTTTATATTTTGTTTTGTCCCAATTTATCGTTTATCATCTTTCTTTCAGTACTTTATCGTTTCTAATTGTCATTTTACCTTTATTATTTTCTTGACTCGTCAAGAGTCTCATTTACACCCTTTCAACCAGTCAGAAACATTGTTTACCAAATAGTCATACACCCAAAACACCAAGTCCGAGACTCCTTAGCCGGTCCTGCAAATAAACCTCATATAGGAAGGCTAGAGATTGTTGCACAAATTAACACATGCAGAACTCACTCTAACATTGAGACAATTTTTTCGATTGTGTCCGGGCTGACGACATATACCATACAATCTTACTATTTTATCAGTCGTATCTATTTTGCTTCTAATACACGTGCAATTGGGCCACCATTTTTCTTCCTTCGCATATTTTTGTTGTGCCAAATTATGTCTCATTGATATGTAAGTCAATAATCCTCCTTTGCTACTACCAAAAAGCTATTGTTGTACATATTAAATATATTTATGACTTTGTAAATGGCGGATAGATGTTTGGAAGCGTCCTGACGAGCATATGAACATGCCACAATGACATGGGAGCAAGGCATACAAACTCTTGAAACTTTCCACAGTCGCATCAACCTTTGTTTAGTTTGACCCAATAGTATCCATCTGACCTTCCCCATTGTAGTCCATTGTTTACTTTACACTAAAAATATGTCTATGACAGTCAAAGATTATGACTGTGTGTGTGCTAGCTTTGATAATTTCCCCCTTCATCACTTTCATGCAACTTTCACTGAATAATTGTCCTAACCATAACATCGAACTCCATTTTCGCCCCTGGTTGCGAAATGTGATCCGAACCTAAAATAGGTTGCTCCCACCAACGTGCTTATTTATAGGTTTCTAAAGTCTTTGAAGTTTTGTGCAATATGTCTAATGCAGTAGACATGGGTAGAAGGAGGATTTTGCCATCCGTCATCAGGATTACTGTATGCAGTCTCAATAGATGCATGTCTGTCTGAAATCAAATCGAGGTTGGACTATGGAGCAACGTGTATTCTAAGATTCTTGAGAAAGAAACTCCAACCACCACCAGTCTCACATTCAAACAGAGAAAAGACTATGGGAAAGATATTATTGTTTCTGTCTTGTGCCACTACCATAAGTATTGTGCCCTTATATTTTCCGTATAACTATGTTCCATCAATTTGAATAGTGGGTTTGCATAACGCACAACCTTTGATGTATGGTTGAAACACTCAAAAGAGTCGATGTAATATTCTATTTTCATTAACACAGGTTCTGTTTGGCGTATATGCCAGAAGTGTCTCCATAGTTGCAACAGTTTCCAAAGCATATGTCTTAAGTGCCATTAAATCTTATGAAAATTCTTTGTACGAATTCTCCCAACTTTTGTATACTCATTTAACAAACTTTGTTCTCCCAATCCATGATTTCTTGTATGAGGAAGTATACTTGTATCGTGTAACAATATGAGAGATTATTATACTTACCTTTCACTGACGGGTCCTTGTTAACAGGAGGCAAAATGTCTTGAAATATCATTTCAAAGCTTAATTTATGGTGATCCTTTACAATATTAATGGCGGTGCATGTAACACCTCGAGTTAGAAATTTTGCTATTTTTAATTATTTTTGTGTTTGCTGTGTGATTTGATTGATGTTATCAACTATTTATGATGATTGAAGATATTTTAGTAATTTTATAATTACTGATGTTGATTGGTTTTGACAACGGGGAGGGTAGAAATATTTATTTAATTACTTTAGTATTTTAAATAATTATTTAAATATTTATTTAAATATTTATTTAAATAATTATTTAAGGTGTGATAATATTTTATTATTAAAATCAAATAATTATTGAGTTGGAATAATTAATTGAGATATTTAATTTTGAAAAATTATTTAGTCCTTTGAATTGAAAGATGCAAATAGAAGGGAAAAGTCAGGAAGAAAAGTGAATGGTTAAGGGAAATTAATATAAGTTTTAGGCTTAAATGCACTTTTGGTTCCCTTAGTTTTGGTGTTTTAAACAATTGATCCCCCTATTACAAAACCAATGATTTTGGTCTCTTAATTTTGACGATCTTTGAATTTTTGTGATTCCCCTCCACTTTTGCATACATAACATTGATGATTAAAATAAAAATACTATTTTTAATTATCTCTCATTTTCTAAAGAATTAATAACTTAAATTATTATTTAATTAATTAAAATTTTGGAAAAGCATTCAGGGCCTAAAGCCCATTTCATTGTAAATATATTTAATTTTCAAAGGCCAAATTCTATCCAAACCTATTTATGCAATACCTTTTCATTGTTTAAGCTTTATAAATCCTTCTATAATTTTAAGAAAAAACGATGTGGGACAACCCTTCTATAATTACAAGGTCTTTCTATGCTATCTATCCTAATAATAAACTTACAGTGAGAGAATTCTATTAAGATCAGTTATATCAAAATGAATTGAAGTAACTCATGTAGCCAACATCAAGAGACATACTTTTATATCCAAACGTTGAGAGGCAACCATCACAACAAAATGATATCCATTTGCAACTTGCAAACTTGAAACGAGAGTGTAACACCACATATATATATATATATATATATATATATATATATATATATATATATATAAACACCTGTACTTGAAACAAATCACAAATATTTTTCCCTTAAAATACAAATTCCAAGTCATGGAACATATCTTAAAGATTTTGTGTCTTTTTTTCTTTACTCTTTTCCATTTTACAATTTTCTAAGTTGATTCTTAAACGTAGAAACCAATCAAGTTTCATGTTAGCCTATGTGTGTTTCAAACCAAAATAAGAAACAAAACTCAACACAAACGCATGTGCCAAAATAGTCCTAAGAAACTGTTAAGAATGTGTGGTTTAGCCTAACTTAACCCTACAAAACCGGTTTGTAGAGTGAGGACTGCCCCCATTTATAAACACATGTTCAGGCCATATATTGTCCAATGTGGGACTTTTAACACACCCCCCCCCCCCCATGCCCAGGACTGGATATCTGGAGCATGGAAATAAATGATGGGTGGTCCACCGGATCTTAAACGAGGCTCTGATACCATGTTAAGAAATGTGGTTGAGCCTAACTCAACCCTACAAAACCAGTTGATAGAGTGAGGATTGCCCCCACTTATAAATGCATGTTCAGGACATATATTGTCCAATGTGAGACTCTTAACAGAAACAAAAACCTTGGTCTAGAGAAATTCATGTTTCTCTTGAAAACGATGGTTAGTTCAGGAATCGGTGAAAGCACTTACTGTCCAAAAAACGTTCTTGAAGTAAGAGAAACATGTCCAAATCTCAAAGATACATATAAAGAAATAGATGAAATCATGTTTGATACACTCGATGGTCTTTTCAAAAGAACATGTTTATCTCCTTCAGAAATAAATATTCTTGTTGTTAATATTTCACTATTTTCATCAATACCTTCACTCATAGCAAGAATAATAAACATATACAAAATGAGAGAAGATGTAGAAGTCTTCAATCTCACAGGAATGGGGTGTAGTGCAAGTATTGTAGCAATTGATCATGTGCAACAACTTTTCAAAACACATGAAAATTCCTTAGGAGTTGTTGTTAGCACAAAAGATCTTGGTTCTCATTGGTATTGTGGAAAGGACAAAAAAATGATGTTATCTAACTGTCTTTTTTGTTCAGGTGGTTGTTCTATGCTATTCACAAACAAAATGAAGCTGAAACACAAAGCTATCTTGAAAGTGAAACACATGGAGAGAACACAATATGGTGTTGATGATAAAGCTTGCAGTTGTTGCATATAAATGGAAGATGAAGATGAAAAAATCCACATCATTTTTTCTTAGAATTATAGAAGGGTTTATAAAACTTAAATAATGATAAGGTATTGCATAAGTGCGTTGGGATAGAATTGGGTCTTTGAAAACTGAATATATTTGCAATGAAATGGGCTTTAGGCCCTGGATGCTTTTCCAAAATTTTAATTAATTAAATAATAATTTATTAATATTTTAAAAAAGTATTACAAATATTAAATTAGTTAAAACAATATTAAATATTAAAGTATCATAAATATTAAATTAGTTAAAACAATATTAAATATTAAAATATCATAGTCATCAATGACAAATAATTAAAAGTAATATTTTATCCTAATCATCAATGTCATGTATGCAAAAGTGGAGGGGACCACAAAAATTCAAAGACCATCAAAATTAAGAGACCATAATAACAAGTTTTGTAATAGGGGATCAATTGTTTAAAACGCCCAAGCTAGGGGACCAAAAGTCCATTTAAGCTAATTTTTTATATTATTATTATTATTATTTTATTATTATTATTACAGTTATTATTATTATTATTATTATTATTATGGTCATTATCATTATTATTATATTATGGGAAGGGAGAGAGAGAGAAAGAGAGGAGTATGTTGTATGGTAAACAAAAAAAAAACATACAGAAAAGCGAACAGGAAAGTTATCGTGAAAATTGAAGGAGCATGAAGAATTTGGATACACAGAGGATTATGGAAAAAGATCTATTTCAAGGTAAGAGGCGAGGGGAATTTCCTTACTAATGAGTGTTTATGGACAGTCAGGATAGTGATGGATCATTACCCTTCCATCTCTTCATTTTTACTATACTGATCATACGAATATGTTTATGCCCTTTTGAGATTTTTGTGATGAATGGTTGTATCTGTTTTGTGTAGATATATCTATTATTTTGTGAGATCTCTATTTAGCGTATTTTCCCAAATATTATAGACAATGTGTTGTTATTATTAATAAAAAAAAGTTAATATCTAACTATATATGTATATATTCATTGGTTCATATATTAGTTGTATTAATAAAATAAAAAGTAGATAACTAACAATGAAAAATATATTAGTTAGATGTTGTTGAATGTGTTTTAAATTAAACCATGATTATATTACTAGAATATTTTTATCCCGCGATTGATAAATTATATAATATGTTTATGAGATAACATGTGTATATGGTTACGTGTATATTTATATATATGGATAATGTCACTTGATGCTTATATACATATAGTTTTATGTATAAAGGCCAATAATTTGTAATATATATCATTGTATATGAATATTGTTTATGTAGACATATTAACAAAGCGATCGAAAACTCAAGATTTTGAGGACTGATGGTGGTGGAGAATATGTGTCGAAAGACTTTGACGAATTATGTGTGAAAGAAGGGATTATGCATGAGATGGTACCACCCTACACTCCACATCAGAATGGAGTCGCAGAAAGGAAGAATAGAATCATCATGAATATGGTGAGAAGTATGTTGAAAGGCAAGCATCTACCCAAAGAATTATGGGGAGAAGCTGTGTAGACTGCAACATATATCCTGAAAAGATGTCCGACGAAGAAGCTAGAAGGAATCACACCAGAAGAATGTTTGACTGGTGTCAAGCCTAACTTGAGTCATCTGAAGGTGTTTGAATCTATAGAATACAGACATGTGCCAGATCAATTGAGAATAAAACTTGATGACAAGTCGAGTCAGATGATCCTGATAGGATATCATTCAACTGGAGGATACAAGTTGTTCGACCCAGTGAACAAGCAAGTGGTGATCAGCAGGGATGTGATCATAGATGAGCTTAAGGAATGTGATCGGACTAAGAATGTTAATAAGGATTCAGTGAGAATCTTATGTGATAAACCAACTAGTGAAGTCAAGAGAGAAGTTCAACAAGAAGTCAGAGGTGAAGCAAGCCCAAGCAGGCCTCAAAGAACGAGACACATGCCTGCAAGGTTGCAAAAATGTGTGATTACATAAGATGATTTGGTCAATGAATAAGATGAGCTAGTACACTACTTTCTACACAGATGTCGAACCAGTCAATACAGCTAAGGCATTGAAAGATTCTAAGTGGGTGAAAGCAATGAGTGAAGAACTGAAGTCAATCGAAGTCAACAACACTTGGTCACTTGTCAAATTGCCCCAAGACAAGAAGAAAATCGATGTGAAGTCGGTATACAATGTGAAGTTGAATCCCAAAGGAGAAGTGACTCGATACAAGGAGAGACTTATGGCGAAAGGATTTCTTCAGAAAGAAGGAATCAATTTCGACAAAGTTTTTTCACTTGTTGCTAGGATCGAAACAATCAGGTTGGTTATTGGTCTAGTAAACATGAGCAATTGGCATATGTGTCAGATGAATGTGAAATATGCATTTCTGAATGGCCCATTAGAAGAAGAAGTTTATGTTGCACAACCAGTTGGGTTTATGAAACAAGGCGAAGAAAGAAAGGTGTACATGCTGCATAAAGCCCTGTACGGACTTAAACAAGCTCCAAGAGCATGGAACAAGAAGATAGATGGTTTTCTAAGGGAGAAGGAATTTGCGAAGTGCAAAACTGAACATGGAGTATATGTAAGAAGAAGCAAGAGCGAATTTCTTATACTACGTCTCTATGTCGATGACTTGTTGATAACAGGTAGCTGCAAGAAGGAGAATGAAGACTTCAAAGGTGATCTCAACAAGGAATTCGAAATATCAAATATGGGTGACATTTTATATTTCCTTGACATCGAATTATACAAGAGTGGTAGTGGTTTCATGATGCATCAAAGAAGGTATGCAGGCGAAATACTCAAGAGATTTGATATGCAAGATTGCAACCCAACTCCGACTCCAGCTGAGCCCAGATTATAACTATCGAAAGATTCAGATGAAGATGATATCGACCCAACCCAATATAGAAGACTTATTGGATCACTTCGATACCTTTGTCACACAATGCCTGACTTAGCATACAATGTAGGTATGTTGAGTATATTCATGCAGAAGCCAAAGGTATCCCATCTAACAACGGCGAAGAGGATACTAAGGTATCTGAAAGGAACTCTCGACTATGGCATTTTGTTCCCTGTAGATGATGAAGGAAAAGAATTCAAATTAATGGAATACATCGACTCAAGTTGGTGTAGTGATGTTGAGGATCGAAAGTCCACAGTTGGCTATGTGCTTATGCTAGGTGGTGCACCAGTTGCTTGGAGTTCGAGAAAGGAGCAAGTAGTGGCATTATCATCGTGCGAAGCAGAATACATAGTTTCTCCCCTTTGTGCATGTCAAGCAACGTGGATGGTGAATCTGGTCGAAGAGATAACAACGAAGAGTCATAGAGCAATTACCATGAAGATCAACAACATGTCAGCTATCAATTTGGCGAAGAATCCGATAACACATGGTTGAAACAAGCACATCGAAATGAGGTTCAATTACCTTTGAGAGCAGGTAGTAGATGGGAAGATGAATTTGTAACACTGCAGAACTGAGAATCAGATTGCAGACATCATGACAAAGGGAGTGCAGGTCAAAGTGTTCAGAAGACTAAGAGATATGATGAATGTAGATAACTTAGACATAATGAATTAGATGGTGTGTTGGATTGTAATTCCTTGTGTTGAAGCAGGTTGCTCGACAGAACAAGGATGTGTCGAATAACCTAGTGTATCGAGTTGTATTAGTGTGTTGAAGTGTCGAAGCATGTTGCTTCACACAGAATTTCAACTTAGGTCTATTTTTAGTAGTGTTAACTATTTTGGGCTTTTATAATTTTGGACTTTGACTTAGGGAGTAAGTTAACATAAATCTATAAATAGAGGGAGTAACCCCTATTCTTGAAAATAACTCGTAACATTGTATTAACAAAATTTTACAGTTGCAAAGTGAATAAAGAAGTTTTTCACAGGTTGTGTTTTGCAGAAAATATTCTTCTTCTTCTCCAGCGTTCTTTTCTTTCTTTCTCAATCGTTCTTTTCTTTTTATTGTCATTGCGTGGTTAATAATAATTTTGTTTATCAAGATTGATAAAAATTCTCCATAGATTATTGTGGATTTCTAACACAAATATAAAAACAATGGATAATTCAACGTAAATAGGTGGTGATGATAAAATTGTCATTAGCCTTTTTTTTTTGCCGGCTAGTAACATGTTTCATATACAATGTCATTTTTTATTATTTTATTCTCTTTTTATCACATCAACAATTTTGTATACAGTGTTCGAATATGCTTTTACTAATCGATCTCTTATGAAAATCTTATGACAATTGAAATTAAAAAATTCATTTTTAATTTTTTATTATTATACATAAGAGAAAAGGGATGATACACTAACCGTGTAAATTTATTTTACACTGTCAACCAATGACGACCATACATCCCGTCAAATCAGATTAAAAATTTTAAAATACTTGTATAACATGACAAAATAACAGTATAAAAAAGATTTATACTTTCAGTGCATCATCATTAAACCTATGAATTAAAGTAATTCATTCAACAACTCCAAGTCACTTTATGACAATTGAAATTAAAAAATTCATTTTTAATTTTCAATTATTTTTTATTATTATACATTGAATTAAACTAGTTCATTTAACAACTCCAAGTCCCTATATACCAAGGTCGAATAAAAAAACACAAAAATAAATGAAATTGTGTAGGTAGAACAAACACAAAAAATTGAAACTTAGAACAACAAGAACAATGTTAGGTGAAAATGTTTGTTGATAGTCTCCATCCAAATTCCTAGTCCTAACAATTACACACCACACTAAGTCAACATAAAGACAACAACATTACAATTTAAAATACAAAAAAACCCTGAAAAGTAAAGACCACATTAAAAGACAGTTTTTTTATTACTCTATCTCAATTCTCAACATCACAAAAACAGAAGATAATCTTCAATCCAAAATGGAACCCAACCACCAACCATCATCGGAGAAAGAGATTCTCAACCAAAACCCGTCACCGGAAACCCCATTTCCGCCGTTAATTGCTTCTCTCTCCCTTTCTCTCTCATCAATTATCCCTTTATTCCAACCCAAACTCCCGTCTTTATTATCACCACCACAACCCAGTAAGGTTAAAGTCCCAACCCAAGCTTCATCACTCGCCCATCTTTCACTCTCCACAAAAACCCAATCTTCTCCTTCAAACAAAACTTCTTACAAATCCACTTTCTCTGCTAACCCTCTTAAATCACCGCTTTCTGTAATTCCTAACCGTCCTAACGATCCTTCTTCTGCGGCCGCACTTCGTCGTGTTTCCATTGTTTGGTTCCGCAATGACCTCCGCGTTCATGATAATGAGTCTCTCAACACAGCCAATAATGAGTCGCTTTCTGTTTTGCCGGTTTACTGTTTCGACCCTGCGGATTACGGTAAATCATCTTCTGGGTTTGACAAAACGGGTCCTTTTCGTGCTACTTTTTTGATTGAATCGGTTTCGGATCTTCGGAGGAATCTTAAGGCAAGAGGGTCGGATCTAGTGGTGAGAGTTGGGAAGCCGGAGGCTGTTTTGGTTGAATTGGCTAAGGAAGTTGGGGCGGATGCTGTTTATGCTCATAGAGAGGTTTCTCATGAGGAGGTGAAGATGGAGGAGAAGATTGAGGGTGTGATGGAGAAGGAGAGTGTGGAAGTTAAGTACTTTTGGGGAAGTACTTTGTATCATGTTGATGATTTGCCTTTCAATTTGGAGGATATGCCTTCGAATTACGGTGGTTTTAGGGATAGAGTTCAGAAATTGGAGGTGAGGAAAACTATTGAAGCTTTGGATCAACTTAAGGGTCTTCCTTCTCGCGGCGATGTTCAGATTGGTGATATTCCTACTTTGATGGACCTTGGTCTTAATCCATCTGCTACAATGTCACAGGTGTTTTTCTTTTTAGTTTCATTATTCACTGATTTTATATTCAACTTGTTGTTTCTTTGATGCTGCATTGGCTCGTTCTAAGATGGTATTGTTGTAAATCTAATGTTTTTGTGGTTATTTATGTTTTGCTTCGAGGCTAGTTAATAATTTCAGAAAATGAATTAATTGAATTTGAATGTAAATCACGTGTATCGTTTGAATCGTTGATGTAAAGTAGTAGGATAACATTATCGAGTAACAAGTATTTAGATATTTGCATATGCGACATTACATCCTGTTTGTTTCCTCTACATGTTATTATTATCTGTGTTTTGTTATCTAAGTTTCATTTTTAAAGCTTTGCAGGAAATTTACAACTTTTTTCACCCCCTCTTGTTTTTGCTAAACTATGTCTGCTTTTGCATTATGTTGCTATCTGTATTTTATCGGACTTCTTCTTTCATTCTATAGAAGTATTTGTCATCAACAATCTATATTGGTTGTTGACATTGTGCAGGATGGGAAGGCAGGGCCAAATACTCCTATGGCAGGAGGGGAGACTGAAGCACTTCAGAGGCTTAAAAGATTTGCAGCTGAGTGCGTAGCTCAACCAAACAAGGGGTTTAAGGATGGGACACAGAGTATATATGGTGCCAACTTTTCGTGCAAAATTTCTCCATGGCTGGCAATGGGATGCCTCTCTCCTCGCGAAATGTTTGATGAGCTGAAGAAAACTGCTAGCAGGTGCGGTCCTAATGTTTTTTTTTGTTAAGGAATATTAGGTGTTTTTGCCATGAATACTTACTGATGAATTGATATCTCTGATAGTGTTGTTTCCGCTTCATCAAACCGAAATGGTGGTGGCAATGGCTCATCCAAAACTGGAACTAATTGGTTGATGTATGAGTTGCTATGGAGGGACTTTTTTAGGTAACTATTCTGGTCTTCTTACTTTGTTGAAACTTTAGCGTTACGTTTCTTTTCTTTCCCCGAGATATATATGGAAATAGTTAGTGCAGCAATAGGAGATTGTTTTCCTAATTAGAAATTTATAACTTTATGACGTAAAATGGTTACTTTTGTCGTAGTAGTCAATATTGTGATACAGTGATAGGCTGTGTTGCATCACAGCAGGTAGCAGCTCTTTATTCTCATTGCGCTGTGTTTTTCTTTCGCGGTTATCACGTGCACTATAACACCGAAAGTCACAGTTGTTTGTGGAGGTTATCGCCACAATTTTGAGCAGTGAAATCAGAAGGAAAACCTATATGTGGACCTCAAATCCTAACTTTATCATTTAGTCTGCCTAACAGAAAAATTCATCAATAACTAACAACTTTGCATTTTGACTAGTCATTTATATGAGTGCATATATTTTTTTCCACAAATTCATCTATGAATTTTCTAATAACTATACTCAATTGTATCTGGTGTTATCATTTTGATTTTTCCATCAGGTTTATTACCAAAAAGTACAGTTCTACAAAGAAACAACTGGAGGGTGCTCCCGCCGCCACTGCTTGTACGGGTGCACTTGCTTAAGCCACAAGTTTCTAAGAGTTTGTTTCATGATGTTGATTACCTCCCCTTCACAAGTTCTGTTGTAACTAGCAATCACATTGTATCAAAATGGAAGCTCTTTACATTATTTTTTGGATGACAACTGTTATTTTTTTATTAGCATTTTGACTGCATCAACCATGTTTTCTAACTAGATATGGGTTCAAAATCTGTCTCTTCCCCAAATAATGAATGATACTTTGGAAGAACTCATGAGAGTATATCAACTAATATTTTTTAATAATATCAAGATGAGTTCTCAAATCTTTATTTTAGTTGTGAATGGATATTCTTTGTTGCAATTGCTCAAATCTCATAGATACTGTGGTTGAGTAGGGGCGGCAATGGGCAGGGTATTATGGTATCCATCCTCATATCCGTTATTTTAAAAAATCCCCGTGCCCGCCGAGTCCATACCCTCTTGGGTGCCAAAGTTAACACTCGTACCCGTGTACTATGGATATGTAAGTATCCGTACCCGTGACCCGCATTCTAATTAAAAATAAATATATCATTTAATTTTAAGTTTTTAAAAACATTAAAAAGTTTTTAAATAATTTATTGTTGAAATAAATGAATACTCATATTAAATACGTAATGGTTTAACATTGATATATATTTTATAATTGATGGACATACATTTTCATATAATAATATAAACTAAAATATATAAATAAATAAATAATACATAAATATATAGTGTGCGAATATGAGGCGGGATTGGTATCAAGGTGTCCATACCTGCACCCATACCCACTTATTTTTATGGGTAATTGTCCGAGCCCATGTCCGTATCCATTTTTGTGGGTTTTTACCCTACCGGTTGTGGGTAAATTTGCGGGTGTCCATTGGGGGTTGTGGGTAAATTTGCGGGTGTCCATTGGGGATGTGTAAAATTGTCATCCCTAAAGGAGTAATAAAACTCATGAGCTTTAACCTCTAATTGTATGTAACCGGCAAACAATAATGAAATCAAGTCGACTCTAGACAACAAAGTGGAGCGGCCGATCTCAAAAATAAAATAGCGGATGGTCGAATAATGACTATTTTACTATTTTTTAAACTAATTATATGAATAATTTAAAATATATTTAATGTAAAAAATAAAATAAATAGACTTATTAATTAATTATTACTTAAAAAAACAGAGGATAATATGAATAAAGAAGAGAAAAGAAAGAAGAAAAAAGAGAAAAGAAAGAAAGAAGAAAAGAAGACTTCAAAAAAGGTAACAAAGAAAAGAAATAAGAAAGAAGTACACAACAATATAGAAGTAAAAATCTGTCAGAAAAATTGGTTTGATGTCTTTTTCATTGTATTTGATATTATATATAATAGTTTCAGTAATTATAGGTAATTACAATTCATAATGATTAATTACAATTCATAATGATTAATTACAACTCGTAATGACTAATTTCATATTCTATGAAAGTGAATTATTCACAATAAATACAATGACTATTTCCTGATTAATACCCCCCTCAAATTGATGCGGTTGGTCAAGGAGCATCAATTTGTTAACAAGAAACTGATGTCGTGGGCGTGGAACAACCTTGGTAAGAATATCTACAACCTACAACTGAGTACTGACACGAGGAAGTGATATCATTCGATCATCGTAGGCGTCACATATTGAATGACAATCAACTTCTATATGTTTGGTGCGTTCATGAAAAACAGGATTTCCAACAATTTGAATGACACTTGTATTGTCAGCGTAAAGTGAAGTTGACTCTGTCTGGGGAAATCCAAGTTCAGCCAAAAGACCACGAAGCTAAAGTATTTCTGAACAAGCAGCAGACATGGCAAATACTCTGATTCATTAGAAGATTTAGAAACTCTTGCTTGCTTCTTTTTTTTCCATGAGATCAATGAAGAGCCAAGAAACATGCACCGACCAATAATAGATCGACGAGTATCAGGACACCCTGTCCAATCAGCATAACTATAAGCACTCAACTGAAGAGAAATTCCAACTGAAAAGAATAATCTGCGGTGAGAGGTTCCTTTTAAGTAGCGAATTATACGACGAACCGCAGCCAAATGAAGATGGTGAGGAGAATGCATGAATTGACTTACTTTTTGAACAACAAAACATATGTCAGGGCGAGTAATAGTCAAGTAGTTAAAGCTACTCACAAGTTGTCGATACAATAAGTGATCAGGCAAAAGATTGCAATCATCACGATGATGTTTAACATTAACCTCAAGAGGAGGATCTACCAGATTAGCCGATTCAAGATTGGCCATAGAAATCAAATCTGTAGCATACTTGTGTTGATGGAGAAAGATGCCCTTGGATGTAGAATGAACCTCAAGATCAAGAAAATAATGTAGATTACCCAGATCTTTCATGTGAAATGAGGCCTGTAACTGTTGCTTAAGCCGCTGAATGAAAGCATGATCAGAACCAATAATAATCATATCATCAAGATACAAAAGAAGTAGAACAATACCCACATATATGCTATGAATAAATAAAAAGGAATCACTGACTCTGAGTAAAGGAGAATCCAAGTAGAGTGGAGCGGAATTTCTCGTACCATGCTCTAGGTGCCTGTTTCAAACCATATAAGGAGTGTTTGAGCTTGCACACGCCTTTAGATGAAGAGAACAAGCCTTGAGGTAGAGTCATATAAGTATCTTTTGTCAGGTCACCATGAAGAAAAAAATTATTCACATCCATTTGATGAAGATACCACCCACTAGAAGCAGCTATAGAGATGATCGTGGGAACTGTTGTCATTTTGGAAACTCGGTGCAAATGTCTCATCATAATCAATTCAATATTCCTGCTTGTTTCTTAAAGCAACCAAACGAGCCTTGTAACGATTGAGGGATCCATCAGAATTCAATTTCACAGAATACACCCATTTGCAACCTATAGGTTTGACATTAGGAGGACAAGAGACAATGTCACATGTGAAATTCTCTTGAAGAGCTTGAAGTTCTTCATTCACTTATTTTATCTATCGCACATCTTTAACAACCTGTGAATAACAAGTAGTAATATATATGCTTAGAGAGTGTGGCAGTCAGAGTAACAATATCATTAATGGCAGGAGAAACACATAGAAACATAAACTGATTATCAAAAAATGTCACATTCCTAAAAATGCGAAAATGATGGTTAGTGACATCATAACACATAAATACCTTATAAGAGTGACTATATCCCATAAATGCACATTGAACGGGCTATGCTCCAAGCTTATGCCTTTCAAATGGAGGTAAGTGAATAAAACACACACACGCAAAAGTATGTAAGCACTATAATCAAGATGAATTTTAAAAAGACAAAAGAAAGGAGAATCAAGATCAATAACTGTAGAAGGAAGAAGATTGATCAAGAATACATTTGTGGAAAGAGCCTCCACCCAAAATCGGGATGGTACAAAATCTTGGAGAAGTAATATGCGTGTTACATCAAGCAAATGACGATTCTTACGTTTTACCATACCATTTTGTTGAGGGGTATTGGGACAAGATCGTTGAGACAAGATTCATTTTTGTTGAAGGTATTCCTAAAACTTATGAGACATGTACACACCACCAGAGTCAGAGTGAAAATTTGTAACACTTGCTTGAAATTGAGTTTCAACATATGTCAAAAATTTCTTAAACATAGAAAACACTTCATATTTAGAATGGAGAAAATATATCCAAGTAAAACGACTATAATCATCAATAAATGTGAATATTTATAGTGGGCATGAGAAACTACAGGAGACATTCCTCATACATCACTATGAATCATCTCAAAACAAGTGGGTGCACGGTGAACATCAGATGGAAAAGGAAGTATTTTACTTTTAGCCAATTTGCAAACAGAACATGAAACATAGGCATTAGAAATAACAATTTTATTTTCTAACAAACCAGTTTTGCATAAGTAAGACAAAATAGAAAAGTTTGGATGACCCAATTTTCTACGTCAATCCTCATAAGAATTCAAAATATTATTACAAGCAAGAGGTAAATGACTTGAAATAAACTGGAGTGGAAACATTCTTCCCACTTTAGGCCCCTTCGTGATCACCTTCCCCGTCACATGCTCCTGCACGAGACAACCAACACTAGAAAAGTTAACATCATAATTTTTATCTACCAATTGTCTAACAAATAATAAATTAGAAGCAAGTCCAGGTGATACAAGCACGTTCCGAAAATCATAATTTATGTCGCCAACATCAGTAATAAGTAAAGTATTACCATCAACTATTTAAATTTTTTGATTACCATGATAATATTGTAAAGTGTGCAAATATTCTAAAAAACTTGTCATGTGATTGGATGCACCCGAATCAAGAAACCATGGGCGAGAAACATTAGAAGACTTATCCTGAATTCTCAAGGCTGAAAGAGCGGAAAGCATCATTTGTTGAATCAATTCAGGATGTATATCACAATTGTTTGATGCCACATTAATGGAAGGATCAACTGCAAAATTTGTAGTTGCATGGAATGCCTGCACTGAACGTTGTGTTGGTCGTGGAGGACGTGTGGGGCACTCAGAGATAGTATGACCCTGTTGCTTGCAGTAATTACAAAACTTCTTATTGCAGCTACAAGCAATATGACCAAATTGTTTGCAAGAGAAGCACTGAACATGTCTCATATCACGACCTTTAACTTTACTTTGAGCAGTATGTAACCATCACTGGCTCGGAAATGACATCATCATGAGACATGGCTCATTGAGTAATAAGTCATTGTTCCTCCCTTAGAAGTTCTCCAACACATGTATCTAAAGAAGGAACGGGATTCCTATTCAGCAATACACATCTGACAACTTCAAATTTTGGACGAAGTTTCATGAGAAATTGATCTCGGCTACTCGTGTTATAGACCTTTTGGATAGCCGCGAGAGAAGTCTTGGGAACACCAACATGTATAATATAAGAGTGTTCTGTCCACAATTTCAGAAAACCAGAATAATATTCTTGAATAGATAAAGTACCTTGTTTGTAATTAGCTATCTCCAACTCCAATTGAAAGCGCTGCTGCATTGTCTTGGTTATAAACAAGCTTCAAATAGTTCCACATTTCTTGAGAAGTTGAAAATGAACGTAAATTATTGATCATTTGAGGATCAATAGTACTGAGGATCCAAGTGATTATTTGAGCATCTTTAGTTTCCCACGTTTGTAGTGCATCTTTCTCAGTTGCTGCCTTGGAGACACCATCTAGGCGAGTCCACAATCCCTTTCCCTTGACATAATTTTTTAATTGAAATTTCCAAATTGAATTTTTTTTCTTCGATAAATCGGATATATATATATATATATATATATATATATATATATATATATTATATATTATATATATATATATATATATATAATATATATATATTACAAAAGAAAAAAATATATTGCAACAAACTCAATGGTAACAGCAATATTGTAAAACAGGGGAAGAAATTTTTGTTACCAACAAACGTGATTGTGGAATCCTACACAGAATCACGAGCAAAGAACACGCCCAAAATTGATCAAAATCGCTACAATGAACAGAATCACGAGCAAGCACCAACCAAAAGCGATCCCAAACGCCCGAAGTAACACCGTCAATCTTGAATCAAAGACGAAATCAAGAGAAGACGACCAGACTCAGAATTACGCGACAATCCAGAACAACACAAGAATCACGATCTCAATCCTTCAAATTTAACATCATCGAGACAAAATCAAGATACGACACAAAACCGCGAACAACCACGGTTGTACGAACCAACAACGAACTTGAGTAAAAGAGACAATTTCGAGAGCAATCTAGTGGGTGTTGCTGAACAAGGCGAAGGTAACACAATTTCAAATGTTTGGTTTCATCGAACCTTCTGATACCATGTCAGAAAAATTGACTTGATGCCTTTTTCATTGCATTTGATACTATATATAATAGTGTTAGGAATTACATATAATTAAAATTCATAATGACTAATTACAACTCTTAATGACTAATTTCCTATTCTATGAAAATAAATTATTCACAATAAATACAAAGATTATTTCCCGATTAACAAAACCAACTTAAGAAAGGGGACTCTAATACTATGTTTGAATATCATAAAAATGAACGGAGTGGAATGAATGTCTCATTCCATTGTTTGAAAATTTTAGAATAAGACAAATTGTTTATTCCGCCCAAATTGGAGGAGAAGAAATATGATGGTAAGTGATAGAATGGAATGGAATCCATACCACTCCATCAAATTTTAAATGATCCAAACATTGGAATATCATTTAATTTCATCTCATTCCGCTTCGCTCCATCCGATTCCATCAATCTAAACAAAACCTAAAAAACGAAGCAAAGAGAGGCGGGGTAGCAATGAGAATTGAAGCAGATGGAGGCAGCGGCCTTAGATTTAGAAAGAAGATTTTGAGAAGAAAACTCTGAAAGATAAAGCGGTTGCGTGTGAGAAGAAGATTGAATCCTCTATTTTGTGTTCTTAATAAAGGCAAATTGGGAAGAAAAAAACCACAAAACTCCCATGTTTATTTATTTCAAGGGTAAATCTGAATTTTCATTTTCAAAACAAGTCAAACCTGCTTCGGACGGAAAGCGCTCCACTCCCACTACTTGCTAAACATCAAATAGTGGCTGCTATCTCAGACTAAGACGCAGACCGCTCCTTCCTCCATAGCGGAGGGTCACCGCACCAGACTGCTAGCGCCGCTTTCGATAACTCTGACATGAAGCCGGTCATATACAATAGTTTGCTTAGTTCCTTTAGAGGGAGAAGCTTTATTCAACATAAATTGTATAGTTCCTAAAAAATAAAAACTCTAAACAAAAAATGTGTGTATGAAATACATCAAAATAATAAAAGGGAAGAAAACTTAAATGCTAACAATTGGGGTAGGCACCCTGGAAACATATATAACAATGAACATAATGCAAAAATGAACAATGGATAAGGGTCTGTATGATAAATTAAAAGGACTACAAATGTCTCCGAAATACAATTCTAAAAGAACCCGGAAACCTTAAGTGAAGATAGTACAACAAAAATCAACCACAGCAGCATGAAAAATGCACATGTAATCCATGCCCAAAGCCTTGGTCCTCCAAGCTCTGCACCAAAAACTATACGCCTAGCAATCAAAACTGAGATACATCCAACAGAAGTGGCGAAAAAAACAATCAATGAAAAACTAAGTCCCCCTGCATTTTGGATTCTGAGAGGTTCTCTATATGCTATGTAGTTGTACAAAGTATCAATAAGCCATGGAACACCAATGCCAACGTATATATTTACTGAATTGCTGCAAAAAGAATCAATTATTAAGTTAATTTGAGCTCATTCACTCTATAAAGCTTCTTCATAGAACAAGGATTTGGCAGGCCAGTATAATAACCTAACTACAGAATTCATATGGGTATAAAATGAAAAGGGATGAAGTCTCACACCATATTATGAAATTTGATTCTAAAATCCTAGGAAATAACTTTTTCTAGGTATTTAGAATTCATAGTTGACATTTTTATGGTGACCCGAAAAATCAAAAGCTGCATTCCATGAATTTTGTTATTAATATTCTTTAAGAAATTATTTACGTAAAATCATGATGTAATGGTATGTAGCCATATCCAAAAGCAAGAATGAGATGTAAGTTGAGATGAAGACCTGCAAGTGATGTTTGCAATTGCAGAGTCTGCTGTTTTTTGACGTTCAGCAGCAATCTTGCTCGCCACTAAATCAGGCCATGAGGTTCCACTTGCTAGTGCTGTAAATGCTATGACATAAGCATTTATTCCTGTTAAAGAGGTAAATAAGGATGAAAGAAGCAATTAACAAAGCAACTTTAGATGTATAACGAAATGTCAAGAAAGTGGACTGGAATATCTTGAGTTAGAAGGAAAACCTGTGACACAACTTATAAGATCTGTTATCTTAGTCACAATATATGCTATCCCACTGATGAAAAGCAGAGAACAGATGAAAGAAATCCATCCATGAGCAATATGGCACGGGGGAACGAAAGCGAACATAAATTTCCATGGCAAAAGCAACAACTGCCAGAATATTTTAGCTATGCGGATAAAAATATTGTTCATCTTTTTAGACTCTTGGCTCTCCACCTGTTGAAAAAAATTATAGACTAGTCATCATAAATTGACGGTATATTTTTAGAATTCCCCTGCATAAGTACTCTTTATTAGTGAACTAATGTTTATAAACTAATGAGACATTAATTATTAAATAGATTAAACAATTTTTTAGTCCTTCCATTATAAATTTATAATTCAAACTAATTATTAGATCCATTCATAAACTAGTGCGTCTCTTAACTATCAAAGGATGCAGCGTCAGTAAATTGCTCAACTATCCAAACTGACTCCAAACTTCTGCATTGCTTTTTTTTTTTTACAATGAATAAATCCTTTATGCATTTCATTAAACAACATTCTATCTGAGTCCCAAATTCAACAATAAGAGCAAGGTTCAAGTCAACATCTCAAATTTATAACTACGAAAAGCAATGATAGGGAGTTTCCTTAAGAAATTTAACCTGACCAGTTACAAAATTCCAATTTACAATTTCCTATTCGTAATTTCTTAGTGTGGAATCATTATCACTAAACTGATTCACTAAAGTTGGAAAAATTGTTTACAATGAGCTACTTTATAAGAAAATATGGCCTATCTGAAATTTAACAGGTGTACTAAACAAAGAATCATGAAATAATATCCAATTTTCCCTGTAAACTCCATGAGGTCACTCATCTGCTTTGATTTGCAATCATAATCAAATTTAAATTGATTTTCCAGTGCATTTGATAACAAGCAATCACATAATTCATTTCTTAAATGAAAAAGTACATAATGTACCTAAAAATCTCGTCATACGAGGCCTGGACTATATGCAGGCCTTCATATCCACAAAATCCCCTGATTAACTAAGCTACTGTAAGTTATTAGCAGTATTACAAACAATGTTAATGAAATGAATTTTTCATAAGACCTTGCTTTAAATAGTTCTACTAAAATTTTGGATTTTGAAGAGACCAACAACACAAATTGATCTATATAGCCTCAATTAACAGGTAAGATTTGGTTTTGGTTGTTGTTATATTGAATCTATGATATCAGCATTTAATCTTAAAAGACACATTAGCACTATAAATAATGTACCGTCAGGGCATCAACAAATTGCTGTCTCCATATAGTAAGCAGACCGGTATCCTCCAGCTCCGTTTCCATAACTTTGTCAGAATTTTCTGCATCCTCTATTTGTGGCACTCTTATGTACGACCCATCTGCATATTTGAACACATTGTGACATAAGATTGCTCTTACATTTAAGAATGTTTCTCATAATAAGAAAATTGTTTCAGAGAGAAGAAAATATTGAAAGTAGAGCCAAATTTCACTACATTAAGGTGGAACAGGTACCTCTGGGGTTTTCAGAATGAATGGAAAAAATATCAACAGTGTCCCTGTTTTCTTCAATAAAATGAAATATCTCAGAGCATTCCACTATCTCTTGGGACTTTTGTTTAGGAGTTTCTTCTGGCACCCAATCCACTGGCCTTTCATCTCTTGCACTTCAAATATAATGAGGTGTCAGAATAGAAAGGTCAAAATTGTCTGAAATTTTATTCTAAAACACAAAACAAACTGAAGCACATACATAGGTAGAGAAATATAGGGCCAACGTTTATCTTGAGCATAAGCATGAATCAACAGTAATCCATACTGAAGTACTGTCAACAAGGCCTCCCACAGAGTTATCACGTTTGGAGTCCATACCTACATTCAGCTACACGGTGAATATTCCGCATAAAAAGGACAATCAAGGATTAAACAACAAGCAAACTGAGACAGTTATACGAGAGCATTGCTTATAAGTTAACTTTTGAATACTTCTGACTGTATAAATTTATCAAAGCTAAGTATGAGTAACAAAGTTATAATCATCCTAACTTGCAGATTTGGATATAAGCTTGCGTTAGATATTCAGCACCAATATAGGAGATGCGAACGTGATTATACACAATGGCCATGGAAATGTAAAAACATATCTAAGATACTTTAAAGTGAGAGGTAGCCTCTGAAGTTTTCTTATTCTATCTTTCCCTAAATTTCGCAATAGGTCAATTACAGTTTCTAAGGAGAGAAGGCTTCTAGTGATAAATGAAGGCTCAAATTATAGTTCTTATACGTCCATAAATGAGTTAATAAAAATTAAAAGGAAGAAAACAGCTTAATTTACGATATTTAAAACAAAAGAATGTTGGAGCACTACCTCCAAAATCATGTATAACCAAAAGTAAGCCCAAAATGACCAAAATAACTCCACTATCCATACTCCTAGATCAGCAATCTTTTTCAATTCTCCTGCTTTTGGAATTACCACACAAACAGCATGGATGGGGAAGAGGTCAAATGCAGCAGAACCAACGAGTGTTCCAGGTCCCAAACCTGAATATTAAGCACAGTTATGTAGAATTATAGTTATAATAATGCTCAGAAGTCTAAAGCCCCTCAAGAAATAAAAAGCAATTGAAGCTCAGAATAAAACAAATACTCATACTGCCACATCAAATATTATCCAAAAGGAAAGAAGAGATCACAACACTCAACTCACTCATTAAACAATTCCTTGCACTTTCCCGCGGTGACAATTCCAAAAATTATTAACTTGCTGAGTTTATCTCTGTTTTTGCTTCTCGGTACAAAGCTATCCCGAGTTTGGAGATTCAATTAGTCAACAACGACTATGTTGTAGTAAAAAAATGTTGTAGAAAGTCATGAGGAACAAATTAGTGATAGATTTTTAACATTCATTATCCCTATAAAGATAAAATATGACAAGACGTCAAATTGTGTTTCTAGGGACAGTAAGTTTGGAACAAGCTTTTAATGCACTCAAATTTTAGTGCTGAAAGCAAATCTCTTTTTTTCTCCCTGCAATTAAACTTTAGAAACAAAAGTTATTTTAATGAAATATTCTTTTTTAAAACATTTGTACCTTTAAAATCTCATTTTTCTATATTGCGATTGATAAACAAATGAGTGTGCTGTCCAACATAAGCTAAAAAGATCAAATAACTTGAATTCTTTAGAAGAATTTAAGACTCAACAAACATATGATATGAAACTTGATTCTAATATCCATCATAAGAAAGATAAAGTTCAAAAGCTTTGAAACACAAACCTCCAGCATACAAGTTCCCTAGATTCTGTATAGCATCAATAGTAGCTAGCGAAATCTGAGGAAAGCTGGTTCCAAACGCCAACAAGCTAATATCTGCAATTGTATAATTCCAAACTTTTTCATGCGTAATGATTTCAGCTTTCGTAACAGGATCTATCACCACAACCTTCCTCGTGTGCTTTACCACGTTTTCCATAGATTGAAAGAATCGGGCAGTTATAGCCGATAATCCAATAAAACAATAAGCAAGACCAATAAAATACAAAAATATCCTAACATTATTCCCAAGATCAGTTTCTCCACTAAAAATAAAGTAGCTTTCACATTTCAGATCATTCCCCAAAATATTGGACAAGAACCCAACCATTTTATAAACCTTTCTTGAGCAAATCCAAGTGGCAACAGGGTCTCAATCAGTCCAAAACATTCACACCATCTGTTATATTTCATAGATCAGTATCAGAAGACAAACTCAAAATTGATCAAAACAATATATATGCAATAATCCAGCAATAAATACCTTTTGAATTGATCAAAGCAACAAAATCATGGAAAACAATTTCTTAATTGAAAAAATATCTTAGATTATACACATTCAAGTTAAGTCAGTATCAAGTTTTAGTAGATTCAGAAAAAGCCAATTTGGATTTATTTTTTTTTAAATGATTGAAGTACTATAATCACAGGTATGAATTGTAGCGTGCAATAATTGAACAAATTGAGCTCAGTGATGAATTAGGGATAACCTACAACAATTGTGCAAAGGCAAGTTGTGGTTTCTGATAAAATTGAGGGGGAAGGGATGGAAATCATGAAATTGAATTGACAACGCAGAGAGGGAAAAATTTGAATCGGAGACTTACCGGCGAAGATAGAGTTCGCCGGAGATGTTACCGGCGGCAACGATGGTATTAATTACTGGATTAAAGAAGCGGGAGAGTGGAATTTATTGAACGTTTTTGCATGGTACCCAGTTTCCGTTTTCTTTGTCGCTTCCGTGTGAATCATAATTTCTCTGTGGATTTTTTTATTATTGAAATTCATTGCATCATTCAATCAAAAAATATCTAAAAACAATTATATATTTTCCACACATTGTGGATTATTTTATATGACGATTACAAAAAACCATTAGTTTAAGAGAAAAAAAAAACATGCATCAACCAATTACTATCCTATATTCTAAGTCATTGATATTTTTAATAATGGATTCCTATTAAATAATCTAGTAAAATTATTTTAGTGAGTGCACCACATTTAATCTTTTAGTTTATGATAATTTTTAAAGATAAAACCATTAGAAAATTATAATGTTTGCTTTATTTGAATTTCGAGTGATCAATTTTGAATGAAATGAAATAGATACTTAAATTAATAGAAGTTGAGTTTGATTAACTTTTAATTTGAACATAAAAAATCCAATCAATCTAATAATTTTATTTAAGTTGTCCTATCTGTATTATGTCATTCATTTAGTTATTACACTTCTAATGTCTATCTAGAGTAAACAATACGATAATCAAACAGAGAGAGACGGAGGTAAGTGTATGAAAGTGGGGGCATGTGCCCCACAATGTTTTTAATTTTTTAATTACCATATAATATATATATATATATATATATATATATATATATATATATATATATATATATATATATATATAATATATATATATATATATATATTATATATATATATATTAAAGTGTATTTTAAAATTAAATTATAGTTAAATTGATTGTGCTTAATTTCAAAGAGAAATTTAGTAAAACTTTTAAAAATAATTTTTATTTTAAAATTAAGATATCATCACTAAATATCACAAATAATTATTCATATTATATTAATTATTTATATATAGAGATAAATATATAATTTTGTTAATAATAAAATTGAGAAAATTACACAAATAAAAAATAGGATTAATTATTATGTACTGCCAGTATAAAAAGATTTATATCGTCGATTAATCGTCATCATCCGTTTGTATTATTTTATAGGTTTTTAAAATAAAAGTCAAACTTATTTCAATATCCAACATTTAAGATTAACTGACGGTGAAAAATTCTTTTAGACTGTCAGTGTTTTTCAATAAAATTCATAAAAAATTAAGAAAATTAATAAATACTTTAAAAAAATTAAATATCATAAAAGATACAAAAATAATGTATAATTTTTCTTTTAAAAAATAAATTATATATATTACACTATTAGTTTATAAACTAATATATCACCCCCACAACTTATAATCTCTAGCTCCGTCCCTAAATCAAACACAATCCACTCTAAGATAAAATATATAATTTTCTATTAAATTTTTTAAAGGAGAAGAGAGGGAAGAGAAGAGAGAATCCAAATCTTGTAAAATGATATTTTCTTTTTTAAAATTTAGGTTCTAAAACTGAGAGTAGGATGCTAAAATATACTTCATCCTGGTTAAAATAATGATTGTATTTTATAAAATTATTTGTCCTAAAACAAAAGGTCGTATTTTAGTTTTCAATAAAATTATACAATTTATCTTTCAATTATATTATTTTATTAATATTTTTAATTTATTATTCTTTCATTTTATGATAATTCGAATACACCAATAATAAATAAAAATAATTTGATAAAAAATAGTATTCTCTTTTTCATTTGTTATATTTTTTTAATCTGTGTGGAATGAACAAATAATTTTGGGACATGGGAGTAGTATATTACAAATTAATTTCATCTTTTTATTTATAAATTATATAATTTAATTAAAAAAATATATTAAAATTTTAGATTTTCTATTTGTCTTTTCTTTTTGTTAGAGTATCTAGTATGTTGCATTCACTATTGCTTTCATTTTTTTAAAAATGACATCATTTTTTTAAAAATGACATCATTTTTTACTTTTTACTTGTACGACAAATTTATTATTTTCACTATGAGTATACTTTCATTTGTTTTCATGTGTTTTATTCTATTCTTTTTATTATTGTTTTGTTTATTGATTTTTTTCAATAATTTATGTATTTGTCAAAAAGTATAGAAATGTGTGGTATCCTTATGCAAGTAAGGAATACTCAAAGGTCTTTGTAGTTAAGGGTGGTTAGGGCTTGCTCACGGTGGTGAGAGACTCTATACGATGATGTTTACAGTGGTGAGAGATGGTCAACTCACGTGAGGTGAGAGGTTCTGTGTGTTTTAGTGTTATGTTAAGGATATGATGACATGTTTTTTCTCCCATTGGGAGAAAAGTATTTATAGAGGCTCATTGGGCCTAAGGTTCAGGAAACCATAGGAGGTGATAACCACACCCCCAAGACTAGATGAGACTATTGACTCCCAACTTTCTAGGGAGTCGTGGACATGACTTTGTATATGTGTAGCGGGGTATTCGTTACCATTAGAGATATTGACTAAATCCAAGGTAAACCATACAAGTCGAGTCGCCACCGCACTTCTATTTATCCAAAGGAATGGTTAGAAAGCGAACAAAAACCTAAAAGTTTTATCAAATCAAAAACTAGTAAAAATGTCAGAGATCTGGGTAAGGGGGTTGGTTATGCAATGGGAAGGTTTTAAGCACCCAAAACATCCTAGGTACTCCTAGGGAGCCCTTTTCATAAGTGTTGTTCTAGTCTAAAGGGTGTAGGTATATCTAAAGTACTATTTACTAAAAGGAAGGTTAAAAGAAAATGACTCGCAAGGATGTCACATCCACTGCCTACGTATCTCGTCTGAGTATGAGAATCAGAGTCTTCGTAGCTCGGCTACCTATGGGTTAAAGAGAAGTGTGCTCGGTAAGACGTCGCGTCTTATGCCTACGTATCTCATATGGAATGAGAATCAGAGCAAAACATAGTTCGGCTAACTAGGGGTTAAGGATTGCCATCTGAACATGGACTTACAAAAGAGGACACCAACTGTGTTAAAGGAGGGTGGGCAGTGTGTTCAACGTCCTAGCAGTAGGTGTCGCAGCTCGCTGAATCGAGTCTTAGGCAGTTACCTCTTTGCAATAGAATAGACTGACATGCCACAAGATTAGAGACGCACGGAAGGTCTAAAAATGGGGAAACTCTGCTCTAGAGTTGTCATGCAATATGGACCTATGTGTTAGGATTTACAAAGGGGAACATCTACCTAATGTTAGCATGCAAAGAATAAGGGAATTCTACCTATGTTATCATACAAAGGGTTCTACCTAATGGGTGCTACCTAAACGGAACAAGAGTCGACGGATGGAGCGCGAAGAGGAGTTACGGATAAGGGTAGATGGCGATGCCGGAGGCAATCAACTTACAGGTAGATGGCGATGCCTGAGGCAATCGACTTACAAGAGGATGGATGAATGCGTGCTGGTTCTGTTAAGTTTTGAAAATGATTACTCGACGTTGGATCGAGCTTTTGATCTTATTTTGAAATGGTTATCGGATGTTCGTTTTAATTCTTGTATTAACAGGTGGCTAAATAAATAAAGAAATAAATATTATACACTTTATGGGAGATGGGTACATTTGTTATGAATGAGGATTGTTCATGGCAAACAAACAATAAGAAAATATGCCTCATACATCATACAAGTAGGCAACAGTTATCAATCAGATCGGATAAATAAACAATATATAATCAAACCAAAGAATCAAATAATGGAGCATTTAAACAATGCATGGGAGTATGAACATGTTAAATAATCAAGCAATAGAAAGCATGAATGAGAGAAACAAGTATAAAAGATAACAGATGAATCAAACAGATGAAAATATGCACACGAAGGGTCCACTGAATAATTTAATCAGGAAATGAGGTAATGACCAAATAAAATCAAAGTAAAATGCCTCTAATACATGGCATATGAGATGAACGAGGGAGGATCAAAAGATCTCTTCAATTGCCATAAGCAATCCCTAAGTCAAACATCGATCATAAAGAAGTCAACTGAAAATTCAAGTCAACTTAGAAAATAACAAATAAATAGAAAATTAATCAAGAAAATTATGAAAAATTAAACTAAATAAGGTGGGGTCAGGACATCATCATCCCCCTAAAATATTTTTAAAATAATGAAAATTGGTACGTGAATTAATTAAAACAAAACATAGGTCAAACCAAAAGTCAATTAATAAGACTAGGTTAGAAATAAATCAAGAATAAATAGTAAATTAATCAAGAAAATTATGAAAAACTAAACTAAATAAGGTGGTGTCAGGACATCATCATCCCCCAAAAATATTTTAAAAATAATGAAAATTGGCACGTGAATTAATTAAAATAAAACATAGGTCAAACAAAAAGTCAATAAATAAGACTAGGTTAGAAATAAATCATGAACAAATAGTAAATTAATCAATAAAATTATGAAAAATTAAAATAAATAAGGTGGGGTCAGGATATCATCATCCCCCAAAAAGATTTTAAAAATAATAAAAATTGGTATGTGAATTAATTAAAATAAAACAGAAGTCAAATTAAAAGTCAACCAACCAAACTAGGTCAAAAATAAATCCAAAATAAATTGAAAATGTGAAATAAAATTCCAAGAAAAGGTCAGGTTGACCATGAGACAGTGGTAAACCTTCATCCCAAAAATCAAATGCTAACAATAATTTTAAGTCATAAAAATAAAATCAATAAAAAAAGTGTGTTAAAATGGACCATTTAGAATAAATAATTAAAATAAAATATTAATATTAAAAAAATACGAAAATAAAAACTATATAAAATTAAATAAAACGTTAAGAAAAATGAAAAATATTTTTGGGTAATTTTATGGACGAAGAAAATATTTTAAATAAGAAAATGAAATATGAAAATGGAAGGATTAATGGTGATGAACATGGTAAGCAAGCGTAGATATATCAAAACATGGCCATGGAAGAGATGATTACCTAATGGAAAATAGAAGTGGAATGAAATCTGATATGTGATGAAGCTTTGCCTCCTTGCCACGAAATTCCAATGCTCCCTCAGGGTTAGGGTTTCAATTTCTTAAATAGGGTGGATTAGGTGTTCTCATGGGCTTTTTAATAAGTGATTTATCCATAAGAATAAAAGTGTGAAGTGAGGTGTAAAATGTTGTTATTTTGGGTCAAACTTAAGTGAATGCATGTCCAATGCATGGCCAAAAGAGGTAAAAAAATGTGACTGGTTTGTGCAACATGCTTAGAAAATCTGATTGGGCCAGCCAGACCCAAAATCTGCCTAGAAAATCAAGTCATGGTGCCCACTTTAAATGAATGTATATCTCAAACCATGGATCCAAATGAGATGATTCCAAAAGGATATGAAAGAGGACATGGCAAGGCACAATTGTTGTGAATAAATTATTTTCAAATAATGCCTTGAAGTGCAAGAAAACTGGCCAAGAAGTCTTGACAAATTTTGAAGATTTTGGACTTAGAAAATTTTCCAAGTGTCCTAAAAAAATGTCTCACTTTGACTAAACATAACTTTCTCAATTCTAATCCAAATGGAGCAAACTTTATATCTCTAGAAATCTTGGAACAAGAGGAACAACTTTCATTTTAGAGAAAGTTTCAAATGTAGCTTTTATCTTGATGCAAAATGGGCTTAAAGTGAGTGCAACGATCATGAAAACTTGCCCTAAATGGAAAGTCAACCATTTCCAAATTAAGTAACTTTTCCAATTCCTGATTAAATGATGAATCCATGATCCAACCTTGATCAAATTTCACATGTAGGATCCCCTAGGCATGGATTTTGAGATTCCACTCTCAAAATGTCAGGAGTTGACTTTTCTGCCCCTAAAGTTGACTTTTCCCAAACTGTCTAATTCCCGATTCCATTGATCAATTAAAGCACTTCTAGCTCAAATAAAGAGCTGATTTTTTGTATGTAGACCCTTGTGGACATATGGAGGGCCATGGAAAAGAGTTTCACCCAAAGAATCATAAATAAACTGATTTTATACCAAACCCTAGTTTTAGGGCAAAATGATTAGGAACTGATTGCACTGATTGCCAATGGATCTTTCTGAGATAATTGTGAATCTTCCTAGGCCAAGATGCCTCTCTAATCATGACATGGACGAGCTCCTCTACTTCCAACCAAACATTTCCTGTTGCAGGTAGCCATGAAACCCTAATTTCTGATTAAATCCAAATGAACACTCTGATAGCTTTGAATCCTTCACTGATAAACTGAGGACCATAATAAGATACTTGGATCCCCATGAGACCCTTGAGACTTGTATACTTAGAAAATGAAGTCCAATTCTCACTCTTGCTTTGTGTGGGCTCCTTTTGTTAAGGAGTGATCGATCAAAACCTGATCTCCATGTCACTAATGCAGTATGCAATGAGTATGACCTAATATGATGCTAATCAAGTGTAAAACATAATCCCATGCTTCCAGGAAAAATGAAGGGTAAATTTTGGGGTATTACAATATGCTGTTATGGACTAAGTAATTGTCGTTGTCTTTATTTCACCTTAGGGCGAGTCTCCCATGACACAAAGGTTTCACCTGGGTGATGCCGACCCGTGGGTCTCCCTGATATGAGATTCTCACAAATATATCACCACATAGTCCCTCAAGCATGATGACTTGTAAAGGGTGAAGTTTTCTTAGACATATCTCAAGTTAAGCTTTATGGTAAGGGGTGAGTCCTGATGGCTTCTCGATAAGTGTATCGATAGTGTCGCAATAATAATAAGATATTGAATCCATGGGGGCTGTTATTTAACAAATCAATGGTTGTGCAAGTAGTAGAAAGTAACAATGGGGGGGGGGGGGGGTTCGAGTTTGAATGTAAAAGATAAAAGTTATTCTGAAATAACGTGAAACCAGTCAGGTTTTGCAGAGAATCCTTATTTATCTCATGTTGATGTTTAATGCATTACACAAATGATAACGTCGTTATATTTCTACGACAAATTAACAAGACCGCTACACCCAATCTCTTGGTGTATAACTCATTAATTCCTACTCGGTATCTCATATCCTTATTCAACCAGTGTAAGTGAAATTAGGCAATGCAGCAATTCGTTAACTCAAAAGTCATTACTCGGGGTCTCCTATCCCTATTCAACCAATGTAAGCACAATATTTCCCTAGTTCCAATGCATAGACTAATGGTCAGTATTCCATATGCGTCCATGATTAGATTAAAAGAGTATCTCACATAAAAAATATTACGCATAAGAAGCAATTAAGTAGAAATATAACTTCAATTATTCATGCAATGACAAATTAAACATTTGTCCCAACAAGTTCAAAATAAGTTCATCAAACAAAACCTAACTTAGAGATGTTTCGCTACTCATAAAGATACAATCAAATACCAAGCAATAAGATAAAGATTACATCTAAAAATCCTTGAAGAACTGCCCTCCAGTGACTTCCAATGCTCTCAAAGTCGCTCTCTTGGTGCTCTTTACCGACACTTTCAGTCAAAATTCGCAAATCCCTTGAAAAAATGCCAAAAACTCCCTTTTATAGATGTCAAATCAGTCCAAAACGCGTTAGAATAGACCCAGAAAAGAACCTATCACGCGTGTGATCCTTTTCATCGCGTGTGCGGTGCTGACAAAACAAACTTATCAAGCGCACAATGCTGCGCGTGATTATTTCAATAGTTGCAAGATTTTTGCTCCTTTTTCCATTAGATTTTCACTAAGTCCTTACTTCTTCATACTTGATCATTTTGCATCTTTCTTTGGTCTTTAATCTTCATTTTTTCACTAAGTCCTTACAGAAATTAACAGGGTGTGAAGACAAACCTCTCAAAGTGTTTTGATGAAGACATGCTCTACAAGCAAATGTGCATCACAAAAAGAATGGTTCAAGACTCAAGCACAAGTCAAGCTTCACTTATAAAAGAATTTCAAGTCTTGAAGATTTTTATTGATTTGATCAAATTATTCGGGTATAAAGTTCTCAACCTCTCTATGTTCATTTAAGTGCTCAAGGTTTTCATGCATACATATCATGCTTCATTTAGGCCTCTTAAATATTTTCATTTGGCCTTATATTTCATTTTTCACTACATTCTGTCTCTCTGCCCTGATGGTAATCAGTTACCAGGTTTGAGATAATTGATTATCAGCTGTCTGCACTGCCTCCCGTGACAAGTTTTACAACAGGTAATCGGTTACCATGTTCTGGGTAATCGATTATACAGTAAAAAAATTCAATTTTTTTAACATTGGCTCAGGTGTGACCGATTACACCATATTGGATAATCGATTACCACTGAACCAGTGGCAGAAAGAAATGTATTCTTTCATGAAAACCTTTTCTGAAATGTGTTCTTGAAGCATGATATCCATTCATGAGTTATGACCATTTAGAAAGGTGTCTAAGGGTTATATATAACACATATTTTCAGAATTTGAACATACATCCTTCACACAAATATTTCAAACAATTTTTTCTCTTCATCTTTTCAAATTCTCTCAAGTGTTCCTGATTAAATTTTCTGGTGAAACTTTCTGCACAAAATTTTCAATATACATTCATATAGTTTCATCCATACCATTCTTAGAGCACTTGTATGTCATAAAGAGAATTGATTTCTTAAAAGGAGAAGATCAATCAATAGATTGATATATTATTCCATCTTTCAAAAACTTGTAAAAACTCATATTGTTCTTGTTATCTTTGTTGTCCAGGATTGTTGGAAATAAGAGGTTCATTGAAAGGGAGGATTGTTCTCTTTTTGAACTTAGTAAAAAATCCAAGAGGATTGTTCTTGGTATTCTTGTTAGAGTTTGTATAGAAAGACTAGGTTGTCTTGTCTATAAGATCTAACTATAATAAAATCTCTTACATGTGGTAAGGGGACTGAGGTACTCTTGAATTGTGAGGGGAACCAATATACGTCTTAGTGTTCTTTACTTTCTGCACTTTACCGTTTCATTGCATAACCAAACCAGAAAAGAAAGAACAAGTTTTCATAAAACCGGAAAAAGTCTTCAAAGAACCTTATTCACCCCCCCCCCCCTTAGGCGCTTACTCAACTTACATTTGGCATCAGAGCGGGTTATTGGTAACTTGCTCCTTAGATCCAGAAGATGGCTTCCACAAATGCAAACCCGGTTTTCAAAGATGGTGGTAGTAGCAACAAACCCCCTATATTTTCTGAAGAATATTTTAACTTCTGGAAAATCCGCATGAAAGCACATTTAGAAGCACAAGAAGATGGTATATGGGAAACCATTGAAAATGGTCCGCATAATCCAATCAGTATGGTCAATTGTGTTGACACCCCTAAGATGAAAAGTTCCTATGATGAAGACGATAAGAAAAGAATACTTAATGAAAAGAAAGCTATCAATATTCTTCAAAATACATTAAGTATGGATGAGTTCTTCCGCATATCTCAATGTAAATTGGCAAAAGAAATATGGGACACTTTGGTGGAGACTCACGAAGGAATTGCTGAAGTTAAAAGATCCAGATTAAACACATTGAGTCAAGAATATGAAATATTCAGAATGCTGCCTGGAGAATCCATTGCTGCACTGCATAAAAGATTTGTTCACTTGACGAATCATTTAATTTCTCTCAGAAATACCTTTACAAATGATGATCTCAACCTTACAGTGCTAAGATCCTTGACTTGAGAATGGAAACCAAAAGTAACGGCTATATCGGAGAAGAAAAGTCTTTCTACCATGACGTCCGCATAAATTATTCGGAAAACTCCAAGAGCATGAACTTGAACTTGGAAGACTTGAAAAGCATGAAAGTCAAGAGAAGAAATCCAAAGGAATTTCTTTGAAGGTAGATTCAAAGGAAGATAAAGATGATGACGCACTGGAGGAAGATGAAAATTTCATGCTCCTTGTTAAAAGGCTTGGTGAACTTTTTGGTAAAAATGACAAATCCTTTTATGCAAAAAGAAATAAACATTTCAAGAAAAGGGAGGCTTTCACATCTAACAATATATCAGATGCTATGAATGTGGAAAGCAAGGTCATATAAAGCCGGATTATCCGAAACTCTCCAAGAAAGGTGGCTTTAAAGGCAAGACGGAATTCAAGAATAAAAAGGTGTATGTTGCATGGGAGGATAATGAGATAAGTTCTTCATCTGGATCGGAAAGCGACGAATGTACAAATTTAGCATTAATGGATTCACACCATTCCGATGATGAAGAAGATGAGGTATGCTTGAAAACCACATAAAATCTTTGGTATCTTGATAGTGGTTGTTCCAAGCATATGACGAGAGATATTAACAAATTTTCAAATCTAGCATTAAAGGCCAAGGGTTATGTCACTTATGGTGATAACAACAAAGGAAGAATTCTTGGTATAGGCAAAGTTGGAGAACCACCTTTCATATACATTGAAGATGTTCTTTATGTTGAAGGACTAAAGCACAATCTTCTAAGTATTATCCAACTTTGTGACAAAGGCTTCAAAATCAAGTTCACCAAGGATGAATGCTTGATTGAAGATGAAGTCACACATGAGGTAAAACTCAAAGGTACGAGATTTAATAACATATTTATGATTTCCCTTGATGATTTGTCTTTGAAGGCAAAATGTCTCATGGTGAGTAATAGTGACGCATGGCTATGGCATAAGAGAATTGCTCACATTCATATGGAATACTTGAATAAACTAGTCAAGCATGATCTTGTCATTGGATTGTCTAAGATGAAGTTTCTCAAAGATAGATTATGTGATGCATGTCAAAAGGGAAAGTAAACCAAATCAACTTTCAAACCTAAGAATGTGGTGTCCACTTCAAGGCCACTGCAATTGTTGCATATGGACTTATTTGGTCCATCAAGAACAAGAAGCTTCGGAGGTAATGTATACGATTTAGTTATTGTTGATGATTTTTCTAGATATACTTGTACATTTTTTTAGTGAAGAAAAGTGATGCATTCAAGAAGTATGCAAGGAAAATCTAAAATGAGAAATCACTAAGAATTGCCTCCATAATAAGCAACCATGGCGGAGAATTCCAAAACGCCTCTTTTGAAGAATTTTGCGAATAACATGGAATCTTTCACAATTTCTCGGCACCAAGGCTCCTCAACAAAATGGAGTGGTGGAGAGAAAAAATAGGTCACTCGTGGAACTTGCAAGAATAATGCTTAGCGACTTGAATCTTCCAAAATATTTTTGGGCGGATGTGGTAAGGATGACATGCTATGTAAGTAGTAGAGTTATTATAAGACATATTTTGAAAAAGACTCCTTATGAACTTTTCAAAGAAACGAAACCAAACATTGCTTATTTTCACATTTTTGGATGCAAATGCTTTGTCTTAAACAATGACAAAGACAACCTTGGTAAGTTTGATGAAAAGTCCGATGAAGGTATTTTTCTTGGCTATTCTCTCTCTAGTAAAGCATATAAAATCTATAATAGACAAACTTTAACTATTGAAGAATCTATGCATGTTTCTTTTGATGAAACTAACCCTCCCAAGGAGGGTTTTGTTTTGTGTGATGATGATGATATTGTAGATGTTCCTCAAGAAGATACTTCCAAAGTCATCAATGATAATCAAACGGAACATCATGAAGAACCAATTCTACAAGAGTAAAATGATAATGATCTACCTAAAGAATGGAGAACTCATATAGATCATCCAATTGATAAAGTCATTGGTCATATTAGTCAAGGCGTTGCAACAAGATTAAATCTCAAAGATGCATGCTTGAATATGGAGTTTGTTTCATAAATTGAACCTTCCAAAGTTGATGAAGCCTTAGGATAAAACCAATGGATAATTGTTATGCAAGAAGAGTTAAACCAATTCGAAAGGAATCAAGTTTGGAACTTGTCCCTAGGCCAAATGGTAAACACATCATAGGTACCAGATGGGTGTTTAAGAACAAGCTTGATAAGAATGGTATAATTGTTTGAAACAAAGCAAGGTTGGTGGCCCAAGGATACAATCAAGAGGAAGACATTGATTTTAAAGAAACGTTCGTTCTGGTTGCAAGGTTAGAAGCTATCTGTTTATTACTTGCTTATGCTTGTTCATTAAATTTCCAGTTATTCCAAATGGATGTCAAGAGCACCTTCTTGAATGGCTACATCAATAAAGAAGCCTATGTCAAACAACCTCTGGGCTTTGAAGACTTCAAGAATCCTTCACATGTCTTCAAGTTGAAGAAAGCCCTTTATGGCTTAAAACAAGCACCAAGGGCGTGGTATTATTGACTTAGCAACTTTATTTGTGAAAGAGGATTTGAAAAAGGTAAAGTTGACAGGACCTTATTTATTAAGAAAATAAAAGGTAACACTTTATTGGTCCAAGTCTATGTTGACGACATCATATTCGGCTCAACAAACAAAGAAATGTGTGAAGAATTTTCATTGATGATGCAAGGAGAATTCGAGATGTCCATGATGGGTAAGATGAACTATTTTCTTGGACTCCAAATTAAGCAACTAAAGGATGACATCTTCATCAACCAATCAAAGTACTGCAAAGAGTTGTTGAAAAGATTCGACATGGATAGTTGCAAGGAAATCTCTACTCCAATGGGATCCGGAACTTATGTTGATCAAGATGAATCAGGTGTTTCAATTGATATCATAAAGTATAAAGGAATGATTGGTTCCTTACTATATTTGACGGCAAGTCATTCTGATATAATGTTTAATGTGTGTCTTTGTGTGTGGTTTCAAGCCAATCCAAAGGAATCACATCTGGCCGCTATTAAAAGGATCATGGAGTATCTCAAAGGAACAACAAATGTCGGCCTATGGTATCCAAAAGGTAGTATATGTGATTTAGTTGGATATTCCGACTCGGATTATGCAGGTTGCAAAATTGATAGAAAAAGTACAAGTGGAACATGTCACGTCCTAGGAAATGCATTAGTTTCTTGGGCGTGTAAGAAACAAGCATGTGTTGCTCTTAGAACCACAGAAGCAGAATACATAGCAACAGGAAGTTGTTGTGCTCAGATTCTATGGCAAAAGCAACAACTGAGTGATTTCGGACTAAATCTCGGATGCACACCACTTCGATGCGACAACACAAATGCAATAAATATAACAAAGAATCCAATCATGCATTCTCGTACTAAACACATAAACATTTAACATCACTTCTTGCGTGATCATGTGCTCAAAGGCGACGGTAAAGTCTCGTTCGTGGATACGCATAATCATCTTGTCGACATATTCACAAAACCTCTCCTGAAGGAATCATTTTACAAAATTTGGAGGGAACTTGGTATTTTAGATGATTGTGACATTTGATTATTCAAAATTAATCAGTGCAAATACAAAGGTACACTCTCTCATTACCTCAAACTTTTATTTTAGAAGTTTTTGTATGTGTTTTCTTACATGAGTTTGAAGAAAAAGTAATTTTGTGTGCCTTTAAATGTTTGTATGACATGTTTGCTTCACATAAAGTTGTCCAAAGATATTTAATAACATGTTTAATTATTGGTATATTAAAATTCATTGCATGCTGATCATGGTGAACATTGTTTTTTTCTTTGTGGTAATCGATTACCCCTTATTCAATAATCAATTACATGCCTGCTTGCTTGACTCATTGCTGCATTTTTGCATAGTGTAACCGATTACACCTCTCAAGGTAATCGATTACACCTCTTAGGGTAATCGATTACACTTGAACATTTTCCAGATTTTTGTTTTTATTAAATGTGTGTTATTTGTCTATATTTTTAAGTGCTTATTTATTAAATTACCACTTTCCAATATTTTTTTCTAAACCTCTTCACTCTTCATCTACTCTAAACCTTCCTTCAAACTTCTCCTCTCTCATTTATTTCCATCACCTAAAACCCTAAAACTAGTGATGAAGAGGAAAATGGTGAAGATGAAGGAGAAGATGAAGAGAATGTGGATATGTCGAAAAGTGATTAAAGTGTTTAAAATGATTATTGTGTTTGTTTCTTGTTTCTTTTGTTATGCTGAATTTTCTTGTCTTTAAATTTATGCTTTAATTATTATGTATGGACAAGTCACTTTTGTATTAAGTTATTTGCTTTTGGTTGTTTTGTTATTTATTTATGTGTTCATATTATATGCTATATTATCATACATCATATGGTTGTTTATTGTTTAGTATTTCCCATCCTTTTTGCTAATGACAAAAGGGGAGAAGATATATTTGGTTGTTCTATGTCTCTCTAACAATGCAACTAGCAATTACTTTAAAAATTCTCTCAATCATAGATCAAGAGGGAGCTTTGATCAAGGGGGAGTTTTCAATTGCTAGAGAAAGCAAGATTGGATAAAACTTTCAATAAAAAGTTGGCATCGTCAAAAAGGGGGAGAATGTGAAGACAAACTTCTCAAAGTGTTTTGATGAAGGCATGCTCTACAAGCAAATGTGCATAAAAAAAAGGTTCAAGACTCAAGCATAAGTTAAGCTTCACTTATAAAAGAATTTTAAGTCTTGAAGATTTCTATTGATTTGATCAAATTATTAAGGTATAAAGTTCTTAACCTCTCTATGTTCATTCAAGTGCTCAAGGTTTTCATACATACATATCATGTTTCATTGAGACCTCTTAAATATTTTCATTTGGCCTTATATTTCATTTTTCACTACATTCTGTCTCTCTGCCCTGATGGTAATGGTTATCAGGTTTGAGGTAATCGACTACCAACTGTCTGCGCTGCCTCTTATGACAAGTTTTACAGCAGGCAATCTGTAACACCCTTCTAAATACCCCAATTATTTAATTAAAACAACAGCATATAAATCAATATCAGAGTAATCATGCACCAAGGGTGTCACATAATACTTCACATAATTCACCGTAAAAATCAGTCATGCTCATTATTTACTTCAACATAAACACTTCTTTAAAAATTCGCAGCGGATAGAAACATTCAACATCTGTAATATCTTAAAATTAACATTTATTCAACAAATAAAACATCCCGTCCCGATGTTACATCTATCAGAGCATGACTCACTAAAACCACTCTAGACTTCAAGCACTAGCTTCTACTCAACTCACTGCTCGTTACCTGAAAAATATAACTGTAAGGGTGAGTTCCTCGATCGATATAACAAGTATTATAAATCATCATGTTATGTTAAGTAACTTTACACGTTAATCACCCACATCATATCATGCATTCGGTAGCAGCATATTCAACTCAACATCATATTCAAACACAACGTAAATGCAACTCAAATGAGACTCGACTCTTCATGCATGTGGTACCATTTGGAGTAAAACTCCCAACTTAAAATCATTGCCAGTTTAGTGGGCATCAAGGCATAAGCCTTCAACTTTCAACTTAGAATTTTTGCCAATCCAGGCCAACGTGGTGTGAGCAAAAGCCCCATAATTTTGCCAATCCAGGCCAACGTGGTGTGAGCAAAAGCCCCATAATTTTGCCAATCCAGGCCAACGTGGTGTGAGCAAAAGCCCCGACTTAATGCATATGAATGTATATGGCATGTACGACCTGAAAGTTCAACAGCATAATAACAACGACAACATAACAGCTTTTTCAGCAACAACAACTTAAAAATCAACTTTGGCTCATCAGCCTACAACTCAGCATTTTCAACAAAACAACTTGTATTCAACTTTGGCTCATCAGCCTACAACTTAATATTTTCCACAAAAACAACTTATCAACATATTTGCATCAACATTTCGCAACATAGACTCCACGAATTTATTTATCACAATTGGATACAATAGGCCAATCACCAATTACACTTACATCATAAAAATCAACCATTTTTACATACTGCAACAGTGTTAACCGGTTAACGCTATAGGTTAACCGGTTAACGCAGGAAATTTACACTTCCAGGCAAAACGCAACAGTGTTAACCGGTTAACGCTATAGGTTAACCGGTTAACGCAGGCAAAACTCAACATTTTTCACAATTTATAACAGTGTTAACCGGTTAACACCCTGGGTTAACCGGTTAACGCAGGCGAAACAGCAGTTCCTGCGCTAACACAAGGCAGAATGCAGAGTTTCCGCATTTTCCGCCGTTGGAGGACTTCCGGACCTCCGATTCAACTTCCGTAAAAAGCTATACGCTCAGAAATTCACAATACACTCAAACACAAATTCAATTTCAGCTTTAATACAACTTATTCAACATAATTTCTCAGCATTCTAAATCCAAATTAGGGTCAATCGACGGCTTATCACTACCCATTACATGTTAATCGATAATACCCATTAAACGACGATAAACCCCCCTTACCTTAACAATCCGGCAACTCTTCGAGCTTCAAGCTTCTCCGTTCTCCAACCTTTGCTCTACAGCTCTTTGCCCTTTTCCTCTTCTCTGCAGCTTCTCAGTTTTCACGTAAAAACCTTTTCCCAAAAAATGAAAACCTTTTCTCTTATTCCACTTATATATTTTCCAATAATAATTATTATTCCAAAATAATAATAATAATCCAATAATTCAATTTATTTAATTAAATTATTAAATGTATTATTAACTTAATTAAATAATTCTTTTACTTTATTTGGGGTGTTACAACTCTCCCCCACTAAAAGAGTTTTCGTCCTCGAAAACATACCTCAAACAAATAACTCTGGATAGGACTCCTTCATCTGACTCTCCAGTTCCCAAGTCACATTGCCACCTGCTGGTCCTCCCCAAGCTACCTTCACTAAGGCAATCTCTTTACCCCGCAACTGCTTCAACTCCCGATCCTCGATCCTCATAGGCGATGTTTCAACAGTCAGGTTATCTCTCACCTGTACATCATCCACTTGGACTACATGCGACGGATCATGAATGTACCTCCTCAACTGAGACACATGAAAAACCTCATGCAAATTCGCAAGTGACGGCGGTAAAGCGATACGATAGGCTACCTCTCCTATCCTCTCTAAAATCTGATAAGGACCAATAAATTGAGGTGTCAACTTCTTCGACTTCAAAGCCCGACCAACACCTGCTATCGGAGTAACACGAAGAAACACATGATCTCCCTCTTGAAACTCAAGTGACTTCCTCCTCTTATCATGATAACTCTTCTGACGACTCTGAGCCATCCTCATCTTCTCCTGAATCATCTTAATCTTTTCTGTAGTCTGTTGAACAATTTCCGGTCCGACCACAGCACTCTCACCGGACTCACACCAACATAACGGTGTCCGACATCTCCTACCATACAAAGCTTCAAACGGCGCCATACCAATGCTCGAATGAAAACTATTGTTGTAGGTAAACTCAATCAACGGTAAATAACAATCCCAACCACCTCCTTTTTCCAAAACACAAGCTCTCAAAAGATCCTCTAATGACTGAATCGTCCTCTCAGTCTGACCGTCAGTCTGCGGATGATATGCAGAACTCAATCTCAGCTTAGTTCCCAAAGCTCTCTGCAAACCTTCCCAGAACTTCGATGTAAATCTAGGATCTCTGTCCGAAACAATATTAGACGGAATACCATGCAAACTTACAATCTTCTCAATATACAACTCAGCCAATTTTTCTAACGGATAATCCATTCTAATCGGAATGAAATGAGCCGACTTTGTCAATCTGTCAACAATCACCCAAATAGCTTCAAAATTCTTAATTGTCCTCGGTAAACCAGAAACAAAATCCATACTAATACTATCCCACTTCCACTCTGGAATAGCCAACGGTTGCATTAGCCCAGACGGCTTCTGATGCTCAATCTTTGACTTCTGACAAGTCAAACAAGAATAAACAAAGCTCGCGATTTCTCTTTTCATTCCCGGCCACCAAAATAACTTCTTCAAATCATGATACATCTTCGTGGCTCCAGGATGAATACTCAACCCACTACGATGTCCTTCTTCAAGAATACTCTTCTTAAGCTCGGTAACATCCGGAATACACACCCGACTACCAAACTTCAAAATACCATTCTCATCAACTCTGAATTCGCCACCTTGACCTTGATTCACTAGAGTCAACTTATCAACCAAAAGCATATCAGATTTCTGACCCTCTCTGATCTCATCCAGAATACCACTTGTCAACTTCAACATTCCCAATTTAACACTATTGTGAGTACTCTCACACACAAAACTCAAGTCTCTAAACTGCTCAATTAAATCCAATTCCTTAACCATTAACATAGACATATGTAATGATTTCCGACTCAATGCATCAGCCACTACGTTTGCTTTACCCGGATGGTAATTCAAACCAAAGTCATAATCCTTCAGAAACTCTAACCATCTTCTCTGTCTCATATTCAGCTCTTTCTGATCAAACAAATACTTTAAACTTTTATGGTCACTGAAAACCTCAAATCTTGACCCGTACAAGTAATGTCTCCATAACTTCAGAACAAACACCACAGTTGCCAACTCTAAATCGTGCGTCGGATAGTTCCTCTCATGAACCCTCAGCTGTCTTGAAGCATAAGCTATAACCTGCTTATTCTGCATCAACACGCCACCCAAACCCAACAATGAAGCATCGCAATAAACTTCAAATGATTCCGACGAACTCGGTAATATCAGAATAGGAGCAGTAGTCAACCTTCTCTTTAACTCTTGGAAACCTCCTTCACATTTTGAGTCCCAAACAAACGCTTGCCCCTTTCTAGTCAACATCGTCAATGGTAACGCCAACTTAGAAAATCCCTCAATGAACTTCCTATAATAACCAGCCAAACCAAGGAAACTTCAAATCTCAGCAACAGACTTCGGAGCTTCCCACTTAGATACCGCTTCTATCTTGGAAGGATCAACAGCAACACCACCTCTTGAAATCACATGACCAAGAAAACTAACCTCTTCTAACCAAAATTCACACTTGGACAATTTAGCAAATAACTTCTTTTCTCGGAGGACTTCTAAAACCACTTTCAAATGCTCAGCATGCTCTTCTTCAGATTTCGAATACACCAAAATATCATCAATAAACACCACAACAAACTTGTCTAGGTACGGATGGAAAATCCTATTCATATACTCCATAAATACTCCAGGTGCATTAGTCACACCAAAAGGCATTACAGAATACTCATAATGTCCATACCTTGTTCTGAAAGCAGTCTTCTGAATATCCTCTGTTTTCACACGGATCTGATGATACCCAGATCTCAAATCTATTTTACTGAACACACTTGCACCAACCAACTGATCCATCAAATCATCAATCCTCGGCAAAGGATACCGATTCTTGATCGTCACTTTATTCAGTTGCCTGTAGTCCACACACAACCTCATAGTACCTTCTTTCTTCTTAACCAATAGCACTGGTGCACCCCACGGTGACACACTCGGACGAATAAATTTCTTATCCAATAGATCTTCCAACTGACTCTTCAATTCAGTTAACTCAACAGCAGACATACGGTACGGAGCCATCGATATCGGTCTAGTACCAGGTACCAAATCAATCGAGAACTCAACTTCACGTTCTGGCGGCAATTCATTCACTTCTTCCGGAAACACATCAGGAAAATCACACACCACAGCTAGATCGCAAATCACCAGTTTATCTTTAGCCTCCAAAGTCGCTAACAGCATAAACAACTCTGCCCCATCAGCTACCTCTTCATCCACTTGTCTCGCTGATAGAAACAAACTCTTTCCTTCCTCACTCTCAGGAACTATCACAGTCTTATCAAAACAATTGATAGAAACTCGGTTAAACACCAACCAGTTCATACCCAGAATAACATCAATCTGCACTAGTGGAAGACACACTAGGTCCATCCCAAAGTCTCTACCAAAAATACTCAAAGGACAATTTAAACAAACCGAAGTAGTAATCACTGAACCCTTCGCAGGAGTATCAATTACCATACTACCAAACATCTCAGATATCTCTAACTTAAGTTTCACCGCACAATCCAAAGATATAAAGGAATGAGTCGCACCTGTGTCAATAATAGCTACAAGAGGAAAGCCATTAATATAACACGTACCTCGGATCAAACGATCATCTGCAGAAGTCTCAGAACCCGATAAAGCAAAGACCTTGCCTCCTGACTGATTCCCTTTCTTCGGCTTCTGACACTGACTTCCAATATGCCCTTCTTCTCCGCAATTAAAACAAATCACTTCCTTGTGCTTGCAATCAGCTATTGCATGGCCAATCTTACCACAGCGAAAACACCTCTTTACTTCAGCAGTGCATACATTACTCTTATGACCAGCCTGACCACATTTGAAGCAAACTATACCAGCAGGAGCACCTCCCCCACTAGCTCTCTGAGCCGGAGCAGCTCTTTGCTTCCCTTTTCCAGCTGGAACATCATACGGCTTGCCACGGTTTTGATGTTGCTTGCCTCTGCGATCACTGACAATCTTGTAATGAGCATTATTGTCCTCTTCAAATATCCTGCAGCTATCAACCAATTCAGTAAAAATGCGTATCTTCTGATACCCAACAACCTTCTTAATTTCAGAGCGCAGTCCATTTTCAAACTTGATGCACTTTGAAAATTCAGCACCAGCACCAGTGTAATGAGGATAAAATTTGGACAGCTCCACAAATTTCGCAGCATAATCAGTGACAGACATGTTTCCTTGCTTCAGCTCAAGGAATTCAATTTCCTTCTTACCACGGACATCTTCCGGATAATACTTCCTCATAAATTCCCTACGGAATACATCCCAAGTAATGATTTCACCTGCCACGGTCAACCTCTCGTGAGTCTCTAGCCACCAGTCATCAGCTTCGACTGCTAGCATGTGAGTACCATACCGAACCTTCTGAGCTGGAGTGCAATCCATAACACGGAAGATTCTCTCAATCTCTTTCAACCATCCCAAGGCTGCATCTGGATCATGCTTCCCTTTAAACACCGGCGGATTCTCTCTCTGAAAAGTCGCCAAGCTACGTGATCCAGCATCACCACCAGCATTTGGCAAGTTCTGCACCGCTTGTGCCATTGCTTGCATTGCGGCAGCCATTGCAGCGTCATTCCTTCCAGCCATTTCAACTTATCAATACAACACGACTTAACGTTAGATTAATAACAATTACACAATTGTTAGGCAGTAACGACACGACAACTGGCCGGACAGACCAACCAGGCTCTGATACCACTAATGTAACACCCTTCTAAATACCCCAATTATTTAATTAAAACAACAGCATATAAATCAATATCAGAGTAATCATGCACCAAGGGTGTCACATAATACTTCACATAATTCACCGTAAAAATCAGTCATGCTCATTATTTACTTCAACATAAACACTTCTTTAAAAATTCGCAGCGGATAGAAACATTCAACATCTGTAATATCTTAAAATTAACATTTATTCAACAAATAAAACATCCCGTCCCGATGTTACATCTATCAGAGCATGACTCACTAAAACCACTCTAGACTTCAAGCACTAGCTTCTACTCAACTCACTGCTCGTTACCTGAAAAATATAACTGTAAGGGTGAGTTCCTCGATCGATATAACAAGTATTATAAATCATCATGTTATGTTAAGTAACTTTACACGTTAATCACCCACATCATATCATGCATTCGGTAGCAGCATATTCAACTCAACATCATATTCAAACACAACGTAAATGCAACTCAAATGAGACTCGACTCTTCATGCATGTGGTACCATTTGGAGTAAAACTCCCAACTTAAAATCATTGCCAGTTTAGTGGGCATCAAGGCATAAGCCTTCAACTTTCAACTTAGAATTTTTGCCAATCCAGGCCAACGTGGTGTGAGCAAAAGCCCCATAATTTTGCCAATCCAGGCCAACGTGGTGTGAGCAAAAGCCCCATAATTTTGCCAATCCAGGCCAACGTGGTGTGAGCAAAAGCCCCGACTTAATGCATATGAATGTATATGGCATGTACGACCTGAAAGTTCAACAGCATAATAACAACGACAACATAACAGCTTTTTCAGCAACAACAACTTAAAAATCAACTTTGGCTCATCAGCCTACAACTCAGCATTTTCAACAAAACAACTTGTATTCAACTTTGGCTCATCAGCCTACAACTTAATATTTTCCACAAAAACAACTTATCAACATATTTGCATCAACATTTCGCAACATAGACTCCACGAATTTATTTATCACAATTGGATACAATAGGCCAATCACCAATTACACTTACATCATAAAAATCAACCATTTTTACATACTGCAACAGTGTTAACCGGTTAACGCTATAGGTTAACCGGTTAACGCAGGAAATTTACACTTCCAGGCAAAACGCAACAGTGTTAACCGGTTAACGCTATAGGTTAACCGGTTAACGCAGGCAAAACTCAACATTTTTCACAATTTATAACAGTGTTAACCGGTTAACACCTGGGTTAACCGGTTAACGCAGGCGAAACAGCAGTTCCTGCGCTAACACAAGGCAGAATGCAGAGTTTCCGCATTTTCCACCGTTGGAGGACTTCCGGACCTCCGATTCAACTTCCGTAAAAAGCTATACGCTCAGAAATTCACAATACACTCAAACACAAATTCAATTTCAGCTTTAATACAACTTATTCAACATAATTTCTCAGCATTCTAAATCCCAATTAGGGTCAATCGACGGCTTATCACTACCCATTACATGTTAATCGATAATACCCATTAAACGACGATAAACCCCCCTTACCTTAACAATCCGGCAACTCTTCGAGCTTCAAGCTTCTCCGTTCTCCAACCTTTGCTCTACAGCTCTTTGCCCTTTTCCTCTTCTCTGCAGCTTCTCAGTTTTCACGTAAAAACCTTTTCCCAAAAAATGAAAACCTTTTCTCTTATTCCACTTATATATTTTCCAATAATAATTATTATTCCAAAATAATAATAATAATCCAATAATTCAATTTATTTAATTAAATTATTAAATGTATTATTAACTTAATTAAATAATTCTTTTACTTTATTTGGGGTGTTACACAATCGGTTACCATGTTCTGGGTAATCTACTACACAATAAAAAAATTCAAATTTTTTAATGTTGGCTCAGGTGTAACCGATTACACAATATTGGATAATCGATTACCATTGAACCAGTGGTAGAAAGAAATGTATTCTTTCATGAAAACCTTTTCTAAAATGTGTTCTTGAAGCATGTCATCCATTCATGAGTTATGACCATTTAGAAAGGTGTCTAAGGGTTATATATAACACATATTTTTAGAATTTGAACATACCTCCTTCACACAAATATTTCAAACAATTTTTTCTTCATCTTTTCAAATTCTCTCAAGTGTTCCTGGTTAAATTTTCTGGTGAAACTTTCTCCACAAAATTTTCAATATACATTCATATAGTTTCATCCATACCATTCTTAGAGCACTTGTATGTCATAAATAGAATTGATTTCTTAAAAGGAGAAGATTAATCAATAGATTGATACATTGTTCCATCTTTCAAAAACTTGTAAAAACTCATATTGTTCTTGTTATCCTTGTTGTCCAGGATTGTTGGAAATAAGAGGTTCATTAAAAGGGAGGATTGTTCTCTTTTTGAACTTAGTAAAAAATCCAAGAGGACTGTTCTTGGTATTCTTGTTAGAGTCTGTATAGAAAGACTAGGTTATCTTGTCCATAAGATCTAACTATAATAAAACCTCTTACACATGGTAAGGGGACTGGAGTACTCTCAAATTGTGAGGGGAACCAGTATATGTCTTGGTGTTCTTTACTTCCTTCACTTTACCATTTCATTGCATAACCAAATCAGAAAATAAAGAACAAGTTTTCATAAAACCAGAAAAAGTATTCAAAGAACCTAAGTCACCCCCCCCCCCCTCTTAGGCACTTACTCAACTTACACAGGGGAAACATAAGGAAATTGTGAAGAATGTGTGTCCTAGTTCTAAATCTATGGCAAAGAAAAAATTGGTTGCAAATAAAAAAACCTGTTACCAAATCTGTGCATAAGAAAGGAAGTCAACAAAATCTTATGAATGAGAAACAATCGAATGAAGTTAAAGAAGAATGGATCATGGGGAACAAACAATATTCATGGGAGAGAAATATAGCATATGCATACAACAAAGCAAGAAATGTTCTGGTAAGCATATATGTGTATGTAGTTTATATTGTATTATTATTAAAATGGTTTATAACTTGCAACGTTGCTCTTGTTTAAGAATAAATCAAAAGGAGATCCAAATTATTGATGTTGAAGTAAACAAAATCTTCAAATGTACGATTCACATCGCAAGACGGAAGGATGCTTCAAGTGCGTATGAGAAGTACATTGCTCAAGGGTGGTATAAGTATGTTAAAATCAAAATTTTCTCTAATGGCGATACCTTGGTTTGGAGAATTGGACGTTTTTCCCCCTATGTGTTTGTAACTTTGTAGAGAAATTGATGTTCAGTATGTGTTTGGAATGAGAAACTATGATGATCATGGGATATAGATCTTAACATGGTATGGATGGTTTATTTTTGTGTTTTTTCTATATTTATTTTGGATGTTATTTAGATATTTTTGAATCAAATACTAATTATAATGTTACTGTTGTGGAAGTATGTGTTATATGTGTCAAAACTGTGCAATTGTAAGTTACTGCTAATATTTCATGGAGGTGATTTAGTACTTTTTGTTACTGGTATGGTTAAAGTTTAGTATTCTATTTGCAATATTTTATGTAACTGATGTGGTATTATATGTTAAAGTGTTTAGTTGATACTTAAATTATATGTAAGTGATTAGTTTAAATAACTTTATAAATTTTAAAAGTTATTATTTTATCACCTAAGCCATTAAGCATATAAAGTTAACATATATAATAAGTGTATAATCGATATAGTTAACATATTTTTTTGTTGAAAAATATTATTCTTTATTTCCTCATCATGGTACTTTAAGTGTTTTGGTTTATATATATATATATATATATATATATATATATATATAATATATATATATATATATATATTATATATATATATATATATATATATATATATATATATATATATATAATATATATTATATATATATATATATATATCCAGTATTACATGCTACTAAATGAAAACATCTCAGACTATAGAGTTTTAAACTTTTAATGGGCATATGCGGTTTAATACACATCTCTAAGCACATTAAAACTATCACAATATAACATGTGGAATAGGGTTTTCAAGAGAGACAATTATAGTATCATTGTAAGTGTTGGAGGTAAACAATGTTCAACAACATCTATGACATGTATTCTTCAGGCAAGTGTGTCAGATTTTTTATTTTATTTCTCTTCTTGGATTATTCAAACAAATTCTTCGAAGACATATTCAACATCCTTTACAACTGTATTTTATAAAGTGAATTCGGGTTTAAAGTTGCTTGTAATGTTTTTTATGTTTTGGTTTCAACATCCTGTACAACTATTCTTTTAGGCTATGTAAATCTTCTATAATATTGTGGATCCTATTGTATGATTGTTATATTTTTAATTGTATTGAAATGAATGACTTAATTGTACTAAATAGCGCAGTTACACAAATGAAGAAATAAAAAACATATTTGTCTAAGATACGAAAAGAGTTTGAAGAAGAGCATGGCCTTAAAATTGAAGCTCTCATTAAGGATGGTTGGATTGATGAGCCATAGAAAACAACATATTGTAGCAACGATGTGAATTAGAATTATAAAATAACATAAGAGAATAAGTCAGGGAAAAATATGAGGAGGGACATACAAGAAAAGTGTGACATGAACGCCTGAAAGATCATGGAGGTGAGGATAATGGCAACACAACCATTGCTCAATGTGATTTTGACTCATCTGATGTTCTTGTAGTTTTAAGCAGCGGCTCAAGTAAATAGTGGATTATGGATTCAGGTTGCACTTGCCACATGACTCCAAACAAATACTTGTTCGAGGAACTATGTGATCAATATAGTGGATTTGTATTGCTTGGAAACAATAAAGCTTGCAAGATTGCATATGTTGGATCTATAAGATTCAAGCTCCAAGATGAGTCAATAAGGTTGTCGACTGAAGTCAAGTATGTACCGAATTTGAAGAGAAATTTGATTTCTCTTGGTGAACTCAACAAGAAAGGATATGTTTTCCAAGGAGAGAAAAGTATTCTAAAAGTCATGCAGGGGTTGAAGGAAGTCTTAAGAGGCGTGAAGAAACAAGGCTTGTATACCCTTGAGGTTGAAGTTGTCAAGGGTTTTGTAGATGTTGCATCCACGAAACAAAATCTACTTGGTGGAGACAAAGTCGAATAACTAAAGTTTTGTGAACCCAGTGTACTTGGAAAATCTCACAGAGTGAAGTCCAATAAAGGCAAACAAAGAACACATGGATCCCTTAATTACATCCATGTTGATATTTAAGGGCATGCAAGGTGTCCATCACATTCAGGAGCAAGGTATCTTTTATCCATAGTTGATGATTATTCCTAAAATTTATGGTTATTCATCCAGAAGACTAAGGATGAAACTTTTGAGAACTTCAAAAGTTTGAAGACTCTGCTCGAAAATCAGACTGGTAGAAAGGTCAAGAGGTTGAGAAGTAACAATGACCTTGAGTTTTGCAATGAGGCGTTCGACAGTTTTTGTGCAGCCTCTGGTATTGTAAGGCACATAACTACTATAGGTACTCCATAACAAAATGATTTAGCGGAAAGGTTTAATCGAACCATTTTGGAAAGAGTTAGATGCATATTGACTAGTGCTGGGTTAAATAAGGTGTTTTGGGCAGAGGTTGTTTCGACAACAACATATCTGATAAACATATGTATTTCGATTGTGTTAGATACGAAAACACCTGAAGAAGTTTGGTCGTGACACCCACCAGATCTCGACAAACTTAGAGTATTTGGCTGTATAGCCTATGCTCACATTAGACAAGATAAGGTCGAACCCATAGCTCTGAGATGCATGTTAATAGGATACCCTAAAGGAGTCAAAGCATATAGGCTATGGTGCTTAGAGCCAGGTCACATAAGGTGTATCACCAGTCGAGATATAGTTTTCAATGAAAATCTGAGATGACTTTCAAGAAAATTGATGACGTTAGTCGAAGTTCACATATATTTGAAGAAGAGTTGGAACATGAAGAGATTCATGTTGAGGTGGAGCATGTCGATACTGAATTGTGTATCCCAGATAAAGTTGAAGAAGAAACACAAGATGTTGAAGATACTGAGGAAGTTAAGGAAACTATTGATGACTACCTATTGGCAAGATATAGGTCGAGAAGAGTCATCAAGCCACCTTAAAGACCTAGGTATGAAAATCTCATAGCTTATGCCTTAATCTCTGCAAGTGAGGTTCTAGATGAAGAACCTAGAGACTATAAGGAAGTTATGAGGAGTTAAAATAAGACTGAATGGCTGAAGGCCATGGGTGGTAAGATGGAGTCTCTACATGATAACCATACTTGGTAACTGATCAAGAAACCTGCTGGAGCCAGGTTAGTCAATTGTAAGTGGATTTTCAAAGTTAAGGAAGGAAGCTAAGGAGTAACGTCAAAGAGATACAAGGCAAGATTAGTCGCAAGGGGTTTCACTCAGAAAGAAGGTGTCGACTTCAATGACGTGTTCTATCTTGTTGTGAAGCACATGTCCATTCGAGTGTTACTTACCATGGTGGCACAATTCGACCTAGAACTGGAACAAATGGATGTGAAGACTACTTTCTTGTATGGAGATCTAGATGAAACAATCCTGATGAGGCAACTTGAAGGGTATGCAAAAAGGGAAAGGAAAATTATGTGTGCAAGTTGAATAGATATTTATTTAGACTGAAACAATCTCCCCGATAATGGAATAAGAGATTTGCAAGTTTATGGTCCACATAGGTTTCATTAGAAGTCAGGTCGACCACTATGTTTACTTCAGATTTCGTCCTAGAAATTCATTTGTTATTTTGTTGCTTTATATGGATGATATTCTCATAGCAAGCAACAATGTCGAGGATGTAATGAAGGTGAAGGTTGAACTCAATAAGGAGTTGAATATGAAGGATCTGGGAGTTGCATCGAGGATTCTTGGGATTGACATCCGAAGAGACAGAAAACAGTCAAAATTATGCTTATCTCAAGAGATATACCTATGGAAGATTCTCGATAAATTTGGTATGTCGAATTCAAAGCCTGTTGTGACTCTGACAAACCCTCAATTCAAGTTGGGTACATATCAGTGTCCCAATATTGAGGTCGAAAGAGCTTATATGAATAGCATCCCATATGCTAACATAATAGATTCTTTGATGTATGCTATGGTATGTACTAGACCCGACATATCATATGCAGTAAATCTCATAAGCAGTTACATGGTGAAATCTGGAAAGGCTCACTGGAAAGCTTTGAAGTGGATTCTAAGGTACATAAATGGGTCTCTGAACAGAGTCATGATTTATGGTGGAGCATGTGGTGAAAATAGTAAAGCAGAAATCGAAGGGTATGTCGACTCTGATTATATAGGTTGTATGGATTCCAGAAAATCTATTTTTGGATATGTGTTCACTATGTTTGGCATAACAATTAGTTGGAAAGCAACACTTCAAAAGGTTGTTGCCTTATCGACCACTGAAGTGGAATATATCTCCCTCACTGAAGCTGTGAAAGAAGCATTGTGGCTTGAAGGTTTTGCTAAGGAGATGAAACTTTAAGGTCGAGTTATCACTGTTAAATGTGGTAGTCAAAGTGCTATACACCCGCCGAAGAATTCAACCTATCATGAGCGAACCAAGCACCTCAATGTGAGGCTCCATTTCATCAGAGGGGTAATCGAGCATGGAGAAGTCCAAGTGCTTAAGGTTTTGACAAATCACAATATTGTTGATATGATAACCAAGACATTACCAAGTTACAAGTTTTTCCACTGTATGCAGTTGATAAAGCTGCATGAAGAAAGCTAGTTTGTTTCCTTGATTTTATAGAGTTTGTTCGAAGGTGGAGATTTGTGAGATATTGGATTGAACTCTAGTATGGTTGAATGATAGCTTCTTGGTTCGATAATCTGACATGATCATTAGCTTCTTATGTTCTTAGTAAGTTTCAAAACCATACAATAATCCCATATGTATGATGAATTTATAGTAGTATGTATTATATATGAACGGATTCCTCTTGGTATAACTGGTAGAATTTTCCGGAAATCGCCACCAAAAACAACTACCTTACCTTCAAATTTTGTATCAGATGATTTGGATCCGCCCGTGATGTCTCTGAGGGTTTTATATAATGCTTATAAATAAAATATGTGAGCCATTGGATCCTCATCCCAAATTATCAACTTGGATAATTTAAGCAGCTCGCCGCTGTCACTTCCTTTGTCTATATCGCACATAGAAGACTTAAGTGTAGGAATTGGAATCTTGAACTTAGAATGTGCAGTTCGACCCACAGGAAGTAATATTGATGTTATTCTAGATGAATCAACTATCAAACATATTTGTTTCCTTGATCTTATGTAAAAAGCCAATGTTCTTCACATATATGTCTTGCTTATTCCGCCATATGCATATAAAAAAATATGTCTCATTTTTTGTTGTTCACTGCTTCCATTATTTGCTTGAGTACATATCCTTACTCATATATTAGATATTTAACAAATATATTAGGAATATATAAATCAGTTAATGATTTATGTAAAAGTAAACAGTTTTTTTTTAAGAATTGGACAAAGATTTCCAATTATGCAGGTATGATACATTGTTTTACTTGTGAGATTTTGATGTAAATTGTTGAATTCTTGAAGTTGCTCAGCTAGATTATAGTTTTTCTCTTCATAAATAAGATTATTTCCCAGCTGCTCAACTACATAACCGTTTGGGGAAGGCATTCCAACAAAGTCTTTTAGACTCATGTGACTCCGCTGAAGGAGTTTTTCAATTTCATCCAATGTTAAATTGATTATTTCTTCATCTGATAACCTCAATCATGTGTAAAGAAGATTAGAATACATCACATATAGTAGAAAGAATATAATTATTATTGCACCCTAGGTTTTCGGATAAGTGAACCAGATGAATTGAACAAAAGAATGCCCTCTCAATCAAGGAGAAGAGAGAAAGGGTAAAACAGAAGAGTCGCCACCGAATTTTATTTAATTTCCTCGTAATAAGAGGAGAGGGAAAATAGTCTATAAAATCCTCAAAGAGAAAAAAGAAAGGATAAAGAATCGGTCTCACAACCGAGATTGGGTTCGGAAGACGATTACGCAAGGGCAAGGTATTAGCACATGTCACGTCCATTGTACTCCATGGGAACCATTTAAGTTGTCTATGTGCATGGATATTTATCTATTTATTTCTTTATTTTCAAAAAAATGAGTGTGAAAGAATGGGATTTGTGTTTTTTTATTATTGTGCTCACCAAGGATTATGGCCCTTCTACCTATGTATCATTCATCAGGTGATAAAGAATCTGAGCTCCTTAGTTCGGAGTAGAAAATGTTTGTGGGTTGGTTGATTTTACCTTTTAGAAAAGGGTTTTCGATGTGTGTCCCTAAGGTGCAAAAATGAGTTTGATGGGTTGATGTTGATTTTACCTTGAAAAGGGGTTTTATGAAAAAAAAACATTTGTGATTAGATTGCACTAAAGTCTATGGGCAGAGGCGAATATTATAGACAAACAAGTCAAGCGTCTAGTGTCCAAAATAATTAGAGTAAGGGTAGGAAAGCTTCATCCTTACTCATCTCAATTACTTAAGGCTCATGGCGCATAATACTAATCGTAGTTTTATTATGAAAATTCCACTTGACGTTGGATCAAAGGTTTATTGATTTGATTATGAAATTGATGACATACAATGAATATACAAAGTAACCAATCAAGAAAATAAATGGTCTCATTGTGAGGTAGCCTAAGAGAAAGCCCTGTGTGTGCAAAAGTGACCTAAGCTAACAAGTGGATAATGATCTTACAATCATGTCTCCCTAGGGTAGTTCCATGATGTCATTCTTACAATAGGATTGCAAGTTACAGATGAAATCCAAGGTTAAGGCATAGTGTCAAAATATTAGGGTAAGGTCTCCAAGCAAGGGTCCTAAGTGAAACCTTCTAAGTCCAATGATTGATTACAAGTGAAATGCATCTTTTTGGTCTTATAATTTTATCATGTTTTTGTTATTTTTGATTGTATGATGACAATAATTAAATAACAATGATGAATATGCATGAGGAGTATATATACAATGATGATGATAATGGGTACTTGAAAGTAAATTACAATGCAATATAGTTGACATAAAAGTAAACCACAAGATGATAAACAAATATCAACAATAACAATGGTTAACAATATCAAAGTTAGTGATATATAGCTAGTGGTTAGTTAAGTGTACAAAATAAACATTTGACGATTATATATCCATAGGTCAAAGGAGTCAAAATATGGCGCATTAAGGGATAACTTATCATTGATGCAAAGTATTTAAGATGATCCATGATCATCTAATAATAGATTTGAAATAATGAAAGTTATACAACCCCAAGTCCATCTATCAATAATTTAACAAATGGAAGGTTATATCATTCAATGATTACAAGTTAACAGTTGATTAATATACAAGTCAAACAATGAAACATAAGTGTTAGAAGGTTAGTAGTTAATGGAAGCAAAACAAGTCAAATAGATCAATAAGTTAGAGTCACAAGTATGTCTTCATCTATGCATCAAATGACTTGAGTATGGTTAAATAGAGGTGACCTATCAATACCTTAAAGTATCATGAATGATTCATTGATAGATTTGAAGTATTGAAGGTTTTATCAACCATAAAAAAGCAAAAGTCATGACCAAATAGACCACATCAACCAACATCAATAAAGGCATGAAAAGTCAACAAAATAAGTCAAAATAAAATAAACCAAGTGTGAAACAAAATAAAAGGGGAAAAAAGTCAAGTGTGTTCACAAAATATTTTGATTATAATAAATATAAGTGGTGAAAAAAATGAAAAAGAAAGAAAATGGTTAAAAAATAAGAAAATAAGAAAAGAATGAAAAAAGAACAAAATAACATAGGGTGTTGGGGGTTGAACCCCTGACCTTGGGGTCAACCCTCATCCACTGGGACAAACGCCATTTGGTGATTACTAGCGCGTTCAAAAAATAAAATAATAAGGTTTAATTAAAAATGAAACACACATGTTAAGCAACCAATCAGGACATGACACAGGATTTTTTCAAATTAAAAAACGCGCGAGCCAACAGACACAAATGTCATCTTAAACCTTCAACCATTGAATTTCAACTTCTGCAACTCATGTTTTTAGGAGGAATCAGCCATGGATTCAACTCCCATACACCTTATCATTGTTTTATCCACACTCATGAACCATTGATTGACTTTGAGTGTGGAGTATTTCACATGAACTCCAAAATGAAACTTAACCTAAAAATAAAATAAAATGTTGAGCAATGGATAATCAGAGCTTAGACCATAGGGCTTAGCATCAGAGAGGAAATTCTAGCAAGATGGTAACTTGTTTGAGTGAAAAAGGTGAGTGCAACTACCTTATCGGAATCGGTTTCTGATGAAGATTCCGATGAGTGTGGATAGCTCGGGGAAGGTTGTTGTAGATGGTGTTTGTGTTTCAGGAAGCTTGAAGAAGGTTGTGTGAAGGTCTTTGGGTGGCTAAGTGAACTTCAAATCGCTTGAAACTTTGAAAATGAAACTCTGTTTTTAGGGAAGAAACTCGATTTTGAAGTATGGGTTTTCTGGATTGAAAAGCTTGGTTCTTTCACGGAATACCTTCCCCTATTTATAGGTAAGGTGTTGGGATGGTTTGGAGGGATAATGGAAGGGGTTTGTTCAGAAAAGGGTGAAGGTCAAAAACTGCCAAAATGTGAAGCTTGTGGGGGAAGTGTTACTGATGCTTTTGCTTTCAATTTGCCTTCACTCAATCTGTTTTCAACTTAGCATCAAATAGGTGGGATAAAGGTGATTTGATCAGAGCTATTGTGGTTTTTGCTTTTTGCCATTTTGGGGAAAAGTTGCTTTTTACACACTGTCGCATCCGCGAAAAAACAACCGGCGGGACTCAAATAAAAAACACAACACAGAGCCGCCACTGCGCGTTATTTATCCCAAGATAGGGAAAGGAAACGCTCAGAGAAACCTGGAAAGGAAATGGTCTTGCGACCAAAGAGAAAGGGTAAGGGAGTCGGTTACGCAAGGGGAAGGTATTAGCACCCCTCACGTCCGTCGTACTCGACGGGATCCACGTTCTAAGAAAAGAAAAGGTTGCTAAACATCACACACACACACACAGAAAACGCAGGTGGGGTTAAGAGAAGGGAGCTCGATAGGACATCGCATCCTATGCCTACATATCTCGTCTGGAACGAGAATCAGAGCCACTGTAGTTCGGCTTACGCACGCCAAACAACACAAAACGCACAAACAGATGGCAAACATGGAGCCCGACAACCACTCGATGGAATTACGTCAGCATCCGAACCAAAACACACACAAGAGGGCAAACGTGGAGCCCGACAGCCAATCACTGGACTTACGTCGGCATCCGAACCAAACACACAATCAGATAACAAGTAAACACACCCAAAAAAGAAAAAGGTTGCCCGGAGAGGTCTCGCACGACCTCCTGCCTACATACCTCGTCTGGAACGAGGATCAGGGCGATGTAGTTCCCCCTCAAGGGAAAGAAAATCTAGCCAGAAACCAAGGGAAGACACACTACCAGGGAGCTGGACTCGAGCCTAGTGTTGTCATGCATCATTACCCTACGTTGAGGTTTCTACCTACTTGCACAACTGCAAGCTACTCCTATCCAGGAAGAAAGCAAGCATACAAGCATACAGATCAAAACAGAGCAAACACAAGCATTTTAAGCAAATATTCACATAGCACACACTATAACCAATCAAGTGAGGCTCACATAATGGGTTTGACTGCCGAAGCAAGTCATCTGTACATGGGTATTATTCGCTCTTAACCTTGCCATTACGAGGCTAAGGTGAAGCAGATGAAAAGGTGAAGTGAGGATTAGACTTCACAGCTCTTATCCCTGACCAGGGAGAGCTTCTGACAAAGGAGCGTGGGTCCAGAATGGAGGGACCCTTCTACGCTCAAAGACTCTGACTCGATTGTGCAACAGCACAAGATCTTGGGTTTGTGTCCCAACGCATCAACACACAGCCGTGTGAGCAGAGGGACGACTCATAGAATAGTGGGGGATAGATTACATATCCCTTGGCTTCCACCAATTGCCTCATAGAGGACTTCACCTGCTTAGGCACAATATTAAACAATCACAAACATCGCCTCTTAAGGAGGACTTCAGACATTTTGCCCGGCCAAATAACAGACCGGGTCTCCAGACTACATGAAGAATAGAAGTCCTACCTCAAGTGGTTTAAAAACCAAGCAGCAGCAAGCAAGTTCCTAAAGAACTGTAAGCGACTAAATGTACCTGAAATCAATCAAGTATCATCAGTACTCAGCCAGACAACAATAAACAGCAAATGTTAATCAGTCAGACTATACGAACAACACAAGCACATAAATGCAAGCTACAAGCTCAAGCTCAAGCTTCACCACCTACAAAACAAATTCAAATTAGTTCACAAGCATCAAACAATCTCAATTCAAATTGCCTTGAAGCAATCTCCTTAAGCATTGTGCATTTCATCCTGAAAATCCACACCAAATGTGAGAAACTGGACCACTAGGCCAAGCCTAGGGTCCAAAAGGGAGAAAAAATTCTAAACAGAAAGCAATTCTCAACCAAAATCAAATTAACACAAATAGAAAGCAAATGCAATTGATCCCATACTCATACCATTCACCACATTCATTTCATAACCAAAACAAGTCAAACTAGGTCAAATGCAACATCAAAAGTCCAAACAGAATGACTTCCATCAAAAGCATACCAAAACAATTCCAAAAATCCTCAAATAATTCACACCTAAACAGGACATATTCAAGGTATAGCATGTCAATTTTCAGCTCAATTGGACAAAAGGAACTAGGCTAATAAAAATCAAGAAATCCAGACACAATTATTCAAGCCAAACCAAAGCATCAACACATGCATTCACTTCAAAAATTCATAAGTCAATGAAAACAATTAAGAAATGAATGGGACCAAAACAGGGATGTCCTACAATGTGTCTACAACCAGCATACCAAATTTCATGTTCATCTAAAACCATATGAGCATTTCACATTAAATTTACAAATATGTGTCACATGAACTTGCATAATTGACCAACAGAGATGAAAAATATCAATCAAATTGAAAATGCCATAGAAAAATCCAGAAAAATTCACATAGCATCTCAACATATCCATAAACATCCATGCAAAATTTCAAGTCATTCTAACAAGCATTGGCTAGGAAAATAATTTCATGAAGTTGCCCTAATTAGGTGTGACACAAATTGTCACACCTAAGCTCAAAAAATCATATCTCACTCCACAGGTATCCAAAATTCACAAACTTTATATGTAAATCACCAGCAACATGTCTAGAATCACCACAAAAAATTTCAAGAATTTCTTTTAAGGTATGAGTATTTCACATTGAAAATGGCAACATGTACAACAAAATGACATAGGTCAAACATCCCTAAGCAAAGTCAACTTTCCATCATGCACAACTTTGGAAATTATGTCCATAAAATTCTACAGGGAATTTGGAAGCTATAGAAAAAATCCTCATATTTTTCTGATTTTCCAATAATTTTCTATGAATTTTTAAAGGTTTGTGTGATTTTTAAATAATTATTTAAGTATTATTATTAATTAAATGGAAGCAATGGCAGAATTGTAAATAACATGGTGTCGCATTACGCGAAAACCGGCGGGAAAGTTAAGAAACAACAGAGCCGCCACCGTGCGTTATTTATCCCAAAAGAGGGAAAGGAAACGCTCGAAGTAAACCTGGAAAGAACATGGTCTCGCGACCAAAGAGAATGGGTTCGGGAGTCGGTTATGCGAAGGGAAGGTATTAGCACCCCTACGCATCCGTAGTATTCTACGGGATCCACGCACAAAAGGAAAGAATATTGGTTGCTAAACACTGCTCAAACTCACACACACTGGCTGAAAAGAGACAAAAGAAACTGACTGAAACTGACTCGGCAGGATATCGCATCCTGGGCCTACTTAGTCTATCAGGCATAGACATCAGAGTCGAAGTAGTTCGGACTGGGGAAACGACACATGCTCGCTAGGATATCGTATCCTATGCATACGTATCTCCTTGGACGAAGGAGAATCAGAGCATTCGTAGCTCGGCTGACACGCACGCAAACAAACACAGGCAAAGGCAAACATGGAGCCCGAATGCCAATCACTGGACTTACATCAGCATCCGAACCAAAACACACAAGAAGGCAAACATGGAGCCTGAATGCCAATCACTGGGCTTACATCAGCATCCGAACCAACAAAACACACACAGGGTGGTTAAGACACAAAAGGTTGAAAAAGAAAAAGGGCGCCCGGAGAGATCAGCTCATCTCCTGCCTACGTACCTCATCTGGTATGAGGATCAGGGCGACGTAGTTCCCCTACGCAGGGAAAAAGGACTAGCCTAACCAGATAACAGAGGGAGACACAACACTAGGGAGACTACGACTCGAGCCTAGATGTTGTCATGCAAAGTCGTCCCTAAGTTAAGGTTTCTAGCTAACTGGCACAAGGGCCAACCTATCCTAGTCATGACTTGCACAGGAAGCAAGCCACACACACACCAAACTTGCACAGGAAGCAAGGGTCTCGATTGCAACTAGGGCAAGAGAAAGGGGAGGTCTCAATCGCAACGAGGGCGAGAGAAAAGAATTAGCGTTAGTTGTTAGTCAAACTCGACAAGACATCGCATCTCGTGCCTACGTATCTCATCTGAACATGAGAATCAGAGTTGCCGTAGTTCGGCTACGGAGGGATAAAGGACTCGATTGCAACTAGGGCAAGAGAAAGGGAAAGTCTCGATCGCAACGAGGGCGAGAGAAAGGAAAAGTCTCGATCGCAACGAGGGCGAGAGAAAGGATCGCAACGAGGGCGAAAGCAAACAAGGATTAGTCTAAACTAAACCTAACTTGCACAGGAAGCAAGTCAAAACTGACCCTAACTTGCACAAGAAGCAAGTCAAACAAACATACAAGCACAGATAGCACACACTATACACAAGCAAGTGGCTCAACAAGGGTTAGGTTTTAGTCGAGGGGTCATATCAACCTCAACAAACAAACCTCTGGAAATGGGTGATGGTGCTCTTAACCTTGCCATTGAGAGCCAAGGTGAAGCAGATGAAAGGAGATGAGGGGTGTGCCTCATTGCTCTTATCCCTGGCCAGGGAGAGCATCTGACAAGAATGTGTGGGTTCAGAAAGTGGGAACCCTTCTACACATTTGAAACTGACTCAACTGTACAATTGCACAAGATCTTGGGTTTTCATCTGTAATGCATCAACACAGCGGTGTGAGCAAAACAGAAGACACACTGAATAGCAGGGGATAGGTTGCTTATCCCTTGGTTCTGCCAATTGCCTCTTCACTTAGGAGGTCTTTGACTCTGTACAAGGACAAATTAAACATACACAAACATTGCCTCTTAAGGAGGACTTCAGACAGTTGCCTGACCAAGTAACAGGCCAGGTCTTCCAGACTACATGAAGAAAAAGGAATTATACCTCAAGCAAGTTGCTAAATAGCAAAGCAAAGCAAGTTCAAAGAACTTAAGCAACTAATGGTACCTGAAATAGTCAAACCAATCAGTACACATTTCAACAGTCAAATCAAAGGGAATGGAATCCACAGACAAATCAGGTAATCAGATGTGCAAGGCACAAGACTCAAACACATGAGCCAAGCCACCTACAAAACAAAGGTTAGCTCAATGACATTCAAGCAAGCTCAAACAAAAGAAATTAATCTCATTGGTCACTGGGTGTTCAACCTGAAAACACAAGCTCAAAAGTGAGTAACTGGACCACTAGGGCAAGCCTAGGGTCAAAAGAGAATGAAAAAGGCAAAACAACAAAGGGCAAGCAACCTAAATCATGTTCAAACATTTAAGAAGCAAGCACAATTGGGTTCATGTTCATATCATGCATCATCATCAATTCACAAGCAAAGGAAACCAAAGCATGGCAAATGAAAGCTCAAAGAAGTCAACAGAATGACTTGCATCAAAAGTCAACTCAAACATTTTCAAAATCACCAAATAAATCAAGATCAATCCTAACACCTATCATGGTAAGCATGTAAAATTTCATCACATTTGGACAAGTGGAAGGCAGTCAATGAAAATCATAAAGTCAAAGCAAATTTGAACATGCTCAATGAAGTCAACAGCAAGACTTAGCTCAAAACCAAACATAATCAATCCCAAAAATCACCAAATAATTCATGCTCAAACAAAATCCATAACATGACATGCATATGAAATTTCAGCTCAATTGGATCATGGGAAGATGGTCAATTAAAATCAGAAAGTCAAAACCAATTCAAGCATGCACAAAGAAGTCAAACAAACATGTATCAACTTCAAAAAATCATAACTAAATGAAAACAGATGAGAAATGAATGGGATTAACACCAAGGCAAAGCTTAAGATGTCTAGTATGCACATGTAAAATTTCATGATCATCCAATAAAGTATGAGAATTTCCCAAATGGAATGGCAACATGTATCACACAAAGTCAACATTTGACTAGGCAGGGAAGAAAAATCTCAAACAAATAGGAAATGGCACAATTAATTCTAAGAAAATTCACATGTGAACTGGACACATAATAGAAGGTTCATGCAAAAATTGAGGTCAATTGGAGGTCAGGAAGCATGTCAACAAAATTCATGAAATGGCATATCATTGGTGTGACACAAGCTGTCACACCCTAATTCACAAATTCATATCTCACAAACCACATATGATAAAATCATGATCTTTATACCAAAATAAACATGAATGAGTGTAGAATAACCACAAAAATTTTCAGATCAAATGGATGCAACATGATTATTTCACAAGAGATTTGGCAACATGTATCATTTTTGGTCACATTATACAAACCCTAAGGCCATTTAAAATTCAATGATCCAAAAAATCAGCAAAAATGATGATAAAAAAACTAGACATTCACATGAGCATGATGCAGAAATTCCCACTGGATTTGGAATTGAAATGAGCAAGTTATGAATTTTCAAAGATTGATGATCAAATGAAATAATTATTGAAATTAAGATGAATTGTTTTGAATTAATAAATGGAGAAATGGCACGTTGGTAATTATGACCTTCATTTAGCAAAACGCCGCGTTTTGCTCACGGCCAGGGAAATGTTCTCATTGGCCAGTTCCAATGGAACAGTAAATTGCAACGGAAACTGGGCATGGCTTTGTAAACTTAGGGTTTCTGGGCAGCAGCATGAACACTCATCATCACCAATTCGTGTTTTCAGAAAAAAAATCCAGAAACCAAAACTAAATACACACAAATGTTCAGCATGGCATGGCAAACAAGATTCCAACAATAATTTCCATTAACACACAACATACATCCTGAATCGAGCAGAAGAAAATCCAACATCAAGCTTGCTCAAGAAAAAAAAAACTTCCAGAAACGAATAATGAGCATACTAATAGAACCATTAGAGCACACACGTGACAAATCCAAGCTTCATTTTCATGGAAACAAACTATGGAGAGAGAATCGAACAAAAGATCACATGAACATCAACTTTTATTTCCAGATTTCTTGCTAAATACATAACCAAATTCTACCATTCAAAGCTCATAATGATCAGGGTACTAAGACCTACACTAAGCATGGCAAAGTTTTGGAAAACAAAAGATTCGAAAACTAACCACTATTGAAGAGCAGATGAAGATTCAGGTGTTTTCTGGCCCTTAATGCTTGAAACAGATGGAGATTATACTTCCACAAGTTGAATGGTGAAGACAGCTTGATTCATGGGTGCTTGCTCGTGCTTGAAATCCAATCTGCCATGGATGGTTCTTTGAAAGAACAGAACTCGAGGCTGCTATACAGTTGATATTTGATGCTGCAAAGGGCTCTCAAATGTTGGCCAAGTGATGGAACAATGAAGATTTGCTCGAGTGCTTTGAAGGTTTTGGCCAGAAAATGCAATATGTAAAAATGCAAATTGAGAGGGAATGAGAGTTTCTGTGTGTTTTGGCAGCTGCTAGGGCTTTCCAATCTGCTGAAAATGTCTTTAAATATCTCTGTTTAAGCATTGGTAATCATGTGCTAATCAAACTTTGCTCTAATGAACCAATTTGCACAATTGCTAATTTTGACACTTTTGACCAAAATGAGGTATAATGGTAGCATGTTGCTCGAATTTGGGCTTTGGCAAGTTTCAAATACCATCTTAAATGAATCCCAATTGGCCAAATGTGCTGAAAACACTTAAATCAAAAAGTCAACTTTGGTCCACACTTGAAATTAATTAGGTTAGGTCCAAAAATGCCATTTTGCATGGTAAGGTTTGGTGCATGAAATTTATATTTTTGGAAAGAGGAGATGAAATGTGGTTTGTAGGAAAAAAACCCCACCAAAATTGGCCAAATGGTTTGAGAGATATGGCCTTTTGAAGTTCAAGATTTTGTGAAAATGATTTGATCATATCTTGACAACCATGCATGGGAATTGAGAGTTCTTGGACTTTTTGGAAATGGGAGAACAAGATCTTCAACTTTCATGTTGGGCAAAAATTCATTTGAAGCTTGTATCATGATGTAAGTTTGGGATCAAGAAGTTTCCATTTTTGGCAGTTAAAATTACAGGTCCAGTTTCTATTTTTGGAAATTTTCTAATTGGCTTCAAATTCTTCAATGATGTTGATTGCCATGATATATGAGGCCTATTGGGACATGAATAAGCTCTCTCAAACCAAATCCATCCATCAAAACCACAAAATCAACCACAGTTGACCAACTTTGACTTTCTAGGGTTTCTGATTGATTGTGCATGAACTGATGACTTCTGAACATCCAACCCTTGACTTAAACACTTCAAATGGACCTCCAAGTCATGTGAACATGTTGAACCAACCCTAGGGCCTTGGCTCCTTGAGAAACAACCTTGCTTGCTTGGTTGACTGATCTCCTGATCAGTTTGACCTAATTTCTTGACTGGCTTGCACTTGAGGCAACTGGGACAATGCGATGCTATGCAATGGACCATGATATGCTATGACCTAAGATGAAAATGTATGTACAATGATAGGTGCAAATTTGAGGTGCTACAGCTGCCCCTATTCAATCAGCTGGGAACCCGAATGGATGATAGCAGCGGCTGTCAGACTTTCAGGGTAAACAGGGATTGAATACTAAGAACCGTAGAAATTTGCACCGACTGGATATAATATTTTTTGGTTTTTGTTTTCAAAGGGTATGGCCACATCCAGACATCACAACGACGATGAATGGGAAAAGAAATCACAACTAGATGCCAACGGACAACTAGGAAAAACTCAGCGTTTACCGGAACCAACGGAGAGGAGGAAAACTCAGCCAGACGTCATAGGACGAAAGGGAGACTCACGTTTATCGACACCAACGGAGAGGAGGAAAACTCAGCCAGACGTCATAGGACGAAAGGGAGACTCACGTTTATCGACACCAACGGAGAGGAGGAAAACTCAACCAGACGTCATAGGACGAAAGGGAGACTCACGTTTATCGACACCAACGGAGAGGAGGAAAACTCAACCAAACATCATAGGACGAAAGGGAGACTCACGTTTATCGACACCAACGGAGAGGAGGAAAACTCAACCAGACATCATAGGACGAAAGGGAGACTCACGTTTATCGACACCAACGGAGAGGAGGAAAACTCAACCAAACATCATAGGACGAAAGGGAGACTCACGTTTATCGACACCAACGGAGAGGAGGAAAACTCAACCAGACGTCATAGGACGAAAGGGAGACTCACGTTTATCGACACCAACGGAGAGGAGGAAAACTCAACCAAACATCATAGGACGAAAGGGAGACTCACGTTTATCGACACCAACGGAGAGGAGGAAAACTCAACCAGACATCATAGGACGAAAGGGAGACTCACGTTTATCGACACCAACGGAGAGGAGGAAAACTCACTAGGGAAGGGAGGGCGACGTTATGAACATCGAAAGAGGATGTTTACCGACATCAAAAGAAGACCAGACACTTACGCATGACTGGAAATCACCGAAGGATGGTGTTTACCGACACCAAGGAAGACCAGACACTTACGCATGACTGGAAATCACCGAAGGATGGTGTTTACCGACACCAAAGAAGACCAGACACTTACGCATGACTGGAAATCACCGAAGGATGGTGTTTACCGACACCAAAGAAAACCAGACACTTACGCATGACTGGAAATCACCGAAGGATGGTGTTTACCGACACCAAAGAAACAACACACGCGGGTGCTGACAGGATACTGACATCCACAAGATGACAGGGCAAGGCTGAACACTTGCAGGGGGTCTCATTGGGGATCAAGGTCACGACAACGAGCAAACAGGAAGGAACACCAAGGATACCGGGTTGTAGGTATGAAACGGGTGACCGACCAAACGTGAATTGGTTTGTGTTCCAAAACACTCAACATCCTGAAGAGGGCTAGAAAAGCAGTCTTGTTAGAGGATGAACATTCGATTCCACAAGGAATACGAATCTTACTCTGCTGGAGATAACAATCGAAAGATTGACCAAAGAGTGCATGACATATATTATCTATAGCCGTCAAAACGTAGATAATACACTCGCACGGAAGATTATCCATAACCGGGTTGTAGGTTGTTAAATGAATAATCGACCGAAAAGAAAGGCATCTGGGTACCAGACTAGGTATGCAAAAGATGACCAATCAAAAGAGGATGAAGTTGCCAACTCGGAGCAAATATCCAAAAGGAAAAGGAAGGCCCAATGGAGACAATACTGCTTGATCAAGGCAAGTATCTAAAGGGGACAAGACCATTAACACCGCAAACCGGATACTGATAACTGCAAGGAGGAAAATTCTACCGGTTTGTAGGTAGAAAACCACGGAAAAGTAACCAGTCATCAATAGGATGAGCACAAAGGGTTAACTCCAACAAGGGGAGGAATGTGGGATTTTACAACTACCAGCTAGTGGGTAGAAAACCACAAAGATAGGACTTACAACTACCGGTTCGTAGGTAGAGGCCAATGGAAAAGTAACCAGTCATCATCGGGATGAGCACAAACGGTCAACCCCAACAAGGGGATGAAAGTGGGATTTTACAACTACCAGCTAGTGGGTAGAAAACCACAAAGATAGGACTTACAACTACCGGTTCGTAGGTAGAAGCCACAAATTCCGCTGAGGACAAGATGAATGAGTGCCGGTTAGTGAGCAACTATTCATTTATGCCCCAGGGAGGCACCGGAGACAGCCAACAGGAAAGCCAATTTAGGATCGATCCAAAAAGGCGAACTGAAACAGGACTCATCCTAATGAGGAAAGAACTCAATAGGGACAACCCATCCCGCGTAGGGAGGGAACGGAAGCAACCGTCATCCACGAGGATGTATCTCAGTGGGGAAATGGCAGGAAAGGATAGACACTTTCTGCTTAAGGGTTGGCTCTACATGGAGAGATCAGACACACCCATATCTGCTAGGGAGGATCCACTGGAGAGATCTGTATCAACAAATAGCAGGAGGCAACAATCAACAGATACACGGCAACAGCTGCAACATGAGTATCCGAATGCTATGATTATGCATGTATGCTTTATACCTAAAATGTATGATGAATGTTGACAAACAGACATGCTCAAACCACAGGTCCGGGAATCGATCATCCGGAGAGCAAACCAAAGTCACCAGAGAGCCAAGAAAATCCATTGGAGACTGGGACAATAGGGAACAATCATCATCCTGCAGGGGAGGAAGGCCACCAGAGGCTTCCGGAGGGATCGTCGGTCACAACCGGAGAACAGAGTTCAACATACTGGCGGACGCGCCACAACAACTCGTGCTGGAAATCAGAGATGCCAAGGAGCAACCAGATCTCTGATGAGGATAGATAGGCATTGAGAAAGCTCATCATGCCAACAACTCCGCTCGGGGATCTATCTGAGGACATGATGGAGCACTGGGATGTCAATCCTCCAAATACTGAATCTTCCAAGAAAAGCACCCATGCTGGGGGAGATGAAGACTGCTCTGCTGGAGAGGCGAAAGTTGAAGTCTTCAGTAAACACTCTGCTAGGGGAGCTGCCCCACAATAATGTCCGAAACAGCAAACTTGCTGGGGATGCCCCACGATAGGGCTCAAACAACACTCTACTGGGGATGCCCCATAATAGAGCTAACAGGGATTTGGAGGAAGAATCTGTACTGCCGGGAACATGAAGATGAATAACTTCAAACGACACTGCATCGGGCAACTTCACTGAGGAGAGACCATACGAGGTTCTGCAGAACAAAGATACAGTCATGCTCGAGATACGAACAATTGTCTTACCTGTTGGTAATCATACCACCCCCGGGAGAGCACTGTGGGTCTCCTAAGTATTCTTCCATCATTGTGAATGTTCACTTTGTTTAAGAACAATTTTGTGAAAAATTTGTTTATTTTGAAAACAATGATACTTTATCAATTGAAAACATGCAAAACATTTGTTGAGTTGAAACAAATAAGAGTGCAAATAATTGGATAAAAGCTCAAATAGATGTAATGGAATGGTAGTCTGCAAAGGGCGAGACTCCATGGATCTGTACAAGTTTGAAATCGGTGATATATATTGGAGAGGGCTACATTGAACATAATGACCTTTCCTCTACCATTCTGAATTTTCGATGTATTCAAAGCTTCAGTCGACGACGAATCGAGAATCCCTGACGGATGACAGATATAGAGCACAGTCTTGTCAAGATGCAGTTACTTGCCAAATCCCTAATTTTTGCCTAGATTGCCCCAGTGTGAGGTGCTCAATCTAGCGGGATGCAAATTCTTTTTTTTCAATGTCTCTAACTTTTGCCTGGATCGCCCTTTCGGGTTTTCAATCCACCGAGACGCTCCTTTTTTGCCTAAGTCGCCCTTTGGGGTGTTCGACTTAGCGAGCTTTTGCTTTTTTTTTTCTTTTTCTTTTAGGCGAAGTATTTCTTGACTGCATCGGGATTCACAGGACGAGTGAACTTCTCCATCCAATGTAGTAAGTGTTAGAACATTGCCTGAAAAGGCTCTCTTGTCAACACATGGACGTTCATAGCTTGGAGTCCACTTGCCCCTGGACTCGGGCACGAAAGACAAGACTTTCTTGAGCACAAGGTCCCTCGGAACACACGAGGCTTGACCTTCTTGTCGAATGCTTTCATCACTCTCCGCTGATATAACTGACCATGACACATGGCAGTTAATCTCTCCTTTTCGATCGAATTCAGCATCAGTCAACTTGGGACTTTGAGGGTGGTATTTTTCTTTTGTTTTCTTTTGATTTTGCTTTTTTTTTATTTTGCACCCTCTCTTTCTTTCTTTTTTTTCATTCATTTTTTTTGATGCCCCAGTTGGCTGTTCTGCTGATTCTCGAGATGCAGCTGAGTGATCTTCTTTTCTCGCTCAAGAAGTCGGGAAATACCGTCAGGAATCCCTTCAACATCATCTTCGTCTGCTTCAAATACAGGGAATTCAGAATTGGGAGATGACGTCCGATCACTATGTTCAATGGGTTTGAGAAACAACCTGCATAAAGATTTTGATATGAAAAGCTCTTTGAAAATCAAACAAGACAATCGTTATGCAGATGAAAAGATTGCTTTTATTCTTGTTTTTAAAGGTTTTTTGTGATCACCAATTTCATGCAAAAAGCGAAAAGGGAAAACAAATGGAAAAACAAATGTTTAACATGAATTTATTTGAATGAAAATATCATTGCACAAGATGTTGCCAACAATGTCATCACTTCTCCTTTTGGCATGGGAGAAGGGTTTTTAAACAAAGTGATTGTTACTCTGACTTATGAACAACTGTAGGAACGCCCACAGTGACCCAATTGTGACAGACACCACCAGGAATGATGAAATTGTTCAAGTCCTCTGCGTCCTCTTCCAAGATAGCAGCATCCTCTTCTTCAGGTTGATCGTCATGGATGAATCCTCCACTTGCAAACAAACCTTGCTCCTTAAGTGCCCCAAAACAGTAGTCAATGCCAGCCCGGGATTGGTTAACCAGGAATAAATCCATCAACAGCACTAAGTCTGGCAAAATCTCTCTCGAGTTCACAATTCTCTTGCTCAGGATGATCCATCAATCTGGCAGAGTCGGCTCTGGTATAATACCGGCAAAGTGCGTCTTCAAAATAAATGAAGATCGCAAGGTCAGACCACAGGACGGGAGACCGGAACAAAACACCTGCTGATGCAAATGATGCATGAAGTGTTTATGCATATGCTTGTTTTTATTTCAAAGGAACTCGAGGGTTTTATTTGCAAACTTTGAAATATTTAGCATTTTGATCATATATGAGAATATCTCATCAGATATATCAGGTGAAAAAATTTTCCCGGTTTTTTCATGTTTTGAAATTTTTTGCAGATAAACTCCTTTGAGTTCCTTGAAAATTTTCTTTTTTTCTGATGATATGGATGCAGATGAATGCATGAATGCATGAATGCAACAAACAACACTCAAGGATCAAGCAAAGCACGCCAAACAAAGGTCGTGGGAAAGCTCATTGTATCCCTAATATCAATCATCCATTTTGGTGGATTTAGGTTTTCACCTTATCGACACCCAAGTTCCATTGATATTAACGGTACATGAACCAGCTCAAACATCCTTAATATCAACCAGCCGCTTTGGTGGATTTTAGGTTTTACCCCTGATCCGGGATCCATTGATATTAACAATGTTTGAACGACTCAACCACGAATCATGGGTTTGTTGAGAGTCACGAGCATGGAGTCTCGGTTAAGAACCACCCAAAGGGAGTGTACTAGGGTTTAAACCTGCCAGACATGTTCTATCAGAGGTTCCCATAATCATCGTTCCATCTCTCGAATATTATCGGAGGAACGAATACTCGTATTCCAAGAATATTCTCAAGAGAAACTCTTATGAGTGTAGTATCGCGTAACAATCGTATCAGAACTGACATCTGAACGACCTCCGCACTACGGTCCTAAAAAATAGGCCAAGATGGGTTTGGTAAACTAAGGTCCTTGGCTTCTGCGGCACATGATTGAAAGAATAATGCCTAACCACAAATAACTTGTGTGACATTATTAGTTCAACATGACCTCCACCAAGTGAATGGTCTCGCAAGTCAACTGGCTAAGGAATACTCCACACCAGTCAACAAGACTATGCCATTCTCCTATCCTAGAGTGCACTCGAGTTCGGGTATTGGACCTTTTACCTCAACTGACTCCCACCCCACAAAGAAAAACAGACAACCAGCCAGGCAGAATGAATAATGAATATGAATGCAAACATTAATGCACACAATCAATGCAATCAATAAATGAAATGAACAAATAATGAATGCAATAAATAAACACAGCACAAAGCAACCAAAACCCTAACCTAGAGAGCGCTAGGAGAGACTCGCTCAGGGAAGATGGACCAGCATAGGTCAACTTCTCTGTATCCCCAGCAGAGTCGCCAGCTGTCGCATTACGCGAAAAACCGGCGGGAAAGTTAAGAAACAACAGAGCCGCCACCGTGCGTTATTTATCCCAAAAGAGGGAAAGGAAACGCTCGAAGTAAACCTGGAAAGAACATGGTCTCGCGACCAAAGAGAATGGGTTCGGGAGTCGGTTATGCGAAGGGAAGGTATTAGCACCCCTACGCATCCGTAGTACTCTACGGGATCCACGCACAAAAGGAAAGAATATTGGTTGCTAAACACTGCTCAAACTCACACACACTGGCTGAAAAGAGACAAAAGAAACTGACTGAAACTGACTCGGCAGGATATCACATCCTGGGCCTACTTAGTCTATCAGGCATAGACATCAGAGTCGAAGTAGTTCGGACTGGGGAAACGACACATGCTCGCTAGGATATCGTATCCTATGCATACGTATCTCCTTGGACGAAGGAGAATCAGAGCATTCGTAGCTCGGCTGACACGCACGCAAACAAACACAGGCAAAGGCAAACATGGAGCCCGAATGCCAATCACTGGACTTACATCAGCATCCGAACCAAAACACACAAGAAGGCAAACATGGAGCCTGAATGCCAATCACTGGGCTTACATCAGCATCCGAACCAACAAACACACACAAGGGTGGTTAAGACACAAAAGGTTGAAAAAGAAAAAGGGCGCCTGGAGAGATCAGCTCATCTCCTGCCTACGTACCTCATCTGGTATGAGGATCAGGGCGACGTAGTTCCCCTACGCAGGGAAAAAGGACTAGCCTAACCAGATAACAGAGGGAGACACAACACTAGGGAGACTACGACTCGAGCCTAGATGTTGTCATGCAAAGTCGTCCCTAAGTTAAGGTTTCTAGCTAACTGGCACAAGGGCCAACCTATCCTAGTCATGACTTGCACAGGAAGCAAGCCACACACACACCAAACTTGCACAGGAAGCAAGGGTCTCGATTGCAACTAGGGCAAGAGAAAGGGGAGGTCTCAATCGCAACGAGGGCGAGAGAAAAGAATTAGCGTTAGTTGTTAGTCAAACTCGACAAGACATCGCATCTCGTGCCTACGTATCTCATCTGAACATGAGAATCAGAGTTGCCGTAGTTCGGCTACGGAGGGATAAAGGACTCGATTGCAACTAGGGCAAGAGAAAGGGAAAGTCTCGATCGCAACGAGGGCGAGAGAAAGGAAAAGTCTCGATCGCAACGAGGGCGAGAGAAAGGATCGCAACGAGGGCGAAAGCAAACAAGGATTAGTCTAAACTAAACCTAACTTGCACAGGAAGCAAGTCAAAACTGACCCTAACTTGCACAAGAAGCAAGTCAAACAAACATACAAGCATAGATAGCACACACTATACACAAGCAAGTGGCTCAACAAGGGTTAGGTTTTAGTCGAGGGGTCATATCAACCTCAACAAACAAACCTCTGGAAATGGGTGATGGTGCTCTTAACCTTGCCATTGAGAGCCAAGGTGAAGCAGATGAAAAGAGATGAGGGGTGTGCCTCATTGCTCTTATCCCTGGCCAGGGAGAGCATCTGACAAGAATGTGTGGGTTCAGAAAGTGGGAACCCTTCTACACATTTGAAACTGACTCAACTGTACAATTGCACAAGATCTTGGGTTTTCATCTGTAATGCATCAACACAGCGGTGTGAGCAAAACAGAAGACACACTGAATAGCAGGGGATAGGTTGCTTATCTCTTGGTTCTGCCAATTGCCTCTTCACTTAGGAGGTCTTTGACTCTGTACAAGGACAAATTAAACATACACAAACATTGCCTCTTAAGGAGGACTTCAGACAGTTGCCTGACCAAGTAACAGGCCAGGTCTTCCAGACTACATGAAGAAAAAGGAATTATACCTCAAGCAAGTTGCTAAATAGAAAAGCAAAGCAAGTTCAAAGAACTTAAGCAACTAATGGTACCTGAAATAGTCAAACCAATCAGTACACATTTCAACAGTCAAATCAAAGGGAATGGAATCCACAGACAAATCAGGTAATCAGATGTGCAAGGCACAAGACTCAAACACATGAGCCAAGCCACCTACAAAACAAAGGTTAGCTCAATGACATTCAAGCAAGCTCAAACAAAAGAAATTAATCTCATTGGTCACTGGGTGTTCAACCTGAAAACACAAGCTCAAAAGTGAGTAACTGGACCACTAGGGCAAGCCTAGGGTCAAAAGAGAATGAAAAAGGCAAAACAACAAAGGGCAAGCAACCTAAATCATGTTCAAACATTTAAGAAGCAAGCACAATTGGGTTCATGTTCATATCATGCATCATCATCAATTCACAAGCAAAGGAAACCAAAGCATGGCAAATGAAAGCTCAAAGAAGTCAACAGAATGACTTGCATCAAAAGTCAACTCAAACATTTTCAAAAATCACCAAATAAATCAAGATCAATCCTAACACCTATCATGGTAAGCATGTAAAATTTCATCACATTTGGACAAGTGGAAGGCAGTCAATGAAAATCATAAAGTCAAAGCAAATTTGAACATGCTCAATGAAGTCAACAGCAAGACTTAGCTCAAAACCAAACATAATCAATCCCAAAAATCACCAAATAATTCATGCTCAAACAAAATCCATAACATGACATGCATATGAAATTTCAGCTCAATTGGATCATGGGAAGATGGTCAATT